>NC_134687.1:156836126-157506626 GCF_050947455.1 Rhinoderma darwinii | reverse complement strand
GCTCCCCACTCAGTATAATAGCCCATCATGCCTCCCACACAGTATAATGCCAAATAGCTGCCCCCACACAGTATAATGCCCCCATAGCTGCTCCTATACAGTATAAAGTCAACACAGATGCCCCCATACAGTATAATGCCCACACAAATTACCCCATACAGTATAATGCCCCATAGCTGCCCCACACAGCATAATGCCCCCATAGCTGCTCCTATACAGTATAATGCCACCATAGCTGCCCCATACAGTATAATGCCCACACAGAAGACCCTATTCAGTATAATGCCCACACAGATGCCCCATACAGTATAATGCCCCCTTAGCTGCTACCATACAGTATATTGCCCCATTAACTGCCCCATACAGTATAATGCCCCCTTAGCAGCCAACCTACAGTATAATGCGCCATAGTGCCGCAATGACCTGTATATAGTGCCCCAGTGTCCAATGTAGATAGTGCCCAAATAGATGGTGCCAGTGCACACAGATTGTGCCAGTGCCCACATACTACCACAGTGCCCCCATAATGGCAAATAATGTGTGATACTGTAATCCTATCATGTGTGATACTGTCTGCTGAGCCACTGTATCTAATCCTTTTATGTGTGATACTGTCTGCCGAGCCACTGTATCTAATCCTATCCATAGCCATAGGGTCAAATTGCTATAGATATGCTGTCCCATATATATATATATATATATATATATATATATATACATACATACACACACACACACACACACACACACACACACACACATACATATATATATATATATATATATATATACACACACACACACACACACACACACACTCTCACACACACACACACACACACATATACATGCACATATACATACACGCACACTTATTTTGGGGGGGTATATGTATTGGGGCTATTTCCCCTGACGTTTCAAGTCCTTAGTGACACCCCTGGCTGCTATTGCTGTATTGTTGCATCACTTAGGAGACCCAGCGATGCAGGTTAAAGCTGCGGGCCATCGGCCATGAGAAGTTTGGGGTCGGGGGAGCCCAAGAAGAACCTTTGCATCGGGGCCCATGAGCCTTTAGCTACGTCCCTGAATACAGATAATGACATAAAAAATAAAAAAATAAATTATTACAAATTATTAAAAAATAAGTTTAACATAAAATCTTTATTTAAACAATAAGACATTTTCTGATGACACATTCCCTTCAAGGGTGACACGGGACAGCCTTGCCTAGTTCAATTTAAAATATTAAACCGTTCAGAAATAAACTGATTATAACACACCCTTGCACTAGGTGTTACATTTTGGGACAGAAGAGCATTGAGCATTAGCTTACTAAAACCATATCTCTCAATACCAAATTTGACCTGATGAAGACGCAGAGACGCGTTGTCCGTTTTATGTTTGTTCCAATAAATGTAGTCTTGTTTTGAACTACTGGATTGTCCTCTATTGGATGTTAGCAGCGCTATTTTTTGGAAGCTCCATTTTTTTGCATATATATGATAGCATTTAGGCTCCACCCACTAGCTCAGAGAATTAGAGATACTGGAGGACAGGTCCGCTCTGCTATTAGCCCCAAAGGCACAAATAAATATTGTGCCATTTGGCTAATATCATCAGCTGACTAATAGTTATTAGTTTGCTGCATTTATGAGGAAGACCGCTCCCCTGCCCCTGTCAGCAGTGGTTGATAGGCTGTGTGTATACTAAGAGGGGTGGGGGGAGTACTACACTGATGAACACAGCGGACTCAAAACTATGAGTTTGCCGTATTCTTTGATAGCTCCTATTAGCCAATTTGCACAATATATTTTTAAGCTATATTCGAGCTAATAACACTATGCTGCCCTTACATAGTCCAATGACTGATCTGCTTTAGGGATGTTTTTTTAATTAAATGCCTGCCATGGCATGTGAATGCTGACTGCAGGCATGTAATAATATGTGTTAGCTTGTGTTGTTCTTTAAAGGAACAGTGTCATCACAAATTATTTTTTTTATATGTTAAAGATGTTAGTGCTTTATTAAAAACGTTTATATTCATTTGTGTGTTTGTGTTTTACTTTTTCTTATTTTTACACTTTTTCTTCCCTATGGGGGCTGCCATTTTTTGTTCCATTTCTGTCTGTGTCGATTAACGACACATACAGACATGGAATACGGCAGCCACAGTCCCATAGGGACTGCGAACGGCTCCCGTCCCATTGACTTCAGTGTACGGCGTCTGTGTGGGAACTGCGCATGCGCCGCTCCCACACAGTCCAATTCGAAATTGGCGCCATCCGGTGCCATTTTCCTGTGGACCGGAAGTCGCGGCCGGACAGTAATATTACTACTTCCGGTCGCGGCTTCCGGATTTGTGCACTTGGACCAGCGGCAGCAAACGGAGCGGACGGGCCGGAGGGAGCCGCAGCGGCAGGAGCAGGTAAGAGATTTCAATGTATGTTCGTGTTTGTGTGTGTTTAATACTGTATGTAAACCTACTACACTGTGTTAGCTCAAAAAATGGCGACACACAGTGTAGGAGGTTACACCGTTCAAACCCCTCGTTTATCCCGGCACTAGCCAGGATAAAGGAGGGGGGGATGCTGAGAGCTCACTAGAGCGAGGGCTTTTAGCCCAATGTTGCAATGCTGCAATTTTGGGAATAGCCCCATCTAGTGACCAAAAATGGGTAGTATTATAAATTAGAATTAATTTATAATATTTCCTGACTCGTGAAAAAAATAAAAAAAATTTGAACAATGTTTAATCACCCACACACTAAATGTTTAATTTTTTAAAAAAAAAACATGTTTTTCTGGCAACACATTCCCTTTAATATTAACACCCCTATCTAAAGTTTCTCCTACTGCCAGTCAAGGTGGAAGTGTATGTTATTTTCCAACAGTAAAGAAAATATTTCACACAGTAAATCTCCTATGGCCACAAAGGGAGATTTTGTACCCTCTGTAAACACCAAAGTCACAATTAGTTTTTATGGGTTACTACTATATTCTTTACACATAAATGACAGTTCCCTCAAACAAATTATAATCTATGGTATGAACACAAATGATACGGTAGCATCATGGTAATCTACCCCATTTATTATAAGTGTGTATGTCCCATTATGCTCATAAAGAATTATGCCTGTTGAAAATCTTTGATAATAAAGGACATAACACATACTGAAAAGTGCATTGGGGAATGACCTTAGAGGAGAATTTTAAGTGCAGAGTAGCTGGTTTATTAGTATATATGAGAGATTGTAAAAAATTGTTTCATTCTGTGCAGCAAAGTAGACGACACGACTAGTATAATGAAACAGAAAAACATTAATGAACATCACCAGGGAAACAGAATTTTCAATGACAGGATGTGCCACGGTTTCAACATTTTTTTTCTTGAATCCAGTGCTATGTATATCAGTAATATATTCTCTAGGAAAAAATAATCCACCTTTGCTCCTGTCCTGTCATTGCTGCTTTACATTTTATATCTCTTTACTAGTGCAGTTAAACCAACAGTGCAAGTAAATTAGTTTATTAAAGAAGAGACCTTTATCCAATTATAGGTGCTATTATATCATTTTAAGAAGATAAAAGGCTTGTTATATGCTTACAGAATATAATATATATATATAAATAAATATATATATATATTGATATATATCTATATCTATATATAAAAAAAGCAAAGCAGAAGCAGCACCGCTTTCTTCAGTATCGGGTGCACAGGTTCTTGTTCAGACACACGACCAGTGTCCCAAATAGCCAACAATAAATCCAAAACACAAGACAGCACTCCAAGTTCAGTGAAAAATAGGATCACTTTAATCACCCCTTGCGACGTTTCAGCCCTACTCAATGGGGCCTTTCTCAAGCAATACATTTCAGTGAATAGTGCACATATAAATACATGGTTTACAATATTGTATAATGAGGCAATAAAAATTCAATATTGCATAATTCTCTGAATTCAAATGCAAACAGTGCAATGAAAAAACATCAACGTGTTGAGCACACTCTTTTTGTGTGCTTTATGTACAAACGATTTTAAGGGCATATCGCCCGTACTGTATAAAAGTTAAAATACAATATAATTGGCTAAATACCAATCAATAAAGTGCAGGTGCAGAACATTATAAATATTAAAAACTTTTTGATAATTTCTTAATTCGGCTCACCATTCAGTGGATCCCCTCACTTCCATGCTGATCATAATCCTCGGCTTCTTCCGGGAGTGAGTGCGCATGCGTTAGCCAAAACGTCACGCATAGGGCTGTTCCTGCTCTCGACTTGAGAACGAGTCCCGATACGCATTGATTCAATGGAACGCATCTCGCGCTAGCTCAATTACCCTAGTTACGTTTTGGGTATATTGTGAATTTTAACCCTACGTGTCCCGTTCGGGAACACTGCATGACAATCGTAAGTTATCTTTTTCCTTTATTTTTATAACGAAAAAGAAGTATATATAAACTCTATCCTCTGGATTAATCTAAGTCCTTAAGGTTAGGGGAATCCCATGGAAACGGGTACACCCAACCTTTGTCAGGGTATGTCAGAATGTTAGATCCGTTATCCACAGATCATGCACATTTCATCCCTACGGACCATTATAACCACATTCTGAGGACCATTAGAGATATATCAAACTTGATCTTTGTATTGACTTAGGGTTTTGTCACAACACGTAGATTATATTATATACACATTCCATTTATTTTTGACATTTATTTTTGACATTTTTAGAGCGTAGAAATAGGCATTTAGAAAATAAAATAATTTTTTTTATATAACATATGCATGATATTAGAATGAGGGGATCCATACTCGGTGAGTCTTCACAATTTATCTGTAATAGACAGAGAACATTTTTTTTTTGTTAGTCCGATAAAATATACACACTCTGTCTACTCAAAATTCCCCTTGATATGTAAAGTAAACAACAAGGCCATGGGCAAACCACTTCCTATCCCACACTCTTCTGTGTCCACTATGCGTTTGACCCTCAATAGCTGACTATACGGAAGGGCCCTAATCAGGCCCCTAGGATGGCAACTTTCAAACCTCAATAGATTATTCCTATTAGTTGTTTTAGTAAAAGGGGTGATTAAAGTGATCCTATTTTTTCACTGAACTTGGAGTGCTGTCTTGTGTTTTATATATCTATATATATAGATACAGGTCAGTCATAAGAACTAAGGATCTACCTGCTGACTGTTTCATATCTGAAGATTATATCTCCTGCGTTGGTGTAGACGGCAAGCCATCTTCTTCTAGGCTCACCTACCCCGTACCTGTTGGGGTCCAACAAAAGATTGTCTCCAGATTTGTGGTTTCCAATATCTGTCCTCTCAACCTGTTGGGAGCGGACTTGTTACAAAAACTTCACGCGATTATCCGCTACGAAGACTCTGGAATGTACCTTGATTTGAACACTCCTTTGTCCCAGGAAGAGACCTGTCAGATCAGGGCTATACCCTTGCTTCTACACCAACCCCCTCCCACCCCCATTCTGGACTATTTCTACAATCAGATCCCCGATTCTTTGTGGTCCACAGGCCTGGAAGATATAGGGAAATTACTCGTTCCACCTGTTCAAGTGTTCCTCAAAGAAGGTGTGCACATACCACGGCTCCCACAATATCCTTTGAAGGCTACACAAGAAGCTTACTTGGGAGCCCAGATTCAGGGACTACTACGGAATGGCGCCCTTATCCACTGCATATCTCCAGCCAATACCCCCCTCTTCCCTGTGAAGAAGAAAACTCAGAAAGGAGAGCCCAATAAATATTGCATGGTCCAGGATCTGAGAGCAGTTAACGCTGCCACGGTACTAGAAACTCCAGTGGTCCCCAACCCGCATACTCTGCTGAGTAACATTCCGCCCTAATCTACATACTTCACGGTTATTGATCTGACCAATGCTTTCTTCAGTGTCCCTCTACATCCTGATTGTCAGTATCTTTTTGCATTCACCTACAGGGGAGCTCAGTACACTTGGACAGTTATGCCACAAGGAGCACAGAACTCACCGAATCACTTTTCTCAGGCCCTCTCCATGTGCCTGGATCCTTGGATACGAACTCACCCTGAAGCCACACTCCTCCAATACGTGGATGATCTACTCCTTTGTTGTCCGGACAAACAGACAAGTCATCATTTCTCTCTATGCCTGCTCCAGTTTCTTGCGAAAATTAATTGTAAGGTTTTTCTGCAGAAGCTCCAGTGGTGTGCCAACAAAGTTTTTTTCCTAGGACACTGCATTTCCCAGGGGGTGAAACACCTTACTGAAGACCAGAAGTTTGCTATTCGAGATATTCCCATCCCAAGTGGAGTGAAACAACTCCAAGCGTTCCTGGGTATGGTCACATACTGTAGACAGTGGATTCCCAATGCTTCTGCCCTTATGCAACCATTGTATGATGCCTTGAACGATGTAGTCTGGAATCCACATCTACCTGTGGAAGCCGTGGATGAGGTACAAAGACTCAAAGAACTGATTGTCTCCGCGCCAGCCCTTGGCATCCCCGACTATCAACGACCGTTTTTCGTCTTTGTGTCAGAATACCACGGCCATGCTTCCGGAGTGTTAACCCAACAACATGGCGGGAAACACCGTCCCATTGGATATTACTCTTGTAAACTAGACTCTGTCTCACAAGCGGCCCCTGTATGTCTTAAAGCTATGCTGGCTGCCAAGAAATTGCTGGATAAAACGTCTGACATTCTTCTAGGACATTCAGTTACAATATTGGCTCCACATGATCTCAAAGCCATCCTTGATCAAAGCCAACAAAAGCATCTCTCTTCACAGCGGCATATGAGACTCCAATGTTCTCTTCTTCTCCCAGAAAATGTGACCCTACAGCGATGCACGATCCTGAATCCAACCACACTGCTTCCTCTCTCGAGGGGGGATTATACAGATGAGTTTTCTTCTCATACTCCTAACCCACGCTCATGACGGATTATGATGATCCAGATGCCGACGAACACGACTGCCTCCAGGCGATGCACCATTTAACATCGCATTTGCCCACAGTGACTGAACAGATGATAGTCAATGCTGACCGTACCCTCTTCACTGATGGATCCAGATATGCGGATGAATGGGGGTCTTTCCACACTGGATATGCTGTGGTGTCCCCTACCACGGTCATTACAGCCGGATCTCTTCCGCCGCACATATCAGCGCAAGAGGCGGAGCTGATAGCCCCAGCTGAAGCCTGCAGACATGCAGAAGGACGAACTGTCAATATCTATACTGACTCTAGATATGGATTCGGGGTGGCGCATGATTTTGGTCAGATATGGGCCATGCGGGGCTACAAGACAGCCACCGGTTCTCCTATCAAGAATGCAGAGGCGGTGGAGAATTTACTGGAGGCCCTCCAGCTCCCCCTGCAAGTGGCAGTAATCAAAGTTAAAGCACATGGGAAAACCCATACGGCAGAAGCCCAAGGAAATCAGTTTGAGGATCAAGAGGCTAAGCAAGCAGCCATAGAGGAAGGAGGTGTGTACGTAATGACGAGGAGGGGTAAATGGAAAGAGGATGAGCAGGAGAGGGAGAAAATGGACAATCCAGGAGTCAAGACACTCCAGGAATTCCAAAAACAAGCCCCGACCCACGAGACAGAAGAATGGCTCAGAACAGGGGCGATACAATCGTTGCAGGATGAACTCTGGAGAAAAGGGAACAGAATACCCAGAATACCCAGAGCACTTTACCCATCTACAGTACAATGGGCCCACGGAATAGTACATAAAAAAACTATACGTAGCACCCGGAATTTCCATACCAGCTAAGCAATACACCCAAAGCTGTGAAATCTGCAATACCTGCAATCCAGGAAGAACTGAACCCACTCCAAAGAAACACTTGGCAAGACCATTGTACCCGTTTCAAAGGATACAGATAGACCATATGCAATTACCAAAGAGTGGAAGGTATGAATATGTCCCGGTGGTGGTGGACATGTTCTCAGGATGGCCTGAAGCTTACCCAGTGTCCAACATGACAGCAAGAACCACGGTGAAACGACTGCTGACAGAGTTAGTCTGCAGATTCGGTATCCCTGAAGTCATAGAAAGTGATCAGGGACCAGCATTTATTGCAGATGTGACCAGAGACATTTCGAAGATGGTGGGTGCAGATCTCGGACTACACACCCCGTACCACCCTCAAAGCAGTGGCAAAGTGGAAAGGATGAACGGTGCTCTGAAAAGTAAAATTCTTAAAGCCACTAAAGAACTGTCCCTGCCATGGCCCGAAGTATTGCCCATTGCTTTGTACTCAGGTAGAAATACCCCCAAACAGCCAACAGGACTCACCCCATATGAAGTCCTCTTTGGGGGTCCTCCCAGAATGGGATGTTACTACCCACAACAGCTTAGTCTAGTAAATGATAGTCTTGTTAATTTTGTCATTTCCCTCAGTAAAGAGTTGACAGTAACACATGCTGCAGTGTTTTCTTCCATTTCAGATCCAGCTTCCGTCCCAGGGGTGCACAAGCTACAACCAGGAGACTGTGTACTGGTGAAAAGACACGTCAGAGGGGCCTTAGAAGCCAGATTCGACGGTCCGTACCAGGTCCTCCTGATCTCGCCCACTGCAGTTAAGCTGGAAGGAAGGCCGACATGGATCCACGCCTCGCACTGCAAGAGGGTCTCTTCCAAAGAATGACTGTCACCATGGTCATCCTTATCCTTTTTCGTGTTATTGCACAAAGTGTTGAGGGGGGACATGTAGCAATCACCCAGGCTGATGGGGTGACTACCTTTTGGTATAATTCTTTTAGTACACGTGTAGCTACATACCAGTTCGAATTTGAGTCTGTAGCATCCTTCAAAAGCAAACATGGTTGTATCAAACAAACATGCGGATATTGGAATGCTTATCACTTGTGTGATCGAGGCACTCAATATATATGTGTAACAGACAATTATTACGGCAATCATTGTACGTCCTGGGGGGCAGTGGGCTGGAACACGGGGGACCATTGGGGATATCGCCCACAGAGTGCTTTAGAAAAGAAAGACATTAATGGGAAGTCACTTCTAACTAGAATGACGTTATCAAGGAAAGCATGTGGTCTGTCAGGATTAGGCTTAATCCTTACCATAGAAAACCCTAGTAAAACAGACCAAGACACATACATATTAGGGACCTATGGGGGAGTAAACAGAGAAATGGGAAAATTCAAACGAAAAGATATGGTAGACTCCCGAGAATGGAAAAAGTTGAACCCCGAGAGACTGATAAAAATGTTGCTATCCCAAATACAGATGCATAAAAATATGATGGCTATGGCTGACCCGGGATTGGAAGACACTATGGCCGTAGAAACCGGATTTGGGGACAATAATGTCTGGTTAGAGTGGGTACAATACATGACACGGAATTTGTGTGCAGGAGCCCTTCCATACCTAGGGATAGTACAACTTAATATTCCTGACGATGCTGAAGAATGTTTCCTAAGTCTATACACCAATAGAACATTAAACCACACAGTATGCGAGTCATGAAAAAAAGGAATACCCCATAGTCACCACGACACCCAAACAAGCCCAGGGACTTACCATTTACAAAGGCAACTACACATGTTACACCAATACAGAAGGGAATGGCCGACTCCTAGAGAACTTTCCAGAAGGGTACTGTTCAAAGTAAAAAGCTCGTTAAAAGCATCTATCACTCAGAATCAGGTGCAGTTTTTGGGCGATATATACTGGATATGTGGGGATATGAAAATCAGAACCAGACTTGAGGGGCAATGGAGAGGAGAGTGTGCATTGGCTAAAGCAATTATGCCTTTTCACATTCTTGGCGAAGGTTCAGATGAAGAACCAATAAAAGGATCTTACCACCACAGAAAGAGGGAGGCATCCCCAAGGGGAAGCTTCGATCCACATGTGTATATAGATACGATTGGTGTCCCGAGGGGGGTGCGAGACAAGTTCAAGGCCAGAGATCAGGTGAAGGCAGGATTTGAGTCTCTTATCCCAATTATTATACCGTTAATAAAAATGTAGACCGGTGTAAAGGATCTACCAGGCACAGCTTCTGTGTCAACGCCCATAGGTAATCAGTCTGCACCTGCGTCTATGTCTGTGAGACTGACTCCATCTTCCACCACTCAGGATGGCAGGCTTAGGAGTGGGAGAGCCTATCACAGCCTGGCCAGACGGAGCTAGCTCCCGCCCTCTGTCTATTTATACCTGCCTTTCCTGTTCCTCCTTGCTTGTGATTCTACTCGTTTGGTTTCCTGGCCCTGCTGCAGCTTCTTGATCTATTTGTCCCTGCTTCATACTGACCCTGGCTTACTGACTACTCTCCTGCTCTGCGTTTGGTACCTCGTACACTCCTTGTTTGACTTGGCTTGTTCACTACTCTCCTGCTCTGCGTTTGGTACCTCGTACACTCCTGCTTTGACTCGGCTCGTTCACCACTCTTGTTGCTCACGGTGTTGCCGTGGGCAACTGCCCCATTTCCCTTAGCTTCTGTGTTCCCTTGTCTGTTTGTCTGTCGTGCACTTATTGAGCGTAGGGACTGTCGCCCTGTTGTACCCCGTCGCCTAGGGCGGGTCGTTGCAAGTAGGCAGGGACTGAGTGGCGGGTAGATTAGGGCTCACTTGTCTGTTTCCCTACCCCCATCATTACATAATCACAAGCCCATATACCTAGTCTACCCTGGTCCCTGACACTACTATGGACCCCCTTGAGACCCTGGCTCAGCAAATGCAGGGTCTCTCCCTACAGGTCCAGGCCCTGGCTCAGAGGGTCAACCAGCCTGATGCTACCATGGTAGTGCCCCTCACCTCACCTCTTGAACCCCACCTCAAGTTGCCTGACCGGTTCTCAGGGGACCGGAAGACTTTTCTCTCCTTTCGGGAGAGTTGTAGGCTCTATTTTCGCTTAAAGCCCCACTCCACGGGTTCTGAGAGCCAGCGGGTGGGTATAATTATGTCCCGGCTCCAGGAAGGGCCCCAAGAATGGGACTTCTCCTTGGCTCCTGACGCCCCTGAACTTTTCTCCGTTGATCTTTTCTTTTCTGCTCTCGGACTCATTTATGACGAGACTGACAAGACTGCCTTTGCTGAGAGTCAGCTGGTGACCTTACGTCAGGGTAAGAGACCTGTTGAGGAGTATTGTTCTGACTTTAGGAAGTGGTGCGTAGCTTCTCGGTGGAATGACCCTGCCTTAAGGTGCCAGTTTAGGTTGGGTCTGTCGAACGCCCTGAAAGACCTGCTAGTTAGCTATCCCTTTTCTGACTCCCTAGACCAGGTTATGGCTTTAGCGGTACAACTTGACCGACGTCTCAGGGAACGACAACTTGAACGTTTTTGTGTTTTCTCCTCTGACTCCCCCATGATGCCTCCCGAGATTCCGTTGCTTCGTTCTTCCACGGAAGACTTGGAGGTACCTATGCAACTCGGGGCCTCCGTGTCCCCCCAACAACGTAGAGAGTTCCGCAGGAAGAATGGTCTCTGCTTCTATTGTGGGGATGACAAGCATCAAGTGAACAACTGTCCTAGGCGTAGGAATAAGCAGCCGGAAAACTTCCGCGCCTAAGTGATCATCGGGGAGGTCACTTGGGCGCACAGTTATTTCCCGTAAATATGAAACGTAATAAAATCTTGCTTCCCTTTCAGGTCTCTTTTGGTGGTAGGTCTGCTACCGGCAGTGCCTTCGTGGATTCAGGGTCGTCTGCTAATATCATGTCTGTGGAATTTGCTATGTCTCTAGCTATGCCTTTAATTGATTTGCCTAAACCTGTCCCGGTAGTGGGTATCGACTCCACTCCTCTTGCTAATGGTTATTTTACACAGCATACCCCTGTTTTTGAACTTCTTGTTGGCTCCATGTATTTGGAGCAGTGCTCTGTACTGTTGATGCAGGGATTATCGTCCGATTTGGTTTTAGGCCTTCCCTGGTTGCAGTTGCATAATCCCACATTTGACTGGAATACTGGGGATCTTACCAAATGGGGTAATAAATGCTTGACGTCATGTTTTTCTGTTAATTCTATTTCTCCCGCTGAGGAGGTGAACACGCTACCTGAGTTTGTTCAGGACTTCGCTAATGTTTTCTCTAAGGAGGCCTCCGAAGTGTTACCTCCTCATAGAGAATACGATTGCGCTATCGATTTGGTACCAGGAGCTAAGCTCCCTAAGGGTAGGATATTTAATCTCTCTTGTCCTGGGCGTGAAGCCATGAGAGAGTATATCCAGGAATGCCTGGCCAAGGGTTACATTTGCCCCTCTACTTCTCTGGTAGGTGCTGGCTTCTTCTTCGTAGGGAAGAAGGATGGTGGTCTTAGGCCATGCATTGACTACCGTAACTTGAATAAGGTCACTGTAAGGAACCAGTATCCCCTTCCTTTGATTCCTGATCTCTTTAAACAGGTTCAGGGGGCCCAATGGTTCTCTAAGTTTGATCTACGGGGGGCGTATAACCTTATCCGCATCAAAGAGAGGGATGAGTGGAAGACTGCGTTTAACACGCCCGAAGGTCATTTAGAATACCTCGTCATGCCCTTTGTGTTGTGTAATGCTCCCGCGGTCTTCCAGAATTTCATAAATGAGATTTTAAGAGATTACCTGGGGGTATTTCTTGTAGTGTACCTTGATGACATACTGGTGTTTTCCAAGGACTGGTCCTCCCACATTGAGCATGTCAGGAAGATGCTCCAGGTCCTTCGGGAAAACAAACTGTTTGCGAAGACCGAAAAATGTGTGTTTGGGGTGCAGGAGATACCATTTTTGGGTCAAATCCTCACTCCTCATGAATTCCGCATGGACCCCGCCAAGGTCCAGGCTGTGGCGGAATGGGTCCAACCTGCCTCCCTGAAGGCGTTACAGTGCTTCCTGGGGTTCGCTAATTATTACAGGAGATTTATCGCTAACTTCTCGGTCATCGCTAAGCCTCTTACGGATCTCACTCGCAAAGGTGCTGATCTCCTCCATTGGCCTCCTGAGGCTGTCCAGGCTTTTGAGATTCTTAAAAAGTGCTTTATCTCGGCCCCGGTGCTGGTTCAGCCCAACCAAATGGAGTCATTTATCGTGGAGGTTGACGCGTCCGAGGTGGGAGTGGGGGCTGTCTTGTCCCAGGGTACCAGGTCCCTCACCCATCTCCGTCCCTGTGCCTACTTCTCCAGGAAGTTTTCGCCCACTGAGAGTAACTATGATATTGGCAACCGCGAACTCTTAGCCATTAAATGGGCATTTGAAGAGTGGCACCACTTCCTGGAGGGGGCTAGGCACCAGGTAACGGTCCTTACCGACCACAAGAATCTGGTTTTCCTAGAATCTGCCCGGAGGCTAAACCCGAGACAAGCTCGATGGGCGTTATTTTTTTACCAGATTCAACTTTTTGGTTACCTATAGGGCTGGGTCTAAAAATATTAAGGCTGATGCACTGTCGCGTATCTTCATGGCCAGCCCTCCTTCGGAGGAAGATCCTGCTTGTATTTTGCCTCCAGGTGTAATCATTTCCTCTATTGATTCTGATTTAGTTTCTGAAATTGCTGCTGATCAAGGTTCAGCTCCCGGGAACCTTCCTGAGAACAAGCTGTTTGTTCCCCTGCAATTCCGGCTAAGGGTACTTAGGGAAAATCATGACTCCGCACTATCTGGTCATCCAGGCATCCTGGGTACCAAGCACCTCATTGCCAGAATCTATTGGTGGCCTGGGTTGCCTAAAGACGTTAAGGCCTACGTCGCCGCTTGTGAGGTTTGTGCTAGGTCCAAGACTCCCAGGTCCCGACCAGCGGGCTTACTACGTTCTTTGCCCATTCCCCAGAGACCTTGGACCCATATCTCCATGGATTTTATCACCGATTTGCCTCCATCTCAAGGCAAGTCGGTGGTTTGGGTTGTAGTAGACCGCTTCAGTAAGATGTGCCACTTTGTGCCCCTTTTGGAGAGCCTTCTGTAAAAAGTTGGAGATTGATCTGTCCTACTCCTCTGCCTTTCATCCTGAAACTAATGGCCAGACTGAGAGGACTAATCAGTCTCTAGAACAATATTTAAGGTGTTTTATCTCTGACTGTCAATATGATTGGGTCTCATTCATTCCCCTCGCGGAATTTTCCCTTAATAACCGGGTCAGTAACTCCTCAGGGGTCTCCCCCTTTTTCTGTAATTTTGGGTTTAATCCACAGTTCTCCTCCGTTTCACCTGATAGTTCCAACAATCCCGAGGTAGAGGTCGTTCATCGAGAACTGTGCACAGTCTGGGCTCAGGTTCAGAAGAACCTAGAGGCGTCCCAGAGCATACAAAAAACTCAGACAGATAGAAAACGTTCTGCTAACCCCTTGTTTATGGTCGGGGATCTGGTGTGGCTATCGTCTAAAAATTTGCGCCTTAAGGTCCCGTCCAAGAAGTTTGCTCCCCGGTTTATAGGGCCGTACAAGGTCATTGAAGTCCTCAATCCTGTCTCCTTCCGACTGGAGTTGCCCCCATCTTTTCGAGTACACAACGTGTTCCATGCCTCCCTCCTTAAACGCTGCTCCCCGTCCTTGGCTCCCTCGAGGAAACCTCCGGTCCCTGTTCTCACCCCTGAGGGGGCAGAATTCGAGGTGGCCAAGATTGTGGACAGCAGGATGGTCCAAGGCTCCCTCCAGTACCTGGTCCATTGGAGAGGATACGGGCCTGAGGAGAGGACTTGGGTACCCGCTCGGGATGTTCACGCTGGGATATTGGTCAGGAGGTTTCACCTTCGTTTCCCAAGTAAACCAGGTCCACTTAGAAAGGGTCTGGTGGCCCCTCATAAAAGGGGGGGGGTACTGTAAAGGATCTGCCAGGCACAGCTTCGGGGTTAACGCCCATAGATAATCAGTCTGCACCTGCTTCTATGTCTGTGAGACTGACTCCATCTTCCACCACTCAGGGTGGCAGGCTTAGGAGTGGGAGAACCTATCACAGCCTGGCCAGACGGAGCTAGCTCCCGCCCTCTGTCTATTTATACCTGCCTTTCCTGTTCCTCCTTTGCTTGTGATTCTTTTCGTTTGGTTTCCTGGCCCTGCTGCAGCTTCTTGTACTATTGTCCTTGCTTCATATTGACCCCGGCTTGCTGACTACTCTCCTGCTCTGCGTTTGGTACCTTGTACACTCCTGGTTTGACTCGGCTTGTTCATTACTCTCCTGCTCTGCGTTTGGCACCTCGTACACTCCTGGTTTGACTCGGCTTGTTTACTTCTCTTGTTGCTCACGGTGTTGCCGTGGGCAACTGCCCCTTTCCCCCCCTAGCTCTGTGTACCCTTGTCTGTTTGTCTGTCGTGCACTTATTGAGCGTAGGGACCGTCGCCCAGTTGCACCCCGTCGCCTAGGGCGGGTCGTTGCAAGTAGGCAGGGACTGAGTGGCGGGTAGATTAGGGCTCCCTTGTCTGTCTCCCCACCCCCCGTCATTACATGGGCGCTTTTTAACTTTTTACTAACTGGACATTGTAAAGAGAAGTGTACAAGTTTGAGACAGCACCAGCCATCTTGGATTCCAGAAAACGGGGACCGGAATGAGTAAGCAGAACCAGAAGCAAGTGAGGCCAGAAGGTAAGTTAACAATAATTTTGCAGTGTTTAATTTGTTGTTTTTTTGGACTGAATGGTTACTTTTTAAACAGTAAGCAGCAGCTCCAATGTGCATCTAACTGGGGTGTATTTACGTTGCTCAGCGGTCTCATGCTGCAATCTAGCAAATCTTGACGTCACGCTCAACGTCAAAGCGTTAACCCTAAAGTTTAAAACTCTGTACAGCTAATGACGAAGCTTTTTACAAAATTTATAAATATTTATTTTTTCTTTCACTTAATAATTTTTATTATTGCTAAAGGTCCAAAGCGCTGAAGAGCAATCCCAGCGACGCCAACTGCTGTGTCTGGATAGGGCAGTGGGAGTAGCTCAGCTTCAGTGTGTGGTAAGCACTTGTGAGCTTGATGCCCCCCTGCTGAAGAGAAAAGAAGACTGCAAAGGTAAGTGTAAAATTAATAAATGGTTTACATAGAGAATTAGAATAATATTTACACACAGGGGTGTAACTACATTGTGCTGCGCCCCATGCCACACTTTTAAATAGCCTCATCCACCTTAAGCATGGACCCCAGAACCAACATAAAAATATAAAAAAACGACTCGCTCCTCTTGCCACCATGGCCTGGTGCATAAGGCCCACTGCCACATCCGGCTGGGCAGCATCAGGAAATTATATGAGACGCAGCATACACGCTTCGTTAAATACGTGGATCCAGTTTTAAGTGGGGCGCGCCCATTCCAGGTCGACCCACCCCCCTGTCACCGCAATTGTTATGCCACTGTTTTAACAACATTTTTCTCCTTTGCTCTTATGCATCTATTTTTGATCATAGATGGGGTTTTAGGATTGTACCGAAACAAATCCTGTATCTGCTATTTTGTTTATGTGAACCTGTCGGCCTGTTAATGTTGCCCTAACTGCGGGCAGTATTATATAGTGACAGGTGCACGGATCCTCCGGATAAGCCATTAATAGCTGATGGGTCGGGGTCCAACTATAAAGACCCCCACCGATCAGCTGTTTTGAAGGGAGTGGAGCGCTGCACTCCCTTCAAAACAACTGATCAGCGGGGGTCCCGGTAGTTGGACCCTGACCCATCAGCTATTGATGGCCTATCCTGAGGATAGGCCATCAATTTTTAGGGGCTGAGAACACCTTTAAAGAGGCTCTGTCACCAGATTTTGCAACCCCTATCTGCTATTGCAGCAGATAGGCGCTGCAATGTAGATTACAGTGACGTTTTTATTTTTTTAAAACGAGCATTTTTGGCCAAGTTATGACCATTTTTGTAGTTATGCAAATGAGGCTTGCAAAAGTCCAAGTGGGTGTGTTTAAAAGTAAAAGTCCAAGTGGGCGTGTATTATGTGCGTACATCGGGGCGTTTTTAATACTTTTACTAGCTGGGCGCTCTGACGAGAAGTATCATCCACTTCTCTTCAGAACGCCCAGCTTCTGGCAGTGCAGATCTGTGACGTCACTCACAGGTCCTGCATCGTGTCGGACACATCGGCACCAGAGGCTTCAGTTGATTCTGCAGCAGCATCGGCGTTAGCAGGTAAGTCGATGTAGCTACTTACCTGCAAACGCTGATGCTGCTGCAGAATCAACTGTAGCCTCTGGTGCCGATGTGTCCTCGCTCGTCTGACACGATGCAGGACCTGTGAGTGACGTCACAGCGTGATCAGGCAGAAGCTGGATGATACTTCTCATCAGAACGCCCAGCGAGTAAAAGTATTAAAAACGCCCCGATGTACGCACATAATACACGCCCACTTGGACTTTTACTTTTAAACACACCCACTTGGACTTTTGCAAGCCTCATTTGCATAACTACAAAAATGGTCATAACTTGGCCAAAAATGCTCGTTTTTTAAAAATAAAAACGTTACTGTAATCTACATTGCAGCGCCTACCTGCTGCAATAGCAGATAGGGGTTGCAAAATCTGGTGACAGAGCCTCTTTAAGTATTATATTCATTAAATCTGCAGAAAAAAGAATAAATTCTATATATTTTTAAGTTAGAGTAGAGTAGGGCCCTGCCAAAAGAGTCTACTTTGTCGTGGTGGCAGGCTTCAAAATCTTTCGGCCAAATAAAAAGTTATTAGTTATGTATCACACAAAGAGCCTGATATGGTGCTGGACGGAGTACCGTTAACAGGCGGTGCCACGGTAGGGGGGCCCAGACAATTTAGCTGTATGGGCCCTGAAATTCCTGATGGCGGCCCTGGACACGTTTATTCTGATGTTGTGCGTTTTCATGCTATGAAAAGATACAGTGTCAGAGGGTACAGCACATTTAAAACAATTTTCTTTTTGGAAAGTACACCGCATATTTTAAGGCAATTATTTGAAACCTTAATTTACTTTTCTTTTTTACATTCATAGTACAGAGCACTGCAGATATTTTTGATTTGTGTATACAGTAGACAGTAAAATAGATGAAATGTGCATCCTTTATTGTGGAGAGGGGAGACTGGAAATGTTGGCAGTCCCACCACTAAATCTCCTTTTAATTTAAAAACATACTGATAATCATATGCGTGATTTAAAATGGGACTTAGATTGCTTAAATTATGTATATTGCTAATGTAATTTCAGTTTTTTTTTTTAATAAATAGTGAATTCATTTGTTTAATTGACTTTAATATAGGAAAAGGAAAATGTACAATCTCGAAAAGGAAAATGTACAATCTCTTTCCAGATAATCAATGTACCTTATTTGATTTGCACATTTGCAGTGTCCTAGATTCAGGCACCCACTGGTTTGTAGCAGGGATCAAACAGACAAGGATATACTGTACCATCAGTTTATGAACATTTGTAGTGGAAGAGATCTTGAAACATTTAGCACATCAAGATTAGTTTTTTTTTGGATCATGCAGAAATATCTAGGATTACTGACAGTACTTTACAGTACTTTATTCATTTTTAGGGAATCGTCTATCCAGCAGGTGGCAGACTACAATATTTATTAAGATATATGTACTGAAGTGTTTTTTTATCATTATAATAATCTTTATTTATTTAGTGCTAACATATTCAAAACATTTAGCAGTCTATTGGCATAGTAAATACTTTACAGAAAATGAAGACAAATGAACATTCGCAGATTATGAGTCAAAGAGTAAAGGACATGGAGGCTCACAGATGTATAACCGCTGAGCCAGGGACTGTTGCAGTGTAAGGGGTTAATTTTGGTGGGTAGTCTTCCCTCCCCCTTTTTAGTGAGTCAGGGGTTAGGAGAGGAGGGCGTTAGGATAGGGAAGGGGGCGGGTTTTTATGCTAATAAGAGTGGTATATAGGGTCACTCACCCCGTTGGTCGTCCTCTTTTGGCTGATTTTGGCCCAGCAGGAGTTTGTTCAGGCGCTTCGCGCCACGATTGCTACGGAATGATTGTAGTCGTTCCTCCGGGAGGTGGCTGTTCCAGCTCCCCCTTTCGGCTTCTGGGCAGTGGCGCTCGGCACGCATGTCTCGTCCGCCAGCCCGTCTGTCCCCCCTGCTACAGGTAGGGTGCGGCCGCAGGCAGTGAGTTCCGGCACCACGCGCATTACTGCCCATCCCCCGCTGGCTGTGCATCCTCCCCCATCACCGGTGCCTCAGATATCGGGGGTACCGGGGGCCATAGTGGGGGACATGGTTCCTCCGACGCCAGGGGCCCAGGGTCCCACTGAGTTGGGTAGATTTAGGCCCCGTCCACTGGAGGGTTGGGGCTCCATTGTGCAGGCCTTAGACTCAGCCTAGATTTCTGCTGCGGCGGCTGCTTCTCCTTCTGGGAGTGTCCCCCTGGTTTTTGCTTCAGAGGGTAGGGCAGGTGCTCTGGGTGGTGGGTTAGGGGTGTCAGTGCAGTGTAGTGGTGAGTGGCTGGACCATTCCCTGCCGGAGGATGAGTGTTCACAGGACGGGTCGGAGCACTTTTTCTAGGGGGGTGTCTCATAGGTTGCTGGCCCGTTGGGCGGGGTCCCCTCCCGCTGACGTGGCTCCCCTCTTGCCCGTGCCTCCGGCTGTGGGCCCGGGCTCGGCGTTGATATGGCCGCTGTGGGGCTAGTCGGTCCAGATCTCGTTGTTGGCTCGTAATCAGTTCTGGCGGTATAGCAGGCATCACGCTCGGAAGTATGGGCAGTCTCCTTCTGATTCCTGTTCCTCGGATTTCTCCCATGCAAGTTTGCGGGCAGATGGTGGCAGTGGCAAGAGCCTTCGTGCCGGGTCCGACCGGGGTAATCTTAGTCGCCGTTCCTCTGTCGGACCTTGGAGGGTTGCGTCCCCTCCGCTGGCCACGGCTTATGTGGTTCCGGTGGCATCGCCTGTCGAGGTGGCTCCGTCTGCACTGGCTGCAGCGCCTCCTCCTGGACACAGGTTTTCGCTCCCTTTGCCCGTAGGCGGATCTGGAGAGGGGCCAGCTTCCCGGAATTCTTGTGGAGGCTGCAGGATTGAAGCTAGATCCGTTGGTGAGGTCGTCCCTTGCGCCCTCTACCTGGGCTACTTACGGTAATGCGTGGAAGGAATTGTTGAGTGCTGCAGGGGATAGACATGTTGGGGAGGATCCTGTGCTACGTACGACTGTAACACTTGAGTATTTGACTGCTTTGTGCGAGCGGGGTGTGTCAGGGGTGGTAGCTCAGCGGGGTCTGGATGGGTTGCTTTCTTTTCTAAGTTGCGGGGATGGTCGGATGTTACTAAGTTCTTTTTTATTCTGCAAGCGTTGAAGGGTTAAAAGAAATTGGCCTCCAGTCGGCCAGTGTCCTTTTCTTTATTAAAACAAACTTATAGCAGCGTTGCCAGCAATTTGTTCTTCCCATTATGAATCTGTTTTATTTTCAGTGGCTTTTTCGTTGTGTTTTTTTCGGGGTTCTGCATATTTCTGAGCTAGTTCCGATGGGGGCGGCTTGCCCGGGGTGGTCTTCTTTTCGAGGATGTAATGGTCTCTTCTGTGGGAGTTCGGTAACATATACGTCGCTCTAAAACGGATGTATTTGGGCGGGGTTGTTGGGTTTCGCTTCAGCCAGTCCCGGGCGAGGCCTGTCCGGTTGCGTCGGTGTCTGCTTTCCTGGGTGTGCGTATGTTAGGGGTTCAATTTTTATCGCATTTGGATGGTACTTACTAGGTTTCAGTTGGGTACACCACTGGGGGAGTTTGGGATTTATTCATTCAGAATTGGGGCGGCAAGTGATGGTCAGTGAGCTGGGGCTATCTGATGCGGCAGTGAGGCGCATCGGTCGGTGGAGGTCGGATTGTTTTGCTGGATATGTTCGACCTGATCTTGGGTTACATAGTCACATAGTCACATAGTTCGTACGGTTGAAAAAAGACACATGTCCATCAAGTTCAACCAAGGGATGGGAAAAGGGAAGTAAAAAAATTCTACACATAGGAGCTTATATTTTATTTTTCTAGTAAATTATCTAAGCCTTTTTTAAAGCCATCTACTCTCCCTGCTGTGACCAGTTCATGTGGTAGACTATTCCATAGATTCCCAGTTCTCACAATAAAGAAGGCTTGTCGCCTCTGCAGGAGGGAGTGCCCCTTTGTTTTTTGAGGGGGTTTTACATGGAACAGGATTTAACCATATTTTTTGTATGTGCCATTCATATATTTATATAAGTTCATCATGTCCCCCTTAGTCATCTTTTTTCAAGGCTAAATAGGTTTAGTTCTTTTAATCTTTCCTCATAACTTAGATTCTCCATGCCCCTTATTAAAGAGGCTCTGTCACCAGATTTTCCAACCCCTATCTCGTATTGCAGCAGATCGGCGCTGCAATGTAGATAAGAGTAACGTTTTTGTTTTTTTAAAAGCGATCATTTTTGGCCAAGTTATGAGCCTTTTTATATTTATGCAAATGAGCCTTTCTTAAGTACAACTGGGCGTGTTTAAAGTTAAGTACAAGTGGGCGTGTATTATGTGTGTACATCTGGGCGTTTTTACTTGTTTTACTAGCTGGGCGTTGTGAATAGAAGTGTATGATGCTGACGAATCAGCATCATCCACTTCTCTTCGTTACCACCCAGCTTCTGGCAGTTCACAGACACACAGCGTGTTCTCGAGAGATCACGCTGTGACGTCACTTCCTGCGCCAGCTCCTGCATCGTGTCGGACGAGCGAGGACACATCGGCACCAGACGACAGAGCCTACATCGACTTACCTGCAAACGCCGATGCTGCTGCAGAATCAACTGTAGCCTCTGTCGCCTGGTGCCGATGTGTCCTCGCTCGTCCGACACGATGCAGGACCTGGGGCAGGAAGTGACGTCACAGCGTGATCTCGCGAGGACACGCTGTGTGTCTGTGCACTGCCAGAAGCTGGGTGTTGATGAAGAGAAGTGGATGATGCTGATTCGTCAGCATCATACACTTCCAGTCACAACGCCGAGCTAGTAAAACAAGTAAAAACGCCCAGATGTACACACACAATACACGCCCACTTGGACTTAACTTTAAACACGCCCAGTTGTACTTAGGAAAGCCTCATTTGCATAAATATAAAAATGGTCATAACTTGGCCAAAAATGCTCGCTTTTAAAAAAACAAAAACGTTACTCTTATCTACATTGCAGCGCCGATCTGCTGCAATAGGAGATAGGGGTTGGAAAATCTGGTGACAGAGCCTCTTTAAGTTCATTGCTCTTCTTTGCATTTTTTCTAACTCCAGGGCATCCTTTCTGTGAACTGGAGCCCAGAACTGAACTGCATATTGTAGATGAGTCCTCACTAATGCTTTGTAAAGTGGTAATATTACATCCCTGTCCCGCGAGTCCATGCCTCTTTTAATACATGACAATATCTTGCTGGACCTTGAAGCAGCTGATTGACATTGGATGCTGTTATTTAGTTTATGATTTACAACTACACCTAGATCCTTTTCAACAAGTGACTCCCCCAGTGTAGGTCCCCATAGGACATATAATGCATGCAGGTTGTTCGTATCCAGGTGCATAACTTTACATTTATATACATTATACCTCATTTACAAAGTGGACGCCCAAACACTTAGTTTGTTTAAATCCGCTTGCAATTCACGAACATCTTCCGTAGACTGAACATTACTACATAGCTTGGTGTCATCTGCAAAAATAGAAATAGCGCTATTAATCCCATCCTCTATATCATTAATAAATAAGTTGAATAATAGTGGCCCCAGCACGGAACCCTGGGGTACACCACTTATAACCGGGGACCATTCAGAATAGGAATTATTGACCACAACTCTCTGGATACTATCCTTGAGCCAATTCTCAATCCAATTGCAAACGATATTAACCTATAGTCCTTAATTTACCCATTAGACGTCTATGTGGGACAGTGTCAAATGCCTTTGCAAAGTCCAAAAACACTATATCCACAGCGGCCCCTCTGTCTAGGCTTCTGCTCACGTCTTCATAAAAACAAATCAGGTTGGTTTGACAGCTTTTGTCCTTAGTAAAACTGTGCTGGCTGTCACTTATAATTCAATTTTTTTGTCACATAATTCTGTATATAGTCCCTCAATAGCCCCTCAAACATTTTCCCCACAATGGATGTTAAGCTTACTAGTCTATAATTACCCGGGGAAGACCTAGAGCCCTTTTTGAAAATAGGCACCACATTTACCCTGAGCCAGTCCCTTGGCACTATACCTGTAACTAGATAATCTCTAAATATTATGAAGAGGGGGACTGAAGTAACTGAACTAAGCTGTTTAAGAACTCTAGGGTGTAACCCAGACATGGGCAAACTACGGCCCGCGGGCCACATACGGCCCGTTAGGCTTTTTAATCCGGCCCGCCGAACTTGTCCAAGATATATCCGTCCTCAGCAGCTGCTAGTTCGCGCAGGAGGACGGATATATCCGTCCTGTGATCGCGCGGGTACTGAAAGTTTACCCACGCGATCAGCGGCAGGAGCACGGCTGTTATACACAGCCTGGCTCCTGCTGCAACTGCCGGAATCGAAGCACGCGCCGATTCCGGCAGTTTAACCCATTAAATGCCGCTGTCAACAGTGACAGCGGCATTTAATGTGTTTGACAGAGGGGGGAACTCCCTCTGTCTCCCGATCGGCGCCCCCGCAAACAAATCGCGGGTCGCCGTCGGGTTTCCATGACAGCCGGGGGTCTAACAAAGACCCCCAGGTCTGTCTTCAGCATCTGCCTGTTAGGCGATGCCAGAGGCATGACCTAACAGGTTGCCTGTCAGTTTTACACTGACAGGCAATAATGCTTTGGTATACGAAGTATACCAAAGCATTATATATGCGATCGGCATATCGCATAGTGAAGTCCCCTGGTGGGACTAAAAAAAAAAAAGTAAAACCGTTAAATAAAGTTTGTGAAAAAAAAAATAAAAAAAATTACAGTCAAAGTCAAATAAAACTACTTTTTTGCCCCAAAAAGTGGTTTTATTTAATAAAACGGTCAAAACAAATCACACATACACATATATGGTATCCCCGCGATCATAACAACTTGACCAATAAAATGAACACATTAATGAAACTGCCGGATGTACGGCGTCCAAAAAACCCGCAAAAAACAACGGCAAAATTCTCTCTTTTCTCCCATTCCCCCCATAAAAAATAAAATAAAAGTTAATCTATAAGTCCTATGTACCCCAAAATAGTACTAATGAAAACTACGCATTGGCCCGCAAAAATCAATCCCACGTACGGTCACATCGACGGAAAAATAAAAAAATGACGGCTCTTGGAACGCGGCGATGCAAAAACAAGTAATTTTTTTCTAAAAGGGTTTTTATTGTGCAAACATAGGAAAACATATAAAACCTTTACATATTTGGTATCCTCGTAATCGTGCCGACCCGTAGAATAAAGGTAACATGTTATTTATGCTGCATAGTAAAGGGCATAAATTTATAACGTGAAAATCAATGCTGGAATAGCTGCTTATTTTCAATTCTCTCCTAAAATAAAGTTAATAAAAGTTAATCAATATATTGTAAGCATCTAAAAATGGTGCAATTACAAAATACAACTCGTCCCGCAAAAAACAAGCCCTTATACGGCTATGTCGACGGAATAAAAAAAAAGTTACGACTCTTGGAATGCGACCGTGAAAAACCAAAAAATAATCCTTGGTCATTAACGTGCAAAATGGCCCGGTCATTAAGGGGTTAATGTGGCGCGTATTTCTCTTTATTTCACTTTAATTTTCACTTCGTTTCACGTCACCATTAAGCCCTTCGGTTTTCAAAGAGTACAATATCAGCCGTCACTTTGCCACGAAGCATGCAAACTATGCTAGCAAGCAGTCAACACAAGAACGGGCGGCTACTGCTCAGAGGTTGGCAGCTAATTTACAGAGTCAACAGAACTTTTTTCTTGATAAACACAGTGCGTATGTTATTTTAATCTATTTACATTTCCTCCTCCCAGTATCTGCGAAATAGTATGTAAATGCCATATCTTGCATATTCCTTGAGACAAATTTATTAACTGATAAGGGCTATTTTTCACATTTGAAAGACAGTTAATAAATTGGGTTGTAGTGTTCTTACTGTGCTATGAGGTTTGCACACACTACATTTAATGCTTTAGTATATCCGGCCCAAACACTCCCTCCAAATGCTCCTGGCCCGGCCCCTCTGTCAAATTTTAGAACCCATTGTGGCCCGCGAGTCAAAAAGTTTGCCCACCCCTGGTGTAACCCATCTGGTCCCGGGGCCTTGTGTACATTTATTTTGTTTAATTTAGCTTGGACCATCTCTACATTCATCCAGTTCAGTATATGAACTGATATATTAACAGCACTGGCACCGGCTACATCAGCTGCTCTTTCTTCTGTTGTATATACAGAGCTGAAGAACCCATTTATTAACTCTGCCTTCTCTTGATCCCCTGTGACCAACTCCCCATTACCACTATCTAGGGGTCCTACATGGGGACCTTGGCTTTTTTGCATTTATATACTTGAAGAATTTTTGGGGGATTTATTTTACTATCCCTGGCCACCTGCCTTTCATTTTGTATTTTTGCTGATTTTATTACTTTTTTACAAATTTTATTAAGCTCTTTATAATTTACAAAGGCTGCAGCTGTACCCTCAGATTTGTATTTTTCAAATGCCCTTTTTTTGTCATGTATAGCCCTTTTTACAGAAGGTGTAAGCCATGTGAGGTTTAATTTTAGTCGTTTATACTTGTTACCTATAGGAATAAATTTTGCACTATAATTACCCAAAGTAGATTTGAAAATCTCCCATTTATTATTTGTACCATTATTTGACATTAGTTCTTCCCAGTCTATGTCCTGAATTGCAGTCCTCAACCTGGGGAAATTGGCCTTCTTAAAATTAAGTGTTTTTTCCCTCCCAGCCTGTGTTTATTTTTTTTACAGTATATGTCAAATATAATTAAATTATGATCACTGTTACCGGGGTATTCACGAACATTGACATTCCCAACAAGATCTGCATTATTAGAAATGACCAGATCCAACAGAGCTTCACCTCTAGTCGGGTCTTCCACAAACTGGCCCATAAAATTTTCCTGCAACAGGTTGAGGAAATGTCTCCCCTTTGCAGTTGAAGCCGAACCATGACACCAATTAATATACCGGTAATTGAAATCTCCCATTATCACTACAGTACCCGCCTGTGCAGCCCGCTCCATCTGTTTATATAGCTGGACTTCCATCTCCTCGGTTATATTGGGGGGAGGGGGGGGGGGTGTCAATAGATTACATCAAAAGTAATTTTTTCAGTGTTTACCTCCCATTGTAATTCCACCCACAAGGTTTCAACTGCCTCACAATCTACACCCTCTAATGTCTCTTTCACACTCACCTTGATATCACTTCTCACATACAGACATACACCACCGCCTTTCCTATTCGCCCTGTCTTTACGAAACAGTGTAAAACCCTGTAGATTTACAGCCCAGTCATGTGAAGAGTCCGTCTTTCCTGTGATGCGCATGAGCCAGCAACATCACCGCCGGGTGACAGCTGTATGTTACAGCTGGCACCCTGAGGTATCGGCCAGGAACGGAGCTAGCCTCCGATCCGACTGATTAACCCCTCACATGCTGCGTTCAATAGAGATCGCAGTATGTGAGGAGTTTATAGCCACAGGCACACCAAGCAACGTGATTGCTGGGTTGCCGGTGGCTGCAAAGGCAATCGGAGGGCTAATACTTACCTCCCGGTCTGCCAGTACCGGAATCCTCCTATGCCCCGTCGTCGGCGGGGCCCAGGAGGCTTCCGGTACCATCGGCAAGATGGCACCGGCTCCACTTCCGGCTCAGAAGCTGAGCCGGCGTCATCAGCAGTGGGTGTCCGCTGCATGTTACAGCGGACACCCTGATCTATCGGCAGGAACCGGAGCTAGCTCCGATTCCTGCCATTAACCCCTTCAATGCAGCGATTCAATGCAATCGCTGCATCAAAGTGGTTTGTTTGAAATCGGCAGCCCTGCCATGCGATGGCAAGGCTGGCGACTGTTACTATGGCAACAGGATGCCTAACAATGGCTTCCTATCTGCCATTAAGGAAGCCGAGGCGGAGCCTGATCGGCTTGCTGTCAGTGAACAACTAACAGTTCTAATACATTGCACTACATAGGTAGTGCAATGTATTAGAACATCAAACAAACAGTTGGACCTTCAAGTCCCCTAGTGGGACTAAAGACAAGTGTTAAAAAAAAGGCTAAAAAAAGTAAAAATAAAAGTTGTAAAAAATACAATAACAGTTTCAAATAAGAACACAAAACACAATCGCCCTTTTTCCCTTATCAAGTCATTTATTATTGAAAAAAATAATAAAGCCATACATATTTGGTATCGCTGCGACCGTAATGACCTTAACTATAAAAATATTATGTTATTTATTCCGCACAGTGAACGTCGTAAAAAAAAACTAAAAAATACTGACATAATTGCTATTTTTTGGTCACTTTGTCTTCCAAAAATTGAAATGAAAAGTGATCAAAAAGTCGCATGTACCCAAAAATGGTGTCTATAAAAACTATAACTTGTCTCGCTAAAAACAAGCCCTCATACAGCTCCGTCGACAAAAAAATTAAAACTGTTATGGCTCTCATAAATTGGCGACAGAAAAAAATCCATTCTCTTTACAAAAGTTATTTTATTGTGAAAAAAGTTGTAAAACATAAAAAGTGCTATAAATTAGGTATCACCGGAATCGGTAACAAAAAGGTAACATGTAATTTATAACGCATGGTGAACGCTGTATAAAAAGAATTTAAAAAATATGCCAGAATTGCTGTTTTTTGGTCACCATGCCTCCCAAAAAAAAAAGGATAACAAGTGATCAAAAAGTCACATGTACCCCAAAATGGTACCAATAAAAACTACAGCTCGTCCCGCAAAAAAAACAGCCGTCATACCACTACGTCTATGAAAAAATAAAATTAGTTAAGGCTCCAATAAGCCAGGAAATACAAATATGCAGTTGTGCCGGCCCGAGGGGAACGTTTCTTCTGTTTCAAGTGGCGAATTATCAAGGCCCCTAAAATTAGGGAACCAGGAAGGGGAGGGCCGAAACATATCTGCTGGAAGGATGCCCGTATTATACCAGGGCAACACTACCCAGCAAAATTCCTCAAACTGCAAAGATCCCGAGTGTGGACCAAAAGGAGAATAAGTAAAGACCATTTATTAGTACGACACCGGCCTGTGCAGAAAGGATTGTGTCACAGCGTAACACACATCTATGGATTAAATTATTGTTTTTTTTTACCCCATTATTATACCACCTGACTATGCCCCTTATATACTCCACCCGGCTTACATTTACCCCCACATTATAAATGGAAACACCAGTAAGACTCCAAACAAAACTACTACTGTAAAGGATCTGCCAGGCACAACTTCTGTGGATACGCCCATAGGTAATCAGTCTGCACCTGAGTCTATGTCTCTGAGACTGACTCCATCTTCCACCACTCAGGATGGCAGGCTTAGGAGTGGGTGAGCCTATCGCAGCCTGGCCAGACGGAGCTAGCTCCCGCCCTCTGTCTATTTATACCTGCCTTTCCTGTTCCTCCTTTGCTTGTGATTCTTCTCGTGTGGTTTCCTGGCCCAGCTACAGCTTCTACTATTTTGATCCTGCTCCATACTGACCCTGGCTTTCTGACTACTCTCCTGCTCTGCGTTTGGTACCTCGTGCACTCCTGGTTTGACTCGGCTTGTTCACCACTCTTGTTGCTCACGGTTTTGCCGTGGGCAACTGCCCCATTTCCCTTAGCTTTGTGTACCCTTGTCTGTTTGTCTCGTGCACTTACTGAGCGTAGGGACCGCCGTCCAGTTGTACCCCGTCGCCTAGGGCAGGTCGTTGCAAGTAGGCAGGGACAGAGTGGCGGGTAGATTAGGGCTCACTTGTCCGTTTCCCTACCCCCATAATTACATAATCACAAGCCCATATACCTTGTCTACCCTGGTCCCTGTCACTACTATGGACCCCCTTGAGACCCTGGCCCAGCAAATGCAGGGTCTCTCTCTACAGGTCCAGGCCCTGGCTCAGAGGGTCAACCAGCCTGACGCTACCATGGTAGTGCCCCTCACCTCACCTCTTGAACCCCACCTCAAGTTGCCTGACCGGTTCTCAAGGGACCGGAGGACTTTTCTCTCCTTTCGGGAGAGTTGTAGGCTCTACTTTCGCTTAAAGCCTCACTCCTCAGGTTCTGAGAGCCAGCGGGTGGGTATAATTATGTCCCGGCTCCAGGAAGGGCCCCAAGAGTGGGCCTTCTCCTTGGCTCCTGACGCCCCTGAACTTTCCTCCGTTGATCGTTTCTTTTCTGCTCTCGGACTCATTTATGACGAGACTGACAGGACTGCCTTTTCCGAGAGTCAGCTGGTGACCTTACGTCAGGGTAAGAGACCTGTTGAGGAGTATTGTTCTGACTTTAGGAAGTGGTGCGTAGCTTCTCGGTGGAATGACCCTGCCTTAAGGTGCCAGTTTAGGTTGGGTCTGTCGAACGCCCTGAAAGACCTGCTAGTTAGCTATCCCTCTTCTGACTCCCTAGACCAGGTTATGGCTTTAGCGGTACGACTTGACCGACGTCTCAGGGAACGACAACTTGATCATTTTGGTGTTTTCCCCTCTGACTCCCCCATGATGCCTTCATAGGTCCCGTTGCTTCGCTCTTCCACGGAAGACTCGGAGGTACCTATGCAACTCGGGGCCTCCGTGTCCCCCCGACAACGTAGAGAGTTCCGCAGGAAGAATGGTCTCTGCTTCTATTGTGGGGATGACAAGCATCAAGTGAACACCTGTCCTAGGCGTAAGAATAAGCAGCCGGAAAACTTCCGCACCTAAGTGATCATCGGGGAGGTCACTTGGGCGCACAGGTATTTCCCGTAAATATGAAACGTAATAAAATCTTGCTTCCCTTTCAGGTCTCTTTTGGTGTTAGGTCTGCTACCGGCAGTGCCTTCGTGGATTCAGGGTCTTCTGCTAATATAATGTCTGTGGAATTTGCTATGTCTCTAGCTATGCCTTTGATTGATTTGCCTAAACCTGTCCCGGTAGTGGGTATCGACTCCACTCCTCTTGCTAATGGTTATTTTACTCAGCATACCCCTGTTTTTGAACTCCTTTGTTGGCTCCATGCATTTGGAGCACTGCTCTGTACTGTTGATGCAGGGATTATCGTCCGATTTGGTTTTAGGCCTTCCCTGGTTGCAGTTGCATAATCCCACGTTTGACTGGAATACTGGGGAGCTCACCAAATGGGGTAATGAATGCTTGACGTCTTGTTTTTCTGTTAATTCTATTTCTCCCCCTGAGGAGGTGAACACGCTACCTGAGTTTGTTCAGGACTTCGCTGATGTTTTTTCTAAGGAGGCCTCCGAAGTGTTACCTCCTCATAGAGAATACGATTGCGCTATCGAATTGGTACCAGGAGCTAAGCTCCCTAAGGGTAGGATATTTAATCTTTCTTGTCCCGAACGTGAAGCCATGAGAGAGTATATCCAGGAATGCCTGGCCAAGGGTTACATTCGCCCCTCTACTTCTCCGGCAGGTGCTGGCTTCTTTTTCGTAGGGAAGAAGGATGGTGATCTTAGGCCATGCATTGACTACCGTAACTTGAATAAGGTCACTGTAAGGAACCAGTATCCCCTTCCTTTGATTCCTGATCTCTTTAATCAGGTTCAGGGGGCCCAATGGTTCTCTAAGTTTGATCTACGGGGGGCGTATAACCTTATCCGCATCAAAGAGGGGGATGAGTGGAAGACTGCGTTTAACACGCCCGAAGGTCATTTCGAATACCTCGTCATGCCCTTTGGGTTGTGTAATGCTCCTGCGGTCTTCCAGAATTTCATAAATTAGATTTTAAGAGATTACCTGGGGGTATTTCTTGTAGTGTACCTTGATGACATACTGGTGTTTTCCAAGGACTGGTCCTCCCACATTGAGCATGTCAGGAAGGTGCTCCAGGTCCTTCGGGAAAACAAACTGTTTGCGAAAACCGAAAAATGTGTGTTTGGGGTACAGGAGATACCATTTTTGGGTCAAATCCTCACTCCTCATGAATTCCGCATGGACCCCGCCAAGGTCCAGGCTGTGGCGGAATGGGTCCAACCTGCCTCCCTGAAGGCGTTACAGTGTTTCTTGGGGTTCGCTAATTATTACAGGAGATTTATTGCTAACTTCTCGGTCATCGCTAAGCCTCTTACGGACCTCACTCGCAAAGGTGCTGATCTCCTCCACTGGCCTCCTGAGGCTGTCCAGGCTTTTGAGGTCCTTAAGAAGTGCTTTATCTCGGCCCCGGTGCTGGTTCAGCCCAACCAAATGGAGCCATTTATCGTGGAAGTTGACGCATCCGAGGTGGGAGTGGGGGCTGTCTTGTCCCAGGGTACCAGGTCCCTCACCCATCTCCGTCCCTGTGCCTACTTCTCCAGGAAGTTTTCACCCACTGAGAGTAACTATGATATTGGCAACCGCGAACTCTTAGCCATTAAATGGGCATTTGAAGAGTGGCGCCACTTCCTGGAGGGGGCTAGGCACCAGGTAACGGTCCTTACCGATCACAAGAATCTGGTTTTCCTAGAATCTGCCCGGAGGCTAAACCCGAGACAAGCTCGATGGGCGCTATTTTTTACCAGGTTCAACTTTTTGGTTACTTATAGGGCTGGGTCTAAAAATATTAAGGCCGATGCACTGTCGCGTAGCTTCATGGCCAGCCCTCCTTCGGAGGAAGATCCTGCTTGTATTTTGCCTTCTGGTATAATCATTTCTTCTATTGATTCTGATTTAGTCTCTGAAATTGCGGCTGATCAAGGTTCAGCTCCCGGGAACCTTCCTGAGGACAAGCTGTTTGTTCCCCTGCAATTCCGGCTAAGGGTACTTAGGGAAAATCATGACTCCGCATTATCTGGTCATCCAGGCGTCCTGGGTACCAAACACCTCATTGCCAGAAACTATTGGTGGCCTGGGTTGCCTAAAGACGTTAAGGCCTACGTCGCCGCTTGTGAGGTATGTGCTAGGTCCAAGACTCCCAGGTCCCGACCAGCGGGCTTACTACGTTCTTTGCCCATTCCCCAGAGACCTTGGACCCATATCTCCATGGATTTTATCACCGATTTGCCTCCATCTCAAGGCAAGTCGGTGGTGTAGGTTGTAGTAGACCGCTTCAGTAAGATGTGCCACTTTTTGCCCCTCAAGAAACTACCCAATGCTAAGACGTTAACTACCTTGTTTGTCAAACACATCCTGCGTCTCCATGGAATCCCTGTCAATACTGTTTCGGACAGAGGGGTACAATTTGTTTCATTGTTTTGGCGAGCCTTCTGTAAAAAGTTGGAGATTGATCTGTCCTTCTCCTCTGCCTTCCATCCTGAAACTAATGGCCAAACTGAGAGGACTAATCAATCTCTAGAACAATATTTAAAGAGGCTCTGTCACCAGATTTTGCAACCCCTATCTGCTATTGCAGCAGATAGGCGCTGCAATGTAGATTACAGTAACGTTTTTATTTTTAAAAAACGAGCATTTTTGGCCAAGTTATGACCATTTTTGTAGTTATGCAAATGAGGCTTGCAAAAGTCCAAGTGGGTGTGTTTAAAAGTAAAAGTCCAAGTGGGTGTGTATTATGTGCGTACATCGGGGCGTTTTTAATACTTTCACTAGCTGGGCGCTCTGAAGAGAAGTAACATCCTCTTCTCTTCAGAACGCCCAGCTTCTGACAGTGCAGATATGTGACGTCACTCACAGGTCCTGCATCGTGACGGCCACATCGGCACCAGAGGCTACAGTTGATTCTGCAGCAGCATCAGCGTTTGCAGGTGGGTCACTTCTGGGAGGGATCCACTGTTTTGGTCCCACAGGGACTTTGCAAATGCGACATAGCGCCCAGTAACCAATCCAGCAAAATCTGTACTCCAAAAGCCAAATGGCGCTGCTTCCCTTCTGAGCCCTACTCTGTGCCCAAACAGCAGTTTATGACCACATATGTGGTATTGCCGTACACAGGAGAAGTTGCTTTACAAGTGTTGGGGTGCTTTTTTTTATTTATTTGCTAAAACTGCGTCTTATTGAAGAAAAAGTTTTTTTTTATTTTCACTACAAAATTCTAATAAAATCTATGAAACATCTGTGGAGTCAAAATGCTCACTACACCCCTAGATGAATTCCTCAAGGGGTGTAATTTCGTGAATCTAGTCACTTTTGGGGAGTTTCCACTGTACTGGTACCTTAGGAGCTTTGCAAATGTGACATGGTGTCAAGAAACCAATCCAGCAAAATCTGTGCTCCAAAATTCAAATGGCGCTCCTTCTCTTCTGATCCTTGCCGTGTGCCCAAACAGCAGTTTATGACCACAAATGGGGTATTGCCGTACTCCAGAGAAGTTGCTTTACAAATTTTGTGGTTCTTTTATTCCTTTATTTGTTGAGAAAATGAAAAATTTTGAGCTAAAGCCACGTCTTATTGGAAAAAAAGGATTTATTTTATCTTCACTGCCCAATTCTAATAAAATCTATGAAACCCCTGTGGGTTCAAAATGCTCACTACACCCCTAGATGGATTCTTCAAGGGGTGTAGTTTCCTAAATGGAGTCACTTTTTTTGGTGTTTTCACTGTTTTGGTCCCTTAGGGGCTTTGCAAATGCGACGTGGTCTCCGCAAACCATTCCTGCTAAATTTGAGCTCCAAAAGCCAAATGGCGCTCTTTCCCTTCTAAGCCCTGCCGTGTGTCCAAACAGCATTTTATGACCACATGTGGGGTATTGTTTTACTCGGGAGAAATTGCTTTACAAAAGTTGCGTGCATTTACTCCTTTTAGTCCTTCTGGAAATTAGAAAAAATTAGCTAAACCTACATTTTCTTTGAAAGAATGTAGATTTTCATTTTCACGGCCTACTTCCAATAATTTCTGCAAAAAACCTGCGTGGTCAAAATGCTCACTATACCACTAGACAATTTCCTCAAGGGGTATAGTTTCCAAAATGGTGTCACTTTTGGGGGATTTCTACTGTTTTGGCGCCGCAAGAGCCTTTTAGACCCGACATGGTGCCTAAAATATTTTCTAATAAAAAGGAGGCCCCAAAATCCTCTAGGTGTTCCTTTGTTTCTGAGGCCTGTGCTTCAGTCAATAAGTGCACTAGGGCCACATGTGGAGAATTTCTAAAAACTGCAGAATCTGGGCAATAAATATTGAGTTGCATTTCTCTGGTAAAACTTTCTGTGTTACAAAAAAAATAGATGAAAATTGAATTTCTGCAAAAAAAAAAGATATTTGAAAATTTCACATCTACTTTGCCTTAATTCCTGTGAAACATCTAAAGGGTTAAGAAACTTTCTAAATGCTGTTTTGAATACTTTGAGGGGTGAAGTTTTTAAAATGGGGTGACTTATCGAGGGTTTCTAATATATAAGGCCCTAAAATCCACTTCACAACTGAACTGGTCCCTGTAAAAATAGCCTTTTGAAATTTTCTTGAAAATGTGAGAAATTGCTGCTAAAGTTCTAAGCCTTGTGATGTCATAGAAAAAGAAAAGGATGTTCTAAAAACAATGCCAATCTAAAGTAGACATATGGGTGATGTTAATTAGCAACAATTTTGTGTGGTATTACTATCTGTCTTACAAGCAGATACATATAATTTTAGAAAAATGCTAATTTTTGCAATTTTTCGCTAAATTTTGGTGTTTTTCACAATTAAATACTTAATGTAGCGAGCAAATTTTGCCAGTAACATAAATTCCAATGTGTCACGAGAAAACAATCTCAGAATCGCTTGGATAGGTAAAAGCATTCCGAAGTTATTACCACATGAAATGAAACATGTCAGATTTGAAAAAATTGGCTGTGTCCTGAAGGCCAAAACAGGCTGTGTCCTTAAGGGGTTAACCCCTTCCCGCACCTTGACGTAACTGCACGTCGATGTGTGCAGTAAGTTTGCGCACCTTGACATGCAGTTACGTCTGTGCTTTGACAGTTAACCGCCGCGCGGTGCTACACCGCAGCGGCGGTTAACTGTGCAGGGTGTCTTCCCTGCATTCTCCGTTGCCGATCAGCGGCCCATCGCCGCTGATTTCGGCAGTTAACCCCTTAAGTGCGGCGCTCGATTTTGAACGCCACAATTAAGGTGTTTAGCGCCGATCGGCAGCCCCCATGTGAAATCACGGGGGCTGGCGATGATACCCATAGCAACCGGATGCCAGACAATGTTTTCCAGGCTGCCATGTACAGAAGCCTATGAGGACCAGCCGGAGGGTGGTAGTCGTATGCTTCCTGTCAGTGTGACTGTTACGTCACAATGACAGTTGGAATGCATTACATTACGTAGGTAGTGTAATGTATTCCAGCAGCGATCAGAGCTGCAAGTCTAAGTGTCCCCTAGTGGGACAAGTGAAAAAAGTTAAAAAAAGAATAAATTTTTTTTAAAAAAAGTGTAAAAATAAAAGTTATAAGTTATATAAACACAAAATGCTTTTTTTTCCTATAGTAAGTCCTTTATTATAGGAAAAAAATGAACACGTAAAAAAAAAGTACACATATTTGGTATTACCGCGCTCGTAACGACCCCAACTATAAAACTATAATATTATTTTTCCCGCACGGTGAACACCGCAAAAAAAATAAACGAAAAACAATGCCAGAATCACTATTTTTTGGTCACCACCCCTCCCAAAATATACAATAAAAAGTGATCAAAAAGTCGCATGCACACCAAAATAGTATCAATACAAACTACAACCCGTCCCGCAAAAAACAAGCCCTTACACAGCTTTTTTGACTGAAAAATAAAAACGTTACGGCTCTCAGAATATGGTGACACAAAAAATAATTTATTTTCTAAATAAGTTATTTTATTGCGCAACTGCTGCAAAACATAAAAAAACCTATATACATATGGTATTGCCGTAATCGTACCAACCCGCAGAATAAAATATAATTTTCATTTATAGCCCAGGGTAGACGCCGTAAAAAATAAATAAAAATCATTGTCAGAATTGATGGTTTTTGGTCACCTGGCTTGCCGAAAAATTGAATAAAAAGTGATCAACAAAATCGCATGTACCCCAAAATGGTACCAATGAAAATTACAGATTGTCCCGCAACAAATAAGCCCTTACGCAGCTCCGGTGGTGAAAAAATAAAAAAAGTTCCGGCTCCCAGATTATGGCGATGCAAAATGTGCAGAGCATTCCAAAAGCGGATAGGATCGGGTGCCGTTAATAAGTGCGACACTGGCCACATATCTGCGGATTATTATTTATTTACCCCATTATTATACCCTCCTCTTATGCCCTGATGTACTCTGCCCAACCTACATATGCCCCCACATTATAAACTGAAATACCAGCAAAACGCCAGAGCTACTACCAAGCAAAATCTGCACTCCAAAAGCCAAATGGCGTCCCTCCCTTCTGAGCCCTACAGTGTGCCCAAACAGCCGTTTACGTCCACCGATATGGCATCACCATACCCGGGAGAACACGGTTAATATTTTATGAGGTATTTGTGGCACAAACTGGGCACAACATATAGTGCACTAAAATGGCACATCAGTGGAAAATTTAAATTTTCACTCTGCACCATCCGCTGCGCATTAAACCCTTCGCGCACCATGACTTAATAGCATGTCGTGGTGTGGGGGGTGATGTATGGAGCATCTCACGCGCTGAGCCAGCGCCATACGCTGCGGGTGTCAGCTGTGTATTACAGCTGATACCCGGGACTAATGGACAGAAACAGCGATCACGCTGTTACAGGAGCCTGTAAAAATGACAATATACTGCAATACATTAGTATTGCAGTGTATTCTACCAGTGATCTAACGATTGCTGGTTCAAGTCTCCTAGGGGGACTAATAAAATATGTAAAAACAAAAGTAAATAGTTATTATTAGTGGAAAAAATGAAATAAATATTTAACCCCTTAGTGACCACCAATACGCCTTTTCACGTGATTCACTAATGGGCTTTAGGCTAGGCTGACGCCTTTTCACGTCAGCCTAGTCTAAGTCCTGCACGGGTCTCCCGTGCAGGCTGGAGCCGGGGCTCTGCTGTCTGATGACAGCTGAGCTCCTGCTCCAACGCCCGCAATCGTAGTTTACTTCGATCGCGGCCGTTTAACCCGTTAAATGCCGCCGTCAATAGCGACCGCGGCATTTAACTTTGTTTACAGAGGGAGTGCGCTCCCTCTGTCACCCATCGGCGGCCCGCGAATGAAATCGCGGGTCTCCGATGGGGTGTCATGGCAGCCGGGGGCTTGATAAAAGCCCCCAGGTCTGCCCTGGACATATTCCTGTTAGGACGCGCAGGAGGCACGTCCTAACAGATTGCCTGTCAGATTTACACTGACAGGCAATAATGCTCTGGTATACGAAGTATACCAGAGCATTATAGCAGCGATCGGAATATCGCACAGTAAAGTCCCCTAGTGGGACTAATAAAATCAGTCATCAAAGTGAAATAAATATTATTAATAAAAAGTACAGTAAAAAAAAAACAAAAAACATTTTTTTCCATAAAAAGTGGTTTTATTTAGTAAAAGTGTAAAAAAAAAAAAAAGTACACATATGTGGTATCGCCGCGACCGTAATGACTCCATTAATAAAGTTAATAGGTAATTTAAACCGCAAAGTGAACACTGTAAAAAAAAACGCAAAAAACCATGGCGAAATTGCAATTTTTTTCCATTGCCCCCCAAAAAAGTCATAATAAAAATGAATCAATAAGTCCCATGCACCCCAAAACAGTACCATTCAAAACTACGTCTTGTCCCGCAGAAAACAAGCCCAAAAAATCACTACATCGATGGAAAAATAAAAAAATTACGGCTCTTGGAAAGCGACGATGCAAAAACAAATAATTTTAGTTCAAAAGTGTTTTTATTGTGCAAAAGTCGTAAAACATAAAAAAAACTCTACATATGTGGTATCGCCGTAATCGTACCGACCCATAGAATAAAGATAACATGTTATTTACGTCGCATAGTGAACAGCGTCAATTTAAAAACGCATAGAGCAATGGCGGAATTTCAGTTTTTTTTTATAATCCCCCCCAAAAAGGTTAATAAAAGTTAATATAAAAATTATATGTACCCAAAAATGGTGCCATTAAAAAGCACAACTAATCCCGCTAAAAACAAGTCCTCATACAGCTATGTAGACGAAAAAATAAAAAATCTATAGCTCTTTGAATGCGACTATAGAAAAACGAATAAAATAGCTTGGTCATTAGGGCCTAAAATGGGCTGGTCACTAAGGGGTTAAAGTCCAAAAAGAAACCCTTTTCCCATTTTTTCTCTTAAGTAATGCACATTTTTTTTAAAAATACACAAAATTGGTATCGCTGCGTCCGTAAAAGTCCAAGCTATTACAATATGCCATTATTGAACTCGCACGGTGAGCGCCGTGAAAAATAAAGAATTTTAAACGGCAAAATCGCAGTTTTTTGGTCACCTTGGCTCTACCAAAAAATGTAATAGAAAGTGCTCAAAAAGTCTTATGTACCAAAAAATGGTAACAATAAAAACTACAGCTTGTCCCGCAAAAAATAAGCCCTCTGTAATGGCAGGGGGTAGGGAGACGGACAAGTGAGCCCTAATCTACCCGCCACTCTGTCCCTGCCTACTTGCAACGACCCGCCCTAGGCGACGGGGTACAACTGGGCGGCGGTCCCTGCGCTCAGTAAGTGCACGACAAACACGACAAACATACAAAGGAACACAAGCAAGGAAAAGGGGCCGTTGCCCACGGCAACACCGTGAGCAACCAGAGTGGTGAACGAGCCGAGTCAAGCCAGGAGTGTGCGAGGTACAAAACGAAAAGCAGAAGAGTAGTCGGTAAGCCAGGGTCTGTATGGAGCAGGATCAAAAATAGCAGGAGCTGTAGCTGGGCCAGGAAACCACAAGGAAAGAATCACAAGCACCGAGGGACAGGAAGTGCAGGCTTAAATAGACCGAGGGCGGGAGCTAGCTGAGTCTGGCCAGGTTACGATAGGCTCTCCCACTCCTAAGCCTGCTAGCCTGAATGGTGGAAGCAGGAGTCAGTCTCAGGGATGTATTCTCAGGTGCTGACTGATTAGTTCTGGGAGTTAACCCCGAAGCTGTGCCTGGCAGATCCTTTACAGTACCCCCCCCCCTTTTATGAGGGGCCACCGGACCCTTTCTAAGTGGACCTGGCTTACTGGGGAAACGCAGGTGGAACCTCCTGACCAATACCCCAGCGTGAACATCCCGGGCGGGTACCCAAGTCCTCTCCTCGGGCCCGTATCCTCTCCAATGGACCAGGTACTGGAGGGAGCCTTGGACCATCTTGCTGTCCACAATCCTGGCCACCTCGAATTCCACCCCCTCAGGGGTGAGGATGGGAACAGGAGGTCTCCTCGAGGGAGCCAAGGACGCGGAGCACCGTTTGAGGAGGGAGGCATGAAACACGTCGTGTATCCGAAAAGACGGGGGTAACTCCAGCCGGAAGGAGACAGGATTGAGTACCTCAATGACCTTATACGGCCCAATAAACCGGGGAGCAAACTTCTTGGACGGAACCTTGAGACGCAAGTTCCTAGACGACAACCACACCAGATCTCCGACCATAAACAGGGGGTTATCAGAACGTTTTTTATCAGCCTGAGTTTTTTGTACGCTCTGGGACACCTCTAGGTTTTTCTGAACCTGGGCCCAGACTGTGCACAGTTCCCGATGAACGACCTCTACCTCGGGATTGTTGGAACTACCAGGTGAAACGGAGGAGAACCGTGGATTAAACCCAAAATTACAAAAAAAAGGAGAGACCCCTGACGAGTTACTGACCAGGTTATTAAGGGAAAATTCGGCGAGGGGAATGAAAGAGACCCAATCAAATTGACAGTCAGAGACAAAACACCTTAAGTATTGTTCTAGAGATTGATTAGTCCTCTCCGTTTGGCCATTGGTTTCAGGATGGAAGGCAGAGGAGAAGGACAGATCAATCCCCAACTTCATACAGAAGGCTCTCCAAAACAATGAAACAAATTGTACCCCTCTGTCCGAAACAATATTGACAGGGACCCCATGGAGACGCAGGATGTGTTTGACAAACAAGGTAGCCAACGTTTTGGCGTTGGGTAGTTTCTTGAGGGGCACAAAGTGGCACATCTTACTGAAGCGGTCCACCACCACCCACACCACCGACTTGCCTTGGGATGGAGGCAAATCGGTGATAAAATCCATGGAGATATGTGTCCAAGGTCTCTGGGGAATGGGCAACGAATGCAGTAAGCCCGCTGGTCGGGACCTGGGAGTCTTGGACCTAGCACAAACCTCACAAGCGGCGACGTAGGCCTTAACGTCTTTAGGCAACCCAGGCCACCAATAATTTCTGGAAATGAGGTGTTTGGTACCCAGGATGCCTTGATGGCCAGATAGTGCGGAGTCATGATTTTCCCTAAGTACCCTTAGCCGGAATTGCAGGGGAACAAACAGCTTGTTCTCAGGAAGGTTCCCGGGAGCTGCACCTTGATCAGCAGCAATATCAGAGACTAAATCAGAATCGATCGAGGAAATGATTATACCTGGAGGCAAAATACAAGCAGGATCTTCCTCCGAAGGAGGGCTGGCCATGAAGCTACGCGACAGTGCATCAGCCTTAATATTTTTAGACCCAGCCCTATAGGTAACCAAAAAATTGAATCTGGTAAAAAATAACGCCCATCGAGCTTGTCTCGGGTTTAGCCTCCGGGCAGATTCTAGGAAAACCAGATTCTTGTGGTCGGTAAGGACCGTTACCTGGTGCCTAGCCCCCTCCAGGAAGTGGCGCCACTCTTCAAATGCCCATTTAATGGCTAAGAGTTCGCGGTTACCAATATCATAGTTACTTTCAGTTGGCGAAAACTTCCTGGAGAAGTAGGCACAGGGGCGGAGATGGGTGAGGGACCTGGTACCCTGGGACAAGACAGCCCCCACTCCCACCTCAGATGCGTCAACTTCCACGATAAATGGCTCCATTTGGTTGGGCTGAACCAGCACCGGGGCCGAGACAAAGCACTTCTTAAGGACCTCAAAAGCCTGGACAGCCTCAGGAGGCCAGTGGAGGAGGTCAGCACCTTTGCGAGTGAGGTCCGTAAGGGGCTTAGCGATGACCGAGAAGTTAGCAATAAATCTCCTGTAATAATTAGCGAACCCCAAAAAACACTGTAACGCCTTCAGGGAGGCAGGTTGGACCCATTCCGCCACAGCCTGAACCTTGGCGGGGTCCATGCGGAATTCATGAGGAGTGAGGATTTGACCCAAAAACGGAATCTCCTGTACCCCAAACACACATTTTTCGGTTTTGGCAAACAGTTTGTTTTCCCGAAGGACCTGGAGCACCTTCCTGACATGCTCAATGTGGGAGGACCAGTCCTTGGAAAATACCAGTATGTCATCAAGGTACACTACCAGAAAAATCCCCAGGTAATTTCTCAAAATCTCATTTATGAAATTCTGGAAGACCGCAGGGGCATTACACAACCCAAAGGGCATGACGAGGTATTCGAAATGGCCTTCGGGCGTATTAAACGCAGTCTTCCACTCATCCCCCTCTTTGATGCGAATAAGGTTATACGCCCCCCGTAGATCCAATTTAGAAAACCATTGGGCCCCCTGAACCTGATTAAAGAGATCAGGAATCAAAGGAAGGGGATACTGGTTCCTTACCGTGACCTTATTCAGGCTACGGTAGTCAATGCATGGCCTAAGACCACCATCCTTCTTCCCCACGAAGAAGAAGCCAGCACCTACCGGAGAAGAAGAGGGACGAATGTAACCCTTGGCCAGGGATTCCTGGATATACACTCTCATAGCTTCACGTTCGGGACAAGAAAGATTAAATATCCTACCCTTAGGAAGCTTAGCTCCTGGTACCAATTCGATAGCGCAATCGTATTCTCTATGAGGAGGTAACAATTCGGAGGCCTCCCTAGAGAAAACATCAGCGAAGTCCTGAACAAACTCGGGTAGCGTATTCGCCTCCTTAGGGGGAGAAATAGAATTAACAGAAAAACATGACGTACAACATTCATTACCCCATTTGGTAAGCTCCCCAGTATTCCAGTCAAACGTGGGATTATGCAACTGCAACCAGGGAAGGCCTAGAACCAAATCGTACGATAATCCCTGCATCAACAGTACAGAGCATTGCTCCAAATGCATGGAGCCAACAAGGAGTTCAAAAACAGGGGTATGCTGTGTAAAATAACCATTAGCAAGAGGAGTGGAGTCGATACCCACTACCGGGACAGGTTTAGGCAAATCAATCAGAGGCATAGCAAGGGACATAGCAAATTCCACAGACATGATATTAGTAGAGGACCCTGAATCCACGAAGGCACTGCCGGTAGCAGACCTACCACCAAAAGAGACCTGAAAGGGAAGCAAGATCTTAGTACGTTTCATATTTACGGGAAATACCTGTGCGCCCAAGTGACCTCCACGATGATGACTTAGACGCGGAAGTTCTCTGGCTGCAATCTTACGCTTAGGACAGTTGTTCACTTGATGCTTGTCGTCCCCACAGTAGAAGCAGAGACCATTCTTCCTGCGGAATTCTCTACGTTGTTGGGGGGACACGGAGGCCCCGAGTTGCATAGGTATCTCTGAATCTTTCGGGGAGGAACGAAGCAACGGAGCTTCGGGAGGCATCATGGGGGAGTCGGAGGAGAAAACACATAAACGTTCACGTTGTCGTTCCCTGAGACGTCAGTCAAGTCGTACCGCTAAAGCCATAACCTGGTCTAGGGAGTCAGAAGAGGGATAGCTAACTAGCAGGTCTTTCAGGGCATTCGACAGACCCAACCTAAACTGGCACCTTAAGGCAGGGTCATTCCACCGAGAAGCTACGCACCACTTCCGAAAGTCAGAGCAATACTCCTCAACAGGTCTCTTACCCTGACTTAAGGTCACCAGCTGACTCTCGGCAAAGGCAGTCCTGTCAGTCTCGTCATAAATAAGTCCGAGAGCAGAAAAGAAAAGATCAACGGAGGAAAGTTCAGGGGCGTCAGGAGCCAAGGAGAAGGCCCACTCTTGGGCCCCTTCCTGGAGCCGGGACATAATTATACCCACCCGCTGGCTCTCAGAACCTGAGGAATGAGGCTTTAAACGAAAGTAAAGCCTACAACTCTCCCGAAAGGAGAAAAAAGCCATCCGGTCCCCTGAGAACCGGTCGGGCAACTTGAGGTGGGGTTCAAGAGGTGCGGTGAGGGGAACTACCAGGGTAGCATCAGGCTGGTTGACCCTCTGAGCCAGGGCCTGGACCTGTAGGGAGAGACCCTGCATTTGCTGAGCCAGGGTCTCACGGGGGTCCATAGTGGTGTCAGGGACCAGGGGTAGACTAGGTATGGGCTTGTGATTATGTAATGGCAGGGGGTAGGGAGACGGACAAGTGAGCCCTAATCTACCCGCCACTCTGTCCCTGCCTACTTGCAACGACCCGCCCTAGGCGACGGGGTACAACTGGGCGGCGGTCCCTGCGCTCAGTAAGTGCACGACAAACACGACAAACATACAAAGGAACACAAGCAAGGAAAAGGGGCCGTTGCCCACGGCAACACCGTGAGCAACCAGAGTGGTGAACGAGCCGAGTCAAGCCAGGAGTGTGCGAGGTACAAAACGAAAAGCAGAAGAGTAGTCGGTAAGCCAGGGTCTGTATGGAGCAGGATCAAAAATAGCAGGAGCTGTAGCTGGGCCAGGAAACCACAAGGAAAGAATCACAAGCACCGAGGGACAGGAAGTGCAGGCTTAAATAGACCGAGGGCGGGAGCTAGCTGAGTCTGGCCAGGTTACGATAGGCTCTCCCACTCCTAATCCTGCTAGCCTGAATGGTGGAAGCAGGAGTCAGTCTCAGGGATGTATTCTCAGGTGCTGACTGATTAGTTCTGGGAGTTAACCCCGAAGCTGTGCCTGGCAGATCCTTTACACCCTCACACCATCTATTGACGGAAAAAAAGCAAAACATGGATCAGTTCGAAAAGGGTTAATTACTTTCTAATGAAAAAACATTTATGACCACATGTGGGGTATTGCCGTACTCGGGAGAAATTGGTTTACAAATGTTGGATGGCTTTTTTTCCTTTATCCTTTGTGAAATTGAAAAAATGCAACATTTTAGTGGAAATATTGTTGATATTAATTTTCACGGCCTAATTCTAATAAATTCTGCAAAAGACGTGTGGGGCCTAAATGCTCACTATACCCCTAGATAGATTCCTTAAGTGGTGTAGTTTCCCAAATGGGGTTACTTTTGGGGGGCTTCGACTGTTTCGGTCTCTCAAGGGGCTTTGCAAATTCGACATGACACCCAAAAACTATTCCAGCTAAATTTGAGCTCCAAAAGCCAAACAGCAGTTTATTACCACATATGGGGTATTTACGTAATCAGGAGAAATTGTTTTACAAATGTTGGGGTGCTTTTTCTCCTTTATTCCTTGTAAAAATTAAAAATGTCTAAGTTCTTACAGAAAAAATGATTTTTACCTTTACAGACTAATTCCAATGAATTCAGCAAAACAACTGTGGGGTCAAAATGCTAACTTTACCCCTAGAAAAATTCCTTGAGGGGTGTAGTTTCCAAGATGGGCTCACTATTGGGGGGTTTACACGGTTTTCATCCCTCCAGTGCATTGCAAACGTGACACGGCACTGAAAACTATTCCAGCAAAATCAGAAATCCAAAATCCAAATGGTGCTCTTTCTCTTCTGAGGCCTGCTGTGGGTCCAAACAGCTGTTTATTACCACATATGAGGTATTGCTATAATCGGAAGAAATTGCTTTACATATGCTGGGGTGTTTTTTCTACTTTATTGCTTGTAAAAATTAAAAATTTCTACGTTTTTTCACAAAAAAAGTAGATTTTCATCTTCACATACTAATTCAAATAAATTTAGCAAAAAAACTGTGGGTTCAAAATGCTAACTATAGACCATACCATAGATAAATTCCTTGAGGGGTATAGTTTCCAAAATGGGGTCACTTTTGGGGGGTCTTTACTGTTTTGGTACCACAAGACCTATTCAAACCTGACATGGTGCCTAAAGTATATTCTAAAAAAAGGAGGCCCCAAAATCCACTAGGTGCTCCTTTGCTTCTGAGGCCGGTGTTTGAGTCCATTACCGCACTAGGACCACATGTGGGATATTTCTAAAAACTGCAGAATCCGGGCAATAAATATTGAGCTGCATTTCTTGGGTAAAACCTTCTGTGGTACAGAAAAGAGGTATTACAATTGAATTTTCGAAAAAAAAAATGAAATTTGTACATTTCACCTCTACTTTGCTTTAATTCCTGTGAAACGCCTAAAGGGTTAAAACACTTTCTGAATGCTGTTTTGAATACTTTGATGGGTGTAGTTTTCAAAATGGGGTGATTTATGGGGTTTTTCGAATATATAAGGTCCTCAAAGCCACTTCAGAACTGAACTGGTCCCTGAAAAAATATTTTTCTTGAAAATATGAGAAATTGGTGCTAAAGTTCTAAGCCTTATAACGTCCTAGAAAAATAAAAGAATGTTAACATAAATGCAAACATAAAGTAGACATATGGGAAATATAAACTAGTAAGTATTTTGTGTGGTATTACTATCTGTTTTACAAGTAGATACATTTAAATTTAGAAAAATTCTAATTTTTGCTAATTTTCTCTAAATCTTGGTGTTTTTTACAAATAAATATAGAATTTATCGACCATGACAGCTGGATCATCACCAGCCCCTCCCAGTAATTTATCCACCACATGCCGAACTCTGGCACCAGGGAGACAGTAAACCATTCGGTTGAGGCGGTCTTGGCGACAAATTATTCTATCCATTTTCCTGATTATAGAATCCCAAACATGCCTTACCTGCATTACCATCCCGCTTACTACTAGCTGGGCTGTTCTCCCGGCCGTTAGGGAGATCAGTATCCACTAAGGCTGCCATTTCTGAGACCGACACCCTCGCATCATCACCCAACTTGGCAATTTTGCTTGGAATATCATAAACAGGATTGGCCTTCCTTTTCTTGGACCCCTTTTTTAACTGCTTGTTCCTTCAGCAGCATGCTCCGCTCAAGATTGTCGATTGCCCTCAGTGTTGCATTCTGAAACCAAATCTCGCGAGATCACGGAGCTAAACGAGATTTCGTATCCGTTGCTGGAATCTCACAGAAAAGAGTCAGAAGTGTCAGGATTCTGAGTACACATGACGTCCAGGCTGGATTTCATGTGTATTCATTATCAGGACACTGTAGTAATGTTAGGGTTTGTGTATGAGGTTGCACATAGCGATATATCTATATCGCTAGTGCAGTGTAAATGAATGGAGAGGAGTGCATGATGCCGATTGGTCAGCGTCATGCACTCCTCTGTACAACGCCCACTTGGTTGAAAGTAAAAGTACGCCCACTTGGGCATTAAGAAAGCTCATTAGCATAAACCAAAATCGCTCCTAACGTTGTGAAAAAAGATCGTTTTTTTAAATAAAAAGCATTACTGTCACCTACATTACAGCGCCAATCTCCTTATATAGGAGATAGGGCACTTATAATGTGGTGACAGAGTCTCTTTAAGTAGACTACCAGTAGGTTACGTTTTTTGCTATATGCATACAGTCCCTGCCCGTTTGTTTATCTCTACATTGCAGAGAATGTAAACTATCTAAAAGGAATTATTAACCCGTTGACTTAATTCACCATATTTTTTATGTAGACAGAACTCCAGATAGGTTGGCGTGTTTTTGCATTACATAACTTGTAACATTCGCACAAGCATAACATGGACATCTCCCATATTTCCATAGCTTCCATAGACTTCTGTTCTCAAGATCAGTGGGTATCTCTGCACTCAAAACCCCTTTAAAGTCCTCTACACTACACCACACAGGAGAGCTGACAGGTCCTCTATACTACACCATGTCACGGCGCGGGGTGTGGACCCATTGGGCCGTAGCGCGTAGCGGGGTAGCAGCTGGCCAACAAGGTACAAAAGAATGTCTATAGTTCAGAACGGGTGCCTGAGACAATGTAGACAGCAGGTGGCACCGTGCAGCGGGAAGGCACGACTTGACTTTCACTTGTAGATACGATAGCATGGGATACAGGATAAAAGCAGCAGGAACGGGTAACACTGGGAACTGGAAAACACTGGGAGACCATTTGCAAGACAAACTTAGGTATACAACAATGCACAGGCAAGGAACCAGTGGGCAGTGCCCCTTTTTATAGTCCAGCAGCCATTTGGGCTAATAATTCATGGGTGACAGCTGGACGCGTACTGGTCCTTTAAGGTCGTGCGCGCGCCCTGCGGGAATCAGTACGAGGAAGTGAGTGCCGGTGTAGAGTCCATTGCCGCAGGCCGTCGGGTTTACTCACCTCCCGATGCCCGCAGCCATGGATTCGTGAGCGCTGGTCCCCATCTCCTTCCTAGGAGACGCCAGCGCTCACTTCCGCTCCTTTCTGCTGTGTCCCGTAGGGTCAGCGCATGCACAAAGGAAATCGTCATCATCATCAACTGCCATGATTTCCTGGTCTATAAGAAGGCCCCAGGCCTTCTGATCCTTGCCTGAGCGTTGTTAGTCTATCCCAGTGTGTCTCGCAAATGGTCCCTAGTGTTTCCCCGTTCCAGTTGGTGCCCTGTTACCCGTTCCTGTATTCCATATTGTTCTTGTTCCTGTGCCTACCAGTGTTGGAGTCGTGTCTACTGCACCTGCTGTCGTTTGCCACGTCCAGTGTCTTCTGCCACGTCCAGTGTCTTCTGCCACGTCCAGTATCTTCTGCCATGTCCAGTGTCTTCTGCCACGTCCAGTGTCTTCTGCCATGTCCAGTGTCTTCTGCTACATCGGATACTGCCCGCCACATCTGGCGCTACCTGCCGCACCGGCCTTCATCCGTGCTGAAGCCACAGCCACAGTCTGGATTAGTTCAGGTACCCAAGCATTGCAATCTGCTATTGACTTTTGTATAGACTATGACCTGGTCAGCTGCCTCCTCGGTACGGCGGAACGGTCTAGTGAGTCCACATACACTGTGACCGTGACAGTACACTCAGGCCATGGAACCCGTTGGCCAGCCCAAGACCGCAGTCCAGAAGATACAGACAGAGATGCATGACCTACGCACACGTCAGGATCAACTCCTTGAGGCTGTGAATTCTATCCTGGTCCGCCTGGATCTACTCACTGTTCCACTCCCGGTTCTTCCTCCTGAGGCTGTTGCTGTGCCACTGCCCATTGCTCCTCCTGTTTGTTCCGGATCCACAGTTCCTCTGCCTCTTCCTCCTCGCTACGACGGTGATCCCAGAGCATGTAGAGGATTTCTTAATCAATGCACGGTTCATTTTAGGCTGCGGCCTCATCTCTTCCCCTCCGAGGAGGCCAAAGTGGCGTTTATTATCTCCCTCCTCGCTGGCAAGGCCCTCGCATGGGCGAACCCAATCTTGGAGCAACAAGGACCTGTATCCTAGGACCTAGCCTTGTTCCTGCGGTCCTTTCGTGCCGTGTTCGAGGAGCCGGGTCGAATATCCTCTGCCGCAGCCTCTCTGTTGACCCTCAAGCAAGAGGGCTCCACAGTAGGGGAGTATGCTATCTCCTTCCGTACCCTAGCAGCCGAGCTGGCATGGCACAATGAGGCACTGGTGGCAACCTTGTGGCAGGGACTGTCCTCTCACATCAAGGACGAACTGGCGGCCCGCGACATTCCTTCTACCTTGGATGCTCTCATCCTGTTAGCCACCTGGGTTGATATGAGAATCCGGGAGCGCACTCAAGAGGTTCGACAGGAGGGCCGGGTCCACAGACCAGCACCCTCGGTCCAGAGACCACTATTGTCTTCCCCTAGTGCGCTACCTGAAGAACCCATGCAGGTAGACAGAGTCCGGTTTTCTGAACAGGAGAAGCAGCGCAGACGTTCCTCTGGACTATGTATGTATTGTGGCCTTAAGGGTCATTTTGTGTGCCTATGCCCACAGAAACTGGGAAACTCCAGTACCTAGGGTTGGTTGGAGAGGCAAACGTTAAAACCTCTTCCAGATTATCGATTCCTGTGGCCATCGTCTCTGGAGAAAAGTCACATCCTTCCTCCGCCTATCTTGACTTTGGAGCGGCTGCTAATTTCATCCAGCAGGATCTAGTGGACCGTTTACATCTACCCACAGTCCGTCTGGAGAGACCTCTGGCTGTTGCCTCTGTGAATGTTCTACCATTGCCCGATCCGATTATGCTCATCACGGAGCCATTGACACTACAGGGCGGAGCTCTTCACTCAGAACAGATTACCTTCCTGGTACTACCTAAGGCTATCAATCCTATCCTGCAGGGCCTGCCATGGCTCTGCCTACACGCCCCGGTGCTTGACTGGAATTCCGGAGAGATTCTTCACTGGGGTTCCAGATGCCATAGCCATTGCCTGTCGCAAGTCCGTCCTGTTATGCCCCCTCTGCCTCAGTCACTCTCCACTCTACCATCTCAGTATGCCAGTTTTGCGGATGTCTTCTGCAAACAAGAGGCTGAAATGTTGCCTCCACATCGGAATTATAACTGTCCCATTGAACTGGTTCCTAATGCTTCTCTTCCCCGTGAATGAGTATAACCTCTCTCCTTGCCAGAGACTTTATCTATGTCTGCCTATATCAAGGAGAACTTGGAGAGGGGTTTAATTAGAAAATCTTCCTCCCCGGCTGGGGCAGGCTTCTTCTTTGTTAAAAAGAGGGATGGATCTCTTCGACCCTGCATTGACTACCGTGGTCTCAACCAGATCACAGTCAAGAAAAAATACCCGTTGCCACTTATATCCGAGCAGTTTGATCGCATACGAGGAGCCCAAAAATTTTCCAAGCTAGATCTGCAAGGGTCTTAGAATCTAATCCGGATTTGCCGGGGTGACGAATGGAAGACGGCATTTAACACCCGCGATGGGCACTATGAATACTTAGTGATGCCCTTTGGACTGTGTAACGCTCCCGCAGTATTTCAGGAATTCGTCAATGATATCTTCCGAGATCTCCTCTATGTCTGTGTTGTTGTTTATCTCGATGATATTTTGATTTTCTCCCCAGATCCGATGACCCATCGGAGGCATGTCCATCTAATTCTTCTTTGACTAAGAGAAAATCGCTTATATGCCAAGTTGGAGAAGTGCGTCTTTGAAAAGAAGTCTTTGCCCTTCCTGGGCTACGTCATCTCGTATCAAGGTCTTAAGATGGACCCTGAGAAACTAAAGTCTGTCCTGGAGTGGCCACATCCTCAAGGCCTAAGGGCCATACAACGGTTCCTGGGGTTCGCAAATTTCTACCGGAAGTTTATTCTGAACTTTTAATCTCTGACGGCCCCCATCTCTACCCTTACCAAGAAGGGTGTGAGGTGTGGACTCCAGAGGCAGAGTCCGCATTCATTAGCCTCAAGAAAGCCTTCACTTCAGCTTCGATCCACCATCACCCTGACGTATCTTGGCAGTTCTCACTGGAAGTGGACGCTTCCTCTGTTGGTGCAGGTGCACTTCTGTTCCAGAGGAGCTCCAAAGGAAAGGCAGTAGTATGTGGCTACTACTCAAGACTGTTTTCTTCTGCTGAGCGCAATTACTCTATTGGAGATCGGGAGCTACTGGCCATCAAATTGGCTCTGGAGGAGAGGAGACATCTTCTAGAAGGCACAGCTCACCCCATCTTGATCTACACCGACCACAAGAACTTTACCTACCTTCAGTCCGCTCAAAGTCTGAATCCTCGTCAAGCCAGGTGGGCGCTGTTCTTCACCCATTTCCAGTTTATGCTCCACTACCGTCCCGCTGACAAGAATGTGAGGGCCGATGCCCTGTCCAGATCATTTGAGATGGAGGACACGGTGGAGTCCCTTCAGACTATCATAGACACGTCCTGCGTTGTCACCGCTAATCCGCTGCAGATTAGAGACATCCTTCCGGGGAGAGCTTTTGTTCGGTTGGCAGACAGGAGAAGAATTCTCCGCTGGGGACACAGTTCTAAACTGGCTGGGCACGCTTGTGTCCTTTAAACCCCAGTCCTGATTGTTCGGCACTTCTGGTGGCCCACGCTACCTAAAGATGTTCTGGACTTTGTCTATTCTTGCACGGTGTGTGTCTCTAACAAAGTATCTCACTCCAAGCCTGCCAGCCTGCTTCAACCTCTGCCTGTACCCAATGCCCATTGGCAGCACATTGCAATGGACTTCGTCACAGACCTAACTCCCTCAGCAGGATGCAACACCATCTGGGTGGTGGTGGACCGGTTCTCTAAGATGGCACATTTTATCCCGCTGACCGGCCTACCTTCTGCTCCCCGACTGGCGAGTCTCTTCATTCTTTCGCTTGCATGGCTTGCCTCTTCACATTGTGTCCGACCGGGGGGTTCAGTTTACCTCTAAGATCATGGAGAATTATCTCCGCCACTTCATCTCTTCACAGCACGATAACTGGGTACAGCTTCTTCCATGGGCCGAGTTCTCATACAACAACCACACAAGTGAGTCCACCACTTCCACTCCATTTCACATTGTATACAGTCAACACCCTAGAGTCCCTCTTCCTGTGTCCACTTCATCTCTGGTACCCGCTGCTGTCTCTGCATTTGGGGACTTCCTGCAAATCTGGCAACAGACCCGGTCCTCTATTTTGCTGGCAGTAGATCGCATGAAGCGAAAGGCAGGTACTACATGAAGAGAGCCGCCTCAGTATCTTCCGGGGACTAAAGTCTGGCTGTCCCCACGAAACATTCGCTGGAAGGTGCCCTCATACAAATTTGCTCCCAGGTTCCTTGGTCCTTTCGAGATTCTGCAACAAATCAACCCTGTCTCCAATAAGCTGCGGCTGCCTCCTACCCTCAGAATCCCCAACTCCTTCCATGTATCCCTCCTGAAAACAGTGGTCCTGAACCACTTCAGCAAGACTTCTAGTTCCACAGTTGCTTCCAGCGGTCCTTCTGATGTTTTCGAGGTAAAGGAGATCCTGGACTGCAAAAGGGTAGGAGGAAGGACTTTCTATATGATGGACTGGAGAGGGTTTGGTCCTGAGGACAGGTCCTGGGAGCCCGAAGAGAACCTCAGTGCTCCTGCTCTTATTAAAAAGTTCCTCTCTCGCTCTGGCCCCAAGAAGAGGGGGCGTAAGAGGGGGGATACTGTAGCGTCCATGGCCGCGAGCCGCCGGGTTTACTCACCTCCCGATGCCCGCAGCCATGGATCCGTGATCACTGGTCCCCATCTCCTTCCTAAGAGACGCCAGCGCTCACTTCCTCTTCATTCTGCTTTGTCCCGTAGGGTGCGCGCATGCTCGTGCCCAGCCTTTAAGGGCCAGCGCATGCACAAAGGAAATCATCATCATCATCAACTGCCATGATTTCCTGGTCTATAAGAAGGCCCCAGGCCTTCTGATCCTTGCCTGAGCGTTGTTAGTCTATCCCAGTGTGTCTCGCAAATGGTCCCTAGTGTTTCCCCGTTCCAGTTGGTGCCCTGTTACCCGTTCCTGTATTCCATATTGTTCTTGTTCCTGTGCCTACCTTTGTTGGAGTCGTGTCTACTGCACCTGCTGTCGTTTGCCACGTCCAGTGTCTTCTGCCACGTCCAGTGTCTTCTGCCACGTCCAGTATCTTCTGCCATTTCCAGTGTCTTCTGCCACGTCCAGTGTCTTCTGCCATGTCCAGTGTCTTCTGCTACATCGGATACTGCCCGCCACGTCTGGCGCTACCTGCCGCACCGGCCTCCATCCGTGCTGAAGGCACAGCCACCGTCTGGATTAGTTCAGGTACCCAAGCATTGCTATCTGCTATTGACTTTTGTATAGACTGTGACATGGTCAGCTGCCTCCCCCCCTACAGCGGAGCGGCCTAGTGGGTCCACATACCCTGTGACCATGACAGTCAGTGTCTCCCTGAAGGGAGCAGACACCATGAAGAGAGATGTCCATGGCCGGGGCCGTCAAGGTGTAAGTCTGAACGACGACCCCCGGCCATAGACGTTACAGTATCCCCCCTCTCACAACCCCTCTTCTTGGGACCAGAGCGGGAAAGAAATTTCTTCACAAGCACAGGAGCATTGATGTTCTCCTCTGGCTCCCAAGACCTCTCCTCTGGACCAAATCCCCTCCAATCCACCAAATAAAACGTCCTTCCTCCTACTTACTTGGTGGCCAGGATCTCCCTCACTTCGAAGGTTTCGGATGAACCGCCAGGAGCCACTGCGGAACAAGGAGTCCTGAAGTAGCGGTTCAGGACCACAGGTTTTAGCAAGGAGACGTGGAAGGAGTTAGGGATCTTGAGGGTAGGAGGCAGTCGAAGCTTGTACGACACAGGATTGATCTGTAGTAGAATCTCGAAGGGTCCAAGGAACCTGGGAGCAAACTTGCAAGATGGCACCCTCAGACGGATATTCCTGGAAGACAGCAAGACTTTAGTACCTGGAAGAAACTGGGGAGGGTCTCGTCTTCTAGTGTCTCCCTTTCTCTTCATGCGGGCCACCGCCAGCAGAATAGAAGGTCGTGTCTGCTGCCATATCTGCAGAAAGTTCCTGAAGGTAGAGTCGCCTGCAGGCACCTGAGACATAGTAGAGCCGGGCAGGGGAACTCCACCCACGGGAGCAGCTGCACCCAGTCATCATGTCGTCTTGAGACAAAGTGGCACAGATAGTTCTCCATAATTTGGTTAATCCTCTCAACATGTCTATTGGACTGAGGGTGGTAAGCTGAGGAGAAGTCCAATTTTATACCGAGTAGGCCGCAGAGTGCTCTCCAGAACTTTGAGGTGAATTGGACCCCTCGATCCGAGACAATATGCAGGGGTAATCCATGCAGACGGAAGATATGTTGCATGAAGAGATCAGCCAGTCGAGCGGCAGAAGGCAGGCCAGTCAGAGGAACAAAATGAGCCATTTTAGATAAACGATCCACCACCACCCAGATCACACTGCATCCCACAGAGAGAGGCAGATCTGTGACGAAGTCCATAGCAATGTGCCGCCAGGGGGCGTCGGGCACAGGCAGTGGTTGGAGAAGACCGGCTGGTCTGGAGTGGGCAACTTGGTTTGCTGCACACACCGTACAGGAGGGGACAAAGTCCATGACGTCTTCGGACAGCGTGGGCCACCAGAAGTGACGTGCAATGAGGTCTCGGGTCTTACGGGCGCCCGCGTGACCTGCCAGCTTGGAACTGTGACCCCAGCGAAGGATTCTTCTTCTGTCTGCCAGCCGTACAAAAGTCTTTCCCAGAGGAATGTCTCTAACCTGCAGAGGGTTAACAGAGTAGATGCAGGAAGGTTCGTCAGTGTCCTCTGTCTCAAATGACATAGACAAGGCATTGGCCCTCACATTCTTGTCGGTAGTGAAGTTCGAACCGGAACCGTGCAAAAAACAATGACCACCTGGCTTGACGAGGATTCAGCCGTTGAGCCGTCTGTAGGTTGGTCAAATTCTTGCGGTCCGTGAAGACCAGGATAGGATGAGCTGCGCCCTCCAGTAGGTGTCTCCACTCCTGCAGGGCCAGCTTGATGGCCAGTAACTCCCTATCTCCAATTGAGTAGTTGCACTCTGCAGAAGAAAACAGCTTGGAGTAGTAACCACATACCACCGTCTTGCCTTTTGAACCTTTCTGGAACAATAGTGCACCGGCACCAACAGAGGAGGCGTCCACCTCTAATGAAAACTGTAAGGATACATCAGGGTAGTGAAGTATAGAGGCTGACGTGAAGGCCTTTTTTAAGGTTTAAAATGCGATTTCCTCTGGAGTCCATACCTTGGCATTCATACCCTTCTTAGTGAGGGTGGAGATGGGGGCTGTCAAAGAAGAGAAGTTGGGAATGAACAGTCTGTAGAAGTTGGCGAATCCCAGGAAGCATTGTATGGCCCTTAAGCCTTGGGGACGTGGCCACTCCAGGACAGCCTTGACCTTTTCAGGGTCCATCTTGAGACCCTGATCAGAGATGATATAGCCCAGGAAGGGTAGAGACTTCTCTTGGAACACGCACTTCTCCAACTTGGCGTAAAGATGATTCTCCCTTAATCTAAGCAACACCTGGCGGGCATGGCCCTGATGAGTCACAAGATCTGGGCAAAAAATTAAGATATCATCGAGATACACCACAACACCGACATAGAGGAGATCACGAAAAATGTCATTCACAAATTCTTCAAATACTGCGGGAGCGTTACACAGGCCGAAGGGCATGACCAAATATTCGTAGTGTCCATCACGTGTGTTAAATACAGTCTTACATTCGTCTCCCAGATGGATCCGGATTAGATTGTAAGCCCCCCGCAGGTCAAGCTTGGAAAAATGTTTTGCCCCCTGTATATAATCAAAGAGCTCCGAAATAAACGGCAAAGGGTACCTGTTCTTCACCGTGATCTGATTGAGGCCTCGGTAGTCAATGCATGGTCGAAGGGATCCATACTTCTTTTTGACAAAGAAAAACCCGGCTCCGGCCGGGGATGAAGGCTTTTGTATGAAGCCCCTCTCCAGATTCTCTTTAATGTAGGCCGACATAGACTGGGTCTCTGGCAAGGAGAGAGGGTATACTCTACCGCGAGGAGGGGACGAATCGGGAACCAAGTCAATAGGACAATCGTATTCTCGATGTGGTGGCAATATCTCTGCCTCCCTTTTGTCAAAGACATCAGCGAACTGAGAGTAACAAGGAGGCAACCCTGTCAATGACTGATGTGGAGAAGGCTGGGATGGATGGACATGACCCAGAGAGCGGTCTAGAGACTTGGAGCCCCACTGGAAAACCTCTCTGGAGTTCAAATCCAGGACTGGGGCGTGAAGACGGAGCCAAGGCAAACCCAGATGCACGGGGTTGACGGCCTTGGACAGGACATACAGGGAGATGAGCTCAGAATGAAGAGCTCCCACTTGGAGTCTCAATGGCTTGGTCACAGACAATACTGGGTCAGGCAAAGGCATTCCATCTACTGAGGCAACAATTAATGGTCTCTCCAGCAAAACAGTAGGCAATTGAAGAAAATCCACAAGGACTTGACAGATGAATTTGGCTGCGGAGCCAGAGTCCAGGTAGGCAGAGACTGGGTGAGGTCTCTCGCCAGTGACGATGGTCACAGGAATAAACAGCTTGGAAGAGAGTTCTCTATTAAGTGCAGTAGCACCCAGGGTTGTCTCTCCAACCAATCCCAGGCATTGGGGTTTCTTTGCCCTCTGGGAACACAAACGCACGACATGGCCAGCGAGGCCACAATATAGGCAAAGGTGCGCCTGCGCTGTTTTTCTTGATCGGACAGTTTAATCCGATCCACCTGCATCGGAACCTCGGGCGCAGCAGAAGAACAAGGCAAGAGGGGTTGCTGGAAGTTGGGCGCCAGTCTAGGAAGCCGTTTTTCCTGTAGAATCTCTTGGGATCTCTCTCTGAGCCTTATGTCCACACGGATAGCCAGTAGAATCAGGTCATCCAGGGCAGCTGGGAGATCTCAAGCAGCCAGTTCGTCTTTGATCTCAGGCGATAGGCCATGTCAGAAGGATGCTACCAAGGCCTCATTGTTCCAGGACAATTCTCCTGCCAGAGTCCGGAACTGGATGGTGTATTCGCCCATGGAGGCATTCTCCTGACGCAGGTTAAAGATAGCAGTGGCCGCTGATGAGGCTCGTCCAGGCTCCTCAAATACGGAACGGAACAACCGCACAAACCCCTGGAAGTGTCGGGTCTCGGGTCCCTGTCGTTCCCAGATTGGATTCGCCCACGCCAGGGCCTTGCTGGCGAGTAGGGATATAATGAAGGCGATCCTGGCTCCGTCCGAAGGAAATGCTCGGGCGTGCAGAGTGAAATGAATTTGGCATTGATTCAGAAACCCCCTGCACGAACTTGCGTCTCCATGGAACCGAGGTGGCAATGGCAGGAGGTGTAGCAGGAGGGTCGATCGGAGGTGCTTGAATAGGAGTGGTGACGGAAGTAACTAGCTCACCTAGATGCTGTGCCATGGAGTCTGCTGCCACAAAGAGTTGATCCTGTCGTGCTTGCAGATCCTGCAGGTCCGCCTGCATGGCTTGGGAGGATGACAGGCTCTTGACTTGGCCAGCGGGGTCCATGGCCTGAGCGTACTGTCACGGCGCGGGGTGTGGACCCACTGGGCCATACTGCGTAGCGGGGTAGCAGCTGGCCAACAAGGTACAAAACAATGTCTATAGTTCAGAACAGGTACCTGAGGCAATGTAGACAGTAGTGGGAGCACGACTTGACTTTCACAGCAGGTGACACCGCGAATGCAGCGGGAAGACACGACTTGACTGTATCAGCAGGTGGCACCGTGGGTGCAGCGGAAGGCACGACTTGACTTTCACTTGTAGATACGATAGCACGGGATACAGGGTACAGGCAGCAGGAACGGGTAACACTGGGAACTGGAAAACACTGGGAGACCATTTGCAAGATAAACTTGGGTATACAACAATGCTCAGGCAAGAAACCAGTGGGCAGAACCCCTTTTTATAGTCCAGCAGCCATTTGGGCTAATTATTGATGGGTGACAGTTGGACGCGTACTGGCCCTTTAAGGTCGTGCACGCGCGGGCGCGCGCGCCCTGCGGGAATCAGTACGAGGACCCGGAAGTGAGTGATGGCGTCTCCCTGAAGGGAGCAGATGCCATGAAGAGAGATGTTCATGGCCGGGGCCGTCACGGGGTAAGTCTGAACGACGACCCCCGGCCATAGATGTTACACACCACACAGGAGAGGTGACAGGTCCTCTACACTACATCACACAGGAGAGGTGACAGGTCCTCTATACTACACCACACAGGAGAGGTGACAGGTCCTCTATACTACACCACACAGGCATACCTCCCAACTTTTAAGTATCACAAGGAGGGACAACCGATGCGGTGCTCTCAGTGCGGCAAATGTTTCGATTTTCGGCACGCCTTTAATGCCACCCAAACCCCGCCCATACACACCTGGTTCAGCCCACACAGTATCATGCTCCCATAGCTGCCTCCACACAGTATAATGCCCTAAAGCTGCCACCATACAGTATAATTCCCCAATAGCTCTCGCCATACAGTATACTGCCCCATAGATGCCCCCATACAGTATAAAACCAACACAGATGCCCCCATACAGTATAATGCCCACACAGATGCCCCCATAAAGTATAATGCCCACACATATTCTCCCATGCAGTATAATGCCCATACAGATGCCCCCATGCAGTATAATGCCCCAAAAAAATTCCACATACAGCATGTCCCCATAGCTCCCCCATACAGTATAATGCCCCCTGACCCTAGTGCCAGTACCCTTGTAGACAGTGACACAGTGCCCATGTAGATAGTGCCAGTGTACATAGCGCCACAGTGTCCCCTGTAGATAGTGCCCCTATATAGTGCCCACAGTGTCCATGTAGATAGTGCCTCACCCCCCTTGAAGATAGCGCCACTCCCCCTGTAGATAGCGCCATTGGGACTCCCTCTAGGAGCGGAATCCCCAGCCAGATCATTGGCCACGGGGCTTCCATTCAAGGAGTAGCCACTAATTATGAAGAAGGGAACCATCAGCTCCCTGCTTCAGAATTAGTTGAGAGCGGAGGAGCAGAGGGAAGATTCCCCGGGCACAGCGCTACTTTAAGCCCTGTGCTCGGGGAAGCCCTTGATGTTACTGTCCATATTTGGACAGTGACATCAGTGGCTACTCCTTGAGCGGAATCCCTGTTGCCGATTCTGGCCGGGGATTCCGCTCCAGGAGGAGCCCCTGACATCAATGTACATATATGGACAGTGACCTTAGGGGTTTCCTCTAAAAGCGGAATCCCCGGCCAGATCATCGGCAACAGGGATTCCGCTCAAGGAGTAGCCACTAATTAGAATCATCAGCTCCCTGCTTCAGAATTAGTTCAGAGCAGAGGGCAGGGGCGTAGCTAGGGGGGGGGGCAGGCGGGGCACGTGCCCCGGGCGCAGCTCAGAGGGGGGCGCCAGTGCCACCTCCTCCTGCACTATAATTGTACCTGTGTCGCAAGGACACAGGTACAATTAGAAGCAATGAATGACCGGGCACGTTCCGTGCCCGGCCATTCAGCGCCTTTCCACGAATGAAGCGACTGGTACCTTTTGTACCAGTGACGCTTCCGTCGATGAAAGACGCTGACTGACTGACAGGGAAATTCATCCTGCCCAGCCAATCAGCGCCTTTCATAGACGCTGTGTTCAACCCCCTGGAGACCTGCGCTCTTCTGCATGGCTGCCAGACGGCGTGGGAGCGGGAATAAGGTGAGTTTGAATATTTTTTTATTTTTTTTGAACTGTAAGGGGTGGGCTTTTTTTTGGAACTGTACAGGGGTGGGCTATATACATGGGGACTATAGATACAGGGGGGCTATATACTGGGGTGGGCTATCTACAGGGGGACTATATCTACAGGGGGTGGGCTATATACAGGTGGACTATATCTACAGGGGTGGGCTATATACAGGGGGACTATATCTACAGGGGGGCTATATACTGTGGTGGGCTATCTACAGGGGGACCATATCTACAGGGGGTGAGCTATCTACAGGGGGACTATATCTACAGGGGGTGGCCTATATACAGGGGGACTATATCTACAGGGGGGCTATATACAGCGGGACAATATCTACAGGGGGGCTATATACTGGGATGGGCTATCTATGGAGCACCATATACAGGGGTGGGCTATAGCTATAGGGGGGCTATATAGTATATAGCCCCCTGTAGATATAGCCCACCCCTGTAGATATAGCCCACCCCTGTAGATGTAGCCCACCCCTGTAGATGTAGCCCACCCCTGTAGATAGCCCACCCCTGTATATAGCCCACCCCTGTATATAGCCCACCCGTGTAGATATAGCCCCCCTGTAGATATAGCCCACCCCTGTAGATATAGCCCACCCCTGTAGATATAGCCCACCCCTGTAGATATAGCCCACCCCTGTACATAGCCCACCCCTGTATATAGCCCACCCCTGTATATAGGCCAGCCCTGTATATAGCCCAGCCCTGTAGATATAGCCCACCCCTGTAGATATAGCCCACCCCTGTAGATATAACCCACCCCTGTAGATATAGCCCACCCCTGTAGATATAGCCCACCCCTGTGTATAGCCCAGCCCTGTAGATATGGTCCCCCTGTAGATATGGTCCCCCTGTATATAGCCCACCCCTGTAGATATAGTCCCCCTGTAGATATAGTCCCCCTGTAGATATAGCCCACCCCTGTATATAGTCCCCCTGTAGATATAGCCCACCCCTGTATATAGTATCCCACAAATAGCTCCCCCTATAGTGGTCCACAGAAAGCCCACCCCTGTATATAGCCCCCTTGTACATATAGTCCACCCCTGTATATAGTGCTCCACAGATAGCCCACCCCTGTATATACTATATACAAGGGTGGGCTATCTGTGGAGCACTATATACAGGGGTGGACTATCTAGTGGAGCACTATATACAGGGGTGGACTATATGTACAAGGGGGGCTATATACAGGGATGGACTATCTGTGAAACACTATATACAGTGGTGGACTATATGTGGAGCACTATATACAGGGGTGGGCTATATCTACAGGGGGGCTACATACATGGTTGGGCTATCTGTAAAGTACTATATACAGGGGTGGGCTATATCTACAGGGGGCTATATACAGGGGTGGGCTATCTGTAGAGCACTATAGGGGGAGTTATTTGTGGGACACTATATGCAGGGGTGGTCTATATGGGGGCACTATCTACAGGGGCTCTATGGCAGGCACTATCTACAGGGGGCTCTATGGCAGGCACTATCTACAGTGGGCTCTATGGCAGGCACTATCTACAGGGGGCGCAGTGTGTGTGTGTGTGTGTGTGTGGGACACAGTGTATGGTGCTATTATAATTAGAGGTGCAATGTATGGCGCTATTATATTTAGGGGCGTAGTGTGTGGTATAATGATAACTTTATATTTATTTATAGGTGCAGAAATGTTGGAAAAGTGAGAAGCTGAAGACATGTGAGCGGCAAACTGCAGAAATGGTCTGTGACCGGGAGAAGTCATCATAGAGGTCTGGACCGGATGGAGAAAAAGAACTAGAATCTGAGACGTCACCGGTGAGTCACTTAATGTAAATGTTTATTCTGCCTCTAATCAGCACTGTAGTCACTGTATGACCTGCAGCGAGATGATGGGTGGAATGATTATGATAGGATTTATTTTTTGTGAAACGGCATCTCCCAGCATATCCTTATCATTGTTTGGGCCATGCTGGGAGCTGTAGTTTTACGCCGTACACACCTATACGGCAGGGATTGCACTAAATTGAACTGTATTTGTTCTGGTGCTGTATATATGTACTGAGCTTGCTTCTGGGGCTGTATATATGTACTGAGCTTGGTTCTGGTGTTGTGTATAGAACCATATTGCTTGTAAAATGTACAAATGTTTTTATGCTCGCGTTACATAAAAATAAATGACACGTCGATTGGTAGAGAAAACAAACACGGCGAGGGGGAAGGAGATGACGGGAAAGAGGTTGGTGGGGGGGGCGCCAAACTGAATCTTTGCCCCGGGTGCTGGAGAACCTAGCTACGCCTCTGCAGAGGGAGTTCCTCCGCTCGCCGAGGATGTCCCGGGCACAGCGCTACTTTAAGCGCTATGCTCGGGGAAGCCCTTGACGTTACTGTCCTTATATGTACATTGACATCAGTGGTTACTCCTTGAGCGGAATCCCCGTTGCCGACTCTGGGATTACGCTCCAGGAGGAGCCCCTGGCGTCAATGTCCATATATGGACAGTGACTTCAGGGGTTTCCTCTAGGAGCGGAATCCCCAGCCAGATCATCGGGAATGGGGACTTCAGCTTAAGGAGTAGCCACTGACATCACTGTCCATATATGTCAGCTCTCAATGGCTTCCCCGAGCACAGCACTTAAATTAGCGCTGTGCCCCGGAAGTCCTCGGCGAGCGGAGGAGCTCCCTCTGCTCCTCCCCTCTGAACTAATTCTGAAGCAGGGAGTGGATGGTTCCTTGTTTCACAATTGGGTTCAACTGTATCTGCGTCTTGTGGACGCAGATACAGTTGACAGCGGGACATACTTCTGGCTGCTCGGGGCAGCGGGATATCGCTCGGAATCCGGGACTGTACCGGTTGGGAGGTATGCACAGGAGAGCTGACAGATCCTCTAAACTACACCACACAGGAGAGCTGACAGATCCTCTATACTACACCACAAAGAAGAGCTGACAGGTCCTCTATTCTACACCACACAGGAGGGCTGACAGGTCCTCAATACTACATCACACAGGAGAGGTGACAGATCATCTATACTACACCACACAAGAGAGTTGACAGTTCCTCTATACTACACAACAGAGAAGAGCTGACAGATCCTCTGTCAAGGTATCACTACTTGAGCAATTCCCCAGAGTGCAAGTTTATGGAATTGCTATACGAGCAGTTCCCTAAAAGCAGCTGGAAACTGTTTGGATCAAGCGAGCAGGTAAATCAGCTACTTCAAGTCCGTCACCATTCTGGTCAGCAGAGTTTAAGGCAAGTCTATGGTCTTCACCAGAGCCCATTACAAGGCAGGTTGGATTTGGCTGCATGGAACCTAGGTTGCATTCAAAGAATACGGTGTGGGACAGGAGGTGCAAATGCAGGTAATACCAGAACGGATAACCAGACAAGCCAGAGGGGTAATCAGCAAGCAGAGTTCACAACCAGGAGATACTAAAAGTCCAAATCGCAAAACAGAAGAATGCCAGGACCTGCAAAGGTCAAAACCAGCCAAGAGCAGAATGTCCAAATTTTTATTTTTGAAGTAACCTTTTCAAAATATGTGACAGTGAATAAAAAAAATCCTAAGTAAACATAAAAAACAATAATTTTTTTACCTTACACATTGTTTTTTTTATTAAAAAAAATAATAAAAACAAACGACATATATTTGTTATCTGTAAAAAACAGTACTAAAAGCATAAACAAGTTATTCATCCCGTACGGTAAATGCCATAAAACCCTTAAATAACTGTTCCAGAATATACGTTTTCTGCTCATTTGGCCTCCTAAACATAGGAATCAAAAGTAATAAAAAAAACTTGTATGTACCCAAAAATGGTACAAATAAAATGAGTTGTCCGTCATAAAACATGCTCTTATTTAGCTCTGTTGACTAAAAAATGTTGCGACATAAAAACTAATTATATTGTAAAAAAAAAATGTGTTTTTTATTGTTCAAAAGTAGTAAAACATAAGAAAAACTGTAAACTTGGTATCAACGTAAATGTAATGACCCATAGAACAGAGTTAGCATACTCTATTATTTATACCGCACCGTGAACGCAATAAAAATAAATCCCCAATAACAATGGTGAATTGCAAAGCTTTTTCATTCCCCTCCCAAAAAAATTAATAAAAGTTATTCTATACATTATATGTACCTCAAAATGGACCCAAGGATGTCTCCGCAGGTCACTATAGTTGCAGAAGAACAGCCTTGGGTTCTGATGAACATTGCAGCAGATCAGACCCTCCAGGTCACTAGAGGTCTGTGATGGATAAACTTAGGCGCAGAGTCTAAGGCCCCCTACACATCAAGTTCATTTACGATGTTTAGTGTGTCAATAGTCTTTGGAGACAGATGCCACTGTTTAACATATACGTCGGAAGCTTTTCCCGGGTATGAGTCAAACATAGCGCAATAACATTATGTGATGGAGGCCTGACCATCTTCTGATCTCCACCAATGACCCCAGCAAGGAAATATTGTTTTTCACCACCAAAGAGAGCTTAAATCGGCCGTCTGACATCGTGTGCACTCACAAGACCCTAAATAAGGTAAGATCCTTGTTACAGGAGTCATAGAAAGTAATGCGATTTAACCCAGGAATGCATAGTAATAACAGCTATGATTAAATATTCCAGAGGCAATGAAAAACTAGCAGAATAGTAACCATTAGTGGGAAATAAGCATTGATCTATATGCAGTAAGTTCCACTGCAGCCCTAGTGGCAGCCAGAATTTTAACACTCAGACCTCCAAACCTTACTAAGATATATTGTGAAAAAATCTGCACAAAATTTGAAGGTGTTTTCTGTTTACTTTTGACACAGCGGTCGTATACGTCATGAACAGGGTCATGAGAGTTCATGATGTATATGTTTAACTTATACCTTCATACTTAATGGTGACGGATGCCACTGCCAGTCAGGAGCTGCCTGCTCTTCTATTCACTGTGTCGTTGTCGGCTCAGTGTCTTTTTTCTCTTCCTGCACTGAGCCGCCGACTGCACTGGCTGAAATAGCCTGAAGACTGCTCGTCTTCATTCGTTGTGGAAACGGAATCAGGTGAGTATATATTTTATTATTTTATGGGTATGTTCACACGGCAGCCTCCGTTTCGGCTGAAATTACGGAGCTGTTTTCAGGAGAAAACAGCTCCGGAATTTCCGACGTAATGGCATGTGCAGGCACTTTTCGCTGCGTCCATTACGGACGTAATTGGAGCTGTTTTTCCATGGAGTCAAGGGAAAAGGCACTTCTTTGACGCGGGCGTCTTTTTTACGTAAAAAAAATGACCGTCGGCACAGAACATCATAAAACCAATTCAAATGAATGGGCAGATGTTTACTTTGTGGGGGTAAACTTAGAGGGCATCAATACTGTGGGGGGGCAATTAGGGACATCATTAATTTGGTGGGCACTCTGAATGTGTGGGGTGCTCAAAGGGGAAATTCTGACTACGTAGGGGACTGCAATGGGGTCCTGTGTGGAGCTAAAGGAGAGAGCTGCTACAGTTTTTGGGCCCAATTACTATGTTGGATTAATGGGAAGCCTTATTACAGTGGTGGAGGACTGTTACGAAGTAGAGACATTAGGGAGGGCACTATTACTGTGTGAGACTAAAGGGGGGCACTATTGCAGTGGGGGGCATTATTACATTGTGAGGCGCTATAACTGGGTGGGGGCACAAAGGGGTACTATTACCGTGTGGGGGAACTGAGGGAGTACTATTAGGGTATGTTCACACAGCCTATTTTCGAAAAATAGCCGAAAAATCGGAAGCAGAACGCCCCCAAACATCTGGCAATTGATTGCAATGGGAAAAACGCTGCTCTGTTCCGACGGGCCATTTTTTTACGCGGCCGTTTTGAAAAACGGGCGCTTAAAAAAAACGGCAGCGAAAAAGAAGTGCAGGTCACTTCTTGGGACGTTTTTGGAGCCATTTTTCATAGACTCTATTGAAAACAATTTAAAAAACGGCCGTAAAAAACGCAGTGAAAAACACTGCAAAAATCGGGAGTGGCTTAAAAAACGTCTGAAAATCAAGAGCTGTTTTCCCTTGAAAACAGCTCCGTATTTTCAGACATTTTTGAGTTTGCGTGTGAACATACTCTTACTGTGTAGGTGGCACTAAGGAGGCCCTATTACTGTGCTAATGGGCTAAAGTGTAACACTATTACAGTATGGGGAGCAATATTACAGTAGGGCATTATTACTGTGTGGGACACAAAGGGCGCACTATTACTGTGTTGGGGGACTAAGGGGGAATGATTACTGTGTGGGAAAACACTATTACTGTGTAGAACACTAAGAGAAACTAAGAGGAGCATTAAGTGGGGCACTATTGACATCTTTTTTTCATAATTATTTTTGGCAGTTGAATACTATTGTGAAGCAGACAGCCATCAGCTTCCTGTTCCACCATTCACTGTGTCGTCAGGGCTCAGAGCACTCAGGCCGGCTCGATAAAGTAACATCCTCGTGTCTTCCTGGGCCAAGCTGTTGATTGAACTGGCTAACACAGGCCTGAAGACTGATCTTATCCATTGGTTGTGGGAACGGAGCTAGGTGAGTATACATTTTATTATTTTAAGGGGCACTACGGGGGCACTAATACTGTGGAGGGCTCGAAGAAAACACCATTACTGTGTGGGGGTGCACTAAAGGGGCAACAATACTGTAGGGGTAACTAAATGAGCACAATTACTGTGTAAAGAGCTCAGAGGGGGCATTATTATGGTGTAGTGGGCACTAAGGGGGTCCTATAACTGTGTGGGGCTAAAGGGAGAACTGTTACAGTAGGGGCCTTATTACTGTCAAGTGCTTAAGAGGAGTACAATTACAGTGGGAGAACTATTACTGTGTGGGGCCAAAGGGGTCACTATTACTGTGTAGGGGAACAAAGGAGGGCTCTATTACTGTGTGGGGGGAAATGAGGGGGCACTATTACTGTGTAGGGGGCACTAAGGGGTCCTATTACTTTTGTAAGGTTTAAGGGGAGCCCTATTACTGTGTGGGATTAAAAATGGGCTCTATTATAGTGTAGGGCATTATTACATTGTGGGGACACTATTACTATGTGGGGCAAAAAGGGGTGCATTAATACTGTGTGGGAGGGCACTATAAATTTGAAGAGCACTAAGGGGCACTAAGAGGCGCACTCAGTGAGGTACTATTAATATCTGTGGTACTATCTATTTTCTATTATTATTTTTGGCAGCGCAATCTTTGGGGGAATTTTTTTGCCGCAGGAGGGCAATGTTAAAGGAAGCAGCAGGATGAAAAGGATGTGGTGGTAAGCTAAGAGCCAAAAACATCTGGGCAGCAAACTGCAAACCAAGTCATGTCCGAAAGAAGTTGTCATAGTGGTCTGGGCTGGGTGAAAAGGTAAAATGAAAGTGAACAACTCCAATTACAGAAGACGTCACCTGTGAGTCACTGTATATAATTTTACTGTAATCACTTGTATTATCTGCCAAGCGCTTGTGTGGAACTAGTATCTACCACTATATGGTCACTGTATGCTGGTAATATTGATCTTTATGGTAGTTATATGTCATGGTGTGGAGGTATTATTTGGTGACTGACTTATTCATAGATATACTATAAATAAGGAGGGAATTATTTACAGCTTCCAAGCCCCACAGCCCCTTATACAGTGATAACCACAGAGCTCCGAAATCCACATGCCCCATGAGCAGTGGCGGATTAAGAAGACCATGGGCCCTGGGCTGTTACCCAAACTTGGGCCCCCCTTCTCCACCGCCACCCTGCCGCGCCGTAACTATTGCTAACACTACCTTTATGCACAAGCATTAACAAATGGGTGTTACGATTCCCCTTGCACAGGGCTGTGTCCCTACATACTGACAGTATCACACTGTGCAGGGAAACAGCGCCAACCCCCATGTAGACAGAGCCACACACACACCCCCCTGTAGATAGAGCCACACACTCACCCCCCTGTAGATAGAGCCACACACACACCCCCTGTAGATAGAGCCAGACACACCCCCCCCTGTAGATAGAGCCACACACACACCCCCTTGTAGATAGCGCCACACACACACAGCCCACTATAAATAGCATCACACAGCCCCCTATAGATAGCATCACACAGCATTCCCCCTTATATATAGTGCCACACAGCGCTCCCCCCCTTGTATATAGTGCTACAGTGCAGCCCTGGGATGACATTTTATCCCATATGACTGCTGCAGCCTGTGATTGGCTGCAGCGGTCACATGGTGTGAAACGTCATCCCAGGAGGCCGGCCCAGACGAAGAAACAGAATTCTGGGCAAGTATAAGATTTTTATTTTTTCTAAATTGCGTTTTTACATAACATCTGCTATCTGTTGCAGGTTTTACCTCCCCATTGAATTAAATGGGGAAAACCTGAAACAAATGAGCAGCGTTTACGCAAATACAATTGACATGCTGCGGAATAAAAAACCACACCGCCGGTCAATTTCTGAGCTTTTTTTTCCCCACTTATCATTTACGCCGCATGTGACGAGAATTGTTCACATCTAATCTACTCTGCTGCTACTGTATTAGGGCTTGTCCACACTTAACGGAATTGCTGCATATTTTCCGCCCGGAAAATACGCAGAATACGGTAGCAACAAAGTGAGTGAGATTTACCAAATCTCATCCAGACGCTGCGTAAATTTCCGACCAGACATTTTGTCCTGCGGTGCGTATTTCTCGTACTGCAGCATGTCAATTCCTGCAGCGGAAAGTGGACAGAATTGATGCGTTTTTTCAGAGGAGACGTCACCATTCCCCAACATTGAGAAAAACGCAGCAAAATACGCACTATTTTCTGCAGCAAAATTTCTGCTAGTTTCTGCGGAATTGCTGCAGAAATATATATATATATATATATATATATATACACATGCACACGAGTATGCACATTATACACATCACAGACACACACGAGTATGCACATTATACACATATAAAGTACACACACGAGTATGCACATTATACACATATAAAGTACACACACGAGTATGCACATTATACACATATAAAGTACACACACGAGTATGCACATTATACACATATAAAGTACACACACGAGTATGCACATTATACACATATAAAGTACACATTGTAAACACACATGCACTTACCTTTTATGTAGGATATTTGTGAGTCTTCACTGCAGCTCTTCTCCTGCTCACAGCCCGACACAGAACCCCCCGACAGTCTTCCGTCCCCCATGTCCCGACAGCTAGCAGCAGGAGGAGAGATGTTTAGAGCAGGGAAGGGGGGCTGAAGGGGGAGCTTCTAAAGCAGCAGAGACCACGGCTGCTAAGTAGGAGCGAAGCTCCCCTCGTCTCATGACAGGTGCGGTCCTGGCACCGGGGCTCCCTCCGGTGCTAGCGACGCCACTGGGCATGAGGGGGTTCGGGTGGCTATGGGCCCCCTGGGAGCCTCGGGCCCCGGGCGGTCGCACCGAACAGCCCTAATGATAATCCGCCACTGCCCATGAGCAACCCAGCCATATTCCCTCTATTTACTATACAGCCACATTCTTTCCATATAAATTCCGAGAGCTATAACTTTTTTCTTTTTCCGTCGATTAAGTGGTATGAGGGCTTATTTTTTGCGGGATAAGAAGTAGTTTTTAATAATATTATATTTTAATAGGTATTACCCTCGTACAATTTTATATATAATGTTAGAGCAGTTAGATTCACACTAGGTGTACACCACCAATTATTGATATATAAGTATAGGAAAGGGAAGTGGGAAAAGTAGTGTGTGTTACCAAAATAGAAAAAATAATAAATATTTTATTGAAACAATTAAAAAAAAAACAAAAAACAACAATGTTAGATGGAAATAGTGTTGTACGAAGATCCCCTAAATAGGCACACTAAGACAAATTATGTCTAGAATAAATGTGCTCCGTTTTATTGAAGTTAAATGACCTAGCCTCCACTAAAGATATGATTATAGGACATCTAAAATGAACCCTACATTGGTCCAGAAAATTTGTTTGTGTCAATGAATTCTTAATGATTGTCACCTATAGTAAATAGTCAGGGGACAGTCAGATTACATTTGATCCTAAACTGATATATAAAAAGATCTTTTCACAACGAGATACTTACCCAACTGGATTGGTAGAAGAATTGGCAATACATTCTCCAGATTCACTAGACCTCATAGGACAAGAAGCAGCAGCTCTGAGAGATCTTGAAGCACTCCTATCAGATAATATCACTGGTGGAGACACACACATAGTAGAACCCCAGAGTAGAAAACATCTGAAAACGAAATCGACTACTATGCTTCTATGGACACTTGTCCAGCGGTAAACGTTTTTCTTGACTTGGTGAGCCAAGATATAATTTCATTTCCGCATCATAGAATAGAGGATAATACCACTGATGTGGAACGACAGGCATTACGAGAACTCCAATCATGGAAAGATATTGTCTTTAAACAATCAGACAAGGGAGGGAATATAGTTATCTAGCCTATGGATCAGTACATACGTGAGGCTAAGAGGCAGCTATTAGATAAACAATGTTATAAACCACTATGGGGGGATCCGACAGCTCCGTTTTTGGAAGAATATACTGTTATGATCTCAGAAGGTCTCACATTGGGGGCGATTACCCTTAATGAAAAACTTTTGCTCTCTGTAAAGGACCCTGTGGTTTCCACCTTTTATATGCTTCCCAAGGTCCATAAAAATCTCGATAACCCTCCAGGCAGGCCTATTGTCTCTGGTCTGGGAAATCTCACGGAGAAGTGTAACAAGTGGCTCGACAATGAACTCTGACATTGTGTCAAAATTACCTTCCCACACCAGGGATACTATGCAAATACTTAAAGAGTTAGATGGAATTAATTTCAATCGAGATGAAACTTTGGTAACCTGCGATGTGGAACGTCTATATACTAGCATTGATCACTCCAGAGGTTGTTCAGCAGTAGACTATTTCCTGTCTAGGAATCATAATTTGAACCCTGTAAGGAAAGAATTCATTCTCAGGGCATTGAGATTCATTCTCACACATAATTATTTTCGACGGACGGTGATGGGAGCAGCTGTCGCCCCCACGTTTGCCAACATTTACCTTGGCTGGTGGGAAGAGAAAATTGTCTTCTGCGATGAGATGAAAGTTCTGACAGATTATGTTTGCCTATGGAGGCGCTGTATTGACGACATATTAGTTATTTGGGGGGGCACGACCTCGGACTTGGAGGATTTCATTAAGAAATTGAACAACAATGACTTTAAAGGGAACCTGTCACCAGCATTTCACCTATTAAACCAGCAATATAGTGGTAGTGGATGATCTTTTCTATATAACCTAGAATTGTCTTCTTAGTCGGCTCTATAGCTTTAGTATTCCGTTTTTTTTGTGTTCCCACACCATATGCATCTTCATTCCTCAAGTCTTTCCGAGTTTACCCCCCCTTTCTTACTTTTGATTGACAGCTCCTCGTCTTCCCCCAGCACACAAAATCCCACGCTTGTGCATTGATGTCCTTTTCTGGTGTGTGCGCACAATGGGACACGGGATTATTACGATGAAAGGTGCAAAATGTTTACAGACCGTTATTTACAGTCGGAGGAGGAGTTTAGGAGAGGTGATAACGGTAATGAACTTTTTATAGCAGCGGCCAATGATGGATAAGTAAAGTTCACTTGGTGAAATGCTGGTGACAGGTTCCTTTTAATATTAAATTGACCCTTGTATATAACCAACAGTCGATTCCGTTTTTGGATGTTCTCATTTACACGGATCCAGAGAGGAATCTCCATACGGCTCTCTATAGAAATGTCACTGTGACTAACAGCTTACTAGCCGCTAAATGTGCACACTCCAAAAACACGATTAGGGCAATTCCGAAGGGTGAATTCTTAAGACTGAGACGAGGCAAGACATTACTCTAACCGTAATGTCAAAGAGGCTTATAACATAACCTTAATAACTAACCGCAAAGATCTGCTTGTTCCTAAAAAGATACAATCCGAAAAAGATAATAAAATCTCTGAACACCCTACACAACCCAGATTTATTACCAACTATGATGCAGATCATAAATAAACATTGGCATGTCCTTAACCCCTTCCCTCTTTAGCCACTTTTGACCTTCCTGACAGAGCCTCATTTTTCAAATCTGACATGTGTCACTTTATGTGGTAATAACTCCGGAATGCTTTCACCTATCCAAGCGATTCTGAGATTGTTTTCTCGTGACACATTGGACTTTATGTTACTGGCAAAATTTGCTCGATATGTTCAGTATTTAATTGTGAAAAACACCAAAATGTAGCGAAAAATTGCAAAAATTAGCATTTTTCTCAATTTAAATGTATCTGCTTGTAAGACAGGCAGTTATACCACCCAAAATTGTTGCTAATTAACATCCCCCATATGTCTACTTTAGATTGGCATTGTTTTTTGAACATCCTTTTATTTTTCTATGACCTCACAAGGCTTAGAACTTTAGCAGCAATTTCTCACATTTTCAAGAAAATTTCAAAAGGCCATTTTTACAGGGGCCAGTTCAGTTGTGAAGTGGCTTTGAGGGCCTTATATATTAGAAACCCCCAAAAAGTCACCCCATTTTAAAAACTTCACCCCTCAAAGTATTCAAAACAGCATTTAGAAAATGTCTTAACCCTTTACACATATCACAGGAATTAAAGCAATGTAGAGGTGAATTTTACAAATTTCATATTTTTTTGCAGAAATAAATTTTTAGTACAATTTTTTTTATAACACAGAAGGTTTTACCAGAGAAATGCAACTCAATATTTGTTGCCCAGTTTCTGCAGTTTTAGGAAATATCCCACATGTGGCCGTAGCGTGCTACTGGACTGAAGCACCGGCCTCAGAAGCAAAGGAACACCTAGTGGATTTTGGGGCCTTATTTTTGTTAGAATAAATTTTAGGCACCATGTCAGGTTTGAAGGGCTCTTGCGGTGCCAAAACAGTCAAAATCCCCCAAAAGTGACCCCATCTGGGAAACTACACACCTCAAGGAAATTATCTAGGGGTACAGTGAGCATTTTGACCGCACAGCTTTTTTACAGAAATTATTAGAAGTAGGCCGTGAAAATTAAAATCAACATTTCTTCAAAGAAAATGTAGGTTTAGCGATTTTTTTTCTCATTTTCACAAAGACTAAAGGAGAAAAAGCACCGTAAAATTTGTAAAGCAATTTCTCCCGAGTAAAACAATACCCCACATGTGGTAATAACGGGTTGTTTGGAGACACGGCGTGGCTGAGAAGGGAAAGAGCGCTATTTGGCTTTTGGAGCTCAAGTTTAGCAGGAATGGTTTGCGGAGGCCATGTCACATTTACAAAGCCCCTGAGGGGACAAAACAGTGGAAACCCCCCACAAGTGACCCCATTTCGGAAACTACGCCCATTGAGGAAATTATCTAGGGGTATAGTGAGCGTTTTGACCCAACAGGTTTTTTGCATAAATTATTGGAAATAGGCCCTGAAAATGACAATCTAAATTTTTTCAAAGAAAATGTAGGTTTAGCTAATTTTTTCTCATTTCCACAAGGACTGAAGGAGAAAAAGCACCGTAAAATTTGTAAACCAATCTCTCCCGAGTAAAACAATGCCCCACATGTGGTAATAAACGGTTGTTTGGAGACACGGCAGGGCTGAGAAGGGAAAGAGCGCTATTTGGCTTTTGGAGCTCAAGTTTAGCAGGAATGGTTTGCGGAGGCCATGTCATATTTACAAAGTCCCTGAGGAGACAAAACAGTGGAAACCCCCCACAAGTGACCCCATTTTGGAGACTACACCCATTGAGGAAATTATCTAGGGGTATAGTGAGCTCTTTGACCCCACAGGTTTTTTGCAGAAATTATTGGAAGTAGGCCCTGAAAATAAAAATCAACATTTTTTCAAAGAAAATGTAGGTTTAGCTTATTTTTACTCATTTCCACAAGGACTGAAGGAGAAAAAGCACCACAAAATTTGTAAAGCAATTTCTCCCGAGTAAAACAATGCCCCACATGTGGTAATAAACGGCTGTTTGGAGACACGGCTTGGCTTAGAAGGGAAAGAGCGCTATTTGGCTTTTGGAGATCACATTGAGCAGGAATGGTCTGCGGCGGCCATGTCACATTTGCAAAGCCCCTGAGGGGAAAAAACAATGAAAACGCCCAAAAAGTGACACCATTTAGGAAACTACACCTCTTGAGGAATTCATCTAGGGGCGTAGTGAGCATTTTGACCCCACAGATGTTTCATAGATTTTATTAGAATTGGGCAGTGAAAATAAAAACAATCCTTTTTCTTCAATAAGACGTAGCTTTAGCGCAAATTTTTTCATTTTCGCAACAAATAAAGGAAAAAAAGAACCCAACATTTGTAAAGCAATTTCTACCGAGTACGGCAATACCCCATATGTGGTCATAAACTGCTGTTTGGGCACACGGCAGGGCTCAGAAGGGAAGGACCGCCATTTGGAGTGCAGATGTTTCTGGATTGGTTTCTGGGCGCCTGTGGGCCCAAAACAGTGGAAACCCCCCAGAAGTGACCCCATTTTGGAAACTACACCCCTCAATGCATTTACCTACGGTTGTAGTGAGCATGTTAACCCTGCAGGTGTTTTGTAGAAATTAGTGTGAACTCGATGTTGCAGAGTGAAAATGGGATTTTTTCCACAGATATGTGGACAATATGTGGTGCCCAGCTTGTGCCACCATAACAAGACAGCTCTCTAATTATTATGCTGGGTTTCCTGGTTTTAGAAACACCCTACATGTGGCCCTAATCTCTTGCCTGGACAGTCGACCAGGCTCAGGAGTGAAAGGGTACCATGTAAAATTGAGGCCTAATTTGGCGATTTACAAAGTATTGGTTCACAACTGCAGAGGCTCAGATGTGAAATAATAAAAATAAACCCCTGGGAAGTGACCCCATTATGGAAACTGCACCCCTCAAGGCATTTATTAAGGGGTGTAGTGAGCATTTTCACCCCACAGATCTTTTCCATAAATGAATGCGCTGTGGATGGTGCAAATTAAAAATTTATATTTTTCCCTAGATATGCCATTCAGTGGCAAATATGTCGTGCCCAGCTTATGCCACTGGAGACACACACCCCAAAAATTGCTAAAAGGGTTCTCCCGGGTATGACGGTGCCATATATGTTGAAGGAAACTGCTGTTTGGGCACGCTGTAGGGTTCAGATGGGAGGAAATGCCATTTGGCTTTTGGAGCGTGGATTTTGCTTGGTAGTAGTTTTGTTTGGAGTCTTATTGGTGTTTCCGTTTATAATGTAGGGCATATGTAAGCCGGGCGGAGTATATAAGGGGCATAGTCAGGTGGTATAATAACGGGGTAAAAAAAAACAATAAAATAATCCATAGATGTGTGTTACGCTGTGAAGCAATCCTTTCTGCACAGGCCGGTGTCGCACTGATATATGGCATCCTTTATTATCCCCCTTTTGGTCCACACTCCGCGCCTTTGTAGTTTGGGGAATTTTGCTGGGAAAGTTTTGTCCTGGTATAATACGGGCACCGTCGCTTCCAGCGGATATGTTTGGGCTCTCCCCTTCCTGGTTCCCTAATTTTAGGTCCTTGAAAAATCGCCTCTTCAAACAGAAGAAATGTTCCCCTCGGGCACAACTGCATATTTTTTTATTTCCTGACTTATTGGAGCCATAACTAATTTTATTTTTCATAGACGTAGCGGTATGAGGGCTGGTTTGTTGCGGGACGAGCTGTAGTTATTATTGGTACCATTTTGGGGTACATGTGACTTTTTGATCACCTTTTATCCTATTTTTTGGGATGCCAGGTAAACAAAAAAATGCAATTCTGGCACAGCTTTTTTCGTTTTTTTTTTATACAGCGTTCACCACGCATTATAAATTACATGTTAACTTTATTCTGCGGGTCAGTACGATTCCGGCGATACCTAATTTATAGAACTTTTTCATGTTTTACAACTTTTTGCGCAATAAAATTACTTTTGTAAAAAGAATGTATTTTTTCTGTCGCCAAGTTGTGAGAACCATAACGTTTTAATTTTTTTGTCGACGGAGGTGTATGAGGGCTTGTTTTTTGCGGGACGAGCTATAGTTTTTATAGGTACCATTTTTGGATACGTGCGACTTTTTGATCACTTTTTATTCTAATATTTGTAGGGCAAAGTGACCAAAAAACAGAAACTCTGGTAACGTTTTTTACGGTTTTTTTTACGCTGTTCACCGCGTGCAATAAATAATATAATATTTTGATACCTCAGGTCGTTACGGTCGTGGCGATACCAAATACATATGGTTTATTATTATTTTTCAATAATAAAGGACTTGATAAGAGTAAAAGGGGGATTGTGTTTTATTTGATTACTTGAAACTTTTATTGTTTTCAAACTTTTATTTTGTGCACTTTTTTTTACACTTTTTTATACTTTTTTTACACTTTTTCTCAAGTCCCACTAGGGGACTTGAAGTTCCAACGGTCAGATTTTTTTTTTTCTAATACATTGCACTACCTATGTAGTGCAATGTATTAGATCTGTCAGTCATTCACTGACAGCAAGCCGATTAGGCTTCGCCTCCCGGCGGGGCCTAAATCGGCTTCCGTAATGGCAGAGCAGGAGACCATTGTGTCTCCTGTTGCCATAACAGCAGTCGCCAGTCCCGATTGCCTGTCAGGGCTGGCGATCTGCTAGTAACCGCTACGATGCAGCAATCGCTTTCGATTGCTGCATCGAAGGGGTTAATGGCAGGGATCGGAGCTAGCTCCGGTTCCTGCCGTTACAGGTGGATGTCAGCTGTACAGTACAGCTGACTTCCACCGCTGATGACGCCGGATCAGCTCCTGACCCGGCGCCATCTTGCCGACAGCTACGGAAGCCGATCAGGCTCCGCCGCCGGGCGGATCTTGACCGGCTTCGGTGCTAGGCAGACCGGGAGGCCAGTATTAGGCCTCCGGTTGCCATTGCAGCCACCGGAACCCCGGCAATTTCATTACTGGGGTTCCGATGAGCTGCAAACACCTTAAGTGCAGCGATCGCGTTTGAGCGCTGCATTTAAGGGGTTAATGGCGGGGATCGAAGCTAATTTCGGTCCCCGCCGTTACAGCCGGATGTCAGCTGTAAGATACAGCTGAGATCCGGTGATGATGGGACCGGCTCAGCTTCTGAGCCGGTCCCAAACATTTGGCGTACATGTACGGCAAGATGCGGGAAGTCAGTACTTTCCATGACGTACATGTACGGCAAATGTCGGGAAGGGGTTAAATCTGACCCCAATTTAAATACGATCCTGGGAGAGAGAGCCTTATCTGGGTATCGTAAAGGAGCCAGTATATCGAACCTTTTGGTTGCAAGTCACTTCGTACGGGTGGATGCTACTAAGAAAGTACAGAACATTGGGTTTTTCCCATGTAAGCTATGCAAGGCATGTCGAATTTTGACCACAACCAAGCAATTCACTGATGGATTTGGGGTATAAGATCAGAGAATATATGAATTGTAATTCTGAAGGAGTGGTGTATTGTCTGGAGTGCCCCTGCGCTCTGAAATATGTGGGTAAAATGATTTGCGCACTCAAAATCTGTATTGGAGAACATATTAGGACAATCATAAACTATGACAGAACTGAGAAGGAATGCAAACTTTAAAAGAAAATATTCACACCTACCCCAATTGCAAGACATTTCAAAGAGAGACATAATCTGGAATGGCATCTGGACGAGGCCCTTTTGAGGAGAGAAAGCGAGTGGATATTTCGCATGAACTCCGTTAAACCGTTTGGCATAAATGATAATTTTAATTTTGGCTGTTTCCTTTGAATCTATTTTCATCATCAAATTATAAGAGGTAAAGTCTCACATTATGAGCCTGCTGGATGTGATACCCATATAAGTTAGTACCCTCCCATTATTATTCACATTTGATAAATACATTAATTAACCATCTTAGTATTGTAGATCTATGAGACTATCCTTATTGGATGTACTATACTTATTAGTATTGATCATTTTTTATAATCAACCTACCAATTACATTCTCTCTTCCCACTTAAAGTGATGGGAGATCCAGTTACTATTGCTATGTCTTTAATCATTAACTAAAGGACTATGAAATTATGTCCATACTATGCTTATTGGTGCTGTCCGAGGATGGACAGTAATATCTCCAGCCGAATAATCAAATACAGTAATCAAATTGAGTACAACACTATTTCCATCTAACATTGTTTTTTTTAAATTGTTTCAATAAAATATTTATTAGTTTTTAATAATACCATCTTGGTGTACATTTTGCAACGGTTTGATCACTTTTTATTTCATTTTTTGTGGGAGATTAGGTGACAAATAGAGATTCTGGCATTTTCAATTATAATTTTTTTTACGGCGTTCACCGTGCGGGTTAAATAATTATATATATACCTTTTTTTTTTTCTTTTTACTATGCTCTAGGGGGAAAATGGGAAAAGGTTTTTTTTTTTAACTTTGTTTTCTTTTTTTTTTACCCCAAAAAAAGACTTTAACTAATTTTTACTTTTTTTATTAGTCCCCCTAGGGGACTTCAACCAGCGATGGTTAGATCGCTCGCACGATACACTGCAATACTAATGTATTGCAGTATATCGTGATTCTGACAGGCAACTATTAAGCCCTGCCGGTGCACAAAGATGGCGGACCTGGGGGCCTTCATTGCGTTGAGCTGTTAGAGGGGGTTGTCCTTTCTAATGATTTAAATGCTGCGGTAGCTATTGACCGCAGCATTTAACGAGTTAAACTAGCGGGATTGTGCTCGAGCGCGATGCCGCTCGTTACTCTGAAGTGTCGGCTGTAACAAACAGCCGACAACCGCATCGTATGGAGCAGGTTCACTCCGTGAGCCCGTTCCATACTTCCCCTACCCGACTTTGGCGTATGGATACGTCAAATGTCGGGAAGGGGTTAAAATTTGGGATAATAAATGGCGCCATACGGACAGTGGCCCACAATAAATAGTGCCATAAAGATAGTGCCCCTAGTAAATAGTGCAATAATACAGATGTGCCCCCTGTAAAACTGTACCATATAATGCCCCCTAAAGCACTCTTCACATCACGTATACCTCCGATGGAAGGCCAAAACATGTCCCAATGTATGGCAAACAGTCACTCCCAATGGCCAGAATCCCCGGGCAGAGCGATTTCCATGGACTCAGGCCCTGGGTAAGCTCCTGACATAACTGTCTATATATCGACATCAGGAGCTTTCCCAGGGCCAGAGTTCCAGGGCACAGGAAGTATCAGTAATCGCTTTGCCCTGGGAAGGCTCCTGATGTTACTGTCCATATACCGTATGAGCAGGAAGTTCCAGCAACAAAACTGTCTATATATGGATAGTTATGTCACTGGAGCTTCCCGACGTACATGTTTAACGTATAACTGTGACGGATGCCTAATACTGGCATCCGTCACCATAGGCTACCTTGTTAAAAAAGCAAATACTGCGCAGTATAAGGTTTTTGCGGTATAAGGACGTATACCAACTTGACGGAGGCCAAAGGGACACCTCAATTGGCCTCCGTTGGGCTAACAAAGCCATAGGGACACATTTATAATGTACGTCAGGAGCTTTCAAAATAAACATAGTTCATAAACACGATGTGAAGGGGCCCTAAGGGCTCCACATAAAGTTGTGCCATAAATAGAGCACATGTGATTCTGTGATACATAGAGAGTTCCCCAATAAATAGTGACCCGTTTACAATACTTACCTATCCTTGTTCCCATGAGGAGTCCATCACTGCTCTACTTACTCCCTGCCTGGCAGTTAGCATCCTTACGTTAGCTGACGTGATTACATTATCGCATCAAGCCAGTCGGCATGTGGAAATACAAGGCGTCAAGTAGGCTGTCCCCCTCCAAACCTAGAGTAATTCTGATACAAGACCCCCAAACGAATTCAGACCCCTACTTATTCAGACTGACTAATTCAGAGTTCAAGCTAGACATCTACATTTATTCAGATTCCAGACCCCTAAATTTATTCAAACCCCAGATCAGACCCTTAAGTTAATTCAGAACTGAGACCAAACGACAAAATGTTTTCGATTCCAGAACAAATCACAAAATTAATTCAGAACTGAGACCAGACTGTAAAATGAAAGTAAACAATAAAGGTACTCACTGAATAACAACAAGCAGAGATTTTGAAAACTGTAAGGAATTAATACAGTTAGTATATTGGAAAATTGTATAACTTATAATTACACAAAAAAATAACACTAATTTGCTGAAAGTGGACAAGCCCTTTAAGTATTCTGATACAATATTATATTCATCTTAACATTTAAATACTATTATTATCTGTCCTTTCACAATTCCAGTTGGACGTAAAGCTCTGTTTATCCGGATCTCCCTATTTCACATACAGAACAGTGGAAAGTCTGACACGTAAACAAGCAGTGCACCAGGAGAGATGGAGTGGGTATGAGAGACTTTGTTCACATCTGCCTCGGGACCCCGTTCATGGGTTCCGTCTGAGCTTTCCGTTTGCGTCACCATTGATTTCAATGGTGACAGATCCGATGCAAATGGTTTTAGTTTGCCACCGTTGTGTAAGGGTTCTGTAGTTTTGACAGAATAAATACCATAGTCGACTGTTCATTCCGTAAAAACAACGAAACCCTTACACAATGGTGACAAACGGAAGCCATTTGCATCGGATCCGTCACCATTGAAATCAATGGTGATGCAAACGGAGATTTATGGCTTCCGTCAGGGGCGTAACTAGGTAAGACTGGGCCCCATAGCAAACTCTTGCCCGGGGCCCCCCAGGGTGCCACAATCAGCCCCCCTTATAAATAGTGCCCCCTGTAGAATGTGCCATACAGCCCCCCTGTAGACAGTGCTATGTAGCCCCGCCTTTAGACAGTGTCACACCCCATTTGTAGATAGCATCCCCTCCTCCCCCTTGTTGATAGTGACATACAGCCCCCCTGTAGATATCGCCATAAAGCCCCCACTGTATATAGCGCTATACAGCTCCCACTGTATATAGTACCACACAGCCCCTCTCCCTTGTATATAGTGCAATACAGCCCCCCTTAGTAGATAGTGCCGCACTCAGCCCCCTGTAAATAAAGTGCCACACAGCTACCCCTTGTGTGTAGTGCCACACAGCCTCCCCTTTGTGTATAGTGCCACACAACCCCCCTTGTGTATAGTGCCACAAGGCAATGGCGCATCAGAGAAAGTTGTATCAGCCAGGAAGATGTCACTCAAACATGGAAAGGTGGGTTTGGAGGCAGGACTGTGTGACTTTAGGATAGCGGCAACGCCCCATGACCCTCTAATGAGTAATTAGCATATAGTGTGTGCCGTTTTAAAAGTGGATTTTAAATATGTTGCTGCATCTGAAAAAAACATACAAGGGAATGTTTGGAAATATTGTCAGGTCATGTATTACCGCATGGTGGCTGTTCAAGGGTTTAAAACTACCTGACAGATTCCCATTAAATATACAATGACTTGAGAACAATTCCATCTGCCCTGCAATTTTGTTATTATAAATATATCCTATATAATTACAGATCTAGAACCAAGCTCTGACATATATACAGCACCAGAACCAAGCTCAGTACATATATCCAGCACTAGAACAAAGCTCAGTACATAAATACAGCACTAGAACCAAGCCCATATATATATACAGCACCAGAACCAACCTCAGTACATGAATACAGCTCCAGAACCGAGCTCAGTACATATATACAGCACGAGAACAAACCTCAGTACATAAATACAGCACTAGAACCAAGCTCAGTACATAAATACATCCCCAGAACCAAGCTCAGTACATTTATACATCCCCAGAACCAAACTCTTTACATATATACAACACTAAAACCAATCTCACGTATATACAGCACCCGAACAAAGCTCAGTACTTACATACAGCATCAGAACAAAGATCAGTACATATATACAACACCAGAACAAATACAGCTCAATTTAGTGCAACGCCAGCCGTATTGGTTTGTACGGCGTATAAATACAGCTCCCAGCATGGCCCGAACAATGGTGAGGATATACTGGGAGATGTTGTTTAAAAAAAAAAAAATCATACCACCCATCATCTCACTGCAGATCATACAGTGACTACAGTACTGATTAGTGGCAGAATAAACATTTACATTAAGTGACTCACCGGTGACGTCTCAGGTTCTAGTTCTTTTCTTTTCCCAACGGTCCAGACTTCTATGATGCATTTCTTCCGGCCACGACCCATTTCTGCAGTTTTCCGCTCAGATGTCTTCAGCTTCTTACTTTTAAAACATTTCTGCACCTATGAACGAAGTTAAAATTCTCAATACCTCTAAATATAATAAAGCATCATACACTGCACCACTAACTATAATAGCGCCATACACTGTGTCCCTGATTATAATAGTACCATACACTGTATCCCACACACACACACACACACACACACACACACACACACACACACACACACACACCAATCCCCCTGTAGATAGTGCCCCATAGCCCCCTGTAGATAGTGACCCCCATAGAGCCTCTGTAGATAGTGCCCTACAAATAAGCCCCTGTAGATAGTGTTCCACATACAGTCCTCTGTAGATAGTGCCTACATATGAACTCTAGAGCTGCAAGGCAATAGTGCTAACCACTGAGCCACCGTGCTGCCCTACATATAGCTTCCTCTATAGGTAGAGCTCAACGTATAGCCCACCTCTGTAGATAGTCTCACATATAGCTGCCCCTGTATATAGTGTCCCACATATAGCCCACCCCTGTAGACAGTTCCCTACATATAGCCACCCTGTAGCTAGTGCCCCACAGGTAACCCACCCCTGTATAAAGTGTCCCACATACAGCCCACCCCTATAAAGAGTGCCCTAAAACAAATATATATCCACCCCCGTATATAGTGTCTCACATATAGCACCCCCTGTATATAGTGCCCCCACATATATTCCCCACTGTAGATAGTGCCCCACATATAGACCCCCTTGTAGATAGTGCCCCACATATAGACCCCCCTGTAGATAGTGTCCCATATCCCCACATATAGACCCCCTGTATATAGTGGCCCACATATACCACATATAGACCCCTCCTGTATATAGTGGCCCACATCCCCACATATAGACCAACCTGTATATAGTGCCCCACATCCCCACATCCCCACATATAGACCCCCCCCTGTATATAGTGGCCCAAATATAGACAACCCCCCTGTAGATAGGGCCCCCACTATAGATAATGCCACTCACAGTTTTATCAGAAAAAAATCAAAAAACTTTACATACTCACATGATCCCATTCCCTCGCAGTCCGATGGCAATGCAGACCTGCTCTCTTCTGTGCAGGTCTGCTGGAGCTGAACGACGCGTCGTGCAATGACGCTGATTGGCGGGGCAGAATGACTTGCCCCGTCAATCAGCACCTTTCAAGCACGGAAGCGGCGCGATAATGTCATTGCCCCGACAATCAGCATCATTATAAGGAACATGCCCGGCCATTCAGCGCTAATGCATGTATTTGGCTGTCGCTAGCACCGGGGCCTACGGGCATGAGAGGGCCTGTGTCGCCCAGCCCATACTTGTTGGGGGCTCGGCGGCACGGGCCCCGTAGTAGCGGCGCTACTGCTGTAGCAGCCATAACGGCTGCTAGCGGCGCCACTGGGCATATGAGGGGCGTGTTGGCTGGCGGCACAGGCCCCCTCAAGCCACGGGCCCTGTAGTAGCCGCTACGGCTGCTGCCGCAGTAGTTACGCCACTGGTTTCCGTTTGTTTGTTTGGATTCCGTTCTTCCCTAACAGAAAGCTCTGACGGAATCTATGAACGGAGTCCCGATGCAGATCTGAATGAAGCCTAAGGAAATAAATTCTGCATGTTTACATGTCATTCGGGGTCTGCAGAAAGTCGGGTGACAACCTCTATGGATAAGGTTCCGAAATGATAAAAAAAAATATAACCCAACATCATACAGAGACTTATATTTCCTGTTTTTGTTTCTACTTTTTAAAAGCAAGCCGTGATTGCATCAGCATGTCTGAACAAACTGCTTGGTCGTCAAAACCTAATAAAAAAGGATTGGAAGTAGGGCAAAGAACTGCATATATGAATGTCCATACTAATAAGAAATAGCGAGCATAACTACTTTTTTGATGTGCATTATGTGCCAGTTTAATAAGAGGATATCTACATGAAACTATAGATTATGTACAAAATCCATTAAGTTTACTAATTGGTTACGTTTTGCATTGAGCATGAGGCTTGTGCTGACAGCTGATAGACAGTGAATGACAATAGACATAATTGCTAAGCATATTCTTCCTCTAATTTACATTGTAGCAGTCTGTCACACTAATCATCCCAAAATAAATAATTGTCATGAATAGTACAAGGCAAGCTAAATCTCTTCCTTAAAACTTTATTTGTATGACATAATGTCACCTCCAGCACGCTCACCACTGATTTTCCCATCAGCAATACTTGTGTTCCTTTCTTTACGTTCCCCGAGTCACAGTGACCTTGGCTATAACCTTTGTTGCAGAGATAGACTTGTTAAATAATTCAGAACAACATGTTAGAAATTCTTAGGTCATGTTCACAGCCTGTGGATTTGCACGGAATATACCACAATACTGGAATTAATCCTTTTTGCATGCTGTGGAAAATGAAAAAACTTGTGCTGACTATAGCACAGGCTGTTGATTTTCAAATACATGGCAGGCCCTATCCACCACTGATTTTGTGCAAAAATTGTTTTCCAGATGTATCCACATGTAAATCTTCTTGGAAATAATGCATGAAGATTCACAATGCATAAAATGTGCGGCTGTCTTGCACAAGTTTTCTGCAGACATCTGTAACATGTTAACATATAATTAGACTTGTAGTTTCACAACATCCAAGCTAGAAATTGACTTAGAATAGTCTTGTTATTGGTGCCAGTTTAAAATTATAGTTATTTTTTAAGTTAAATAGGTCTCAAATTCTGTACTTATTCTGATTAATTTGTAAGAATATCTTTATAGGGGTCGGAGCTACATTTTTCACCTGCATAGACAGAAGTAACAGATAAAATTCTGGATGCCATCAGACACCACTAGGGGGAATTTAGGAGATTACTGAATATATTTTATACATTGACCTCGATCAGGGGCGTAACTAGGAAAGAATGGGCCCCATAGCAAACTCTTGACTGGGGCCCCCCCAGGTGCCACAAGCAGCCCCCTTATAGATAGTGCCCCCTGTAGAATGTGCCATACAGCCCCCCTATAGACAGTGCTATACTGCCCTGCCTATAGACAGTCACACCCCACTTGTAGATAGCGCCACCCCCACCTCCCTCTTGTCGATAGTGCCATACAGCCCACTGTACATATCGCCATAAAACCCCCCTGAATATAGCGCTATACAGCTCCCACTGTATATAGTGCCACACAGCCCCCCCCCCTTATTAGATAATGCCGCACAGCCCCCCCTTAGTAGATAGTGCCACACACAGCCCCCTGTAGATAGAGCCGCTGTAAAGGATCTGCCAGGCACAGCTTCGGGGTTAACTCCCAGAACTAATCAGTCAGCAACTGAGAATACATCCCTGAGACTGACTCCTGCTTCCACCATTCAGGCTGGCAGGCTTAGGAGTTGGAGAGCCTATCGTAACCTGGCCAGACTCAGCTAGCTCCCGCCCTCGGTCTATTTAAGCCTGCACTTCCTGTCCCTCGGTGCTTGTTATTGCTTGTGTTTCCCTCCTTGTGGTTTCCTGGCCCAGCTACAGCTCCTGCTATTTTTTGATCCTGCTCCATACAGACCCTGGCTTACCGACTACTCTTCTGCTTTTCGTTTTGTACCTCGCACACTCCTGGCTTGACTCGGCTCGTTCACCACTCTGGTTGCTCACGGTGTTGCCGTGGGCAACGGCCCCTTTTCCTTGCTTGTGTTCCTTTGTATGTTTGTCGTGTTTGTCGTGCACTTACTGAGCGCAGGGACTGCCGCCCAGTTGTACCCCGTCGCCTAGGGCGGGTCGTTGCAAGTAGGCAGGGTCAGAGTGGCGGGTAGATTAGGGCTCACTTGTCCGTCTCCCTACCCCCTGCCATTACATAATAACAAGCCCATACCTAGTCTACCCCTGGTCCCTGACACCACTATGGATCCCCGTGAGACCCTGGCTCAGCAAATGAGGGGTCTCTCCCTACAGGTCCAGGCCCTGGCTCAGAGGGTCAACCAGCCTGATGCTACCCTGGTAGTTCCCCTCACCGCACCTCTTGAACCCCACCTCAAGTTGCCCGACCGGTTCTCAGGGGACCGGAGGGCTTTTCTCTCCTTTCGGGAGAGTTGTAGGCTTTACTTTCGTTTAAAGCCTCATTCCTCAGGTTCTGAGAGCCAGCGGGTGGGTATAATTATGTCCCGGCTCCAGGAAGGGCCCCAAGAGTGGGCCTTCTCCTTGGCTCCTGACGCCCCTGAACTTTCCTCCGTTGATTGTTTCTTTTCTGCTCTCGGACTTATTTATGAAGAGACTGACAGGACTGCCTTTGCCGAGAGTCAGCTGGTGACCTTAAGTCAGGGTAAGAGACCTGTTGAGGAGTATTGCTCTGACTTTCGGAAGTGGTGCGTAGCTTCTCGGTGGAATGACCCTGCCTTAAGGTGCCAGTTTAGGTTGGGTCTGTCGAATGCCCTGAAAGACCTGCTAGTTAGCTATCCCTCTTCTGACTCCCTAGACCAGGTTATGGCTTTAGCGATACGACTTGACCGATGTCTCAGGGAACGACAACGTGAACGTTTATGTGTTTTCTCCTCCGACTCCCCCATGATGCCTCCCGAAGCTCCGTTGCTTCGTTCCTCCCCAAAAGATTCAGAGATACCTATGCAACTCGGGGCCTCCGTGTCCCCCCAACAACGTAGAGAATTCCGCAGGAAGAATGGTCTCTGCTTCTACTGTGGGGACGACAAGCATCAAGTGAACAACTGTCCTAAGCGTAAGATTGCAGCCAGAGAACTTCCGCGTCTAAGTGATCATCGGGGAGGTCACTTGGGCGCACAGGTATTTCCCGTAAATATGAAACGTACTAAGATCTTGCTTCCCTTTCAGGTCTCTTTTGGTGGTAGGTCTGCTACTGGCAGTGCCTTCGTGGATTCAGGGTCCTCTACTAATATCATGTCTGTGGAATTTGCTATGTCCCTTGCTATGCCTCTGATTGATTTGCCTAAACCTGTCCCGGTAGTGGGTATCGACTCCACTCCTCTTGCTAATGGTTATTTTACACAGCATACCCCTGTTTTTGAACTCCTTGTTGGCTCCATGCATTTGGAGCAATGCTCTGTACCGTTGATGCAGGGATTATCGTACGATTTGGTTCTAGGTCTTCCCTGGTTGCAGTTGCATAATCCTACGTTTGACTGGAATACTGGGGAGCTAACCAAATGGGGTAATGAATGTTGTACGTCATGTTTTTCTGTTAATTCTATTTCTCCCCCTAAGGAGGCGAATACGCTACCAGAGTTTGTTCAGGACTTCGCTGATGTTTTCTCTAGGGAGGCCTCCGAAGTGTTACCTCCTCATAGAGAATACGATTGCGCTATCGAATTGGTACCAGGAGCTAAGCTTCCTAAGGGTAGGATATTTAATCTTTCTTGTCCCGAACGTGAAGCTATGAGAGTGTATATCCAGGAATCCCTGGCCAAGGGTTACATTCGTCCCTCTTCTTCTCCGGTAGGTGCTGGCTTCTTCTTCGTGGGGAAGAAGGATGGTGGTCTTAGGCCATGCATTGACTACCGTAGCCTGAATAAGGTCACGGTAAGGAATCAGTATCCCCTTCCTTTGATTCCTGATCTCTTTAATCAGGTTCAGGGGGCCCAATGGTTTTCTAAATTGGATCTACGGGGGGCGTATAACCTTATTCGCATCAAAGAGGGGGATGAGTGGAAGACTGCGTTTAACACGCCCGAAGGCCATTTCGAATACCTCGTCATGCCCTTTGGGTTGTGTAATGCCCCTGCGGTCTTCCAGAATTTCATAAATGAGATTTTGAGAAATTACCTGGGGATTTTTCTGGTAGTGTACCTTGATGACATACTGGTGTTTTCCAAGGACTGGTCCTCCCACATTGAGCATGTCAGGAAGGTGCTCCAGGTCCTTCGGGAAAATAAACTGTTTGCCAAAACCGAAAAATGTGTGTTTGGGTTACAGGAGATTCCATTTTTGGGTCAAATCCTCACTCCTCATGAATTTCGCATGGACCCCGCCAAGGTTCAGGCTGTGGCGGAATGGGTCCAACCTGCCTCCCTGAAGGCGTTACAGTGTTTTTTGGGGTTCGCTAATTATTACAGGAGATTTATTGCTAACTTCTCGGTCATCGCTAAGCCCCTTACGGACCTCACTCGCAAAGGTGCTGATCTCCTCCACTGGCCTCCTGAGGCTGTCCAGGCTTTTGAGGTCCTTAAGAAGTGCTTTGTCTCGGCCCCGGTGCTGGTTCAGCCCAACCAAATGGAGCCATTTATCGTGGAAGTTGACGCATCCGAGGTGGGAGTGGGGGCTGTCTTGTCCCAGGGTACCAGGTCCCTCACCCATCTCCGTCCCTGTGCCTACTTCTCCAGGAAGTTTTCGCCCACTGAGAGTAAATATGATATTGGCAACCGCGAACTCTTAGCCATTAAATGGGCATTTGAAGAGTGGCGCCACTTCCTGGAGGGTCTAGGCACCAGGTAACGGTCCTTACCGATCACAAGAATCTGGTTTTCCTAGAATCTGCCCGGAGGCTAAACCCGAGACAAGCTCGATGGGCGCTATTTTTTACCAGATTCAATTTTTTGGTTACCTATAGGGCTGGGTCTAAAAATATTAAGGCTGATGCACTGTCGCGTAGCTTCATGGCCAGCCCTCCTTCGGAGGAAGATCCTGCTTGTATTTTGCCTCCAGGTATAATCATTTCCTCGATCGATTCTGATTTAGTCTCTGATATTGCTGCTGATCAAGGTGCAGCTCCCGGGAACCTTCCTGAGAACAAGCTGTTTGTTCCCCTGCAATTCCGGCTAAGGGTACTTAGGGAAAATCATGACTCCGCACTATCTGGCCATCCAGGCACCCTGGGTACCAAACACCTCATTACCAGAAATTATTGGTGGCCTGGGTTGCCTAAAGACGTTAAGGCCTACGTCGCCGCTTGTGAGGTTTGTGCTAGGTCCAAGACTCCCAGGTCCCGACCAGCGGGCTTACTGCGTTCGTTGCCCATTCCCCAGAGACCTTGGACACATATCTCCATGGATTTTATCACCGATTTGCCTCCATCCCAAGGCAAGTCGGTGGTGTGGGTGGTGGTGGACCGCTTCAGTAAGATGTGCCACTTTGTGCCCCTCAAGAAACTACCCAACGCCAAAACGTTGGCTACCTTGTTTGTCAAACACATCCTGCGTCTCCATGGGGTCCCTGTCAATATTGTTTCGGACAGAGGGGTACAATTTGTTTCTTTGTTTTGTAGAGCCTTCTGTATGAAGTTGGGGATTGATCTGTCCTTCTCCTCTGCCTTCCATCCTGAAACCAATGGCCAAACGGAGAGGACTAATCAATCTCTAGAACAATATTTAAGGTGTTTTGTCTCTGACTGTCATTTTGATTGGGTCTCTTTCATTCCCCTCGCCGAATTTTCCCTTAATAACCGGGTCAGTAACTCGTCAGGGGTCTCTCCTTTTTTTTGTAATTTTGGGTTTAATCCACGGTTCTCCTCCGTTTCACCTGGTAGTTCCAACAATCCCGAGGTAGAGGTCGTTCATCGGGAACTGTGCACAGTCTGGGCCCAGGTTCAGAAAAACCTAGAGGTGTCCCAGAGCGTACAAAAAACTCAGGCTGATAAAAAACGTTCTGCTAACCCCCTGTTTATGGTCGGGGATCTGGTGTGGTTGTCGTCTAGGAACTTGCGTCTCAAGGTTCCGTCCAAGAAGTTTGCTCCCCGGTTTATTGGGCCATATAAGGTCATTGAGGTCCTCAATCCTGTCTCCTTCCGGCTGGAGTTACCCCCGTCTTTTCGGATACACGACGTGTTTCATGCCTCCCTCCTCAAATGCTGCTCCCCGTCCTTGGCTCCCTCGAGGAGACCTCCTGTTCCCATCCTCACCCCGGAGGGGGTGGAATTTGAGGTGGCCAGGATTGTGGACAGCAAGATGGTCCAAGGCTCCCTCCAGTACCTGGTCCATTGGAGAGGATACGGGCCCGAGGAGAGGACTTGGGTACCCGCCCGGGATGTTCACGCTGGGGTATTGGTCAGGAGGTTCCACCTGCGTTTCCCCAGTAAGCCAGGTCCACTTAGAAAGGGTCCGGTGGCCCCTCATAAAAGGGGGGGTACTGTAAAGGATCTGCCAGGCACAGCTTCGGGGTTAACTCCCAGAACTAATCAGTCAGCACCTGAGAATACATCCCTGAGACTGACTCCTGCTTCCACAATTCAGGCTGGCAGGCTTAGGAGTGGGAGAGCCTATCGTAACCTGGCCAGACTCAGCTAGCTCCCGCCCTTGGTCTATTTAAGCCTGCACTTCCTGTCCCTCGGTGCTTGTTATTGCTTGTGTTTCCCTCCTTGTGGTTTCCTGGCCCAGCTACAGCTCCTGCTATTTTTTGATCCTGCTCCATACAGACCCTGGCTTACCGACTACTCTTCTGCTTTTCGTTTTGTAGCTCGCACACTCCTGGCTTGACTCGGCTCGTTCACCACTCTGGTTGCTCACGGTGTTGCCGTGGGCAACGGCCCCTTTTCCTTGCTTGTGTTCCTTTGTATGTTTGTCGTGTTTGTCGTGCACTTACTGAGCGCAGGGACCGCCGCCCAGTTGTACCCCGTCGCCTAGGGCGGGTCGTTGCAAGTAGGCAGGGTCAGAGTGGCGGGTAGATTAGGGCTCACTTGTCCGTCTCCCTACCCCCTGCCATTACAGCCGCAGCCCTCCCCCTTGTAAATAGTGCCATAAAGCCCCCCTAGTAGATAGTGCCACACAGCCCCCCTTAGTAGTGCCACACAGCCCCTTATATATAGTGCAACACAGCTCCCCCTTGTGTATAGTGCCACACAGCTCCCCCTTGTGTATAGTGTCACACAGCTCCCCCTTATGTATAGTGACCCACAGCTCCCCCTTGTGTATAGTGCCACACAGCTCCCTCTTGTGTATAGAGCTAGACGCCCCCCCCCTTGTGTATAGTGCCACAAGGCAATGGCGCATCCGAGAAAGTTGTATCAGCAAGGGGGATGTCAATCAGACATGGAAAGTTGGGTTTGGAGGCAGGACTATGTGACTCTTCAGGATAGCGGCACCGTCCCATGAACCTTTAATGAGTAATTAGCATATAGTGGATTTTAAAGATTTTACTGCATCTATTACCGCATGGTGGCGGTTCAAGGGGTTAAAACTACCAGACAGGTTCCCATGAAATATACAATGAATTGGGAACAATTCCATCTGCCCTGCAATTTTGTTATTATAAATATATTCTATATAATTACATCTCCAGAACCAAGCTCTGACATATACGGCTCCAGAATCAAGCTCAATACATATATACATCCCCAGAACCGAGCTCAGTACATAAATACAGCAAAATAACCAAGCTCAGTACATATATACAGTACCACAACCAAGCTCAGTACATAAATACAGCAATAGAACCAAGCTCTGACATATATACAGCACCAGAACCAAGCTCAGTACATAAATACAGCACTAGAACCAAGCTCATACATATATACATCCCCAGAACCAAGCTCAGTGTAGCGTCCATTGCCACGGGCCGTCGGGTTTACTCACCTCCCGACGCCCAAAGCCATGGATCCGTGAGCACTGGTCCCCATCTCCTTCCTAGGAGACACCACTTCACTTCCACTCCTTTCTGCTGTGTCCCGTAGGGTGCGCGCGCTTGCACGTGCCCGGCCTTAAAGGGCCAGCGCGCGCACATCAGGAAATCATCATCATCAACGGCCCATGATTTCCTGGTTTATAAGAAGGCCCCAGCCCTTCTGATCCTTACCTGATCGCTATTAATAGATCCCAGTCTGTCTTGCAAATGGTCCCTTAGTGTTTCCCATTCCAGTTGTCACCCGTGCCCTGTGCCCTGTTACCTGTTCCTGTATCCCGAGTCGTGTCTACTGCACCTGCTGTCGTTTGCCACGTCCAGTGTCTTCAGCCACTTCCAGTGTCTTCAGCCATGTCCAGTGTCTACTGCACCAGCCTCCATCCGTGCTGAAGCCACAGCCACCGTCTGGACTATTTAAGGTACCCAAGCGTTACTATCTACTATTGACTTTTGTATAGACTGTGACCTGGTCAGCTGCCTCTCCGCTACGGCGGAGCAGCCTAGTAGGTCCACATACCCTGTGATTGTGACAGTACGCTCAGGCCATGGAACCCGCTGGCCAGTCCAAGACCGCAGTCCAGATGATACAGACGGAGGTGCATGACCTACGCACACGTCAGGATCAACTCCTTGAGGCTGTGAATTCTATCTTGGTCCGTCTGGATCTACTCACTGTTTCACCTCGGGTTCTTCCTCCTGAGGCTGTTGCTGTGCCACTGCCCGTTGCTCCTCCTGTTTGTTCCGGATCCACAGTTCCTCTGCCTCTTCCTCCTCGCTACGACGGTGATCCCAGAGCATGTGGAGGATTTATTAATCAATGCACAGTTCATGTTAGGCTACGGGCTCATCTCTTCCCCTCCGAGGAGGCCAAGGTAGCATTTATCATCTCCCTTCTTGCTGGCAAGGCCCTCGCATGGGCGAAACCAATCTTGGAGCAACAAGGACCTGTATCCTCAGACCTAGCCTTGTTCCTGCAGTCCTTTTGTGCCGTGTTCGAGGAGCCGGGTCGAACATCCTCTGCCGCAGCTACTCTGTTGACTCTCAAGCAAGAGGGTTCCATAGTAGGGGAGTATGCTATCTCCTTCCGTACCCTGACAGCCGAGCTGGCATGGCACAATGAGGCACTGGTGGCGACCTTCTGGCAGGGACTGTCCTTTCACATCAAGGACGAACTGGCAGCCCGCGACCTTCCTTCTACCTTGGATGCCCTCATCCTGTTAGCCACCCAGGTTCATATGAGAGTCCGGGAGCACACTGAAGAGGTTCGTCAGGAGAGCCGGGTCCACAGACCAGCACCCTCGGTCCAGAGACCACTATTGCCTTCCCCTAGTGCGCTACCTGAAGAATCCATTCAGGTAGACAGAGTCCGGTTATCTGAACAGGAGAAGCAGCGCAGACGCTCCTCTGGACTATGTATGTATTGTGGCCTTAAGGGTCATTTTGTGCGCCAATGCCCACAGAAACAGGGAAACTCCAGTACCTAGGGTTGGTTGGAGAGGCAACTCTAGGTGGAACGTCTCCAACCATTAAAACCTCTCCCAAATTATCGATTCCTGTGGCCATCGTCTCCGGAGAGAAGTCATATCCTTCCTCTGCCTATCTTGACTCTGGAGCGGCTGCTAATTTCATCCAGCAGGATCTAGTGGACCGTTTATGTCTACCCACAGTCCGTCTGGAGAGACCCCTGGCTGTTGCCTCTGTGAATGGTCTACCATTGCCCGATCCGATTATGCTCATCACGGAGCCGTTGACACTACAGATCGGAGCTCTTCACTCGGAGCAAATCACTTTCCTGGTACTACCTAAAGCTATCAATCCTATCCTGCTTGGTCTGCCATGGCTCCGTCTACACGCCCCGGATCTTGACTGGAGTTCCGGAGAAGTTCTTCAATGGGGTTCCAGATGCCATACTAAAATCTTCCTCCCCGGGGCCGGCTTCTTCGTCGATCACGGTCAAAAACAAATACCCGTTGCCACTTATATCCGAGCTGTTTGATTGCATACGAGGAGCCAATTTTTTTTCTAAGCTGAATCTGCTGGGGGCTTATAACCTAATCCGGATTCGCCGGGGTAACGAATGGAAGACGGCATTTAACACCCGTGATGGGCACTACGAATACCTAGTGATGCCCTTCGGACTGTGTAACGCTCCCGCAGTGTTTCAGGAATTCGTCAATGATATTTTCAGAGATCTCCTCTATATGTGTGTCGTAGTTTATCTCGATGATATTTTAATTTTCTCCCCAGATCTGATGACCCATCGCAGGGATGTCGTTCAAGTTCTTCTGCGATTAAGAGAGAAACGCTTATATGCCAAGTTGGAGAAGTGCGTCTTTGAAAAGAGGTCTTTGCCCTTCCTCGGCTACATCATCTCGGATCAAGGTTTTAAGATGGATCCTGAGAAACTAAATGAAACTAAATGAATAGTTTGGAAGAGAGTTCGCGATTAGATGCAGTGACGCCCAGGGTTTTCTCTCCAACCAAACCTAGGCGCTGGGGTGTTTTGGCTTCTGCGGACACAGACGCATGACATGGCCTGCGAGACCACAATATAAGCAAAGTCCAGAGGTGCGCCTGCGCTGTTTCTCCTGAACCGACAATTTTAGTCGGTCCACTTGCATCGGAACCTCGGGCAAAGCAGTAGGCGCCGGCAAGAGAGGTTGCTGGAGATTGGGCGCCAGTCTAGGAATCCTTCTCTCCTGACGAATTTCATTAGATCTCTCCCTCAGTCTTATGTCTACCAGAGTGGCGAGCAGAATCAAGTCATCCAAGGCAGGGGGCAGATCACAAGGGCCCGTGCGTTCTTTATCTCGGAAAACAGGCCATGCCAATAGTATGCCACCAAGGCCTCATTGTTCCAGGATAGCTCTTCTGCCACAGTCCGGAACTGGATGGTATATTCGCCCACAGAGGTGTCCTCTTGGCGAAGGTTGAAGATGGCTGTAGCTGCCGACGAGACTCGCCCTGGTTCCTCGAAAACAGTCTGGAATAACCGCACAAATCCCTGAAAGTCTTGGGTCTCGGGACCCTGACGTTCCCAGATAGGGTTAGCCCACGCCAAGGCCTTGCCGGCAAGTAGAGACATGATGAATGCGATCTTGGTTCCGTCCGACGAAAATGCACGGGCGTGCAAGGTAAATTGAATATAGCATTGGTTCAGAAACCCCTGACACAAACTGGCGTCTCCGTAGAATCGAGAGGGCAATGGCAGCGAGAACCGAGGATCTGAGCCGGAACTGCCAGGAGGTGTAGCAGGAGGATCGACCTGAGGATTTTGCATAGGGACAGGAAGAGAAGCAACTAGCGTCCCTAGCTGCTGTGCCATAGCGTCCACTGCCACAAGGAGCTGATCTTGTGTAGCTCGGAGATCCAGCAGGTCCGCCTGCATAGCTTGGGAGGGTGCCAAGCCTTTGAATTGACCAGCGGAGTCCATGGCCACAGCGTACTGTCACGATGCAAGGTGTGGACCCACTGGGCCGTACAACGCAGCATGCCGGCATGGGCCAAACAGGTAAGGTACAGAGTCAAATAGTTCAGAGAGGATACCTGAGGCCACGTAGACTGTAGAAAGACAGGCACAACTGGGACCAGGCAGCAGGTAGACGTCAGCTGTGTTGTAGCGAAACAGGCATGGAATGTAGTCCAATCTGGAAACAACTCAGGACGGCACTTAGAACAGTGTAGCACGGTAACATGACACAGGATACAGGAACAGGGTACACTGGGAAACTGGAAAACACTAGGAGACCATTAGCACGACAAACTTCGGGTAACAAACAATCCTCTGACAAAGAGCAAGAGGGCAGAGCCCTTTTTATAGCCCAGAGCATCCTCTGGTGACAGTCTCGTAATCCGGAAGTGAGTGCCGGCGCCTCATGGGAGGACGACGCTGCACACAAGTCAGGAGTCCATGGCCACGGCCGACGAAGGGTAAGTTGGAACGACGGACCGTGGCCATAGACTTTACACTTACTTTCAGTCCGCTCAACGACTAAATCCTCGCCAAGCCAGGTGGGTGCTGTTCTTCACCCGTTTCCAATTTCCGCTCCACTACCGTCCCGCTGACAAGAATGTGAGGGCCGATGACCTGTCCAGATCGTTTGAGATGGAAGACACGGTGGAGTCCCTTCAGACTATCATAGACCCGTCCTGCATTGTCACTGCTAATCCTCTGCAGGGTAGAGACATCCCTCCGGGGGGACTTTTGTTCGGTTGGCAGACAGGGGAAGAATTCTCCACTGGGGACACAGTACTAAACTAGCTGGGCACGCTGGTGTCCATAAAACCGGAGACCTGATTGCTCGTCACTTCTGGTGGCCCACGCTACCTAAAGATGTTCTGGACTTTGTCTCTTCTTGCACGGTGTGTGCTTCTAACAAAGTTACTCACTCCAAGCCGGCCGGCCTGCTTCAACCTCTGCCTGTACCCAATGCCCCCTGGCAGCACATTGCAATGGACTTTGTCACAGACCTTCCTCCCTCAGCAGGATGCAACACTGTCTGGGTGGTGGTGGACCGGTTCTCTAGGATGGCACATTTTATCCCGCTGACCGGCCTACCTTCTGCTCCCCGACTGGCGAGTCTCTTCATTCAACACATCTTTCACTTGCATGGCTTGCCTCTTCACATTGTGTCCGACCGGGGGGTTCAGTTTACCTCAAAGTCCTGGAGAGTCCTCTGTAAACTACTGGATGTGAGATTGGACTTTTCCTCAGCCTATCACCCCCAGTCCAATGAGCAAGTTGAGAGGATCAACCAGATCATGGAGAATTATCTCAGCCACTTCATCTCTTCAGAGCACGATAACTGGGTACAACTTCTTCCATGGGCCGAGTTCTCGTACAACAACCACACAAGTTAATCTACCACCTCCACTCCATTTCACATTGTGTACACTCAACATCCTAGACTCCCTCTTCCAGTGTTGACTTCATCTTTCTGCAAATCTGGCAACAGACTCGGTCCTCTATTTTGCTGGCAGTCGATCGCATGAAGCGAAAGGCAGATACAAAGAGAAGAGAGCCGCCTCAGTATCTTCCGAGTACTAAAGTCTGGCTGTCCTCTCGGAACATTCATTTGAAGGTGACCTCATACAAGTTTGCTCCCAGGTTCCTTGGCCCTTTCAAGATTCTGCAACAGATAATGCCTGTCACCTATAAGCAGCAACTGCCTCCTACCCTCAGAATCCCAAACTCCTTTCATGTGTCCCTCCTGAAACCCGTGGTCCTGAACCGCTACAGCAAGACTTCTAGTTCGACAGTTGCTCCCAGCAGTTCTTCTGATATATTCGAGGTGAGGGAGATCCTGGACTGCAAAAGGTTATGAGGAAGGACTCTCTATATGGTGGACTGGAGAGGGTTTGGTCCTGAGGAGAGGTCCTGGGAGCCGGAAGAGAACCTCAGTGCTCCTGCTCTTATTAAAAAATTCCTCTCTCGCTCTGGACCCAAGAAGAGGGGGCATTAGAGGGGGGATACTGTAGCATCCATGGCCACGGGCCATCGGGTTTACTCAACTCCCGACGCCCGCAGCCATGGATCTGTGAGCGCTGGTCCCCATCTCCTTCCTAGGAGACGCCAGCGCTCACTTCTTCTCCATTCTGCTGTGTCCCGTTGGGTGCCTTAAAGGGCCAGCGTGCGCACATCAGGAAATCATCATCATCAACGTCCCATGATTTCCTGGTCTATAAGAAGGCCCGAGCCCTTCTGATCCTTGCCTGAGCATTGTTAGTTTATCACAGTCTGTCTTACAAATGGTCCCTTAGTGTTTCCCATTCCTGTTATTACCCGTGCCCTGTTACATGTTCCTGTATCCCTTACTGTTCTTGTTCCTGTGCCTACTAGTGTTGGAGTCGTGTCTCCTGCACATACTGTCGTTTGCCATGTTTAGTGTCTTCTGCCAAATCCAGTGTCTTCTGCCACGTCCATTGTCTTCTGCCACATCCAGTGTCTTCAGCCACGTCCAGTGTCTTCTACCACATCGGATACTGCCCGCCACGTCTGGCGCTACCTGCTGCACCGGCCACCATCCGTACTGAAGCCACAGCCACAGTCTGGACTAGTTCAGGTACCCAAGCGTTCCGAATCTACTATTGACTTTCGTATAGACTGTGACCTGGTCAGCTGCCTCTCCGCTACGGCGGAGCGGCCTAGTGGGTCCACATACCCTGTGATCGTGACACTCAGTACATATATACATCCCCAGAACCTAGCTCAGTACATATATACAGCACTAGAACCAAACTCAGTGTATATATCCATCCCCAGAACCATGCTCAGTACATATATACAGTGCTAGAACCAAGCTCAGTACATATATACATCCCCAGAACAAAGCTCAGTACATAAATACAGCACTAGAACCAAGCTCAGTACATATATACAATACCAGAAAAAAGATCAGTACATAAATACAGCCCCAGAACCAAGCTCAGTACATAAATACAGCCCCAGAACCAAGCTCAGTACATAAATACAGCACCAAAACAAAGCTCAGTACATATATACAGCACCAGAACCAAGTTCAGCATATATACAACACCAGAACCAAGCTCAGTACATATATACAATACCAGAACCAAGCTCAGTACATATATACATCCCCAGAACCAAGCTCAGTGTAACGTTCGTGGTTGCTGACCACGAACTCCTTCCATCCAGTCGACGCCCTTCTCTCCAGAGATGTCTGCACATACGGCCGTCCTGTTCCACAGTGACCACCAGGGTGCGCTCGCGAGCTCTGTCCAGACTCAAGAAGCCAGAGCGCACAAATGTGGGAGATTTAGCTGATTGCTCCAAGAGCACCCTGGGCTATAAGAAGGTCTCAGCCCTTCCTCCCATGCCTAAGCATTGTTGTCGTATCCTAAGTTTGTCTATGCAAATGGTCCCCTAGTGTTTACTGCTCCCAGTGTTCCCTGTTCCTGTATCCTGTAACCTGTATCCTGATCTAGTGCCGTGTTGAGCTGTTGCCGTGCTGTGCTGTATATCACGCCTGTCCTGCTACTCCACGCCTGACGTCTACCTGCTGCCTAGTCCCAGCCAAGCCTGCCTTGCTACTGTCCGAGCTGCCACAGGTACCATATATCAACTATAGACTCTGACCTGTGCCCTGTTGGCCAGCTGTCATAACGCGAACGCAGTACGACCTTGGAAGAATCGGGCACCGGGAGGAGAATTTGTGGGTGCTTGCCGTAGACAATGAAGAATGGTGTATTCCTTGTACTGTAGGCTCGCTGGTGTGATTATTGTAGGAGAATTCTGCCCATGGGAGCAACTGCACCCAGTCATCCTGCTGCTTGGAAATGAAGTAGCGTAGGTAGTTCTCCAAGATCTGATTGATCTTCTCGACCTGACCATTGGACTGAGGATGGTAGGCTGATGAAAAGTCCAATTTCACACCGAGGAGTCCACAGAGGGCTCTCCAGAACATCGAGGTAAACTGAACCCCCAATCAGACACAATATGCTGCGGCAAGCCGTGCAGGCAGAAGACGTGCTGGATGAACAGCTTGGCCAGCTGAGGAGCAGAAGGAAGACCGGTCAGAGGAACGAAGTGTTCCATCTTAGAAAATCGGTCCACCACCACCCAGACAGCACTGCATCCGGCAGAGAGAGGCAGATCCGTAAAAAAGTCCATAGCTATATGCTGCCAGGGAGCATTGGGCACAGGCAATGGCTGGAGCAGACAAGCAGGTCTGGAGTGAGTGGCCTTGTTGGCTGCACATACAGAACAGGAAGAAATGAAGTCCATAATGTCCTTGGGCAGCGTGGGCCACCAGAAATGACGAGCAATCAGATCACGAGTCTTACGGACCCCTACGTGACCTGCCAGTCTAGAGGAGTGTCCCCAGCGGAGGATTCTTACACGATCAGCCATGTGCACAAAAGTCCTCCCTGAAGGAATGTCCGCAACTTGCAGGGGATTGACAGAAACAATGCAAGATGGATCAATAATGTTCTGTGGACTCTCTATGGTGTCTTCCATCTAGAAAGACCTGGACAAGGCATCGGCCCTCACATTCTTGACGGCTGGGCGATAATGGAGCTCAAACTGGAACCTTATAAAAAACAGTGACCACCTGACCTGACGAGGGTTCAGCCGTTGGGCCCTCTGGAGGTAGGTCAGATTCTTGTGGTCTGTAGAAATCATGATCGGATAAGCTGCGCCCTCTAGTAGATGTCTCCATTCTTCCAGAGCCAATTTGATGGCCAGTAACTCCCGATCCCCGATCGAGTAGTTGCATTCTGCGGAAGAGAAGAGCTTAGAAAAATATCTACATACCCTTGACTTGCCCTTGGGACCTCTCTGGAACAGGAGTGCACCAGCACCGACAGAGGATGCGTCCACCTCCAACGAGAACTGCAGAGAGAGATCTGGATGGTGGAGGATAGAGGCTGATGTGAAGGCACTCTTCAGGCTATTGAATGCGGACTCTGTCTCGGGAGTCCACACCTTGGCGTTCATACCCTTCTTAGTAAGGTTAGAGATGGGAGAAGTCAGTGAGGAGAAGTTTGGAATAAACTGCCTGTAAAAATTAGCGAATCCCAGAAAGCGCTGTATGGCCCTCAAGCCTTGAGGACGTGACCATTCCAGAACAGACTTTACCTTCTCAGGATCCATCTTGAGACCTCGATTCGAGACGATGTAGCTCAGGAAGGGTAGAGCATCTTTCTCAAACATGCACTTCTCCAGCTTGGCGTACAGACGATTCTCCCTTAACCGTAGCAGAACTTGACGGACATGTCTCTGGTGCGTTATAGGATCTGGAGAAAAAATCAAGATGTCATCAAGGTAGACTACTACACAAACAGAGGAGTTCACGGAAAATGTCATTAACAAACTCCTGGAAAACCGCGGGAGCATTGCACAGGCCGAAGGACATTACTAGATACTCATAGTGTTCATCACGGGTGTTAAATGCAGTCTTCAATTCATCACCCTGCCGAATCCGGACTAGGTTTTAAGCCCCACGCAGGTCTAGTTTAGAAAAAATCTTGGCACCATGTATACGATCAAACAGTTCAGAGATCAGTGGCAACGGATATTTATTCTTCACTGTGATCTGGTTGAGACCTCTGTAGTCGATACAAGGACGAAGAGAGCCATCTCTCTTTTTGACAAAGAAGAACCCGGCTCCTCCCGGGGAGGAAGACTTTCGTATGAAGCCCCTCTCCAAGTTCTCTTTCACATAGGTGGGCATGGACATAGTCTCTGGCAAGGAGAGAGGATATACCCTACCACGGGGAAGGGATGTACCTGGAAGGAGCTCGATAGGACTGTCATATGCCCGATGTGGAGGCAATGTCTCCGCCTCCCTTTTGCTGAAGACATCCAAAAATGCTGCATAATGACTCGGCAATCCTGCCAATGACCGAGGAAGCGAAGGCTGAGCCGACCAAATCTGCACCAGGCAACTGTAATGGTACGGGGTGGGGAGAAGACAGGTGAGCCCTAATCTACCCGCAACTCAGTCCCTGCCTACTTGCACGGCCCGTCCTAAATGACGGCGTACAACCGGGCGACGGTCCCTATGCTCAGTAAGTGCAAAGACAGACAACACAAGACAAGGGCTCACAGAAGCAAAGGAGAGTAAGGGCAGTTGCCCATGGAAAACCGTGAGCAACAGGCAGTCGTGAACGAGCCAAATCAAACCAGGAAAGTACGTAGTAGCAAAACAGAGTAGGAGAATAGTCAGGCAAGCCAGGGTCAAAAAGTTACAGTGGTCAATCAGGTAAATAGCAGGAATAGCAGAGCCAGAAAACAAGAGAATCACAGGCAAGGAACATGCTGCAAGTGAGGGTATAAATAGACCAAGGGCGGGAGCTAGAACCGTCAGTCCAGGCTGTGATAGGTTGAGTGGTAACAGATCACGTCACTCTAGCAGACCTTGGAGCTGATGAAGGCTGATTAACCCCAGGCGTCGACACAGAACCTGTGTCAGGCAAACCCTTTAAAGCAACGACCTTGACACTCAGGCCCCCACTAGAGAACCTCTCCAGAATTCCAGTCAAGAACTGGCTCATGCAGTCAGAGCCAAGGCAGGCCCAGCAACACAGGGTTAACAGCTTTGGGTAGCACATAGAAAGGCAGAAGTTCGGAGTGAAGGGCTCCCACTTGGAGCCTCAGCGGCTTGGTCACAGCTATAACTGGGTCTGGCAGAGGTAGTCCATTCACTGAAGCAACTGTCAACGGGTCCTCCAGAGGGGTGGTGGGTAATTGCAGCAGATCCACCAGGTCTCTACGGATGAAATTAGCAGCGGATCCAGAGTCTAGATACGCAGAAACCTGATGTGTTTTCTCGCCAGACACTATGGTCACAGGTATGGACAAACTAGATTGAAGTTTATTCTTACCCAAGGTTGTCACTCCAAGCAACCCTAGGTTTTGGGATCTTTGGGGACACAGGTGCACAAGATGGCCACCGAGGTCGCAATAAAGACACAGTCCAGATGGGCGTCTGCCTTGCCTCTCCTGGGTGGATAGCTTACACTGGTCCATTATCACAGATTCCTTAGGAGGATCGACATCTGAGGACAGCAGGGGTTGCTGCAAAGTAGGAGCCAAACTGGAAGGGCTCCCTCCCGTCGAACCTCTTGGAGGCGTTCTCGGATCCGTATATCAATCCGGGCAGACAGAAGGATGAGGTCGTCCAGGGTAGACGGCAGATCTCGGGCAGCAAGTTCGTCCTTAATTTTAGGAGACAGTCCATGCCAGAATGCAGCCACCAGGGCCTCATTGTTCCATAACAGCTCTCCTGCCAGGATGCAGCAGTGGATGGCGTACTGACTCACGGAGGTGTCTCCATGGCGTAGGTTAATCAAAGATGCCGATGCAGATGAGACTCGTCCAGGCTCCTCAAACACCATGCGAAAAGTCCGGAGGAAGGCTTGGAAGTCACGGGTCTCTGGACCTTGTCTCTCCCAGATAGGGTTCGTCCATGCAAGAGCCTTGCCGGTGAGGAGAGAAATGATGAAAACGACTCTTGCGCCATCAGACGAAAATGTCCTACTATACAGGCTGAAGTGGATCTGGCATTGATTAAGAAAGCCATGACAGGTACTTACTTCTCTATCATAGTGGTCAGGAAGTGGCAAAGAAACACGCGGGTTAACACTGCCAAGGGGTGTAGTCTGAGGATCATCACTGCCAGGAGGTGTAGTAGGAGGAACAGCAGCTTGTGCCTTCTGCCGACGTGCAAGGATGTTTAACGCCTGGAGGAGTTGGTCCTGTCGGGACCGGAGGTCCAGCATATCCGCTCGCATCTCCTGTGACGTCGTCATGGTCTTTAATCGACCAGCGGGGTCCATGGCCTGAGCGTACTGTCACAAAGGGTATGTGGACCCACTGGGCCGTACCGCCTTGGCGGTAAGGCAGCTGGCCAACAGGGCGCAGGTGAATGTCTATAGTTCGTATAGGTACCTGTGGCAGTTCAGACAGCAGCAGGGTCGGCTCGGCTAGGACTAAGCAGCAAGTAGACGTCAGGCGAGGTGAAGCAGATCAGACGTGGATAAAGCACGACACGACTTTGGCACAGCACATATAGCCCACCCCTATAGATAGTGCCCTACAAATAGCTCCCCTATAGATAGTGCTCTACATATAGCCCATCCCTGTATATCGTGTCCCACATATAGCTCCCCCTGTATATAGTGCCCCACCTCCCCACATATAGACCCCCTGTAGATAGTGCCCCACATCCCCGCAAATAGACCTCCTGTATATAGTGCCCCACATATAGACCCCCTATAGATAGTGCCCCACATCCCCACCTATAGACCCTCCCTGTAGATAGTGCCCCACATATAGACCACACTGTATATAGTGGTCCACATTTTCACATATAGACCCCACCTGTATATAATGCCCCACATATAGACCCCCCTGTATATAGAGCCCCACATATAGACCCCCCCTGTATATAGTGCCCCACATCCCCACATATAGACCCCCCCTGTATACAGTGGCCTACATCCCCACATATAGACCCTCCCCTGTAGATAATGGAACTCACCGTTTTATTAGAAAAACCTAAAAACTTTACATACTCACATGATCCTGTTCCCGCACCATCTGTTCCCGCACTCTCTTCTGAGCAGGTCTGCTGGAGCTGAACGACGCATCGTCCAAAGGCGCTGATTGGCAGCGCAGAATGACTTCCCCATGTCAATCAGCGCCTTTCAAGCACGGAAGCGGCGGGATGACGTCATCGCGCCACTAGCATCGTTGAAAGGAGCTGATTAGCGGCCCATAAATGTTAGAGGCTCAGCGGCGTGGGCCCCGTAGTAGCATCGCTGCAGCTGTAGCAGCCATAACGACTGCTAACGGTGCCACCGGACATATAGGGGGCATGTCGGCTAGCGGCACGGGCCCCCTCAAGCTGCGGGCCCCGTAGCAGCCGCTACGGCTGCTACAGCGGTAGTTACGCCACTGAACTTGATAATAAAACAGTGTGCAGTAAACTCCTAATCTCTCTCCAGTGATGGCTACAGGGAACCCAAATTTGTCTTTTACCATATGGCGAATTATAACAAAATCCATCTGTTATTAGTACATCATATAAAATAATCATAGAAACAGATTGAAAGAAAACACATCACATAGAATAGAGCAGAAAAGAGACTGGTACTGTAAATATATCTACAAAGTATAAATGTAAGTATAGGTGCATATGTGCTCAGCAGTGGCGTATCTAGGGGTTTAGCACAGGTTGGGGCAAAACATATCTGAATGGGCCCCAACCCAGTGGGACCTCTCTATCACATGTTTACAATTGAAGAGGCGCATCCTAATTATATACCACCCATCATCCCTGTATATAACCCCCATCATCTCTGTATATAACCCCCAACATCCCTGAATTTACCAGCCATCATCCTTCTATATAACCCCCATCATCCCTGAATATACCACCAATTTTCCCTGTGTTTATAACCCCTATCATCTCTGTATATACCAGCCTGGCTAGTATATACAGGGATGATGGTGTTATGTACAGGGATGATGGGGGTTATATAAGGGGATGATGGCTGGTATACACAGGGATGATGGGGGTTAATGCAAGGATGATGGCTGGATTACCCATCATCCCTGTATATAACAACCATAATGCCTGTATATAACAACCATAATCCCTGTATATAACAACCATCATTCCTGTATATAACAACCATCATCCTTGTATATACCAGCCAGGCTACCCCTGCCATCCAGGTTGGTACGGCGTAAAACTTCTGCTCCCAGCATGAACCGAACAATGGTAAGGAGTTGCTGTTTCACAAAAAAAATCATACCAGCAATCATCTCGCTGCAGATCATACAGTGACTACAGTACTGATTAGAAGCAGAATAAACATTTACATTAAGTGACTCACTGGTGACGTCTTTACAGATTCTAGTTGTTCTTTTTCTCTTTTTTTCTCCATCCGGCCCAGACCTCTATGATGACTTCTCCCGGCCACAGCCCATTTCTGCAGTTTGCCGCTCAGATGTCTTCAGCTTCTCACTTTTCAAACATTTTTGCACCTATAAACGAAGATAAAATTCTCATGGTGCCACACACTATGCACCTAAATATAATAGCAGAAAGAGAGAGCAGCAGCACGTCACCGTCCCAATATTCATGGAGGGTAATTCTACCAATGCTTCATGCATCCGGTGCACGCAGCATGAGAGTCGCAGCATATCTGTTAGGGATCTGCCAGGTACTACGTCTAGGTATACTCCTGGGATTAATCAATCCACACCTGAGGCCAGACCTGTTAGACTGACACCGTCTCCCACCAACCAGGGTGGCAGGCTCAGGAGTGGGAGAGCCTATCGCGGCCTGGTCAGTCGGAGTTAGCTCCGCCCCCTGTCCTTTATTACCTGCCGTGTTCTCTTCCTCAGTGCTTGTAAGTCTTCTGGATTCCTGGCCCCACTGCTGCTTGCTCCAGCCTGCTTCTGCCGTGCTTCTGCCTTGCTGCAGTTCTGCTTAACCTGCTTCGCTTTGCCCCTGGCTTGCTTCCTTCTCCGTGCTCACGTTGGTATACTCCACTTCATCCTGATCCTGACTATTCATTCACCGCACCGTTTCCTCGCGGCGTTCCGTGGGCTACTGTCCCTTCCCTTGCGTGTTCCCTGTTTGTTCTCCCGTGCACTTAGACAGCGTAGGGACCGCCGCCCAGTTGTACCCCGTCGCCTAGGGTGGGTCGTTGCAAGTAGGCAGGGACAGGGCGGTGGGTAGATTAGGGCTCACTTTCCCTCCTCCTCCTTCCTGCCTTTACATAATTACAAGCCCATACCTAGTCTACCATTCTCCTACGCTGACGCTATCATGGACCCCCTTGAGACCCTGACCCAGCAGATGCAGGGCCTCTCCTTACAGGTCCAGGCCCTGGCCCAGAGGGTCAACCAGGGTGACGCTGCCTTAGTAGTACCCCTCACCTCACCTCTAGAACCCGACCTCAAGTTACCTGACCGGTTCTCAGGGGACCGTAAGACGTTTCTCTCCTTCCGGGAGAGTTGCAGACTGTATTTCCGCCTAAAACCCCACTCCTCAGGTTCCGAGAACCAGCGGGTGGGTATCATCATATCCCGACTCCAGGAAGGGCCCCAAGAGTGGGCCTTCTCCTTGGCTCCTGACGCCCCTGAACTTTCCTCTGTTGATCGTTTTTTCTCTGCCCTCGGACTCATTTACGACGAGACTGACAGGACTGCTTTAGCCGAGAGTCAGCTGGTGACCTTACGTCAGGGTAGGAGACCGGTTGAGGAATACTGTTCTGATTTTAGAAAGTGGTGCGTAGCTTCTCGGTGGAACAATCCGGCCCTAAGGTGCCAGTTTAGGTTAGGATTATCTGACGCCCTGAACGATCTGCTGGTTAGCTACCCCTCTTCTGACTCCCTTGACCAGGTTATGGCCCTAGCAGTACGACTTGACCGACGTCTCAGGGAACGTCAGCTTGAACGTTTCAATGTGCTCCCCTCTGACTTTTATGCGATCCCCCCCCGAGGTCCCGTCCCCTCGCCCCTCCACGGAGGACTCGGAGGTACCTATGCAACTCGGGGCCTCCATGTCCCCTCGACAACGTAGGGAGTTTCGCAGAATGAATGGTCTCTGCTTCTACTGTGGGGACGACAAGCATCTACTGAACACCTGTCCCAGGCGCAAGAATAAAAAGCCGGAAAACTTCCGCGCCTAAGTGATCATCGGGGAGGTCACTTGGGCGCACAGGTATTTCCCGTTAATGTGAAACGCAATAAAATTTTGCTTCCCTTTCAGGTCTCGTTTGCTGGCCGGTCTGCCACGGGCAGTGCTTTCGTGGATTCTGGCTCATCTGCTAATATCATGTCTGTGGAATTTGCTATGTCTCTAAAGATGCCTTTTATTGATTTACCTTATCCTATCCCTGTAGTAGGTATCGACTCAACCCCCCTTGCTAATGGTTATTTTACTCAGCATACTCCTGTTTTTGAACTCCTGGTTGGCTCCATGCATTTGGAGCAGTGCTCTGTACTGGTGATGCAGGGATTATCGTCTGATCTGGTATTAGGTCTTCCCTGGTTGCAGTTGCATAATCCCACGTTTGATTGGAATACTGGGGAGCTTACCAAATGGGGTAATGAATGTCTTATGTCATGTCTTTCTGTTAACTCTATTTCTCCCCGGGAGGAGGTAAACACGCTTCCTGAGTTTGTTCAGGACTTCGCCGATGTGTTTTCTAAGGAGGCCTCCGAGGTGTTGCCCCCCCATAGAGATTACGATTGCGCCATCGATTTGGTGCCTAGTGCCAAGCTTCCTAAGGGTAGGATATTTAATCTTTCATGTCCTGAACGTGAAGCTATGAGGGTGTATATCCAAGAATGCCTGGCCAAGGGTTTCATTCGCCCCTCAACTTCTCCTGTAGGTGCTGGCTTCTTCTTCGTGGGGAAGAAGGATGGTGGTCTTAGGCCGTGCATTGATTATCGTAACCTGAATAATGTCACCGTAAGGAACCAGTACCCACTTCCTTTGATTCCGGATCTTTTTAATCAGGTTCAGGGAGCCCAATGGTTTTTTAAGTTCGATCTACGGGGGGCATATAACCTTATCCGCATCAAAGAGGGGGATGAGTGGAAAACTGCGTTCAACACACCCGAGGGTCATTTCGAATACCTGGTCATGCCCTTTGGGTTGTGTAATGCCCCTGCTGTCTTCCAGAATTTTATTAATGAAATCCTGAGCGATTACCTGGGTAATTTTCTTGTTGTGTACCTTGATGAGATACTGGTGTTTTCCAAGGACTGGTCCTCCCACGTGGAGCATGTCAGGAAGGTGCTCCAGGTCCTTCGGGAGAATAATCTGTTTGCTAAGACTGAAAAATGTGTCTTTGGGGTACAGGAGATACCATTTTTAGGGCAAATCCTCACTCCTCATGAATTCCGCATGGACCCTGCCAAGGTTCAGGCTGTGGCGGAATGGGTCCAACCTGCCTCCCTTAAGGCGTTACAGTGTTTTTTAGGGTTCGCCAACTATTACAGGAGATTTATTGCCAACTTCTCGGTCGTCGCTAAGCTTCTTACGGACCTTACTCGCAAGGGTGCTGATGTCCTCCATTGGCCCCCTGAGGCCGTCCAGGCCTTTGAGACCCTCAAGAAGTGCTTTATCTCGGCCCCCGTGCTGATTCAGCCCAACCAAGAGGAGCCATTTATTGTGGAGGTTGACGCATCCGAGGTGGGAGTGGGGGCCGTCTTGTCCCAGGGTACCAGCTCCCTCACCCATCTCCGCCCCTGTGCTTACTTCTCTAGGAAGTTTTCGCCCACGGAGAGTAACTATGATATTGGCAACCGCGAACTTCTAGCCATTAAATGGGCTTTTGAAGAGTGGCGGCACTTCCTGGAGTGGGACAGACACCATGTAACGGTCCTTACGGATCACAAGAATCTGGTTTTCCTAGAATCGGCCCGGAGGCTTAATCCTAGACAAGCTCGGTGGGCACTATTCTTTACCAGATTTAATTTCTTGGTTACCTATAGGGCTGGGTCCAAGAATATTAAGGCTGATGCTCTGTCACGTAGTTTCATGGCCAATCCTCCTTCCGAGAAGGATCCTGCTTGTATTTTACCCCCTGGTATAATCCTTTCTGCCACGGATTCTGATTTAGCTTCTGATATTGCGGCTGATCAGGGTTCAGCTCCCGGGAACATCCCTGGGGACAAACTGTTTGTTCCCCTGCAATACCGGCTAAGGGTACTCAGGGAAAACCATGACTCCGCTCTATCTGGTCATCCTGGCATCTTGGGCACCAAACACCTCATTACCAGAAACTATTGGTGGCCTGGGTTGCCTAAAGACGTTAGGGCTTACGTCGCCGCTTGTGAGGTTTGCGCTAGGTCCAAAACCCCTAGGTCCCGACCTGCGGGCCTACTACGTTCCTTGCCCATTCCCCAGAGACCTTGGACCCATATCTCCATGGATTTTATCACCGATTTGCCCCCATCTCAGGGCAAGTCGGTGGTGTGGGTGGTAGTAGACCGCTTCAGCAAGATGTGCCACTTTGTGCCCCTTAAGAAGCTACCTAACGCCAAGACGTTAGCTTCTTTGTTTGTGAAACACATCCTGCGTCTCCATCGGTCCCCAGTCAATATCGTTTCTGACAGAGGGGTACAATTTGTTTCCTTATTTTGGAGAGCTTTTTGTAAAAAGTTGGAGATTGATCTGTCCTTCTCCTCCGCCTTCCATCCCGAAACTAATGGCCAAACGGAAAGGACTAACCAATCCCTGGAACAATATTTAAGGTGTTTCATCTCTGACTGTCAATTCGATTGGGTCTTATTCCTTCCCCTTGCTGAATTTTCCCTGAATAACCGGGTCAGTAACTCGTCAGGGGTCTCCCCGTTTTTCTGTAATTTCGGGTTTAACCCAAGGTTCTCCTCCGTTTCCCCTGATTGTTCCAATAATCCTGAGGTAGAGGATGTTCATCGGGAACTGTGCACAGTCTGGGCCCAGGTTCAGAAGAACCTAGAGGCGTCCCAGAGCACACAAAAGATTCAGGCTGATAGTAGACGTTCTGCTAACCCCCGGTTTGTCGTCGGGGATTTGGTCTGGTTGTCGTCCAGGAACTTGCGCCTTAAGGTCCCATCCAGGATGTTTGCTCCCCGATTTATTGGACCTTATAAGATCAGTGAAGTCCTCAACCCTGTATCCTTCCGTCTGGAGCTGCCCCCATCCTTTCGCATACATGACGTCTTCCATGCCTCCCTCCTCAAACGCTGCTCCCCGTCCTGGTCCCCCTCGAGGAAACCTCCTGTTCCCGTTCTCACCCCTGAGGGGGTGGAATTAGAGGTGGCCAAGATTATGGACAGTAGGATGGTCCAGGGCTCCCTCCAGTACCTGGTCCATTGGAGAGGATTCGGGCCGGAGGAGAGGACTTCGGTACCTGCCCGTGATGTTCACGCTGGGGTATTGATCAGGAGGTTCCACCTTCTCTTCCCTACTAAACCGGGTCCTCTTAGTAAGGGTCCGGTGGCCCCTCATAAAAGGGGGAGTACTGTTAGGGATCTGCCAGGTACTACGTCTAGGTATACTCCTGGGATTAATCAATCCACACCTGAGGCCAGACCTGTTAGACTGACACCGTCTCCCACCAACCAGGGTGGCAGGCTCAGGAGTGGGAGAGCCTATCGCGGCCTGGTCAGTCGGAGTTAGCTCCGCCCCCTGTCCTTTATTACCTGCCGTGTTCTCTTCCTCAGTGCTTGTAATTCTTCTGGATTCCTGGCCCCATTGCTGCTTGCTCCAGCCTGCTTCTGCCGTGCTTCTGCCTTGCTGCAGTTCCGCTTAACCTGCTTCGCTTTGCCCCTGGCTTGCTTCCTTCTCCGTGCTCACGTTGGTATACTCCACTTCATCCTGGTCCTGACTATTCATTCACCGCTCCGTTTCCTTGCGGCGTTCCGTGGGCTACTGTCCCTTCCCTTGCGTGTTCCCTGTTTGTTCTCCCGTGCACTTAGACAGCGTAGGGACCGCCACCCAGTTGTACCCCGTCGCCTAGGGCGGGTCTTTGCAAGTAGGCAGGGACAGGGCGGTGGGTAGATTAGGGCTCACTTTCCCTTCTCCTCCTTCCTGCCATTACAATATCAACTCCAAACAGATATCAAGAAAAGGAAAACTGCAGCACACGTGTATTGAATGTATCATAAAAAGGCGCAGGAAGTTAATTTCACGATCACAGCGACGTTTGGACCCTAGTGTGGATCTTTTTTAAGCCTCCAAGGCTTGAGAAAGACCTACACTAGGGTCCAAACGTCGCTGTGATGGTGAAATAAACTTCATGCACCTTATTTTGATACCTTCAATACACGTGTGCTGCAATTTTCCTTTTCTAAATATAATAGCGTCATACACTGCACCTGTAATTATAATTGCGCCACACACTGTCCCTGATTATAATAGCACCATACACTGTGTCCTTGATTATAATAGCACCATACACTGTGTCCATGATTATAATAGCACCATACACTGTGTCCCTGATTATAATAGCACCATACACTGTGCCCCACACACACAGTGCTCCCTGTAGATAGTGACTCCATATATCCCCCAGTAGATAGTTCTCCACATATAGCCCCGTTAGGTAGCGTGATACATATAGCCCCCCTGTAGATAGTGCCCCACATAAAGCCCCCTGTAGATAGCACTCTACATATAACCTCCCTTGTAGATAGCGCTCTAAATATAGCCCCCCTGTAGATAGCGCTCTACATAGAGCCCCCTGTAGATAGTGCTCTGCATGTAGCCCCCCTTTAGATAGCGCCCCATATATAGCCCCCCTGTAGATAGTGCACTACATATAGTCCTCCTTGTAGATAGTGTCCCACATATAGACTCCCCTGTAGATTGTGCCCCACATATAGCTCCCCCTGTAGTTAATGCCCCACATATAGCCTCCCCTGTAGATTGTGCGGCACATATAGCCTCCCTTGTAGATTGTGCCCCACATATAGCTCCCCCATAGATAATGCCCCTCACACTTTTATGTGAAAGAAAAAAAACATTACATACTCACCTTGATCCCTTCCCCACACCATCCTGTGTCAATGCAGGCCTGCTTTCTTCTAAACAGGTCTGCTGGGGCTGAACGACACTTGCGTCGTTGAAGGGCAACGATTAGCAGGGCAGAATGACTTGCCCCGCCAATTAGCGCCTTTCAACAACGGAAGCGGCACGATGAGTGCCAATCAGTGTCGTTGTTAGGCATTGAATTCAGCACTTATGCATGTAATTATATCTGCGTCCTATAGACGCATGTACATTTATTGCAGGAGGGGGTGGCGGCGTCTGGTTTCAGTTGCGCCACCACTCCCTCAGACAGGCAGCAGGCCGCCGTGTGTGGCGTGGCCATGGCGGGAGCGGCAGTCATGGCAGGGGCGGTTGCGGTGGGCCCCACCATCTCAGTGGACCCGGGTTCACTGCCCCCCACTAGCTACACTACTGGTGCTCAGCCATACTATAACAACGCCAGCGTACTAACTCAATGTAAAAAGTAATAACAAAGGGGATATGTCGACTCCCTAAGGCTGGGTTCACACTACCTATTTTCAGACGTAATGGAGGCGTTTTACGCCTCGAATTACGTCTGAAAAAACGGCTCCAATACGTCGGCAAACATCTGACCAATACTTTCAATGGGTCTTACGATGTTCTGTGCCGACGACCTGTCATTTTACGCGTCACTGTCAAAAGACGGTGCGTAAAATTACAGCCTCGTCAAAAGAAGTGCAGGACACTTCTTGGGACGTAATTGGAGCCGTTTTTCATTGACACCAATGAAGAACAGCTCCAAATTCCGTCCGTAAAAGACGCCACGCAAAACGCGAGTACATGCAATTACGTCTGAAATACAGGAGCTGTTTTCTCCTGAAAACAGCTCTGTAATTTCAGACGTAATTGCAGTTATCATGTGCACATACCCTAAGGAGTTGCAAGTATCACAGGCAGTAAACTACACCACAGTTGGAGCAAAATGTCATAAGAGACAAATAGCTGATACAGACCAGACTGATGACCGCATCCACCTGACGCACATTTCACTGTCGCTTTCTCACATTCCTTACAATTTTGTGCTCATTTTTGAAAGAATAAATAAATGCTTTAGTTGACCTTTTATTTCTTTGGGATTTATATAAATGGCAAAATGACAATAGTGTCTCTATAAATACATTTTACTGGGGCCTGTGTTGTTTTAATGCAGGAATATAAACCACAGTCATTAAAAAAATCCATTCACTGAATAGATGCAAATAGATGATTGCTTGGAGAACTGAAAATGTATCTCTTTTTCAATCTGTATTTCTTTACATTTTCCATTGATTTATTTCCACAATGCAGTAAAATTGCACTCCAGATAGAACACACAAGTGAACCAAACCTTAGACATAGTTACTGCAAGCATTACATGGAAATAGCTATAGTAGTGTGTAAATCGCTTTTGAGGGAAAGGAAAGTGTCATTTCTACTCCCTGTAAATTCTCTTTCCTTTAGTCCAAGCAGCAGCACTCATTGGGATATTCTATCCTCCTAAAAGATAGGACAGTTGGTATCAATTATTTGATTAATCAGTTACCCCATAACAGCTTGCCTCCTAGTAGTCACATTGTGTATTTATAACAATAAGAAAAGACACGGATACTCAAAGTCTGCTGAATAAAGAAAGCATACTTTTAATGGGGGGGGGGGGGCAGTGCTGCTGCTTGAACTAAAGGAAATAGAATTTATGGTGAGTAGAGATTACACTTTCCTTGACGTCCACAGCAGCAGCATTCATGAGGATGTAGCACGTAACCATTTAGGGTGGGACCTTTTGAATCGCGGACAGAATAACCGCTCAACCAAAGGCTGCCATCCCATCTATTCTGATGTCTAGTTTGTAGTGTTACAAACGTGTGTGAAGAGGTCCATCATGCCGTTCTGCAGATTTGGTCAATTGGAATGCAGTTTCTTTCTGCCCATGATGCGGATACAGCTCTACTGGAGTGTGCCCTGATGGGCTGCAGAGTTTGTAATCCAGCTTGGGTATAGCAGATAGTTATTGCCTCCCTTTTCCATCTGGACAAGGAGGCCTTAGATGACTTTTGGCCTTTATTCTTCCCCTGAAAGGATAGTAAGAGATAATCATTTTTTCTAAAATCCTTGGTACGACCAATATAAATCTTTAAAGGGATCCTGTCACCAGCATTTTAGCTATAAAGCCAGCAATACCTGGTGAAAGTGGGTGAAAAATCATTGTCATCTAAGCTATAAATATGTTCTAAGTAAGCTCTGTAGCTTTAGTATTCCGTTTTTCAGTGGTCCCACGCCGTATGCAAATGAGCAGAAAAGAGTAAAATCTTCATCTGAAAAGAGTCAGATTTTCATTCCTCCAGCATCTCAGAGTGGACTCCACCTCCTTCTTTTTGATTGATAGCTCCTTAGCCAGTCAGGGCCGGACAGGTGGTGGCAGTGGGCGTGGACTTCAGGAAAGAAGAGAACAGGAATGAACTCTGGACAGCTGCGGCCATTGAGGGGTCAGGTGAGTTTAACAGGTAAGATGTTGATGACAGGATCCCTTTAAGGCCCTGCCAGCATCTAATGAATGAAGTTTCCATTCCTCCTCTGACAATGGTTCTGGACAGAATACAGGTAGCTCAATGTGTTGATTTATATTCTGGAAGGAAGAAACTTTCGGGGGGGAAATAAGGCAATGTCATGATTAGAACACGATCCAGCATGAAGAGTAGATATGGCACCGAAGACCCTAAGGCCATTAGATCACTAACCTTCTTGGCGGTTGTTACAGCCACTAAAAAGCAGACTTTGAGTGAAATATATTTTAGATCAACGGACTGAAGGGGCTCAAACGGAGATTCACAGAGATGCTTGGGGACGATGCATAGGTCCCACTTAGGGACTGGATCGGTTACTGTCGGCCTAATTCTCTGTACTGCCTTTACAAATCTCTGGATGAGAGATTCTGCTGACAACTTTCGTCCTAAAAAGCCTGATAGTGCGGATATCTGTACTCTTATCGTGCCAGGTTTGAGTCCCTTATCAAACCCCTCCTGTAAAAATTCCAGTATGTCCTAGATTGATGGAGAGGAGGGGGAAAGCTGTTTTTTTCCACACCATTTGAAAAATGCCACCTTGATCCTGCTATAGGTCTTGTTGGTGGCAGCCCCTCGAGATTGTAAGAGGGTGTTGATGACTGTCTCCGACAGTCCTGAGTCAGTTAAAAGGGAGCGATCAACCTCCATGTAGTTAAATGGAGACGGTCTAGATGAGGATAATAGCGGTTCCCCTGCGACATAAGGGATGGGATCTGAGGAAATACAGATGTAGCCGTCTTTACCTTGACTTTTAACGCATTAAATAAACAGTGGCTAGATCACTTATATTGACTTTTTCAATGACTTTTCAATGGCTTTTGTTGTGTTATATCACGCTGCAGCAAGTTATCTGAGTCAAGTTAAAGATGGCTACATCCGTACCCAGAAATTTCCCTTGCTCATTGACATGAGTAGCACGAACCATGCTCTCTTTGGCCAGTAGATGCAGATGGCAAGGACTGAGACCTGTTCCCGTTTGACCTTCTGCAAGACCTTGGGGATCATTGGAATTAGCGTAAATATATATGCCAGGTGGAACTCCGATGGTTTCTCTGGCCTGAACAGGGAACAAAACTGATCCACCTTCGCATTCCCCTGGATAGCCCCTAGGTCCACTTGTGGTTGACCCCAATATTCAACTATCTGTCTTAAAATCTGTTGGTCAAGTTTATTCCCCTGGTAGTGGAAGGTCGCGGCTTAGTTTGTCCGCTATATTGTTGTGGGTCCCTTTTATGTGCATAGCTATCAGCTGTTGAGCATTTTCCCCCGCCCATGATAGGATCGGTGCCAACTTTATAAGAAGGGCTATGGATCAGGTGCCTCCTTGGCGGTTCAGGTAATATACCGTAGTCGCATTGTCGGAGTGAACTCGTATGGCCTTGCCCTGAATGGCTTGATGAAAATATGTCAGGTCCCTTATAACTGCTCGCATCTCCCTGTGATTCGAGGATATTAATCCCTCTTCTGGAGAGCAAGTCCCCTTCACCATTTGTCCTGCCATGTGAGCACCCCATCCTGGTCTGGATGTGTCTGTTGATATGTCTATCCAAGACTCTAGGGCAAAGGACCTGCTGTTCCTTAAATTAAACTAGCATTTTAGGGAGGTTCTTGTATGTCTGGATATTATTACTTTGTTGTCCAGAGTACTCAAGTCTTGGTTCCAAACCCTCAGTATCTCTTGTTGCAGGGGTCACATATGCAATCTTGCCCAGTTGATCGCCTCGCTGGCCAATGCCATCAGGCCTAGTTCCCTCATCATTAGACAAATCGACACAGGCCTTACCTGACTGAGATTTCGTGTTGATTCTTGTACCCGATGCAGTCTCTCCAATGGAAGATACATCATCATCATTTGCCAGGTGTTCAGGCTGAACCCCAGGAACTGCTTTTCCTGTGATGGCTGAATATGGGATTTCTCCCAATTGATTATTAAACCCAATGCCTGAATCTCTGAGAGAATAATCTGCAGGTGGGCACTGAGAACTTTTACTGAGTTGGCGTTCTCTAGCCAGTTATCTAAATAAGGTATTATAGTGATACCTTTCTTTCTTAGACTGGCTACTACTGCAACAATCACCTTGGTGAATACGAATGGGGCCGATGATATCCCGAATGGCAGTGATGTGAACTGCAGGTGGACTAAATCATCCTGTATCCAGACGGCAATTCTTAGGAATTTTCTGTATCTCAAATGAATCAGTATGTGAAAATATACTTCTTTCAAATCTATTGTTGCGAGAAAATCTCCTTTGTCTAACAGAGAAAGTGTCGAACCAATGGTTTCCATACAAATTTTTTCTTGCAAATAAATTTGTTTCGATATTGGAGATATACAATCGTTCTCCATTTCCCTCCTGGTTTGGGAACTAGGAAGACTTTAGAGTAGACTCCTTTCTGAACGCCCTCTTTGGGTACTTTTTCTAGAACTCCAGAATAGCCTTTTCTAGGAGAGATTTATTTTCTTTGGTAAATGTAGCAGTAGGAAGAAATTTGTCTATTGGGTACAACAAGAATTCTATCTTGTAAACATATTTTATTATATCTAGTACCCAATGGTCCTTTATGGACTCTTCCCATTGGGGATAGAAAAAAATAATATAACTTCCTCCCGCAAGCTTTTGGTGTCAGAATTTCAGCTTTCTGCCGGTGCCCTGAGGGTTTCTTCCTCTACCCCTTTGACGTCTATAGGTTCCACGAAAAAAGCCTATTGGGCTGGAACTCCATAGAGCAAAGTGCACATCGGCTCTCCATGGCTTTATCCAGAGAGACCTCCTCCCAGCTGACGATAGGGCCAAAGCACGGGCAGCAAATCTGGCCTGCTGTATAATGATGTCAGAAAGAAAATCTGATGCAAGCGAGACCTGTCTGAAAGACTTAAGGATGTCATCTCGTGAGACTCTATTGTCTATATCTTCCTCCATCTGGAGGAGCCAGGATCTTAGGTTCATTGCTACAGTGGAGGAGGCTAGTGACATCTTTGCCTGAGCTGTGGCTGTTAGGTAGCCCCTGCGCAGCGCGCTATCAATCCTTCAGTCAATAGGGTCCTGAAAATTTAACCCATCTTCACTGGGAACTACTGTACGCCTAAAGAGCTTGGCAATAGCTACGTCTACCTTAGGGGGTTCCCCCCCCCATTCTTTCTCTTGTTCCTCACCAATGACGAATGTGGACTTGAATCTTTTGTTTAGAATGGGTCCTTTATCTTCAGACTTCCATTCATTTATCATAAGATTCTTTGTGATGGTATCAACTTTGAATGCCCTAAGCTTTTTGGGCAAGCCATCCTCCACTATGCCATCATACTGAACCCGTTCATCTGAACGTATGGTTTTGAGCAATCTGGACATCTTCTCTAGAGAGAAGAGATTAATTTTCTGATGGTCATCACCCTTAGATAAAGAGGTATGAACTTCGTCAATGACTCTAAATCTCTCCACAATGTCTGACTCCCTAGGAGATGAGACATGTTCCCTTATTGGTCCGGATCTGTGGACCTGGGTCTGGGATGTTTCTCCCAAGGTTTCTTTGAATTCAGTGAAAGAGTCATGGACAAAATCCTTCATCCAGAGTAGCATTTCCCTGTTAGACATGGTTTAATCCTCTACAGGAAATTCATTATCTCTACATTCAGAGCAGAAGAAATAATCGCTACCGTTTTCCTGCAGACTTCCACCAGGATCCTCTATCCCCAGAGCCTTCGCTTGACATCTCTTAACTCCTTAACGCCGAAGGACGGATATATCCGTCCTCAGCAGCTGCTAGTTCGCGCAGGAGGACGGATATATCCGTCCTGTGATGGCGCGGGTACTGAGACTGTACCCACGCGATCAGCGGCAGGAGCACGGCTGTTATACACAGCCTGGCTCCTGCTGCAACTGCCGGAATCGAAGCGCGCGCCGATTCCGGCAGTTTAACCCATTAAATGCCGCTGTCAATAGTGACAGCGGCATTTAATGTGTTTGACAGAGGGGGGAGCTCCCTCTGTCACCCCATCGGCGCCCCCGCAAACAAATCGCGGGTCGCCGTCGGGTTTCCATGACAGCCGGGTGTCTAACAAAGACCCCCAGGTCTGCCTTCAGCATCTGCCCGTTAGGCGATGCCGGAGGCATGACCTAACAGGTTGCCTGTCAGTTTTACACTGACAGGCAATAATGCTTTGGTATACTAAGTATACCAAAGCATTATATATGCGATCGGCACATCGCATAGTGAAGTCCCCTGGTGGGACTAAAAAAAAAATGTAAAACAGTTAAATAAAAAGTTTGTGAAAAAAAATAAATAATAATTACAGTCAAAGTCAAATAAAACTACTTTTTTGGCCCAAAAAGTGGTTTTATTTAGTAAAACGGTCAAAACAAATCACACATACACATATATGGTATCCCCGCGTTCGTAACAACTTGACCAATAAAATGAACATATTAATTAAACCGCCGGATGAACGGTGTCCAAAGAAAACGCAAAAAACAACGTCAAAATTCTCTCTTTTCTCCCATTCCCCCCATAAAAAATAAAATAAAAGTTAATCTATAAGTCCTATGTACCCCAAAATAGTACTAATAAAAACTACACATTGGCCCGCAAAAATCAAGCCCACATACGGCCACATCGACGGAAAAATAAAAACGTTACGGCTCTTGGAACGCGGCGATGCAAAAACAAGTAATTTTTTTCTAAAAGGGTTTTTATTGTGCAAACGTAGGAAAAACATATAAAACCTTTACATATTTGGTATCCCTGTAATCGTGCCGACCCACAGAATAAAGTTAACATGTTATTTACGCTGCATAGTAAACGGCGTAAACTTATAACGTGAAAATTAATGCTGGAATAGCTGCTTATTTTCAATTCTCTCCTAAAATAAAGTTAATAAAAGTTAATCAATATGTTATAAGCATCTAAAAATGGTACAATTACAAAATACAACTCGTCCCGCAAAAAACAAGCCCTTAGACAGCTATGTCGACAGAATAAAAAAAGAGTTACGACTCTTGGAATGCGACCGTGAAAAAACAAAAAATAATCCTTGGTCATTAACGTGCAAAATGGCCCGGTCATTAAGGGGTTAATAGAGAACATACCGGTCAGAAAATCTCACTCTGAGAATACCACATGTTAAAAATAAAAATACAGGTTACAGTAATAGCCTAGTAGAAGTCCGCAGCAGCCAGGACGAGCGGCAGAAGAAAATGTCCATGGCTGCTTTAAATCGTCCCTATACTTCTGGGACTACGAAGAAAATGACTGAGGATGCCGGAAAGCGCATGTGCAGAAGCGTAACATGGCCAAGTTTATAGGGAGAAAACACGGGTTTAAAAAAAATGGCGCCTGTGGCGTGACGTCACGTGCCGGCGCTGCACATGCCCAGATCCGTTCTACAGGCGGAGAGGATAGGCAACATTGCTCTCTCCTCTAAGAAGGATAACCAGCACAAACCGTAAGATACAAAGTGAACGATCCAGCTAGAAACCCTTTACCACCCATAAAAAAAGACCTTAATGCATGATACAAAATTGCCATAAATCTAATCCTAGAGCAGAAAATCTAAAAAGAAAATAAGCTTCCCAATGCTCCACAATGTGACTACTAGGATGCAGACTGTTATAGGGTAACTGATTAATCAAATAATTGATACCACCTGTCCTATCTTTTAGGAGGATCGAATATCCCCATGAGCGCTGTGACTGTGGACGTCAAGGAAATTACTGTTCATGGATGTGGGACAGAGACGTAGCTAGGGGTTTAGCACAAGGGGGTGAAACGCATCTGAGTGGGCCCCAACCCAGTGGGCCCCCCACACAGTATAATGACCCCTTAGTCTGCTCCACATAGTATATTGACCCTATAGCTGCCCCCACACAGAATAATGCTCCCATAGCTGCCCCCACATACTATAATGACCTCCTAGTGGCCCCCACACAGTATAATGACCCCTTACTGGCCCCTACACAGTATAATATTCCTATAGTGCCTTTCCACACAGAATAATGCCCCCATAGCTGCCCTTCACACAGTATAATTCCCGTATAGCTGTCCCCACACAGTATAATGCCCCTATAGCTGTCCCCACACAGTATATAGTTGTCTCCCACAGTATAATGCCCCTATAGCGTTCCCTACACAGTATAATGCCCCTATAGCTGTCCCACACAGTATAATGCCCCTATAGTGCCTCCCACATACATTATAATGCCCCTATAGCTGCCCCTACACAGTATAATGACTTCAAAGTGCCTCCCACACAGTATAATGCCCCCATAGCTGCCCCCACACAGTATAGTGCCCCATAGCTGCCCACAACCAGTATAATGCCCCATAACTGCCCACATGCAGTATAATGCCCCCATAGCTGCCGCAAACAGTATAATGTTCCCATAGCTGCCCCATACAGTATAATGCCCCCATAGCTGCCCCATACAGTATAATGCCCCCATAGCTGCCCTTATACAGAATAATGTCCCATAGCAGTATAATGCCCCCATAGCCGCCCCATACAGTATAATGCCCCCAAAGCTGCCCCATACAGTATACTTCCCTATTGCGGCCCCCCCCCCATACCCAGTCTAATGCTCCCTTAGCTGCCACCACACAGTATAACGCCCCATAGTTCCTAACAAGAAAATAAGAAAAATAAATATTTACTTTTGCCCATTCCCACGACGAGTGGCAGATACAGTTGAAACTGGGACACACCACCGCTGGGGGACCGGCCCTGGGCCCCACCATCTCATTTATGGAATATTTAACGTAGTCAAGCAGCTGAAGAAGCATTGCATGCCGCCAATGTAGCATACAGAGATAATAGTAGCTGGGGTTGTCCTATTAAATACATTGCATAATTAGCTGCATCACCACACGCTATGCTTTCTCACATGACAGTAAATGGGCCATAATGGTGCGACAGCATAATATCTCAATGGAGCGACATGGCCATATTCCTACTCAACCAGAAACATCCATACTGTACCTCTAACTAGCTTACATGTTTTGGTTGTCAAAAAGGGCAGATATGATTTATAACTTGTCATCACTGTTCTTATTATCTGATCTTATTATTATTAAGTCAACTGTACATGCAGAAGAATTTTGGAAACCAACCTGTGAATAATTTCTCTCAGTTCTTTAAGTAAACATTCTCTTCTGATTCAAAAGTTTGCCATAGAAGGGACAATTTCTTGTCCATTTAGAGAAAGATTCAGTGTATTTGTATACTTGAAATGGAACAAACAAGCATTTTCAGTCATTAAAGAGGCTCCGTCACCAGTTTATATCTGCCCTATCTTCTACCTAATCTAAAAGGTGCTTTATTGTAGATAAGTAATTTGTTGTTTTTGTTTTTTTGTTTTTTTTTTTAAAAAAAACATTTATTTTTGACAAAGTTATGAGCATTTTAAGTGTTATGCAAATTTGTTCTTAATGCCCAAGTGGGCGTTTTTTTTTTTTACTCTTGACTAAGTGGGCGTAGTAAGGAGAAGTGTATGATGCTGACCAATCAGCGTCATACACTTCTCTTCATTCATGTTCAGCTGTACTCACAGCGAGATCTCGATCTCGCTGTGCTGTCACTTACTCCCACATAAACTTTACCAGAGTTTCGGGAGAATGAAAAGACATCGCCTCCAGCCAGGAGGCGGTCTTTTCATTCTCCCGACACTCCGGTAAAGTTACTGTGGGAGTGACAGCACAGCGTGATCTTGCGAGATCAGGCTGTGCTGTGAGTACAGCTGAACATGAAAGAAGAGAATTGTATGAAGCTGATTGGTCAGCGTCATACACTTCTCTTTACTACGCCCACTTGGTTAAGAGTAAAAAAACGCACACTTGTGCATTAAGAACAAATTTGCATAACTTGCTTATAAATTTGTCAAAAATAAACGTTTTAAAAAAAACCCAAAACATATTACTTATCTATATTAAAGCGCCTATTAGATTAGGTAGAAAATAGGGCAGTTATAAACTGGTGACAGAGCCTCTTTAAGTATCAGATCTGTTTAAATGTTATGCTACATACATATTTTGGTCAATAATTTAAAATTTGAAACTCATTTTGAAAAATCAACTGAATATAGATTGAACGTTTCAGACCGATAGATCAGGTTATTGAGTGCAATCTTCATTTAATATCAACATAATTGTTTTGTGTGAGGCCGGCTTAAATTAATTCTCCACTTTAGACAATTTTGTACTTGCAGAAAAAATGGGACATAGATAACTTCAAAACCACAAAAAAGGCCATACTTACTAAGTGGGTGGGTGAAAACCCGTTCCCAGCAGGACGCAGACAGGTCAAAAAATGCTGCAAAAGGAGGGTGCATTAAATAGTGATAGCCACTCCCACTAGTCTTGGGGGGAGTGGCGAACTAAGTGCTCACAAGTGTGTGATAAATGAATGTCAGTGTTAGTGTAGTGCTAGGGTGTGAATGTATGGTAAAAAAGAAAAGTGTATGTATGGAAGTGTCAGAAATGTGTGATAATGTAATAAGAAATAAATGTGTGATGAATGGGGGACAGTGCTGTGAATAGTACATGGGGTGTCAGTACTAAGTGTAATACGTGGAGGGACAATGTGCTGGTCGTCAGACATAGCATATCTTGCCGAATCACAGCCTATTTGTAATGCCTGTAATCTACTCAGGGGCGTAACTAGGAAAGACTGGGCCCCATAGCAAACTTTTGACTGGGGCCCCCCCCCCTCCCCTGCGTGTCACACAACCCCCCCCTTGTAGATAGTGCCTTTTTTACAGCCCCCCCTGTAGATAACGCCATACAGCAACCACTGTAGATAACGCCATATAGCCCCCCTGTAGATAACGCCATACAGTCCCCTCTGTAGGTAACGCCATACAGCCCCCTCTGTAGGTAACGCCATACAGCCCCCTCTGTAGGTAACGCCATACAGCCCCCTCTGTAGGTAACGCCATACAGCCCCCTCTGTAGGTAATGCCATACAGCCCCCGCTGTAGATAACGCCATACAGCCCCCTTTGTAGATATCTACAGAGGGGGCTGTATGGCGTTATCTACAAAGGGGGCTGTATGGCGTTACCTACAGAGTGGGCTGTATGTCATTATCTACAGGGGGGGACTCTGTATGCCGTTATCTACAGGGGGGCTCTGTATGGCGTTATCTACGGGGGTGGTCTGTATGGCGTTATCTACAGGGGGGGGGGGTCTGTATGGCGTTATCTACAGAAGGGGGCTGTATGGCGTTCTCTAACGCCATACAGCCCCCCCTGTAGATAACGCCATACAGCCCTCCCCTGTAGAGAACGCCATACAGCCCTCCCCTGTAGAGAACGCCATACAGCCCTCCCCTGTAGAGAATGCCATACAGCCCTCCCCTGTAGAGAACGCCATACAGCCCCCCTGTAGGGAACGCCATACAGCCCCCCTGTAGGGAATGCCATACAGCCCCCCCTGTAGGGAACGCCATACAGCCCCCCCTGTAGGGAACGCCATACAGCCCCCCCTGTAGGGAACGCCATACAGCCCCCGCTACGGCTGCTACGGCGGTAGTTACGCCACTGCCGCTACTGTTAGCTAAGGCGGGCTGCTCTGCATGCCAAGCCAAACGCCAGCACATCATGCCCTCCCAGCATATAAGACCTGGCTTATATGCTGTTTTGTGTGAGGCGAGCTTGAATGAATTCTGCACTTTAGACAATTTTGTACTTGATAGAAGGGTACTTTTATGATATGCTGATCACAAAGTGTCCCACTACTGGGATCCTAGTGACAGGGGCATAACAAGAGAATGCCGGGACCCATGCCACACTTTGGAATGGAGTCCCTCCAAGCATGGACCCCCAGGATGACCCCTAAACCAGACCCCAGATAATACATGAAAAAGGCATTTATTCACCGTGCCTGGCTTCTCTTCAGGACCTGCCCCAGATCTCTATAGGCTGCCCATCAGGCATGGTCTGCGCTATGGTGCATATAAAGTCCTGATTCTGAGCAGTTGAAAAACATTGCATGCCACAAGGTATGCAACGTCTTGACACTGTGGCAGCCTGTGGGGATCTGTGGTGGGCCGGTCACAATCGCACTCCATGCGGCTGCGATCTTTACGCCACTGCCCAGCGATCATCTGTAATCTGTGGGGAAACTTGGCAGTAATTGTTCAATCTATCTTTCCTTTACTAGCCAGAGGGGAGGGCCGCTACATAGAGATCTCCCTCTGGAGGGCATTTGTCTGTCTGTGCATTATACAGATGACAGATGAATCAACTTATTGTTGAAGGATTCTTCAGACGGATAGAGGTTGTCAAAAATGAAAAATTTCTCATGTCCTGTTGTACATTACTGCACAAAACACTTCCTCATTACTGCTCTCCCTTTTCTTGAAATCTTTGCCTCCCTATCACTCATCCTAGACTTGACTGTTCTCTTCCCTCTGTGCCTGGTTCCTTTCTGTTCCATGACTCCCAACCGATCCAGCAGAATGGTCCCGAATTCCCGGCGATGTCTTGCAGTCCCAGACAGCCGACCGCATGTCCTGGTTTCAACTGTATCTACATCCTCAAGATAAATACCCTACAATGAAATAGAGTCTATGACACTCAAATATTTGTAAAAGTATACATTTTTATTAAATCCAAAAATTTAAAAACACATATCTCAGTATAAAATTCAGAGATGTCTAACCACAGTGAGGCAATGGACACCAAATAGCAACAGTCATTAATGCACAAAGGTACAAAAACCTAAACATATCACAACATGGGTACAAAAATAGAGTTTGTGCCTTTAATTGAATATGTACACAAGCACAGAGAGAGATGATGCCATCTCAATCTCCATGCATACTCCTACATCCAACTGGTAATTGTTAGGTGAAATTTAGATGACATTTAAATAGCATTTTTTTAAATAAACTATAACAATGAGTGAATGGCGTATATAGTTATATAGTAATACCTTACCCATGAGATCAGTAATGGCTACCTGGCGTCCCACCCCGACGCGTGTTACGGCTCCAGGCCTTCGTCTGGGGGTCTACATCCTCAAGATGCAGATATATTTGAATCCAAAGGTGGATCAGGGACCCCATAGCATTATCCCACCTACACCAAACTTTACAGTTGCCGTGATTCATCACTCCACAGAACACTTTTCCACTGCTCCAGAGGCAGTGTGTTTTACACCACTCCATCCGACGCTTGGAATTGTGCTTGGTGATATAAGGCTTGCATGCAACTGCTCGGCCATGGAACCCTATGCCATGAAGCTTCCGGCACACAGTTTTTGCACTGATGTTAATGCCAGGGGAGGTGTGGAACCCTGTAGTTATTGAGTCAGCAGAGCGTTGTCCACTTTTATGTACTATGCGCCTCAGCACACGGCGACCTTGCTCTGTAACTGTATGTGGTCTTAAATTTTATGGCTGAGTTGCTGTAGTTCCCAAATGCTTTCACTATACAATAATACCACTCACAGATGATCGTGGAATATTTAGGAGGCAAGAAATTTCACGAACTGATTCTGCAATGGTGGCATCCTATTACAGTACCATGTTGGATGTCAGTGATCTCTTTAGAATGGCCCAAATCTCTTTTACAAATGTTTGATAAGGCGACTGCATGGCTAGGTGCTGGATTTTATACACATGAGGCAATGAGACTGAATGAAACACCTGAATTCAATGATTAAGAGGTGTGTCCCAATACTTTTATTTGAATAGGTTATTTGTAATCATACCATACAAAATAGACCCTAGTGACAAGTAATTGGCTCTAAAGTCAAAATAAAGTTTTTATTTTGTCAGATCCTGGGACCACCGGAGGATCCTCTTGTACTCTGGTGGGCCAGTTCAACTCTGTATGTAAGTCACATCGAAGTAATTGGAGAGAACCATGCACATGCATGTCCATCTCTCCATTCATCGTTGGCCGTAGAACATGCAGATTTTGAAGCTAATTTGCTGAAACAACTTGTGACGCCACGCGTGAATCCAACCTTAGGCCACTTCACACGGCAGTATTTTGGTCAGTAATATGCATCTGTAAGATAAAATCAATAGTGAGTCCAAAACACAGAAAAGGTACAAATCATTAAATTATCATTTTTCTCCACTCGTGGCTTTGGTTTACAAATATTATTGCAAAATACTGACCAGAATACTGCCGTGTATAAGTGGCTTGATTGTGATGTTATGTGGGAAGCATTTTCTGTAGGCTGCAATCAGTAAATTTGGGAAAAGTACTAGGGGCAGATTTACTAAGATTGGTGTAACATACTCCAGTCTTAGCTTTCTGCTCCACTGGAGTAAGATGCGACAGATTGTCACTTCTTTCTGCTGGCTGTTCGCCACAATTGTGCCGTAACATTTGTGTTTGCATGGCCAGCCCCATTCCCCTCCCCCACATCGGACATAAAATGATAAAGTGTACTCACCTCACCGCTTCTCCCCTCCCGGATCTTCTCAAGCTGCCACATCAGCCCACAGCGCATACAAAGTCCCGACGACGAGCAGCGTCAGTATGTAATTTGCGACGTAGGCACGCAGCACACAATGTCGAGCATCAGTGCTGGGATACATATAAGGCTCTGATGCTGCCCGGTGTCAGGACATTGTATATGCCGTGGCCTGATGTGGGAGCCTGAGAAGATCAGGGGGGTCAGAGGGTTTGGGAATGAAGAAGCGGAGTGCTGAGCCACAGAGTGAAATCTACGGCAGCTATTATGTAAGCGCAGTTTCTGACGTAAATTCTAATAAATTTGTCTCCCCTTTGCTGCCCCTTTCACTAAGCCCCGCCCACTCATTAGGAAAGTGGTCAGAGCAGTGTAAAAAGCCTAAAAGTCAAAACATTTTCGGCAAATTGTGACCTTTGAGTCATTCGCAACTTTCCTGTGCCAGAAAATTGGCGTAGAAAAGTTCAGAAATGTCCCCCCTAGTGTTTCGAGTGAGTGCAGGATAATAGCTGCAGACTGTAGGATTTTCTACTAAACAACCCTCTAAATACTATTATGTTATAATGAAAGAGTATTAAAAAAAAAAAACTTCCATTGGACATGAGCTAAGGATTATGTCTGATTAATGAAAGGATCTCTGTTAATGATATGCTTGAAGCTTAGAGTATGCAATTTCTCAGGAGAGAGCTATAAACACGTTGCATTTTTATTTTTAGCTCTTGCTACAATCAGTTATAAAATTATACTTAACCACTTCCTGCATCCATAAAGGTGTGATTTTTGGTACTGTAATTGTACAGAACACCACACAAAATATGTAGCAAAAAAAGACCTTTCTCAAGAAAGAACTGCTATTCTTGTCTCTTACTTTTCTTTTCTATTTTAATTATAATGTGAAATACTTGCAAACTACTTGTGAGAAACTTACCTGAGTGCACTAAATTTCCTATAGAACTGGCCTATGCTGCTCCAGGCTTCATGCTACACAGGCCAGCGAGTATTGTAATGCCTATGACCACCTTTGATGGTTCAAATGAATGGGCAACTATGTAATCAGGGCCACCATCAGGGCAGTATGGACATTACTGCCATCAGATGCCCTGCTGCAAATAGTGGAAAAAAAGGGTATTGACACTGTCGTCTGCTGCCGTCTAACCCATATATATATTTATTTGCAGCAAGCAAATACAGCCCTGCCTGGCCCCTCTGGGCCCCACCCATCCGACATTTTCCTCCTCCCATTTCAATAAAACGAATGGGCCGCTCCTTAGAATGTGACTTTACAGTCTCAGTCCCCTGGCCCAGCCCCTTATCCCTCCTCCTCCAAGAGATCATCCAGGACTCAGAGGCGAGCAACAAAATTGGTTTGTGAGTCGACACACTGTCTGTGGGTGGGAGGCTCAGGGAGCTTCGGAAACTGCTACATGTTCTGTACAGGCAACATCTTCGGTTGTATTATATATACATATTTATATATATATATATATATATATATATATATATACATACACACACACAACTTCTAGGATTTGAAATCCTTTGCAAAGTGCCGCCCTACTTAAAGAGGCTCTGTCACCAGATTTTGCAACCCCTATCTGCTATTGCAGCAGATAAGCGCTGCAATGTAGATTACAGTAACGTTTTTATTTTAAAAAAACGAGCATTTTTGGCCAAGTTATGACCATTTTTGTAGTTATGCAAATGAGGCTTGCAAAAGTCCAAGTGGGTGTGTTTAAAAGTAAAAGTCCAAGTGGGCGTGTATTATGTGCGTACATCGGGGCGTTTTTAATACTTTCACTAGCTGGGCGCTCTGATGAGAAGTAACATCCTCTTCTCTTCAGAACGCCCAGCTTGTGACAGTGCAGACCTGTGACGTCACTCACAGGTCCTGCATCGTGACGGCCACATCGGCACCAGAGGCTACAGTTGATTCTGCAGCAGCATCAGCGTTTGCAGGTAAGATCGACTTACCTGCAAACGCTGATGCTGCTGCAGAATCAACTGTAGCCTCTGGTGCCGATGTGGCCGTCACGATGCAGGACCTGTGAGTGACGTCACAGATCTGCACTGTCACAAGCTGGGCGTTCTGAAGAGAAGAGGATGTTACTTCTCATCAGAGCGCCCAGCTAGTGAAAGTATTAAAAACGCCCCGATGTACGCACATAATACACGCCCACTTGGACTTTTACTTTTAAACACACCCACTTGGACTTTTGCAAGCCTCATTTGCATAACTACAAAAATGGTCATAACTTGGCCAAAAATGCTCGTTTTTTAAAAATAAAAACGTTACTGTAATCTACATTGCAGCGCCTATCTGCTGCAATAGCAGATAGGGGTTGCAAAATCTGGTGACAGAGCCTCTTTAAGAAATATATATATATAATGTAGGGTGGCATTGTGCAAAGGACATCAAGTCCCAGAAGGGTGCCCAGCTCACCAGGTTGACCTCCAAGCCTGGATTGTAACAAAATATAGTAAAGAAGGAGCGGCATTCCAAATTTTCACTAAATCCAAATGTTTTATTCACCCATAGTGGACAGGTCCCCACAGAGACCTTTCTTCTTGTGTTTCTCCTTGCTTCCTTTCCCCCACAGTGCCCCTGTCATCGCGTCTGCCCCCTTCCCTCACTAAGCCCCTGCCATCTAGTTTCTCCTCATGCCCCGCTCCACTCACAAAGACCCTGACATCTTGTGTCCCCCCCTTCTCCTAAAGCGTCTATGCTACCCTGTGTCTCCCAATGCCCCGCTACAGAGCTACTGCTAACATGTATCCCCCTGCCCCTACAGAGTTCCTGCCACAGATTGGGCACTCTCCCATAAGAGACTAAGACCCAGGTCTGAATTGATTTAGGTGTCTGATCGGGGGGTTCTAATTCATGTAGGGATCTAAAATTAATTTAGATCTATAATTAATTTAGGGATCTGATGTGGGGTCTGAGTAAATTTTGGAATCTTGTCAGGAGTCTGAATAAATTTTGACGCTGAGCCGTGGCGGTGGAAGATATTGGAGCCTACAGAAACCAGAAGTAGCATCTTGGTGACTGACTGTATGTCACGATCCGTGGGTATGTGGACCCACTAGGCCGCACTGCTGTAGCGGAGTAGCAGCTGGCCAAACAGTCCGTATACAATAGTACCTTTAATAGTCCAGACAGTAATGGAGGCTCGGCACAGATGAACTTGTAGACACCAGATGTGGTGTATATCAGCAGGCGTGACCGCTGGCACAACTCGACTCCAAAAGGTTAAGGCACAGAAACAGATGTAGCACGGGATACAGGATTCCGGTAGCAAGGCACGGGAACAACAGGAACAGGATAACACTAAGGGATCATTTGCTAAGACTAACATGGGTAAACACAACAACGCTCAGACAATGAGTGAAAGGCCCTTTTTATAGTCCAGGGTGATCATGGGCTAATTACAGATCTTACTGATGTGTGTGCACTGGCCCTTTAAGGCCGAACGCGAGTGCGTGCGCACATCCTACAGGAACCAGTACAGCGATGCGGAAGTTAGGGATGGCGTCTCTCAGGAGGGAGATGCCGTCCGGCACTCACTCGTCCATTGCCACGGCCGTCGGGGGGGGCAGGTAAGAATGACGGTCCACGGCTGTGGATGTTACACTGTACCTTTGCACAGATAGCAGCTTTAGTGCAATGATTTTTTTTTTGTCCCTGCACCCCTACAGTTTCCTCCCTCACCCTTCACAGATCCCTGTAGGTTGAGTCTTCCCCCTGGCCTTGCCACTTACCTTTTTTGTTTTTCATTATTTTTCTGTAGGCCACGACGGGCCTCCATGATTACTGGCCCATTCTGATGACATCACAGATAAAGCAGCAGCTTTAAAGAGAGTATCCACCTGGGTACCCTTGCCTGTGTAAGAAGTACATTCTATATAAGCTAGTTTACTGCTATTTTGACCTTGACCCTAGCCTAGCCTCTGAATTTCGCCTTTGATTTGTCGCCTAGTGCTTTCTGGTTTTGACACCTGACTCATCTTCTGGTCATGTATTTGTCTACTCCTCTGGCTTGTCACATCTTAAACGTTCTCATGGCGATAACCTCTGGCTTCATTCCGACTTTGATTCCGCATCCCTCCCAAGATTCCTACAGTGCAACTGACACCAATTGGTGACTACTCTGTAGACCGCGACCTGGGAATGTGACCGTGAAAGACAATACCTCCAGGTGGAGGTTCCAGGATGAGAAACAGAGAGATTTCTTAGACTCCCCACCTCAGTTTAGCCAGAACAAACCCAATGACATTTAAAGGATCCAGTTCTCAATAATAATCATAGCACTCTGCAAGCTCAGATTGAAAGTGGCGACAGGCTTCACATGATTTGTCCAGAGTTCAGGTTTTACATGACATAAAGCTCCAATTTCAATAATGGTATATAGACAATACTAACAAAAAGCTGGATAGTTTATAAAGAGCCTTTAGAAGCTTATATTTTTTTTATTTGAAAGAAGGGCTCCTTTAATTAAAAGGAGCCCAGTGGACTTTTTTGTCAGGGCCTCAAAGACTCCTGTAGTGTGACCATTTTGTCATCACAGCAAATTGCATTGTGGCACATACTACAGACTCCCAACTTTTGTTCTCTCCTACATTCAGGCAGTTGACTTCTTTCTACCCCATCTCACCACTCTGTGCTGTAATGTCCTGCCTTTTTCCCTGAAATGGCGAAAATGTTTCTTCTCAGTCACTGCAGCCTGCAGTGTGACATCTGAAAGAAGATGCAGCTGCAGGATCAATCACTTAGAACCAAATTGCTAACAGCCTAATTCTCATGTATTTCTAAGTTGGTGAATATGAATTTTACCCACTTACTGTACATCTTTGATCTGTTTTGGCCTGTGTCTGGTCCCTTCTCCCGCAGCTTCTCCTGGCAAATCTCTGATCTGTGGCGGGCACAAAATGAACCGTCACATGGCCACAAAAATGATATGCAGACTTTCATGTTACTGCTCCTGCGTCTTATAATAAAGTGGTGTAAATTATTCCCAGTCAATTTTGAATTACTGTATATTGTATAAAGCACAGTTTTTATTTATCCCTTACATTTCCACTGTTGACTGGGCAGGAGGATTATGACAGAATCAGAGTTTGCCGAGTGCCCACGATTTTCACCGAATTTCTTGTACTGTGCATGGGCAGCATTTCTGACAAAGCACATTCACAGGAGGGGGAATCCAGACACTATATGCAGGGAGCTATATGTGAGGTACTATCTACAGAGGTGGGCTATATGTGGAGCACTATCTAAAGGGGGAGATATTTGTAGGACACTATCTACAGGGGTGGGCTATATGTCGCACACTATATATATGGGTGGGTTACCTGTGGGGCACTATCTACAGGGGGCTATATGTAGGGCACTGTCCACAGGGATAGAATCTATGGTCTGCATCTATACATGCGAGACCATAGATATAAGAACTCCTCATGGTCGTATCCAATGACAACATAGAGACTCATTAAGACTACTAACAGAGACACAGTATGTTGCTCTACTTGGCTGTTTCCGTAACTACCTTACAACAGATTGGAGAGGGAGGTCCGCACATGCGACCCTCTCTCCCCTAGTCTCCACCTGGATTTTGCAGCGAGTTCTCGATATAGGTGCGGGTCCCAGAGCTGGGACCTAAATCAGACATTTTTGCCATATCCTGTGGATATACCATAAATATCTAAGATGGGAAAACTGCTTTAATACAATAGAGTGAAATCCAGTGACTCCTTGTGGATGTCTTCTTAGATTGGAGTCGTTCGCTTTCCCTATTCTTTTTCATTAAGTGTGAAAACCCTCTTATAATTATGGATGTGGTTGTGTTCAGAATTAGCCAATCACAATTAAACTCATGTTAAATAGTAGTCATTACACAGTTGCCATTATTTTAAGTGATTCTAAGTAACCCCATATAAAGTTCAGCTGTTCTATTAGGATTTTCCATACATTATCTTTGTTGCATGTGACAGCAAAAGCCATGGTCCGTAAAGAGCTTACAACACATCAAAGGGATCTGATTGTTGAAAGGCATCATTCAGGAGAAGGGTACCAAAGATTTTCCAAGGCATTAGATATACCATGGAACACAGTGAATTCGGTCATCAAGAAGTATATTACATTTGGCACAACAGTGACATTACCTAGAACTGTACGTTCCTCAAAACTTGATGAAAAGACGAGACGAAAATTGGTCTGGGTGACTACCAAGAGGCCTACAGCAATATTAATGGAGCTGCAGGACTTTCTGGCATGTACTGGTTGTGTAGTGAATGTGACAACGATCTCCCGTATTCTTCATATGTCTGGGCTGGGGGGTAGGGTGGCAAGACGGAAGCCTTTTCTAACAAAGAAAAACATCCAAGCCTGGCTATGATTTGCAAAGACCTAAATCAAGTCTGCCAAAAGCATATGGGAAAATGTGTTATGGTCTGATGAGACCAAAGTTGAACTTTTGGCCATAATTCCAAAAGGTATCTTTGGCGCAAAGCCAACACTGCACATCACCAAAAGAAAACGATACCCACAGTGAAGCATGGTGGAGGCAGCATTATGCTTTATGGCTGTTTTTCTGATGCAGGAACTGAGGCTTTAGTCAAGGTAGAGGGAATTATAAACAGTTCCAAATATCAGTCAATATTGGCAGAAAACCTGCAGGCCTCTGCTGAAAAGCTAAAGATGAAGAGGAATTTCACCTTTTAGCACGACAACGACCCAAAGCATCAAAAGAATGGCTTCACCAGAAGAAGGTCAAAGTTTTGGAATGGCCCAGCCGGAGCCCAGTCCTGATTCCTATTGAAAATCTGTGGGGTGACCTGAAGAGGGCTGTACACAGAAGATGCCCTCGAAATGTGACAGATTTGGAGCGCTTTTGCAAGGAAGTGTGGGCAACAATTCCCAAGTGAAGATGTGCCATGCTAACAGACTTCTACTCAAAAAGACTGAATGCTGTCATAAAGTCAGAGGGTAATTCAGCAAAGTGTTAGTTTAAGGATTTCAGTTTGTTTTTTAATGAAATTGTACATACAGTGAAGGAAATAAGTATTTGATCCCTTGCTGATTTTGTAAGTTTGCCCACTGTCAAAGAAATGAACAGTCTAGAATTTTTAGGCTAGGTTAATTTTACCAGTGAGAGATAGATTATATAAAAAAAACAACAGAAAATCATATTGTCAAAATTATATATATTTATTTGCATTGTGCACAGAGAAATAAGTATTTGATCCCCTACCAACCATTAAGAGTTCAGCCTCCTGCAGACCAGTTACACGCTCCAAATCAACTTGGTGCCTGCATTAAAGACAGCTGTTTTAAATGGTCACCTGTATAAAAGACTCCTGTCCACAGACTCAATTAATCAGTCTGACTAACCTCTACAACATGGGCAAGACCAAAGAGCTTTCTAAGGATGTCAGGGACAAGATCATAGACCTTCACAAGGCTGGAATGGGCTACAAAACCATAAGTAAGACGCTGGGTGACAAGGAGACAACTGTTGGTGCAATAGTAAGAAAATGGAAGACATATAAAATGACTGTCAATCGACATCGATCTGGGGCTCCATGCAAAATCTCACCTCGTGGGGTATCCTTGATCCTAAGGAAGGTGAGAGCTCAGCCGAAAACTACACGGGGGAACTTGTTAATGATCTCAAGGCAGCTGGGACCACAGTCACCAAGAAAACCATTGGTAACACATTACGCCGTAATGGATTAAAATCCTGCAGTGCCCGCAAGGTCCCCCTGCTCAAGAAGGCACATGTACAGGCCCGTCTGAAGTTTGCAAATTAACATCTGGATGATTCTGAGAGTGATTGGGAGAAGGTGCTGTGGTCAGATGAGACTAAAATTGAGCTATTTGGCAATAACTCAACTCGCCGTGTTTGGAGGAAGAGAAATGCTGCCTATGACCCAAAGAACACCGTCACCACTGTCAAGCATGGAGGTGGAAACATTATGTTTTGGGGGTGTTTCTCTGCTAAGGGCACAGGACTACTCCACCGCATCAATGGGAGAATGGATGGAGCCATGTACCGTCAAATCCTGAGTGACAACCTCCTTCCCTCCACCAGGACATTAAAAATGGCTCATGTCTGGGTCTTCCAGCACAACAATGACCCGAAACATACAGCCAAGGCAACAAAGGAGTGGCTCAAAAAGAAGCACATTAAGGTCATGGAGTGGCCTAGCCAGTCTCCAGACCTTAATCCCATCGAAAACTTATGGAGGGAGCTGAAGATCCGAGTTGCCAAGCGACAGCCTCGAAATCTTAATGATTTACAGATGATCTGCAAAGAGGAGTGGGCCAAAATTCCATCTAACATGTGTGCAAACCTCATCATCAACTATGAAAAACGTCTGACTGCTGTGCTTGCCAACAAGGGTTTTGCCACCAAGTATTAAGTCTTGTTTGCCAAAGGGATCAAGTACTTATTTCTCTGTGCACAATGCAAATAAATATATATAATTTTGACAATGTGATTTTCTGCTTTTTTTTTTATATAATCTATCTCTCACTGGTAAAATTAACCTAGCCTAAAAATTCTAGACTGTTCATGTCTTTGACAGTGGGCAAACTTACAAAATCAGCAAGGGATCAAATACTTATTTCCTTCACTGTATTATAGATGACATTAAAAGTTGAAAAAGCTCTGAAATGATTCATCCTGTACTGATTTTTTGACATGACAAAAACACCTGGCATTTTAACAGGGGTGTGTAGACTTTTTATATATATATATATATATATATATATATATATATATATATATACTTGATATACAGTGAAGGAAATAAGTATTTAATCCCTTGCTGATTTAGTAAGTTTGCCCACTGTCAAAGACATGAACAGTCTAGAATTTTTAGGCTAGGTTAATTTTACCAGTGAGAGATAGATTATATTTAAAAAAAAACTGAAAATCACATAGTCAAAATTATATATATTTATTTGCATTGTGCACAGAGAAATAAGTATTTGATCCCTTTGGCAAACAAGACTTAATACTTGGTGGCAAAACCTTTGTTGGCAAGCACAGCAGTCAGACGTTTTTTGTAGTTGATGATGAGGTTTGCACACATGTTATATGGAATTTTCGCCCACTCCTCTTTGCAGATCATCTGTAAATCATTACGATTTCGAGGCTGTCGCTTGGCAACTCGGATCTTCAGCTCCCTCCATAAGTTTTCAATGGGATTAAGGTCTGGAGACTGGCTAGGCCACTCCATGACCTTAATGTGCTTCTTTTGGAGCCACTCCTTTGTTGCCTTGGCTGTATGTTTCGGGTCATTGTCGTCCTGGAAGACCCAGCCACGAGCCATTTTTAATGTCCTGGTGGAGGGAAGGAGGTTGTCACTCAGGATTTGACGGTACATGACTCCATCCATTCTCCCATTGATGCGGTGAAGTAGTCCTGTGCCCTTAGCAGAGAAACACCCCCAAAACATAATGTTTCCACCTCCATGCTTGACAGTGGGGACGGTGTTCTTTGGGTCATAGGCAGCATTTCTCTTCCTCCAAACACGGCGAGTTGAGTTAATGCCAAAGAGCTCAATTTTAGTCTCATCTGACCACAGCACCTTCTCCCAATCACTCTCAGAATCATCCAGATGTTCATTTGCAAACTTCAGATGGGCCTGTACATGTGCCTTCTTGAGCAGGGGGACCTTGCGGGCACTGCAGGATTTTAATCCATTACGGCGTAATGTGTTACCAATGGTTTTCTTGGTGACTGTGGTCCCAGCTGCCTTGAGATCATTAACAAGTTCCCCCCGTGTAGTTTTCGGCTGAGCTCTCACCTTCCTCAGGACCAAGGATACCCCACGAGGTGAGATTTTGCATGGAGCCCCAGATCGATGTCGATTGACAGTCATTTTGTATGTCTTCCATTTTCTTACTATTGCACCAACAGTTGTCTCCTTCTCACCCAGCGTCTTACTTATGGTAAGCCCATTCCAGCCTTGTGCAGGTCTATGATCTTGTCCCTGACACCCTTAGAAAGCTCTTGGTCTTGCCCATGTTGTAGAGGTTAGAGTCAGACTGATTAATTGAGGCTGAACTCTTAATGGTTGGTAGGGGATCAAATACTTATTTCTCTGTGCACAATGCAAATAAATATATATAATTTTGACAATGTGATTTTCTGTTTTGTTTTTTTTTTATATAATCTATCTCTCACTGGTAAAATTAACCTAGCCTAAAAATTCTAGACTGTTCATGACTTTGACAGTGGGCAAACTTACAAAATCAGCAAGGGATCAAATACTTATTTTCTTCACTGTGTATATATATATATCTCTGAAAACTAGAGATGAGCGAATTTGCTGAAATTTGCAAAGAATCGCAGTGCCCCGATTACCCTGAATACTTGTTTTTGACTCTCTGATGTCTTCTAGTCCTGTACCCAAAACCTTTCAATCTCTTTAATCACAAGTCAGCATTAGTAATGTCATTCACCTTTACCCCTCATAATTAGCTGTGCTAGGGGAGGGAAAGTCACAGTGAATTTTGCGAAGGCTGCCTGCAGTGGCGTAACTACCGCTGTAGCCCACCAACATGCACCCCCATATGCCCGGTGCTAGCGACAGCCACCCCCTCTTGCAGTAATTGTACCGGTGTCTATAGCACGAGGTACAAATACATGCATTAGCGCTGAATGGCCGGGCACGTCCCGTGCCCGACCATTCAGCGCCTTACGATAACGCTGATTGGCGGGGCAAAATTGCTTGCCCTGCCAATCAGCGCCTTCCAAAAATGCTAGCAGCGCGATGATGTGATTGCGCAGCTTCCGTGCTTGAAAGGCATTGATTGACGGGCAAGTCATTCTGCCCTGACAATAAGCGTCTTTGAACGATGCACCGCTTGTGTCATTCAGCTCCAGCAGACCTGCTCAGAAGAGAGCAGATCTGCATTGCCACCGGACAGCGCAGGAAAGTGATCAAGGTGAGTATGTAATTTTTTTTCTACTAAAACTGTGAGTGGCACCATCTACAGTGGGGGCTCCATCTACAGGGGGTCTATATGTGGGGATGTGGGGCACTATATACAGGGGGAGCTATATGTAGGGCACTATCTACAGGGGTGGGCTATATGTGGGATACTATATACATGGGTGGGCTATATGTAGAGCACTATCTATAGGGGGAGCTATTTGTAGGGCACTATCAATAGGGTAGGGCTATGTGTGGGACGCTATATACATGGGTGGGTTACCTGTGGGGCACTATCTACACGGGGCTATATGTAGGGTGGGCTATATGTAGGGTGGGCTATATGTGAGGCACTATCTACAAAGGTTAGCTATATGTGGAGCACTATCTATAGGGGAAGCTATATGTAGGGCAGTATGGTGGCGCAGTGGTTAGCACTATTGCCTTGCAGTTCTGGAGTCCATATGTGGGAACTATCTACAGAGGGCTGTATGTGGGTCACTATCTACAGGGGGGCTATGGGGGCACAATTTACAGGGGGCACGGTGTGTGTGGGACACAGTGTATGTTACTTTTATAATCAGGGGCACAGTGTATGGTACTATTATATTATAATCAGGGACACAGTGTATGGCGCTATTAGAAATAGAGGTGCAGTGTATGGCGCTATTATATTTAGAGGTGTTGAGAATTGTATCTTCATTTATAGGTGCAGAAATGTTTTAAAAGTGAGAAAATGAAGACATCTGAGTGGAAGCCGGGAGAAATCATCATAGAGGTCTGGACCGGATGAAGAAGAAAAGAGAAAAATAACTAGAATCTGAGACGTCACCGGTGAGTCCCTTAATGTAAAAGTTTATTCTGCCTCGAAACAGCATCTCCCAGCATATCCTTAACATTGTTCTGGGCCATGCTGGGAGCTGTAGTTTTACGTTGTACAAACCTATACAGCAGAGGTTGCACTAAATGGATCTGTATTTGTTCTGGTGTTGTATATATGTACTGAGCTTGGTTCTGGCGCTGTATGTATATACTGAGCTTTGTTCTGGTGCTGTATATATGTACTGAGCTTGGTTCTGGGCTGTATTTATGTACTGAGCTTGGTTCTGGTGCTGTATATATGTACTGATCTTGGTTCTGGGGCTGTATTTATGTATTGAGCTTGGTTCAGGTATTATATATATGTACTAACCTTGGTTCTGGTGCTGTATATATGTACTGAGCTTGGTGCTAGTTCTGTATTTATGTACTGAGGTTTGTTCTGGTGCTGTATATATGTAGTGAGCTTTGTTCTGGTGCTGTATATATGTAGTGGAAAATGGGCACCAAGGTGGCACTGAACGACACTGTTAATAAATGGCAGAATGGAAAATGGGCATCAAGGTAGCACTGAATGACACTGTTAATAAATGGCGTATATATGTAGTGAGCTTTGTTCTGGTACTGTATTTATGTACTGAGCTTGCTTCTGGTATAGTATATATGTATTGAGCTTGGTTCTAGTACTGTATATATGTACTAAGCTTGGTTCTAGTGCTGTATTTATGTACTGAGGTTAGTTCTGGTGCTGTATGTATGTATTGAGGTTAGCTCTCGTGCCGTATATATGTATGAGCTTGGTTCTGGAGCTGTAATTATTTAGGATATATTTATAATAACAAAATTGCAGGGCGATGGACTTGTTTTCATTATTTAATGGGAACCTGTCTGGTAGTTTTGACCCCTTGAATGCTGTAATACATGACCTGATAATATTTCCAAATGTATGTTTTTTTCAGATGCAGCAAAATCTATAAAATCATCTTTTAAAACGGCACATACTATATGCTAATTACTCATTAAAGGGTCATGAGGCCATTATATCACTGCATCACGCTGGTCTGCGCATGTGTCCCGACCGAAGCCTGTGCAGTGCTCCGTCCGTCGCAAGGTAAATACAATATTTTTTTTTGGGGGGGGGGCTGTGTGGCACCATTTACAAGATGGGGAGCATAGTGGCACTATATACAAGGGGGGAGCAGGGTGGCACTATATACAAGGGGGGAGCAGGGTGGCACTATATACAAGGGGTAGCAGGGTGACACTATAAACAAGGGGGAGCAGGGTGGCACTATATACAAGGGGGGAGCAGGGTGAAGGTAAAGGCTCATTTACATATCTAGAAAAAACTCATAACTTTTAAAATAATAAACGTTTTGGGACACAATTTTCACTAGCAGTATCAATGTGATAGCTCCTATCAGATTAGCTGAGAGATAGGGCATTACTAAACTAGTGACAGAGTCTCTTTAAAGGAGTTTTCCGGTTACAACAAGTTACCCCCTATCCATAGGGTAAGGGGTAACTTGCTGATCGGTGGGTAACTTGCACTCGGCAATCTGCGGCACTCTCATAAAGAATGAATGGAGCGGCAGTGCGCATTAGAGCGACCTGCCGCTAGGTTCAATTGAGGGGTTCAGGCAACTTCGGGGTCCCCGTTCTCGTAAATGGTGGGGGTCTGAGCTCTCAGACACCCACGATCAGCAAGTTAACCCTTACCCTATGGATAGGGGGTAACTTGTTGAAACCAGAATACCCCTTTAACCCCTTAAGGACGCAGCCTAGTTTTGGCCTTAAGGCTCAGAGCCCATTTTTCAAATCGGACATATTTCACTTATGTGGTAATAACGTCAGAATGCTTAAACCTATTTTAGCGATTCTGAGACTGTTTTCTTGTGACACATTGGGCTTTATGTTAGTGGTGAAATTTTGACGATATATTCAGTGTTTATTGGTGAAAAATTGCAAAATTTAGAGAAAATTTATAAAAAAAGTGTCTTGTACTTGATACACAATATGTTGTTGCTATAATGTGCCCTGCTCTCACCCCTTCTGAGTGTTTGCCCAAGCAGAGTCTTAGGGAGGCCTCTCAGATTTATTCTAGCAGTGCCGCATGCCGCAATACTTCTGAAAGCGAGGCACTTGAAGAGCGGGACGTTGGTATAAAAATTATCCAGGTAGAGGTGGTAACCCTGGTCCAACAGTGGGTGCACCAAATCCCACACAATTTTTGCGTTAACTCCCAGTAAGGGGGGGGGGGCATTCTGGGGGCTGAATACTGCTGTCCTTCCCTTCATATATCCTAAATTTGTAGGTATACCCTGATGCGCTATCGAACACCTTATACATCTTCACACCATACCTTGCCCTCTTACACGGCAGGTACTGGCGGAATTGAAGCCTCCCGTTAAAATCTACCAAGGACGGACTCATCAATAAAAATACGCTTCTCGGGGGTGTATGCTTGAGAAAACCGGGCACTGAAATGGTCTAATAGGGGTCTCCGTTTCTATCAAAAGTGGGACCATCTCAAGGTGGGCACTGCTCATTATCAGTATAATGTAAGAAGCGAAGTATTGCCTAATTTATTTTTTTTAGGTTCCAGTTCAGTTATGAAGTTGCTTTGAGGGGCCTATATATTAGAAACCCCCATGAAACAACCCATTTTAGAAACTAGACCCCTCAAAGTATTCACAACAGCATTTAGAACGTTTATGAACCCTTTAGGTGTTTCATGGGAATTTAGAGCAAAGTAGAGGTGAAATGTACATTTTTTTTTTATTCCATTTTTCCTACAACACAAAAGGTTTTACCAGAGAAATGCAACTCAATATTTATTGCCCAGATTCTGCAGTTTTGAAAAAATATCCCACATGTGGCCCTATTGCACTAATGGACTGAAGCACTGGTCTCTGAAGCAAAGGAGCACCTAGAGCAGGGGTCGGGAACCTATGGCTCGCGAGCCAGATATGGCTCTTTTGATGGCCGTATCTGGCTCGCAGACAGGGCTCCTACCTGTCTATGGGAGGGATGCACGTTGCAGCCGCACAGCTCAGTATAGTACACATGACTATGAGAGCGGGGCTGCGGCTGTGTAATTCAGCCACAGCCCCGCTCCTGAGTCCTGACATATGCGCGCGGGGTCAGCATCATGTGATGCGGCCGGCGCTGCACTAATGATCTGCGGCATTGAAGACAGAACATGGCGGGCGCGCTACAAAGCACCCCCATGTTGTCTTCAGTGCCTGAACTGCCGCTCATTAGTGCAGCGCCGGCCGCATCTCCTCATGCTGACCGCGCGCGCACTTCCTGTCAGGAGCGGGGCAATGGCTGTATTACACAGCCGCAGCCCCGCTCTATAACGCCGGAGATCAGAGAACCTCTCATCTCCACCGTTATTCCCGTGAATGCTGCGATCACAGCTGACTGCAGCATTCAGGGGAAAGTGAGAAGGGGGGATGCCCCTGGATCGCATCACAGGGAATTCCTGTGACGCGATCGAGGGCCATACCATATATGGGCAGACAGCCCAGGGTCTATTGACGGACCCCAGGGCTGTCTGACCATATCTCTTGTTGTTAGGATATACCCAAGTATGTCCTAACAACAGCCTGTGTGCTATCTGTCCACAGGTTAATGTACTGGCATATATCTGATATATGCCAGTATATTAAAGTTTAAAAATAAAGTAAAAACAAAGTATGGTTACATTTTTAAAAAAATATACACCTTCACCTTTTTTACAATAAACATTAAAATAAGTCTCAATACATAAAATACACACATTCAGTAATGGCGCGGACAACAATGTTTTTGCATCATTTATGATGTGTACGCTGTAAAAAAATGAAATAAACACGGCTTTCATTCACTTATTAATGTGAGGCGCGAGGTGCGATGAATTTACCCTCCATGTTCCTCACATTAATAGTAATTAACCCCATCATGTACCTCGCCTATCTGCGCATGCGCGAGTTCAAAGAGACAGAGAGTCCTGGGTCCTGCCGCCGATGGCCATAGTGAAGCGCTCCTGCACGAAATGGTGAGTATATCTTAAATTCTATATTTTAAGGGTAAAAGTTGGGGGTCGTCTTATACGCCCAGTCGTCTTATACGCCGACATATACGGTAGTTCTTTGATGGCCTGATAAGCATTGGCGGCAGTGGTGAGCGGCAGGGAGCATGGACTACATTTCCCATAACTCCCTGCATAGCCGCGCCGTCTGCAAGCACGCACCTGCGTCCCCTAGTGAAGCGGCATCTGCCTCCTCCCTTGTGTCTCCCTTGGACGTTCCAGAAACCCCTGGCTGTGCTGCTGCTTTGAAGGTGAACATTATAACATGGAAATTGTTACACAGCCTCATGGTCAGCAGCAGTGAGCTGCATCAATAAAGGGGCTGTGTAATACAGTGTGTCCCACCAACCCCCCCTTCCCACTTCACCCCTGAAAATAATCCCACATAATCCATAATATAGCCCCCCCCCCCAAAAAAAATAAAAATATGGCCTTAAAAAACATCTGCCACCCATATTACACTCTTGGGGGCTTTAAATTAATCTCTTGTGGGCATAAGAAACTGATTTAAAGGACCACTATCAGGGCAAAAATCTGTTCTGAGCGCTTTATTACAGCTCTGGAGGTCTCCCAGATGGGTCTGAGCCTCTCTTTTTTGTTCATTTTCTGTAAGACCAACACTTTTAAAAGGGCCACTGACAGATACAATTGCTCCAGCGGTCACTTAGTACACAAAGGAGTGTTCCTCTCTGCTGCACTAAGCCACCGCTGGACCTAAACAATAATTCGCTGTAAAATAATAAAATAGATAATTGACATAACTGACAATGCGTTGTGTGACATGTCCAACATTCCAGCTTCTTTCTTCTGCGAATGCCTCAAAGCTGGTATTCTCTCAACATCAGGTGGGAATAATGCCAGCTTCCAGTCATGCGCAGGAAAAAGAAGAAGCCAGACTGCTGGACTGATGTCATGCATCGCAAGCTCACAATGTAAGTTATTTATTTAATTTTTTTACTGCTAATTACCATTGTTTCAGTCCAGTTGTGGCTTTATACAGCAGGGAGGAGCATTCCTTGCTGTACTAAGTGAACATTGGAGCGATTGATCTGTCAATGGCCCTTTAAACATATTGTACGGCTCTCGCGGAATTATATTTCAAAATATGTGGCGTTTACGGCTCTCTTAGCCAAAAAGGTTCCTGACCCCTGACCTAGAGGATTATGGGGCCTCCTTTTTATTAGGTACCATGTCCGGTTTGAAGAGGATTTGTGGGGCCAAAACAGTGAAAACCCCCAAAAGTTTACCCCACTTTGGAAACTAGACACCTTGAGGAATTCATTGTAGTTTTCATGGGGTGCATGCGGCTTTTTGATCAGTTTTTATTCTATTTTTAAGTGGCGTAGTGACGAAAAAAACAGCAATTCTACTATTGTTTTTATATTCTATTTCTTTTACAGCGTTCACCGTGCGCTATAAATGAGATATTCACTTTATTCTGCGGGGCGATACGATTACAGCGATACCAGATGTTTAGAGTTTTTTTTTATGTCTTATGGCGTTTGCACAATAAAACACGTTTTGTAAAAATCATTTACTTTTTGTGTTACCATATTCTAAGAGCCAGAACTTTTTTATTTTCCCATCAATAAAGCCGTGCGAGGACTTATTTTTTGCGTAACGAACTGTAGTTTCGATCAGCACCATTTTTAGGTACATGCGACTTTTTGATCTCTTTTTATTCCATTTTTTGGGAGGTGAAGTGACCAAACAATTGTGATTCTGGTACGGTTTATTATTATTTTCTTTTATGGCGTTCACCGCACGGGATAAATAATGAAATAATTTTGTAGTTCAGGCCTTTACGGGCGCGGCTATACCAATTATGTATAGTTTATTTGTTTGTTTATATATTTTTATTAATAATAAAGGACTGATAAGGGAAAAAGCGGGATTTTTACTTTTATTACTTTTAAAACTTTTATTTTCTTATTTTTACACATCTTTTTTTTTTACTTTTTTTTTACTTTACTACTTTGTCCCACTAGGGGACTTGAGGGCAGGAGGCCCTGATCGGTATTCTAATACACTGCACTACATGCGTAGTGCAGTGTATTAGAGCTGTCAGTTACTCACTGACTTTGTCAGGACCCACTAGGCTTCCGTCGATGGCATAGCCGGACTTCATTGTTAGGTGTCCGGTTGCCATAGTCACCATCGCCAGGCCACTATCATGTAGCAGGCCGTCGATGGTAGCTTAACCCCTAAAAAGCCGTGAACGCTATTGAACGCGTCTTTTAAGGGGTTAATCAGTGGGGACACGGCGATTGGTCCCCGCTGTAGGAGCTGCAGAAACTGCTGTACGAAACAGCAGCTGTCACAGCTCCTGCATGTGTCGGGAAGACGGCCGAAATGGCTATTACTCCCGCTACGTAATATTCCGTCGCTGAGCGCGAACGGGGCGGTCAGCACGATGGAATATTACGTCGCTGAGCGTTAATGGATTAAGCTACTGTAGCTTATGCCAATTGTGTTGGTCTATGAGCCCTATATTTTCTACCCTAAAGAAATGAGAAACAACTCCATTTTAAAACATTTTAAAACATATGGTCCGTCTGAGGATTTTTCATTTTATTTACTAAGTACAGAAAGAAAAGTTTGTAGAATTTTAATAGACACGGTAGCAAAACGTTGTCAATTATAAGAAAAGTTTAGTAGCACAAACTGAAGCTCCTTTTATCTTGTATACAGTTTCTTCTACATGGCTGACCTTCTGGACATGCCTATTTAATTAAATATATAGGCTTGTGTGAATTTATGAACAGCACTGCTACACCCATAGTGCAGCTAAACACGCTCATAGCAAAAATCTAATGAGCTGCTTACTAAAAACCTTAAACTGTCTGTTCTCCTTTTGATACTTGTTATGTCTTCTGCAAGTTAGACAGTTTGTGTGACAGCAATTTGTCATGTTTTTTTTAACATTTTCCGTTTGATTGATATGAAACTATATCTATTATTGTATGTGATATAATATACTCTCCTCAACTTTGAAATTGCAAAATCAAGAAGGGTAAGGTTATACAAATCAAGGAAGTAGCAGGTATCCCTAAGATCTGCAAGTGATTACATTTTCAAGCACCTGGCTCCAATCTGTGGCATGTGAAGGGGCATAAAAGCCAGATTGAAAGCAAAGTTTTTTTAGCCACAGGAAACCTCAAAAATCAGATCAAGTGGCGTGGGATAATTGTGCGATGCCACCTGTTCGTCGACGTGCCAGTTATCGCCACATGTCGCAAACTGAGAGGAACAGACTCCTTGAGCTGAGAGACCTTGGTTTATCACTCTGGCAGATCGATACCCGCCTAGGCCGAGATATCAGCACGGTTCAACATTGCGTTTCCTGGAGGTTGGGAGAACAACAACGAATGGGAATCACAGAAAAAGGTGCACGGAGGCGAACCTCTGCATGGAGGGATCGACTGATTGGAAGAATGGCACATAGTGATCCATTCTGTACTGCAAGTGAAATTGGATGTCACATCCCAAGCCTAGGGCGGCAACCGGTGTTGACACAAACCATCAGAAGACATTTGCACAACAATGGGCTACGAGCCAGACGTCCCACTGCAGGTGTTCCAATGATCATACGCCACCGCTCTCAAAGGCTATCATGGTGCACAGCAAGACATCAATGGAGGCTGGAATGGAGGTCTATCCTCTTCAGCGATGAGTCCCACTTTTGTCCCGGACGCAAAGATAGCCGGAGATTGGTCTGGAGACCACATGGGCAGTGCAGTGAAGGGAACGTCACACCGGTCCTACACCCGGGATTACGGTGTGGGGTGGCATAATGTAGCCGGAACCCTCTAGTCTTCATTTCAGGTACAATAACAGCTTGGCATTACATTGATTTGGTCGTGGAACCAGTGGTACAGCCATTTCTCAAGAGTGTGCCAGAAGCTGTTTTTCAACAGGACATTGCTAGTGCTACTGTGAGAAGCCTGTATGGCCTAAACGTGCTACCATGGCCTGCAGCGTCTCCAGACTTGTCTTCTATCAAGCACAGATGGGACGTCATTGATCGGCAAGTGCAAAGGGAGCTGCCAGAAGCCAATCTTGATGATTTGCGTGCCCAAGTGCATTCAGCGTGGCATAACATTCTTCAGACAACCATTAATAACGTCATTGATAGCATGCCAAGGCGTGTAAGTGCATGCATTTCTGCGTGTAGTACTCATACTCGATTCTGAATAAATCAAGATGTTTGGAATATTTTGTTTCCATTTTTTTTATCTTTTGCATATCATTATCAAGTCTATTGATCCTGTGATTTCCACAATTCCAAAACTTTTCCTCCTTGGTGTTGCAATTTCAATGTTGAGGAGTGTGTCTATTATTTTTTATGTAATTACAAAAATATATTTATATCTATACATGCATGCACTGTATGTATGTAGATGTAGAAATAGAATGGAAAAATCTGCCATGGGTTAAGATTTAAATTAAAAATAAAAAGCATACACAAAACAGCAATACAGGCTGCATCTTTACTCATCATCCTCTTGTGCTGCAAATTCGGCAATATCAAAATGCTTGTATCCAAAATGCAGTATAAATATTTAATCTGAATAAAATAGCAACAACATTTGCAATTTAAAATGTAATCTTCCGGCGATACATACAGATTCTTCAAAGCCTATTTTTGAAGTCTAAAGCATCCTATATGTATTTATTAGTAGACTTCTTCAATCCAAGGGAATAAAAAGTATTGCAATTATTACATAATAAAAAGAAATCAGCAATAAAATATAAAATAAAAATATATATTTCACATAGTATATCAACACACACACACACACACACATGCACATCTTTGCCGTATAAATGTACTGTATATTCAGTCATCTTCAAGTCCAACACATAAATACTTTAGGCTTCGTTCACATCTGGGTCGGAGGCTCCGTTAGGGGCCTCCGTCGCAGTACCGGTGAAAAATGGCAGAAGAAATAGTGCAGAATGCGCTATTTCTTCTGGCATAATGTTGTACACATTCACGGAAACCTGACGGAACCCATTAAATTCAATGGGTTCCTTTGGGCACGGTTGGTGTCATTCATGCAATATTTTAGTTGTTCCACTCCTATGATGGAGAAGAGAGACGGTAACGCCGAACGCAGATGTGAACGAAGCCTTACCCTTACCCTGTGCATTGTATAAGCTTGTAAAATTAAAATTTTGAGGATGGGGTGATGGTGTTTCTGAGCCAGCAAAGACTTAACTCCATCAACACTATTGCTTTTTATGATGAATTCATGAATTCAGAGTATTGTTCAGCATCACTCTATTTGTTCAGAAGAGTATTTAGGTACTAAGTAAGATAGGAAAAATATCTAACAAATCACTGAAAAATATTCCTACTAAAATATAACTTTTAATGAAATCATATTTTAAAAAAATCAACATGAAACAACAATCAAAGTGAATAATAATAACCAATTTTTAGGGGTGTCTAGGTATATAGATCAATATAATTGACTGGACATAACAATGGTTAATCACTGTTTGATGTATACATAAATGTATAATGACCACTTGACGCCCAACTGTTTAGTCAATCAGTGCTAGCAGTGCTAGCAGTGCTTCAGCGTCACTCTAGTACCACTCATACACAAATTAATATCAATAAATCCTATAGCTCTTGGCTGGATCAGTAGTTATCTTATGTACATGGGCACTTTAAAGGGAATTTGTCGCGAATTTAAAAAAATTCAAGCAAGTTACTTATTTTTATTATATTTTTTTACATTTTTTTTGGGTGTATTTTTTTTTTCTTCTACAAAGTATTACAAATTAAATAATAATTTTACACGTTTTCCTATGTTGGCCACCAGAGGGAGCACTTCCAAGAATTCAAGAATTACAGCAAGGTGAATCAGGCAACGCAACCTGATTAACAACTGCTGTAAATGTGGGAGAGAGAAGGTGTCTTCAAATTGCTAAGCATTGTCCAGTTCCCATTTTTTAAGAGATTGTACAATGCAGCTGGCAAAAGCTAAAGAACACACCAAAAGGCTGAGAATGATGAAAGTCAAGAGGGAAGACCCTGTGGTGAATGACTTATCAGTTGACAGGTTCACACTGCATGTATTGTAAGCGGTTTTTGGTGCAAAAAACGCTTGATTAAGCTTCCCATTCACATCAATGGTAAAGCACGCTGTAAGTACATACAATGCGCTTTTTAACGCGAGCGTTGCTAAAAAGCACGTTGCGTAAAAAAGGGGTGTCGGGTCAATTCTTTGGTGAGTAAAACGCTCCAAATAGATAGATAGATAGATAGATAGATAGATAGATAGATAGATAGATAGACAAAAATAGAGATAGAGACCTCCAGCTCACCTTGTATATATATGTGACTCAGATCATCCTGCACGGATCCTCGTGTCGGCACACGATAATTGGACAACAATGGAAGGAAGGAGGGTTGGATCCAGCGTGGATTGTAGAATAAAATGGAACGAAGTTCCAAGTTTAATGGACAAAAAGTATTTGATTAAAAATCAGGACTTTGGTAAAGAGTGTGAAATCCTGGTAGTGTGAGGAAAAAATATCGGTGAAAAAGCCTACGCGTTTCAGACGCTGCACTTGTCCTTAATCATGGCTGGTACTGTATATATGTACTGAGTTTGGTTCTGGTGCAGTATATATGTACTGAGCTTTGTTCTGGTGTTGTATTTATGTACTGAGCTTTGTTCTGGTACTGTATATATGTACTGAGCTTTGTTCTGGTGTTGTATATATGTACTGAGCTAGGTTCTGGTATTGTATATATGTACTGAGCTTTGTTCTGGTGATGTATATATGTACTGAGCTTGGTGCGACGTATCATATGGATTAACCCGTTCAGGAAATGTTAAGCCTGTTTTGACCTTGTGGACACAGCCAAGTTCTTTCAAATCCAACGTGTTACTTTATGTTTATTTGTGAAATAAACCAAAATGTAGAGAAAATTTACAAAATCGTCAATTTTTCTAAATTTGAATGTATCTGCTTGTAAAACAGATAGTAATACCACACAAATAGTTACTAGTTTACATTTCCCATATGTCTATTTTATGTTGGCATAATTTTTTGAACGTCCTTTTATTTTTCTAGGACGTTACAAAGCTTGGAACTTTAGCAGCAATTTCTCACATTGTAGAGAAAATTTACAATACCTAGTTTTTATGGACCAGTTCAGTTCTGAAGTGGCTTTGAGGGGCCTATATATTAAAAAACCCCCATAAATCACCTCATTTTAAAAATGGCACCCCTCAAAGTATTCAAAACAGCATTCAGAAATTTTCTTAACCCTTTAGGCCTTTCACAGGAAAAAAGGCAATGTAGAGGTGAAATTTACAAATTAAATTTTTCTGCCGAAATTCATTTGTAATAAAAAAAAATTGTACCACTTATCTAGGGGTTTGATCACTTTTATCACCCCATAGTTTGTTTTTTTGCTGAATTTAGTGGAAATCTGGCATGAAAAATAAAATGTTAAATTTTTCACAAGTGCGTAATTTATAAGACAAATTTTTCGGACACAGAGCATGTAAGTAAAGGAAAGCACCTCAACATTTTTTGGGCTATTTCTTCTGAGTTCAGAAATATCCCCAAAGTGGTCTAAATATGTTGTCTGGACACATAGCATTGCCTGGAAGTGAAGGAGCACCACAAGGATTTTGAGGCCTTATTTTTACTTGGATGATTCTTGGGCACAAGCATAGGCCTAAAAAAATTGTGCAGAACATACACATTTGTTATAGTTCTAGCAATTGTATGCATCTATGGGTGTAATGAGAATTTTTACCTTTGTTATACGTTTTTTTAGAGTATCCAGATTTAAAAATGGGTAAAAGACCAGAATGATAAAGGAAGGGGGTAGGTGTTTTAAAAGTAGCACATTTTTCATCCAGGGAAGTGTGGTAGATGCGGAAGCAGTCTTTCATGCAGAGTCTGGGTTTGGATGGACAAGTGTCGCACCGATATGTGGTATTCTTTTGTATACCCCTTTTTGTGCAGACACAGCACCTTTTTTGTGCCCTGCTTTTTTTTGCTATGGCAGGAACAATTCGGCAAACATTACTTGGAGCAGCAGAATTTTCCCCCACCTCGTCTCCGAATAAGAAAACTTTAATAATTTTTTCTTGGTACTCCAAGAATATATCCTGGTGGCCAGCTTTTCTGAAAATTAAAAAGGAATCATATAGTGCCATTTGGACAAGTTTCACTGCCAATTTCTTGCACCAGATTTTGCTTTTCCTCATGGCACTACATGGTTTTAAATCCTCATCATTCAGGTCAACCCCCCCCCCCCCCCATAAATTTCTTATATCCCTGTATGCATACAGGCTTCATCGTGGATGATGTGAATCCATGTGTGGGGACAGTGCAGCTGGCCTCATGCATAGATGTTAACATGCAGACGTCTTTTTTGTCTAAATTTGAGACCCAGGATCCCATCCTGCAGCAATGCCCTGCTTTCGCCAATCTGCAGGGATTGGCCGATGAGGGTCTTGGGAAGGTGCCTCTCGTTTTGCCCCGAGATATGCAAAAAAATTGGGACATAGAATATAATTAAAACCACAGAACCGGAGCATGGTGTACAGATGTCTGGCATTGCATGGAGGGCAGCCAGCTCTCTTACAGTATGAGCGTTCTAAATAGGCTGCTATTTGGCGATATATGCTGTGCCTCACTATCCAAACACTATGCCTCCATGTTTTACACACTACACTCACGTTTTTGTATCACTTCCAGGCCTGATTTCTATAAACTACACTTAGTAATATCCCCTATATCTCACATGTATACCATACACAGTACTTTATTATTATTTTTTATTTTTTCCATTACACATTTACTTCCATGCCCAACACACCACTCCCCTCAAGGTTCGTGGGAGTGGCTATCATTATTTAAAGATGCTCTGTCACCAGATTCTCAAATCCCTATCTCCTATTGCATGTGATCGGTGCTGCAATGTAGATAACAGTAACGTTTTGTTTTTTAAAAAACGTTCATTTTTGGCCAAGTTATGAGCTATTTTATATATATGCAAATGAGCTTTGAAATGGACAACTGGGCGTGTTTTTATTCGTATGTCCAACTGGGCGTGTATTGTGTTTTTAACTGGGCGTGTTTACTTGTTTTACTAACTGGGCGTTGTTGAGAGAAGTGTATGATGCTGACGAATCAGTGACCAATCAGCATTATGCACTCCTCTCCATTCATTTACACAGCAGCATCGTTCTTACTAGAACGACGTGCAGCCACATACACAAGTGTCCTGATAATGAATACACATTAAATCCAGCCTGGACGTCATTTGTATTCAGAATTCTGACACTTCTGAATCCTTTCTGTGAGATTTCCAGCAAGGGAAACGAAATCTCGTTTATCTCATAATCTCGCGAGATTACGCGCGTCTTGCTGGAATCTCACAGAAAATATTCAGAAGTGTCAGAATTCTGAATACACATGACGTCCAGGCTGGATGTCATGTGTATTCATTATCAGGACACTTGTGTATGTGGCTGCACATTGTGTTCTAGTAAGAACGATGCTGCTGTGTAAATGAATGGAGAGGAGTGCATGATGCTGATTGGTCACTGATTCGTCAGCATCATACACTTCTCTCCACAACGCCCAGTTAGTAAAACAAGTAAACATGCCCAGTTAAAAACACAATACACGCCCAGTTGGACATACGAAGAAAAACACGCCCAGTTGTCCATTTCAAAGCTCATTTGCATATATATAAAATAGCTCATAACTTGGCCAAAAATGAAAATTTAAAAAAAAACAAAAACGTTACTGTTATCTACATTGCAGCGCCGATCACATGCAATAGGAGATAGGGATTTGAGAATCTGGTGACAGAGCCTCTTTAAACACACCTGGGCACTTCCCTTCAGCAGCATTCTCTGACCTGGCCGCGTCCTGTTTGGAACGGGTTTTTACCCTCCTCCTAATTTGTGAGTATGGCCTTTTCTGTGGTTTTAATCTCGTTTTGCACCGCCCCAAACACCACAGTTTTTTTTTTGTTTAGAAGACATTTGAACAGGGGTACACAGTTGTCCAAGTACAAGTTGTACCCCTGATCAAACAGTGGATGCAGGAGGGCCCACACTATCTTCCTACTGCTTGTATTGCCGGGTGGACAGCCTGGGGGTTGTATTGTCCTGTCCTTCCCCTCATAAATACGGAAAGCATATGTGTACGTGGTCTCAGATTCACACAGCTTGTACATTTTGATGCCATATGGGCGAGCTTATTTGGCATATATTGGCGAAACTTCAGCCTGCCCTTGAAGTGCACCAGGGATTTATCTATGGAGATTTCTTTTTTGGAGGTGTAAATTGCTGCAAGATTTTGAAAAAAAAGTATTAATGAGGGGCCTTATTTTAAAAAAGTTTGGGGGTAAACCTCGGGGACTCATTGGGAGTTATCACTAAAATGGAGACATTTCTGAAGGCCTCTAAGCGGGGTCTGGTCATTGTATTTCGATACAGAGGACAGTGATATAAAATGTCCGTGGACCAGTAGGATCTCACTTCAGGCTTTTTATTATGACCCATGTTGAGGACTAACTCCCAAAATTTTAGCATTTCTGCACAATCCTTTGGTTGCCACCGATTCGGCTGGGCATGAAAGGAGTTAGGGTGTTCAGAAATAAAATGGTGGGCTTAAAGGTTTGTTTGGTCCACCATAAGCTGGATCAAATTGTCTGTGAAGAACAATTTTAACCCCTTCCCTCTTTAGCCACGTTTGACCTTCCTGACAGAGCCTCATTTTTCAAATCTGACATGTGTCACTTTATGTGGTAATAACTCCGGAATGCTTTCACCTATCCAAGCGATTCTGAGATTGTTTTCTCGTGACACATTGGACTTTATGTTACTGGCAAAATTTGCTCGATATGTTCAGTATTTAATTGTGAAAAACACCAAAAATTAGCGAAAAATTGCAAAAATTAGCATTTTTCTCAATTTAAATGTATCTGCTTGTAAGACAGGCAGTTATACCACACAAAAATGTTGCTAATTAACATCACCCATATGTCTACTTTAGATTGGCATCGTTTTTTGAACATCCTTTTATTTTTCTATGACCTCACAAGGCTTAGAACTTTAGCAGCAATTTCTCACATTTTCAAGAAAATTTCAAAAGGCTATTTTTACAGGGGCCAGTTCAGTTGTGAAGTGGTTTTGAGGGCCTTATATATTAGAAACCCCAAAAAAGTCACCCCATTTTAAAAACTTCACCCCTCAAAGTATTCAAAACAGCATTTAGAAAATGTCTTAACCCTTTACACATTTCACAGGAATTAAAGCAAAGTATAGGTGAAATTTACAAATTTCATATTTTTCTGCAGAAATACATTTTTAATACAATTTTTTTTATAAAACAGAAGGTTTTACCAGAGAAATGCAACTCAATATTTGTTGCCCAGTTTCTGCAGTTTTAGGAAATATCCCACATGTGGCTCTAGCGTGCTACTGGACTGAAGCACCAGCCTCAGAAGCAAAGGAACACCTAGTGGATTTTGGGGCCTTATTTTTGTTAGAATATATTTTAGGCACCATGTCAGGTTTGAAGGGCTCTTGCGGTGCCAAAACAGTCAAAATCAACCAAAAGTGACCCCATCTGGGAAACTAGACACCTCAAGGAAATTATCTAGGGGTGTAGTGAGCATTTTGACCGCACAGGTTTTTTACAGAAATTATTGGAAGTAGGCTGTGAAAATTAAAATCAACATTTCTTCAAAGAAAATGTAGGTTTAGCGATTTTTTTTCTCATTTCCACAAGGACTAAAGGAGAAAAAGCACCGCAAAATTTGTAAAGCAATTTCTCACGAGTAAAACAATACCTCACATGTGGTAATAAACGGTTGTTTGGAGACACGGCGTGGCTGAGAAGGGAAAGAGCGCTATTTGGCTTTTGGAGTTCACATTTAGCAGGAATGGTTTGCGGAGGCCATGTCACATTTACAAAGCCCCTGAGGTGACAAAACAGTGGAAACCCCAAACAAGTGACCCCATTTTGGAAACTATACCCCTTGAGGAAATTATCTAGGGGTATAGTGAGCATTTTGACCCCACAGGTTTTTTGCAGAAATTTTTGCAAGTAGGCTGTGAAAATGAAAATCTACATTTTTTTCAAATAAAATGTAGGTTTAGCTAATTTTTTTTCATTTCCACAAGGACTAAAGGAGAAAAAGCACCATAAAATTTGTAAAGAAATTTCTCCCGAGTAAAACAATACCCCACATGTGGTAATAAACGGTTGTTTGGAGACACGGCGTGGCTGAGAAGGGAAAGAGCGCTATTTGGCTTTTGGAGTTCACATTTAGCAGGAATGGTTTGCGGAGGCCATGTCACATTTACAAAGCCCCTGAGGTGACAAAACAGTGGAAACCCCAAACAAGTGACCCCATTTTGGAAACTATACCCCTTGAGGAAATTATCTAGGGGTATAGTGAGCATTTTGACCCCACAGGTTTTTTGCAGAAATTTTTGCAAGTAGGCTGTGAAAATGAAAATCTACATTTTTTTCAAATAAAATGTAGGTTTAGCTAATTTTTTTTCATTTCCACAAGGACTAAAGGAGAAAAAGCACCATAAAATTTGTAAAGAAATTTCTCCCGAGTAAAACAATACCCCACATGTGGTAATAAACGGCTGTTTGGACACACGGCGTGGCTGAGAAGGGAAAGAGCGCTATTTGGCTTTTGGAGTTCACATTTAGCAGGAATGGTTTGCGGAGGCCATGTCACATTTACAAAGCCCCTGAGGGGATAAAACAGTGGAAACCCCCCACAAGTGACCCCATTTTGGAAACTACACCCATTGAGGAAATTATCTAGGGGTATAGTGAGCGATTTGACACCACAGTTTTTTTGCAGAAATTATTGGAAGTAGGCCCTGAAAATAATAATCTACATTTTTTCAAAGAAAATGTAGGTTTAGCTAATTTTTTCTCATTTCCAAAAGGACTGAAGGCGAAAAAGCACCACAAAATTTGTAAAGCAATTTCTCCCGAGTAAAACAATACCCCACATGTGGTAATAAACGGCTGTTTAGACACACGGCAGGGCTTAGAAGGGAAAGAGCACTATTTGGCTTTTTGAGATCACATTTAGCAGGAATGGTTTGCGGCGGCCAAGTCACATTTGCAAAGCCCCTGAGGGGACAAAACAATGAAAACGCCCAAAAAGGGACTCCATTTAGGAAACTACACCTCTTGAGGAATTCATCTAGGGGTGTAGTGAGCATTTTGACCCCACAGATGTTTCATAGAATTTATTAGAATTAGGCAGTGAAAATAAAAACAGTCCTTTTTCTTCAATAAGACGTAGCTTTAGCGCAAATTTTTTCATTTTCTCAACAAATAAAGGAAAAAAAGAACCCAACATTTGTAAAGCTATTTCTCCCGAGTACGGCAATACCCCATATGTGGTCATAAACTGCTGTTTGGGCAAACCGCAGGGCTCAGATGGGAAGGACCGCCATTTGGAGTGCAGATGTTGCTGGATTGGTTTCTGGGCACCTGTGGGCCCAAAACAGTGTAAACCCCCCAGAAGTGACCCCATTTTGGAAACTACACCCCTCAATGCATTTACCAAGTGGTGTAGTAAGCATTTTAACCCTGCAGGTGTTTTGTAGAAATTAGTGTGCGCTCAATGTTGCAGAGTGAAAATAGCAATTAGACCTACCGGTAATTGTATTTCCAGGAATCCATCATGACAGCACTACAGGAGGTTGCCCTCTTGACCTCTGTAGGGACAGGAAGACAGAGAGGTTAAAAGGCCCCTCCCACCACCCACTTGCCAGTGTTTTTCAATTACTACACCAGGATGGATGCAACCCTATTTTATTTCTAGGGATAATAACTGACATGTTAAATGCACAAATCAGAATTCAATAAGGGAGGGAATATAATGGTGCTGTCATGATGGATTCCTGGAAATACAATTACCGGTAGGTCTAATTGCTATTTTCCAGTACATCCCTCATGACAGCACTACAGGAGCAATACCAGATTATAATGCTCAGGGCGGGACTATGGATTGGAGGACTTTCCGTCCAAAACTTAAATCCGTATCGGACAGCACATCGAGTCTATAATGTTTGTAAAACGTATGATGGCTTGACCAAGTGGCAGCTTTGCAGATTTGGTCAATAGAGGCTTCTCTTCTTTCTGCCCAGGATGCCGAGACTGCCCTTGTTGAATGGGCTCTGATGCCTTGTGGGGCACATAGTCCTTGGCACTTGTAGGCTTCTTGTATGGTGGTTTTTACCCATCTCGCTAGAGAGCCTTTTGAGGCTTTCTTTCCTCTATTCTTTCCCCCGAATAGGACAAATAGATTTTTATCTCGTCTCCAGGAGGAGGTTCTATCCAGATACTGAAGAATTGTTCGCCTGACATCCAGGCAATGGAATTTTTCTTCTTGTTGGTCTTTTGGATCTGGATAAAAGGAAGGTAGAATTATTTCTTGTTCTCTATGGAAAGCGGTAGATACCTTTGGAATAAATGAGGGATCCAGCTTTAGGATGATCTTATCCTCTTGTACTTTTAGGTACGGTTCTATGATTGACAGAGATTGGATTTCTCCAATCCTTCTTGCTGAAGTAATAGCGACTAAGAATGCAGCTTTTAGAGTTAAAAAATGCATACTAATTTTGTCGAGCGGCTCAAAGGGGGGCTCACAAAGAGTCGTTAACACCACATTCAAATCCCAGGTAGGAACTGATTTCTTTAGGGAAGGTTTCAGTTTAGAGACCGCTTGGGTGAATCTTCTGATCCACCGATGTTCAGCCAGAGGAGTGTTAAAAAAATTACCTAAGGCTGAAATCTGTACCTTTAAGGTACTAGGGCTAAGTCCTTTTTTGAATCCCGATTGTAAAAAATCTAGGATTTTTGCAATGTTGGGAGAAAAGGGATCTGGTCCTGGGATTCCATGCCAGGAACAGAATTTCTTCCAAATCTTTTGATAGATTTTTGCGGTAACTTCTTTATGACTTGATAAGATAGTTGAAATTACCTCGTCTGACAGACCGTGGTTCCTCAAGATCTGCCTTTCAGGATCCAGGCTGACAATTTCAGAGTCTCTATTCCCTGGAAGAATAAGGGACCCTGGGAGAGAAGATTCTCCTTGACTGGGAGCATGATAGGATCTTCCAACGCTAGGTATTGTACGATTGGAAACCAACTTCTTTTCGGCCAATAGGGAAGAATAATGATGAGCTTTGTCAAATCTTCCTGGATTTTTCTTAATACCATTGGTATTAGAGGAAACGGAGGAAAGGCATAGGCCAGATCCATGTCCCAGTGTTGGGACAATGCATCTACTCCCAATGGGTTGTCTCTGAGATTTAGGGAGAAGAATGTCTCTACTTGAGTGTTTTTCCTCGTGGCAAACAGGTCTATTTGTGGATAACCCCAATTTCGGGTTAGGCAACGAAAGACTTCCTTGTTTAGGGACCATTCTCCTGGGTCTACTTTTTCCCGACTCAGGAAATCTGCTGATAGGTTCTCTGAGCCTTTTAGGTGGACTGCCGTGACTGATAGGACGTTTTCTTCTGCCCAACTGAAAATTTGTGCAGAGAGGCCCTGAAGAAGAGTGTGTCTTGTTCCCCCTTGATGGCGAAGAAAGGACACTGCTGTCGTGTTGTCCGATAAAATTCTTATATGCTTCCCTTTTATGGTGGGTGAAGCTCTTATAAGTGTCTCCCATACAGCTCTTAGTTCTTTGAAGTTTGAAGACATCATCTTCATTTGACCAGTCCATGTGCCCTGAAAGTGTTGGTCTTGGATTACTGACCCCCAGCCGTGTTTGCTGGCATCTGTGGTAATCACTACATAAGGAGAAGTTCTCCAGGGGACTCCCTTGTCTATGTTGTTTGTGCAGAGCCACCACAGGAGAGATGATTTCACAGTCTCGGAAATTTGCATTTTTAAATTCAGGGAGTTTTGTTTTCGATTCCACCGGGACAAGATCAGATTCTGTAAGGGTCTGGAGTGAAATTGGCTCCATGGAATAGATTGGATGCAAGATGTCATCATTCCCAACATCCGCATACATTCCCTTATGGAACAGGCGTCTTTCCCTCAAAACTTTCTTACTTCTGCCAGTAGGAGTATTTGTTTCTCTCTTGGGAGGAAGGAATGTTGAAGGGAGGAGTCTAGCAGTACTCCTAAGAAGACCTTCTGTTTCTGGGGAGGAAGACTCGACTTCTGAAAGTTGATTATCCATCCCAATTTTTGTAGTAGGGAAAGAACCTGTGACTGATGACTGACTAAGATAGCAGGAGTATCTGCTGTCAACAAGAAGTCGTCTAGATATGGGATAATTACTATACCTTGACTTCTTATGAATGCCATGATCTCTGCCATAATTTTTGTAAAAATTCTGGGGGCGGAGGAAAGGCCGAAGGGGAGGCAGACAAACTGGAAGTGGAGAATGGAAGGACCGTCCTGAATTGCGAATCTGAGGAATCTCTGGTACGCGGGGTGGATAGGAACGTGATAATACGCATCCTTTAAATCGATCGTACACATTGATGCCTCTTCCCTTATTAGAGGAATAGTCGATCTGATAGACTCCATCTTGAATTTCCGATAATTCACCCATTTGTTTAGGAACTTCAGGTTGATTATTGTCCTGTAGGAACCATCTGTTTTTTTGACCAAGAAGATTTTCGAATAGTGGCCCTTGCATATCTCGTTGTGGGGAACTGGGGAAATGGCTCTCAATCTGAGTAATTTCTGGACGTCCTGGATAAGTACCTGATGAAGATCTTTTGCTTGGTACTGGGTTATTAGGAATTTCTCTGGAGGAATTGAGGAAAATTCTATTTTGTATCCTTCTTCTATTATCTTTAGAACCCAGGGGTTCTGGGTTATTCTCGACCATTCGGGATAAAATTGTAGGAGTCTTCCCCCCACACTCTTGGCGTCATTGCTTTGAGGGCTGGAATGAATTATTTGGGTTAAGGAGATATCCTCGACCCCTTTTCCCTTTGGGGTAACTCCAGCGACCGGACTTCCCTTTCCCGCTGTAGTTCTGTGAAGTAGGATCCCTCTGTTGGCGAAATCTTCCAAATTGAGGGGGTTTTTTTGGTTTCTCTTCAGGAAACCCCTTTTTTCTATCTGTTGCACTCTCCAGTATGTTATCAAGGAGAGGACCGAACACAACTTGTTTTTGGACTTAGTATCTACTGACCACATTTTGAGCCATAATGCTCTTCTAGCAGCATTTGAGAGAGCCCCATTCCTGGCAGCAAATCTAATAGATTCTGCTGAAGCGTCTACCAAGAATCCGGTTGCCATTTTTAGTAACGGTAGAGATTCTAGTAGCTCTTGTCGTGATGTCTTCATCATCAGATGGGTCTCTAGCTGGTTTAGCCATATGAACATTGCTCTTGCTACTGATGTGGCCGCGATATTAGTTGAGATCAAGGCAGAGGAAGATTCCCACGCTCTTTTTAGTAGTCCGTCTGCCTTTCGGTCCATGGCGTCCCTCAACTGAGAGGAATCTTCAAAGGGGATTGCGTTTTTTTTAGCAACCCTGGCGACTGGGACATCTACTTTTGGGATTTCATCCCAAGGCTTAGTGTCCTCTGGATCAAAGAGAAGTCTGTTCTTAAAATCTCTTGAAATGAAGAGCCTTTTTTCTGAATCTTCCCATTCAGTTGTCACCATTCTTTTAAGATTTTCGTTTACCGGAAAAACCCTTGTTTTCTTTCCCGTTAGACCTCCAAACATCTCATCCTGGATGGTATGTGGTTGGTCCACTTCGGGAATATCCATAGTTTCCCGTATTGCTTGAATTAGGGTATCAGACATCTCGGAAGAGAAGAAAAATTTTTTCTCTTGAGTGGAAGAAGTTGAAGGTAAGAGTTCGTCTCTTTCTTCTAACTCATCTTCCGATAGGTAATAGCACTCCTGTTCAGAGTCCGACCCCTGAGAAGGAGGCCAATATTTTTGATCCACTTCAATCCGTGGTCTTTTTGCCCGGGAGTGTGAGGGAGTTTCTTGCGGAGGGGCGAGGGAGGCTACTGACTGACCCACTTCCTCACGAATCATAGTCCTAAGTTCGGACATGAACGTTGGTTGTTCCTCCTTTAGTATTTTGGCAATACAATCCTGACACAATTGTTTTTTATGGGACTCTGGCAATTTTTTTGCACAAGTCGCACATTTTTTAACCTTCTTTTTATCAGTTTGTCTCTGAGAGAAATCTTTTTCCTAGAGAAAACAGAAGGTAGGTAAAGTATGGTGTACATACATAAGGGGTCATACCCTTCCCCAAGGGTGAGACTCACGTGACCCTGGGACATATCTGGAGTTCCATCAGGACGAGGAAGTTCCATATCGCGACAGGTAACAGGCAATGCAATATGCAAACCACAAAAAATAAATCCAAGTTAGAGTTATCAGCTCTAACTACATACCTGTGCGTGTCCCTTTAAATGCGGGCGTTTTGAATTTCCCGCCTTCCAAGATGGCCGCGGACCGGAAGTAGCCCGACGTCATATCCGGTCGGCTATTCGTCCAGCGTGTACCTGGAGTGCAGCCGCCATAGCCGGCGCTAAGGCTTGCTATGCGGTGCAGCGAGGATCCCTGCCGGTGCGTCCATGCCTATGGAGCTGCCGGTCCCCGCCTGGTCCGCGGTCCGGCCGAAGCCTGCTTGGGAAACCCCAGCCCCCACACACTACCAGAACCCTGCCTAGGATTCCTCCGGTAGGTGTCTTAGGGAGGGAGCTAAGGGACCCGTCGTATGAGGGGTGTTAGCCTGGGCTTTAGGGGGAAGAGAAGGGGGAGTGCACGGACCCCCCGATCTTGCCCCCTGCCCGAGTTTTTTCCTGCACTAATACAGGAGCGACGCTCTCTGCTCCTGACCCTTGTGGGGACAGGAAGAACACTGGCAAGTGGGTGGTGGGAGGGGCCTTTTAACCTCTCTGTCTTCCTGTCCCTACAGAGGTCAAGAGGGCAACCTCCTGTAGTGCTGTCATGAGGGATGTACTGGAAAATGGGATTTTTTTCCATAGATATGCCAATATGTGGTGCCCGGCTTGTGCAACCATAACGAGACAGCCCTCTAATTATTATGCGGTGTTTCCCAGTTTTAGAAACACCCTACATGGGGCACTTAATCTTTTGTCTGGACATACGACAGGGCTCAGAAGTGAAGAGTACCATGCGGAGTGGAGGCCTAATTTGGCGATTTACAAAGTATTGGTTCACAACTGCAGACGCTCAGATGTGAAATAATAAAAAGAAACCCCTGATAAGTGACCCCCACTATGGAACTGCACCCCTCAAGTCATTGATTAAGGGGTGTAGTGAGCATTTTCACCCCACAGGTCTTTTCCATAAATGAATGCACTGCGGATGGTGCAAATTAAAAATGTATATTTTTCCCTAGATATGCCATTCAGTGACAAATATGTCATGCCAAGCTTATGACGCTGGAGACACACACCCCAAAAATTGTTAAAAGGGTTCTCCCGGGTATGACGATGCCATATATGTTGAAGGAAACTGCTGTTTGGGCACGCTGTAGGGTTCAGAGCCGAGGGAGCACCATTTGGCTTTTGGAGAGCGGATTTTGCTTGGTACTATATTTGTTTGAGTATTGCTGGTGTTTTATAATGTGGGGTACATGTAAGCGGGGCGGAGTATATAAGGGGCATAGTCAGGTGGTATAAAAAAATAAAAATAATCCATAGATGTGTGTTACGCTGTGAAGCAATCCTTTCCGCACAGGCCAGTGTCGCACTGATAAATGGTGTCATTTCTTATCCCCCTTTTGGTCCACACTCCGCGCCTTTTGTAGTTTCGGGAATTTTGCTGGGAAAGTGTTCCTGGTATAATACGGGCACCGTCGCTTCCAGCGGATATGTTTGGGCTCTCCCCTTCCTGGTTCCCTAATTTTAGGTCCTTGATAAATCGCCTCTTGAAACTGAAGAAATGTTCCCCTCGGGCACAACTGCATATTTTTTTATTTCCTGACTTATTGGAGCCATAACTAATTTTATTTTTCATAGATGTAGCGGTATGAGGGCTGGTTTGTTGCGGGACGAGCTGTAGTTATTATTGCTACCATTTTGGGGTACATGCGACTTTTTGATCACCTTTTATCCTATTTTTTGGGATGCCAGGTAAACAAAAAAACGCAATTCTGGCACAGCTTTTTTTGTTTTTTTTATACAGCGTTCACCACGCATTATAAACTACATGTTCACGTTATTCTGCGGGTCAGTACGATTCCGGCGATACCTAATTTATAGCACTTTTTTATGTTTTACAACTTTTTGCACAATAAAGTAACTTTTGTAAAAAGAATGTATTTTTTCTGTCGCCAAGTTGTGAGAACCATAACTTTTTAATTTTTTTTGTCGACGGAGGTGTATGAGGGCTTGTTTTTTGCGGGACGAGCTATAGTTTTTATAGGTACCATTTTTGGATAAGTGCGACTTTTTGATCACTTTTTATTGTAATATTTGTAGGGCAAAGTGACCAAAAAACAGAAACTCTGGTAACGTTTTTTACGGGTTTTTTTTACGCTGTTCACCGCGTGCAATAAATAATATAATATTTTGATACCTCCGGTCGTTACGGTCGTGGCGATACCAAATACATATGGTTTATTATTATTTTTCAGTAATAAAGGACTTGATAAGAGTAAAAGGGGGATTGTGTTTTATTTGATTACTTGAAACTTTTATTGTTTTCAAACTTTTATTTTTTGCACTTTTTTTTACACTTTTTTTACACTTTTTCTCAAGTCCCACTAGGGGACTTGAAGGTCCAACGGTCAGATTTTTTTTTTTCTAATACATTGCACTACCTATGTAGTGCAATGTATTAGATCTGTCAGTCATTCACTGACAGCAAGCCGTTTAGGCTTCGCCTCCCGGCGGGGCCTAAATCGGCTTCCGTAATGGCAGAGCAGGAGACCATTGTGTCTCCTGTTGCCATAACAGCAGTCGCCAGTCCTGATTGCCTGACAGGGCTGGCGATCTGCTAGTAACCGCTACGATGCAGCAATCGCTTTCGATTGCTGCATCGAAGGGGTTAATGGCAGGGATCGGAGCTAGCTCCGGTTCCTGCCGTTACAGGTGGATGTCAGCTGTACAGTACAGCTGACCTCCACCGCTGATGACGCCGGATCAGCTCCTGACCCGGCGCCATCTTGCCGGCAGCTACGGAAGCCGATCAGGCTCCGCCGCCGGGCGGATCTTGACCGGCTTCGGTGCTAGGCAGACCGGGAGGCCAGTATTAGGCCTCCGGTTGCCATTGCAGCCACCGGAACCCCGGCAATTTCATTGCCGGGGCTCCGATGAGCTGCAAACACCTTAAGTGCAGCGATCGCGTTTGAGCGCTGCACTTAAGGGGTTAATGGCGGGGATCGAAGATAATTTCGGTCCCCGCCGTTACAGTCGGATGTCAGCTGTAAGATACAGCTGAGATCCGACGATGATGGCACCGACTCAGCTTCTGAGCCGGTGCCAAACGTTTGACGTACATGTACGGCATTTTGCGGGAAGTCAATGCTTTCCATGACGTACATGTACGTCAAATGTCGGGAAGGGGTTAAAAAGCCCATTACAGGCAGCTCTTCTGTCTGCACATGAATTCCTGCCGCAGCAGTAAATTCTGGGATTTAGGGGATGTAATTAGTTGGGGGTGACCAATCAATGCTGGCAGTACCAGGGTCAGGCACAACGGCAGTTCCAGGGTCAGGCAGAACCTGGGCACTAACCCTCCTGCGACTACGAGGAGGTTCCTCACTGTCACTGGAAGAGAGCGAGAGAATGAACTCTGGTTCATCATTGCTTGCTGAGTCTGTATCAGACATGATCATGGCATACGCCTCTTCAGCGGAGTAACGTCTCGCTGCCATTTTATAAATGTGTGTGTTTATTCATATCTAGTGTATATACACACACGCAGGTCAGTGAACTGTAACAAATAGTTGTACAACAAAGATTATTATTTATTTATTTTTCACATAAAACACTAAAAACACCAACTAACGCATGCCAACACTGACACACTACGTTTTGTTTTTTGTGGCGGGGGGGGGGGGGGGGGTTTCCCCGTAAACCACTAAACACTGGCATACACAAATGTTTTTGTAATGGCAGGAAGGAGGTGAAGGGAAAGTGAGCCCTAATCTACCCACCGCCCTGTCCCTGCCTACTTGCAACGACCCGCCCTAGACGACAGGGTACAACTGGGCGGCGGTCCCTACGCTGTCTAAGTGCACGGGAGAACAAACAGGGAACACGCAAGGGAGGGGGCAGTAGCCCACGGAACGCCGCGAGGAAACGAGCGGTGAATGAGTTGTCAGGACCAGGATGAAGTGGAGTATACCCAAGTGAGCACGGAGGAGGAAGCAAGCCGGAGGCAAAGCAAAGCGGGTTAAGCAGAACAGCAGCGAGGCAGAAGCACGGCAGAAGCAGGCTGGAGCAAGCAGCAGTGGGGCCAGGAATCCAAAAGAATTACAAGCACTGAGGAGGAGAAAACAGCAGGTAATAAAGGACAGGGGGCGGAGCTAACTCCGACTGACCAGGCCGCGATAGGCTCTCCCACTCCTGAGCCTGCCACCCTGGTTGGTGGGAGATGGTGTCAGTCGAACAGGTCTGGCCTCAGGTGTGGATTGATTAATCCCAGGAGTATACCTAGACGTAGTACCTGGCAGATCCCTAACAGTTTTTGTTTTGTTTTTTTGTTTATTTATATAACACTTAGTAACATTTACTACACTTACTAATTGGCACTTACTAACTGACACTGATGCTGACAAGTGACGCGACTGACAGTGACGGATTGATGCTAACTAACTGACAAGTGACGAGACTGACAGCGTCGGATTGACGCTGACTAACTGACAAGTGACTAATTCACAGTGACGGATTGACACTGACAGACTGACAAGTGATGCGACGGACTGAAACGACGCTACGGATTCACACTCTCAACTAACACAACGGATTGACGCTGACAAACTGACGCGATGGATTAACTCTGACAAACTAACAACTGAAGCAACAAATTGACGTAGACGAGCTAGACAACTACCTAACAACTAAATCGAATTATTATTTTTAGTGAATTATGATGAAAAAAAAAATCTCCCTTATACACTGGGAGGAGGTGGGGGTCACACACTGGGAACAGGGAGCTGGAGATGAGGGGTTAATCACATTTTTTTTACTTCTGAGCGGCACACAAAACTGCACCAGCTGTAATCTCTGCACATTCTTGTCACTTACTAAGAGATCAGAGCCTGTATACGTTATTTTTCACCCGCCCTGGGTGAAAATGCATTGTTATTGGTGGGTCCTTACAGACCCACCAATCACAGCAATCGGCGGCAATGGACCACTGCTATTGGTTCATTGCTGGTCACATGGGGCCGGGGGGGGGACTGTAGTTACTGTTCCCAGGCATAATACAAGTACCGCAATTGGTTTTCAATGTAGCTACAATGTGATTGGTGGATCTGTACAGACCCACCGATAACATAGATCGCAGGCATTGGATCGATATTCTTGGTCCATTGTCGGAGTCTTGGAAGTGTTAGCTATCGGGGACAGCTGATCTCCCGTTCCCAGTGCATACTGTCACGCACAGTCTCAGTAACTGAAAGTCCTGGTGCGGGAATTAACCTCTCGCCAGAACATACAGTTGCGTCCTGGTGCGGGTAGGGATTAATTGAAAATTAAAAATAATTTACTTCACCTGCACATCAGTGTGCCAACCTATTCCTTTTTTCTGTCTATTGTGTGGGTGGTATGGAAGTTTACCATGAGGTCTGGGGCACCTGGGAAGTTTCCTTGTTTGAGAGTGCTGCCTGATCGACTTGGTCCAAATGTAAATCAAGCTGGAATAAGTCATCATTGAAGTCTGAGCCAAATGTTGGAAAAAAAGGAATGAGAACTACTCCAGTCAGAGAAGACGTCACTTTGTATGTCTTCCATTTTCTTACTATTGCACCAACAGTTGTCTCCTTCTCACCCAGCGTCTTACTTATGGTTTTGTAGCCCATTCCAGCCTTGTGAAGGTCTATGATCTTGTCCCTGACATCCTTAGAAAGCTCTTTGGTCTTGCCCATGTTGTAGAGGTTAGAGTCAGACTGATTAATTGAGTCTGTGGACAGGAGTCTTTTATACAGGTGACCATTTAAGACAGCTGTCTTTAATGCAGGCACCAAGTTGATTTGGAGCGTGTAACTGGTCTGGAGGAGGCTGAACTCTTAATGGTTGGTAGGGGATCAAATACTTATTTCTCTGTGCACAATGCAAATAAATATATATAATTTTGACTATGTGATTTTCTTTTTTTTTTTTTATATAATCTATCTCTCACTGGTAAAATGAACCTAGCCTAAAAATTCTAGACTGTTCATATCTTTGACAGTGGGCAAACTTACAAAATCAGCAAGGGATCAAATACTTATTTCCTTCACTGTATATGCAATCACTTCCAAACACAAAAAATGGCCCCTTACCTTGGTTCTAAAAGAAGAGTACAGGGCAGCAGTTAGAATAGCATAAAAAAGGGGAAATGGCAGCTTATGTGAAGAGATAATAAGTTCTTCTTAATACTCAATACACACATCACTTTCTCTGGACCCCAGATCGATGTAAAAGAGCATTACATATTACAGCTGCACAACCGCTGATAGGTTGTGATATGTAATGCAATCAACTAGTCTTGGATCACGTGTGCAGTGTATATGGCATGGAGAGCTGTAGTTGTATATTTCTGCTTCCTACTTCTATTTTTTAACAATTGTCTGCCGGTTGTGATGGTAGCTGCTTTAAGGCTGGGTTCACACGACCTATTTTCAGACGTAAACGAGGCGTATTATGCCTCGTTTTACGTCTGAAAATAGGGCTACAATACGTCGGCAAACATCTGCCCATTCATTTGAATGGGTTTGCCGACGTACTGTGCAGACGACCTGTTATTTACGCGTCGTCGTTTGACAGCTGTCAAACGACGACGCGTAAAAATACAGCCTCGTCAAAAGAAGTGCAGGACACTTCTTTGGACGTTTTTGGAGCTGTTTTCTCATAGACTCCAATGAAAACAGCTCCAAAAACGGACGTAAAAAACGCCGCGAAAACGGCGCGAAAAACGCCGCGAAAAATGCGAGTTGGTTAAAAAACGTCTGAAAAGCAGGGTCTGTTTTCCCTTGAAAACAGCTCTGGATTTTCAGACGTTTTTGGTCACTACGTGTGCACATACCCTAAGGGTATGTTCACACGTAGTCAACAAAAACGTCTGAAAATCCAGAGCTGGTTTCAAGGGAAAACAGACCCTGCTTTTCAGACGTTTTTTTACCAACTCGCATTTTTCGCGGCGCTTTCACGCCGTTTTCGCGGCGTTTTTTACGTCCGTTTTTGGAGCTGTTTTCATTGGAGCCTATGAGAAAACAGCTCCAAAAACGTCCAAAGAAGTGTCCTGCACTTCTTTTTACGAGGCGTAATTTTACGCGTCGTAATTGCCGTACGACGCGTAAAATTACGCGTCGTGTGGACAATACAGCGTTATACCCATAGAAAGTAATGGGCAGATGTTTGACTACGTATTTGAGACGTATTTCCAGACGTAAAATGAGGCAAAATACGCCTCGTATACGTCTGAAATTTGGCCGTGTGAACATACCCTAAAAGAACAAAACAAAATGCAGTCATTATAATATCATGCTGCCCCCTTATTTCTTCTGCCCTAGGCAAATATGGCCCTGCCTAGGACTGATTAATATTTTATTGTCTGTTTTCTTTCATAGAGGAATTTTTAATACTTTGGATGTTATTTGTACTTTAATACAACTCAGTTATCAATATACATGGAAATGATATTTAGTATTCATGTCCTTGATTGCAATTACCATGATTGAGAAATGTGAAGCACAATTTGCCGATAATTTCAATTGGAACTGTAATCCTTTTTATACTAGATTATCAAGCGAATATATTCTCTGAAAAGCAATATTTAAACAGGTGTATAAGTATTAGTAAAATGACTTGTAACCTATGCAGGTAGAAATTACTATATGATTATTATGTGTGAGTGATATCTTACTTTAAAGAGAACCTTTCACCTGCCCATACATGTGCAGCTGAGTTCAGCATGTAATGGCCAGTGCTTCACAAACCCTGTCTCACTTGAAATTATTTTTCTAACTTCCTCCGTTATTTAGATATCGGTGCCGTTATATTTGGCGCCCGATATGTAAATAACCCCCTGAACTATCAATGGGGCGTGTAAATGGCAAGGGGGCATGTTACTATCGCGGTGACACTGTCCAATCTGCTATGGACAGTGTCACAGCTGCTTGTGCTGTGTGATCTCTCTTGCAAGATCACAACCTCATTCCTTCAGGGTATGTTCACACGGCCAAATTTCAGACGTATACGAGGCGTATTATGCCTCGTTTTATGTCTGAAAATACGGCTCCAATACGTCGGCAAACATCTGCCCATTCATTTGAATGGGTTTGCCGACGTACTGTGCAGACGACCTGTTATTTACGCGTCAATACAGCCTCGTCAAAAGAAGTGCAGGACACTTCTTTCAGACGTTTTTGGAGCTGTTTTCTCATAGACTCCAATGAAAACAGCTCCAAAAACGGACGTAAAAAACGCCGCGAAAACGGCGCGAAAAACGCCGCGAAAAATGCGAGTTGGTAAAAAAACGTCTGAAAAGCAGGGTCTGTTTTCCCTTGAAAACAGCTCTGGATTTTCAGACGTTTTGGTTGACTACGTGTGAACATACCCTCACTGTCAGAGAAGAGATGGAAGGGGAAGTATGCAGCGCGCTCACAGGTCGAGCGCGCTTCATACAAAGCGGGTAACGGCTGTGTAATGCAGCCGACACCTCACTGAAACTGGCGGAATCAAAGATCACTTTGATTCCGCCCGTTTAACACCTTAAATGCCGCTGTCAACCACGACCACAGCATTTAAAGTGTTAGAATCAAGGGGACGCCCCCTCAGACAAGCCCCCCCCGCAGCGCGGCACGATCGGCCGGTTACCATGATTGTTATAGCAACCTAGGGGCCTAATAAAGGCCCACAGGTCTGCCATCTTTGTACTCCTTTGAAGCTATGCCTCTGGCAGGGCTTCAAAGGAGACAGGAGCGGCCGCACTGCCGACTGCAAGACATAAGGGGAGGTCGCCATGACAGGATAGGAGGTAGTGGGAAGGAAGGGGTTAAGAAATGCATAGCAGTAGTTAGGGGAGGGAAGGGGAGTGGTTTGGAGGGAGGAGGGGGTGAGAGTCTCGGCTTCCCACTGTTTTCCTCAGTGCGAGGGAGACAGCGAGAGGAACAGCATCAGCAGCAGTGAGCTGTTCTTAGTGTTGATCTGGAACTTTACTTACCTGGGCTGTGATGGCGTCTTTTGATGGGCTGGTGGAGCGGCTCCGGGCGGCAGCTGACTTGCAGGACGATGACTGGTTCGAGGCACAGGTGACAAGACTCTTGGGGCTGGCTGTGCCTCAGGCAGCAGGGCCCCGGCGCTCGCATCGCGCGGTGTCCAGGGAGGGGCGGCTCCTCTACTGTCGTCTCCCTCACTGTCATCGGCTGTGGTGCTGGATTTAGATGTGGGCAGCCCGCTGCTGTTCACAACTCCGGTTAGTGGAGGGATCGATCCGGTTCCTTCAGACGGGGAGCCCGCTCGCAGGTCTCGGCGTACCCGCCCTCCGGCGAGACTTAGCCCTGAGGAAATCCCGCGGGCACGGCACCGCAGGGGAAGCCCCTCCAGGGTCGCTGCAGGCCGGTCTCCAGGGAGAGCTGCATCCCCTAGGAGGTCCCGGCCTGGCAGAAATCCCCAGCCACGGCGGTGCTTGGCGGTAAGGGGGGGTCTGCTCCCAGTTTTCCAAATACCCCCCCCCTCCGTCGGGGGTGATACAGGACATGGGCATGTCGGCAGCCCCGCATGATGAGGAGCCAATCAGGGGGCTGGCTGCTACGAGGCTTTCTGCAGGGAGGATGGCGAGTCCGGTGGGATGTGGAGTGTGCTCAGAGGTCTGGGTTCCGCGGATCGGGCAACAGGCGGTTGGCCCTCTCAGCATCAGGGCTCCAATGGAGGCCGGCCCTTCGGGACAGTCGGGTAGAGGATCTCCGTGCTCTCACTGTGTGTGTGGGCAGCGGTCGCGGTTGGCGGGTGATTTGGAAGAGGGAGAAGTTTGTAGAGCATCAGCGTGGTCAAGTTAGTCCGGCTGGCGGGATCACAGCGCCTGAGCAGCCAGGTGGGTGTTCATCTTCTATCTATTTTCATACTGCTGGTTTGTGGGGGGGTGCGAGGGTCGCGTCGGGCAATGCGGCCGATGGCGGGCCTTCTGGGTTAGCGGTTTTGCGGACTTAGTAGGATGTTTGCGCGAGCTGGTGAATAAATTAGATAAGTCACAGGTGCCGGTATCGGCAGGAGTGGCTCCGGTTGCGGTTTGGGGGGGGACGGTAGCGCCGGGGGTTGGGCAGCCGCTGGATACGTTGCAAGTTGGGGGCTCCACGGGGGCTGTGGCGGTGTCGGTACAGACGGATGGGGCACAGGAAGGTGATAGAGTACGGTTGGATGATAGAGCGTGGGGGGAAGTTTATGTGTGTTTCGAAGGTCCGTTGGGGGCGCATTTGAAACAGGAGGTTCGCGAGCGCATTTGGAAGGACGAATATGTGGAAATATTTTCTCTCCTTCCTTTGGCAAAATTTAATTTGGATAAAGGGAAAAGGGATGAGAGTAAGAAAGAGGAGGAGGAACGACGGCGTTATTGTCTTATTCCACAAACGTTTGTGAACTGGCTGCAGGCGTTTGCAATCTTGGCTAGCGTAGTTGGGGAAAAGGCTCCGGAACATTGCTCTGCTCTTTTCTTTTTATATGGATGCTATTGGTGAGGCGCATCGGGTTTATGGCGGTATGGCATGGCTGCGATACGATGAGCAGTTTCGGCAGAGGAAGGCGGTGCGACCCAGCATTAGATGGGATCAGAAGGATATCACTTTGTGGTTGAGGGTGACTGCTCCGGTTAAGCCGGGACAGTCCTTTCCAGGGAGTGGGGGATCTGCAGGGCAGGTCGGCCAGTCAGGTCAGAGTTCCGGTTCGAAACTTGGTTTTTGTTGGCAAATTAACGACAGCCAATGTAAATTTGGGGCCACGTGCAAGTTCAAGCATGTGTGTTCCCATTGCAGCGTGACGTCCCATGGTGCGTCAAAGTGCTTGCAGAAAGGAAAAAGGGGAGGGGGTTCAGGGGGTGCAGCTGGTCAAGGGATTGACACCGGTGAGGTTGGAAAGGATGGCCCCCTTTCTAAGTAATTATCCGGATAGGGCTGGGGCAAAGTTGATTGAGGACGGTTTTAGCATGGGTTTTGTGATTCCTTCTCCCCCGTATGACATTCCCGTCACTCGTCGGAATCTTCGGTCCGCGTATCAACACTCGGGGGTGGTCACCGAGAAATTGCGTAAGGAGGTTAATTTGGGCCGCATGGCGGGGCCTTTTGTCGAACCCCCTGTGGATGACTTGGTGGTTTCTCCATTGGGGGTAGTGCCTAAGCGCGAGCCGAACAAGTTTTGTTTAATACATCATCTGTCCTTTCCCCGGGGTGCATCGGTGAACGATGGGATTTATCCAGAGTTGTGTTCGGTGGTGTGCGCGTCGCTTGATAAGGTGGTTTTGGTTGGGGAAGCGGGTGAAGGTGCTTTGCTTGCAAAAACAGATATTGAAGCGGCGTTTCGGCTATTGCCGGTTCATCCCATGAGCCAACGGTTGTTGGGTTGTTTTTGGGAAGGGGAATTTTTTGTTGATCGTTGTTTGCCTATGGGTTGTTCCTTGTCGTGCGCGTATTTTGAGGCATTTAGTTCTTTTTTGGAATGGGTAATACGGGAGGTCGCAGGTGTGAAGTCTGTCATTCACTACCTGGACGATTTTTTGTGTGTTGGCCCGGGTGGTTCAGCGGTGTGCGCTAATATTTTGTATGCTCTACAGGGGGTCATGAGGGATTTTGGAGTCCCATTGGCTCCGGACAAGACAGAGGGTCCGGTTACGGTTATTCGTTTTTTAGGCATTGAAATTGAGTCGGTCTTGATGGAATGCAGGCTACCTGAAGATAAATTGACGGGGCTTCGTTTGGAGGTTCAGGCATTGGCTCAGCTTAAAAAGGTTACGTGGCGTAGTTTGCAATCGGTGTTTAGTAGGCGTTTGGCGGCGGCGACTGCCGGGGTGTTGGCACCGCATCATTTCGTGAGATTGAGTCGTGAGCACCGGGCGGATTTGGAAGTGTGGCATCGGTTTTTGGGCCAATACAACGGGCGGTCACTTTGGATGGATGGGGCTCTTGATTCAGTGGATTTAGATTTGTTTACAGATGCGGCTGGAGGGGGCGGTTTTGGAGCTTATTTTGGGGGCCAGTGGTGCGCCGGAGGGTGGCCAGATACCTGGGTTGACAACGGTTTGACGAAAAACTCGAGCTGTTCCCTATTGTGGTCGCGGTGACCATTTGGGGGGACAGGCTCAGGAACAAGAAGATTCGTTTTCACTGCGATAACTTAGGGGTGGTGTTGGCTATCAATAATATCTCGGCGTCATCTCCTCCGGTGGTGCAACTGTTACGGCATTTGGTGTTAGTGTGTTTGTCCTTAAATGCTTGGGTGGTGGCGGTGCATGTTCCGGGGGTTGAAAATTGTGTTGCTGATGCCCTTTCTCGCTCGCAGTGGGACCGTTTTCGTCAGCTGGCGCCGGGAGCAGATCGGATCGGCAGGGTTTGCCCGGATCATCTTTGGGAGTTGGTTTCGCTGCGGCAGAAGCATTGATTGAGCGATCTCTGGCGAGTTCTACGTGGGCAGCATGCAGGGCTGGCTGGGCTCAATGGGAGCTTTGGTTGAGATCCCTAGGTGACGTCCGGTCTGACCGGGACAGATTGGTGGCTTTGTTGTATTGGCTGGGGGACGCGTATGAGTCGGGTGTGTCTGTATCCAAGGTGAACAAGTTCATGTCCGCAGTGGCGTTCGGTTTGAAACTGCATGGATTGGTGGATGTGACTAAGGAGTTTTTAGCAGTGCAAGCTTTGAAAGGGGTTCGCAGGGGGAGCGTGACGGCTGATCGGCGGCGGCCGGTTTCTTTCTGGATTCTTTGCCTGCTGGGAACGGCGGTGGAAGGGGTTTGTAGTTCGGTTTTTGAAGTCCGATTGTTCCGCCTGGCTTTTTCGTTAGCCTTTTTCGGGGCGTTTAGAATTGGCGAACTGGTGTCGCCAAGTGTTTCACGGGCGGGCGGAATAGGTTTGGATGATGTGGAGTTGTTTGCTGACAGGGTGGAGATTGTGCTGCGCAGGTCAAAAACGAACACAACGGGCAAGGGTAGGCGGATAGTGTTGTTCGCTATCGAGGGTTCGGTGATGTGCCCGGTACATTGTGTTGCTGCATTTTGGAGTGCAGGGGGGGTTAACGGGGGTTCCGTTGTTGCGACATGAGAATGGGTCGTTTCTATCTAGATTCCAGTTTTGTGCGGTGTTCAAATGCTGTTTGCTTGCAATCGGGGTTCGGGAGACGGAATATTCCTGACATTCGTTTCGAATTGGCGCGACGACTGAAGCGGTGAGATGGGGTTTGGATGTGGCGGGGGTGAGGCGTATTGGGAGGTGGGAGTCTAACCATTTTCGCACCTACGTGCGACCTCATCTGCTTTAACATGGTTCAGTTATTACTAAGGTGGGGGTTTGAGTCTGTGACAAATGGAGTGCGAATGGGATTGTAAGATGTGTGTTTTTCTCTCTTTACAGGTTTACGCCCTTGTCTGGTCTGGATCTTGGGGCACTCTTTTGTTTACTGGGGCGCTCTGAGGGCGGATGTTCGTCCTGATGGCCGCCAACTGAGGATTTTGCGGGAGGAGGCTGTCCTACACTGGTTGGGTTTTCGGGGGATGGTCTGGGCTAAGGTGTTACAGGAATTTCAGGTATATACTCAGCTCTATATACTTAGATCGGGTTCCTGACATTTTAGTGTTACATGTGGGGGGAAATGATTTAGGAGTGCGCCCTTTTCACGATCTGATAAGGGACATTAAGCACGATTTGTTGTGCTTATGGGCGTTGAACCCGAGATTAATGATAGTCTGGTCAGACATGGTGCCTAGAAAGTCGTGGCGTTTGGTTCGATCTGTGGAAAGGTTGAATAAGGCCAGAATAAAAGTTAATAGGGCGGTGTCAGCTTTTGTGGCGAAGCATGGTGGAGTGGTGGTCAGGCATAGGGACCTGGAAGCAGGAGTGGGGTGTTATTGGAGACAGGATGGGGTGCACCTGAATGAGGTTGGGATGGATATATGGAGTTTGGCCCTGGCAGAAGTAATTGAAAGAGGGGTGTTGGTGTGGAGGAGCTCATAGGCTTGAGGTGGTCAAGGCCCATTTCACAGTGGCGGGGGGAGTCCTTGAGGTTGGTCAGTAAAACTGGTGGGGGGGTCGCATCAGGGGTATGCGTCCCCCAAAATATGTGGAAGGCTTCTTAGGGTGTTACCCCTTTGAAGTACTTTATGGAAAAAGCCATCTGCAGAAGTGAGCGGTGCCTTCGAGCCGGGTTACGGCTGGAGGTAAAAATCAAGTGCTCGTGGCAGATGGCTAGTTGGTTTCTATTTGGCGGTAACCTCAAGGGCTTCCCCTGGTCATGTTGTTATTTATATTGACCCTGTTAAGGGTTTTGTTATGTGTTTTTTGGAAGAATTCCAATTCTGGGGAATTCTTGGGTGCTTTAATGTTTTGGTTATAAAATTTTATTTGCATAAAATTTATAATAAACGGCTGCTGTGACCATTAAAATCCAACCTCGGTGTCATGTGTTTTATTCTGGAAGGCTAAGGAAGGTTACGGATCACCCTACTCTACTTATCCAAGTCATGTCGGAATCACGATATACTGCAATACATTAGTATTGCAGGATATCATGCAAGCGATCCATACGATCGCTGCTTCGAGTCCCCTAGGGGGACTAGTAAAAGAAAGTAAAAAACAGTTAAATAAAGGGGTTTTTTTATGTTCCAAAAAAAAAGTATTAAAAGTAAAAAAACTCTTTTCACATTTTTTCCCTAAATCAATGTTAAAAAAAATAAAAGTTAAAATAACTGCCATTGCCGCGTTCATAAAAGTCAGAACTATCACAATATTGCGTTGTTTAACCCGCTGGGTGAATGGCGTAAAAAAACCATACATAAAACACGCAAATTGCTGTTTTTTGGTCACCTTAGCGCTTGCCACCTTACCTTACTACCAGTCATAGCAGCTCTATGTCAAGACTACATTTACTTTCTAACGGACAATCCTGTTTAAAATCTCAATTTCTTAAAAATCTTTGGAAAACCACATCCTGAACTCAAAATTGAAGCATTGAAAATAAGTGGGACATCAATACTGGAAGATCTAAAGGAGGGAGTCAGGCTGCTGGCATTACAGGAGATTATTTACTTAAATATTTTACATTTCTTCAATGTCTTCGAGAAAAATGACAGAACCGGTGTGAGTGAATGTGCAGCAGGACGGCAGGGGATAATTACAGAAGCCATGGGCTCTCCTGCAGGATGACTTCTGGCTTCTACTCTATCCAGTCGGCCTGCCCATTACTAATGCTCTGATATAACCTGCTCTTATCTGTAAACTCTCTTTGAGGTTTTTTGGGGATGAAGAAGAGCAGAAAGCACATTTTAGAGGACCACTTTACCTGCTTTCTAAATTTCTTTCATGGGCAGTGAATATTGACATGCACTAATTCATAGCTTCTTCACATATCACGGTTTTTCCACAGTTTTTGATAAAGCGCAAAATTTTTGCAAAAAATTTCATTAACCCACAGCAAAAAAAGTTGAATTTTTTTCAAAAATCAGAGCAAAGCTGCAATAGCACAGCCATTTGTGGAACTCTTAAAATGGTTCATGGCAATATTTACTGCCCATAAAAGAAATTTAACCCTTTAATACCGAAGGTATTTTAAACCTTAATGACAATTTTTTACGTTTTTCCATCGTCGCATTCAAAGATCTATAACTTTTTTATTTTTCCGTCGACATAGCTGTATAAGAACTTTTTTTTTGTGGGACAAGTTGTATTTTATAATAGCACCATTTTGGGGTACATATCATTTATTAACAGCCCGGGCTTCAGCAGCACCCTGCACGATGCGGGGAAACTTCTTCTGAGGTGCCGACGTGAAAAGGCGAAGAAGTACCCTGAACGGCCGACGTAAAAACACTATACACCGGTCGTTAAGGGGTTAAAGAGCAGGTAAAGTAGCGCCATGAAGAGGCTGCCTGGCTTATGAAACCTGCAGATAATAGTGCTGTGCGCTGGTTTCGCACGTTTAGGAAGAAGCAAGGAACTGCAGCAGGGAGGGATGGAGACTTAGATAGAGGGATGGAGACTTAGAGGGATCACAGTGACTTATATTTAAAAAACAAACAGCAAAAATATCAAATCCAGAGTCAGCGCAGCCGTCTACCAGCAAATTCTGGAGCACTTCATGCTTCCCTCTGCTGACAAGCTTTATGGAGGTGCTGATTTCATTATCCAGCAGGACTTGGCCCCTGCCCACACTGCCAAAAGTACCAATACCTGGTTTAATAACCACAGTATCACTGTGCTTGATTGGCCAGCAAACTCGCCTGACCTAAACCCCATAGAGAATCTATGTGGTAATGTCAAGAGGAAGATGAGACACCACACCCAACAATGAAGACGAGCTGAAGGCTGCTATTAAAGCCACCTGGGCTTCCATAACACCTTAGCAGTGCCTACATGACACGCTGCATTGATGATGTAACTCATGCAAAAGCAGACCCGACCAAGTATTGAGTGCATATACTGTACATACTTTTCAGTAGGCCAACATTTTGGTATTAAAAATAATTTTTGAAATTGGACTATTGAAATTTTGGATTTTCATTAACTTTGGATGTTCATAATCATCAACATTAGAAAAAAAAAATGCTGGAAATAGATCACTCTGTGTAATGAATCTATATATTATATGAGTTTCACTTTTTTAATTGAATTACTAAAATAAATTAACTTTTTGATGGTATTCTAATTCATTGAGAAGGACTAGTATATACAGTTAGGTCCAGAATTATTTGGACAGTGACACAAGTTTTGGCATTTTAGCTGTTTACCAAAACATATTATATATACAGTTATATAATCCATATGGGCTTAATAAAGTGCAGACTCTCAGCTTTAATTTGAGTGTATTCACATCTTAATTTGAAGAAGGGTTTAGGAATTACAGCTCTTTAATATGTAGCTGCCTCTTTTTTCAAGGGACCAAAGGTAGTTGGACAATTATCTCAAAAGCTATTTAGTGGGCTGCATGGGCTATTCCCTCGTTAATCCATCTTCAATTAAGCAGATGAAAGGTCTGGAGTTGATTCCAGGTGTGGTATTTGCATTTGGAATCTGTTGCTGTGAACCCACAACATGAGGTCAAAGGAGCTCTCAATGAAAGTAAAACAAACCATGAAAAAAACTGAAGAAATCCATCAGAGAGATAGCACAAATGTTAGGAGTGGCCAAATCAAGAGTTTGTTACATTCTTGAAAAAAAAGAGCGCACTGGTGATCTCATGAACTCCAAAAGGCCTGGACCTCCTCGGTAGACAACAGTATTGGATGATCGCAGAATCCTTTCCATGGTGAAGAAAACCCCCCTTCACAACATCTACCCAAGGGAAGAACACTCTCCTGGAAGTAGGTGTATCAGTATCTAAGTCTATCATAAAGAGAAGACTTCATGAGAGCAAATACAATTTGCAAAACCATTAATCAGCCTTTACAAATAGAAAGGCCAGATTAGACTTTGCCAAACAACGTGTAAAGAAGCCAGCCCAGTTTTGGAACAGTATTCTTTGGACAGATGAAACTAAGATCAACCTGTACCAGAATGATGGGAGGAAGAAAGTATGGTGAAGGATTGGAACGGCTCATGATCCAAAGCACACCACATCCTCTGTAAAACATGGTGGAGGCAGTGTGATGACATGGGCATGCATGGCTGCCAAAGGCACTGGGTCACTAGTGTTTATTGATGATGTGACTGAAGACAGAAGCAGCCGGATGAATTGTGAAGTGTTCAGGGATATACTTTCTGCTCAGATTCATCCAAATGCAGCAAGGTTGATTGGACGTCGCACAGATGGACAATGACTCAAAACATACTGCGAAAGTAACCCAGGAGTTTTTTAAGGCAAAGAAGCGGAATATTCTGCATTGGCCAAGTCAATCACCAGATCTCAACCCGATCGAGCATGCATTTCACTTGCTTAAGACAAAACTTAAGGCAGAAAGACCCACAAACAAGCAACAACTGAAGACAGCTGCAGTAAAGGCCTGGCAAAGCATCACAAAGGAGGAAACCCAGCGTTTAATGATGTCCATGGGTTCCAGACTTCAGGCAGTCATTGCCTGCAAATTATTCTCTACAAAGTATTTAAAAAAACACAACATTTTATTTATGGTAATATTAATTTGTCCAATTACTTTTGAGCCCCTGAAATGAGGAGGCTGTGTAGAAATATGATTGCAATTCCTAAACGTTTCACAGGATATTGTTGTTAAACTTGAAAGTCTACACTTTAATTGCATCTCAGTTGTTTCATTTCAAATCTAATGTGGTGGCATGCAGAGCCCAAATCAAGAAGATTGTGTCACTGTCCAAATAATTCTGAACCTAACTGTATATCCACTCTATTAGCAGGGGCGTAGCTATGGGGGGGGGGGCAAGCGGGGCATGTACCCCGGGCGCAGTTCAGAGGGAGGCGCCAGCGCCACCTCCTCCTGCACTATAATTGTACCTGTGTCGCAAGGACACAGGTACAATTAGAAGCAATGAATGACCGGGCACGTTCCGTGCCCGGCCATTCAGCGCCTTTCCACGAATGAAGCGACTGGTACCTTTTGTACCAGTGACGCTTCCGTCGATGAAAGGCGCTGACTGACAGGGAAAGTCATCCTGCCCAGCCAATCAGCGCCTTTCATAGACGCTGTGTTCAACTCCCTGGAGACCTGCGCAGAAGAGAGCAGGTCTCCATGGCTGCCGGACGGCGTGGGAGCTGGAATAAGGTGAGTTTGAAATGTTTTTTTTTAAATTGTAATAGAAGTGTGCGGCTGTATCGGCAGGGGGGGGACTTTGTCTACTCGCGGGGGGCTTTATCTACGGGGGGTTTCTATCTACAGGGGGACTATATCTACAGGGCTGGGCTATATACAGGGGGACTATATCTACAGGGCTGGGCTATATACAGGGGGACTATATCTACAGGGCTGGGCTATATACAGGGGGACTATATCTACAGGGGGGCTATATACAGGGGGACTATATCTACAGGGGGGCTATATACAGGGGGACTATATCTACAGGGGGACTTTATCTACAGGGGGACTATATCTACAGGGGGGCTATATACTGGAGTGGGCTGTCTATAGAGCACCATATACAGGGGTTGGCTATATAGTATATAGCCCCCTGTAGATATAGCCCACCCCTGTATATGGTGCTCCATAGATAGCCCACCCCAGTATATAGCCCCCCCCGTAGATATAGTCGCCCTGTAGATATAGCCCCCTGTAGATATATTCCCCCTGTATATAGCCCACCCATGTATATAGCCCCCCTATGTATAGCCCAGCCCTGTAGATATAGCCGAGCCCTGTAGATATAGCCCCCTGTAGATATATTCCCCCTGTATATAGCCCACCCATGTATATAGCCCCCCTATGTATAGCCCACCCCTGTAGATATAGCCCCCCTGTGTATAGCCCACCCCTGTATATAGGCCCCCTCTGTAGATATAGCCCCCCTGTGTATAGCCCACCCCTGTAATATAGTGTATATCCCAGCCCTGTGTATATCCCAGCCCTGTGTATAGCCCAGCCCTGTAGATATGGTCCCCCCGTAGATATGGTCCCCCCGTAGATATGGTCCCCCTGTAGATATAGCCCACCCCTGTATATAGACCCCCTGTAGATATAGCCCACCCCTGTATATAGTATCCCACAAATAGCTCCCCCTACAGTGCTCCACAGAAAGCCCACCCCTGTATATAGCCCGCTTGTACATATAGTCCACCCCTGTATATAGTGCTCCACAGATAGCCCACTCTTGTATATAGTATATACAGGGGTGGGCTATCTGTGGAGCACTATATACAGGGGTGGACTATCTAGTGGAGCACTATATACAGGGGTGGACTATATGTACAAGGGGGGGCTATATACAGGGGTGGGCTATCTGTGAAACACTATATACAGGGGTGGACTATATGTGGAGCACTATATACAGGGGTGGGCTTTATCTAAGGGGGGGCTACATACATGGTTGGGCTATCTGTAGAGCTCTATATACAGGGGTGGGCTATATCTACAGGGGGCTATATACAGGGGTGGGCTATCTGTAGAGCACTATCGGGGGAGTTATTTGTGGGACACTATATACAGGGGTGGTCTATATGGGGGCACTATCTACAGGGGCTCTATGGCAGGCACTATCTTTTATGAAGAGGTAAGCAGAAGCCTAGACAGAGGGGCCGCTGTGGATATAGTGTTTTTGGACTTTGCAAAGGCATTTGACACTGTCCCTCATAGACATCTAATGGGTAAATTAAGGACTATAGGTTTAGAAAGTATAGTTTGTAATTGGATTGAGAATTGGCTCAAGGACCGTATCCAGAGAGTTGTGGTCAATGATTCCTACTCTGAATGGTCCCCAGTTATAAGTGGTGTACCCCAGGGTTTAGTGCTGGGACCACTATTATTCAACTTATTTATTAATGATATAGAGGATGGGATTAATAGCACTATTTCTATTTTTGCAGATGACACCAAGCTATGCAATATAGTTCAGACTATGGAAGATGTTTGTGAATTGCAGGCAGATTTAAACAAACTAAGTGTTTGGGCGTCCACTTGGCAAATGAAGTTTAATGTAGATAAATGTAAAGTTATGCATCTGGGTACGAAAAACCTGCAAGCATCATATGTCCTAGGGGGAGCTACACTGGGGGAGTCAATTGTTGAGAAGGATCTGGGTGTACTTGTAAATCATAAACTAAATTTCAGCATGCAGTGTCAATCAGCTGCTTCAAAGGCCAGCAAAATATTGTCGTGTATCAAAAGAGGCATGGACTCGCGGGACAGGGATGTAATATTACCACTTTACAAAGCATTAGTGAGGCCTCATCTAGAATATGCAGTCCAGTTCTGGGCTCCAGTTCATAGAAAGGATGCCCTGGAGTTGGAAAAAATACAAAGAAGAGCAACGAAGCTAATAAGGGGCATGGAGAATTTAAGTTATGAGGAAAGATTAAAAGAACTAAACCTATTTATATATATGAATGGCGCATACAAAAAATATGGTGAAATCCTGTTCCATGTAAAACCCCCTCAAAAAACAAGGGGGCACTCCCTCCGTCTGGAGAAAAAAAGGTTCAACCTGCAGAGGCGACAAGCCTTCTTTACTGTGAGAACTGTGAATCTATGGAATAGCCTACCGCAGGAGCTGGTCGCAGCAGGGACAGTAGATGGCTTTAAAAAAGGCTTAGATAATTTCCTAGAACAAAAAAATATTAACTGCTATGTGTAGAAATTTTTTACTTCCCCTTTCCCATCCCACTTCCCCTTTCCCATCCCTTGGTTGAACTTGATGGACATGTGTCTTTTTTTCAACCGTACAAACTATGTAACTATGTAACTATGTAATCTACAGGGGGCTCTATGGCAGGCACTATGTATAGGGGGCTCTATGGCAGGCACTATCTACAGGGGGCACAGTGTGTGTGTGGGACACGGTGCATGGTGCTATTATAATTAGAGGTGCAGTGTTTGGCGCTATTATATTTAGGGGCGTAGTGTGTGGTATAATGATAACTTTATCTTTATTTATAGGTGCAGAAATGTTGGAAAAGTGAGAAGCTGAAGACATCTGAGCAGCAAACTGCAGAAATGGACCGGGAGAAGTCATCATAGAGGTCTGGACCAAATGGAGAAAAAGAACTAGAATCTGAGACGTCACCGGTGAGTCACTTAATGTAAATGTTTATTCTGCCTCTAATCAGCACTGTAGTCACTGTATGATCTGCAGCGAGATGATGGGTGGTATGATTATGATAGGATTTATTTTTTGTGAAACGGCATCTCCCAGCATATCCTTATCATTGTTCGGGCTATGCTGGGAGCTGTAGTTTTACGCCGTACAAACCTATACGGCAGGGGTTGCACTAAATTGAGCTGTATTTGTTCTGGGGCTGTATATATGTACCGAGCTTGGTTCTGGTGTTGTGTATAGGACCATATTGCTTGTGAAATGTACAAATAATTTTATGCTCGCGTTACATAAAAAGAAATGACACGTCGATTGGTAGAGAAAACAAACATGGCGAGGGGGAAGGAGATGTCGGGAAAGAGGTTGGGGGGGGCGCCAAACTGAATCTTTGCCCCGGGTGCTGGAGAACCTAGCTACGCCTCTGCTATTAGGTATTATTATGCTATGCTGATGTATTTACCTGTACTATTTTCCAACTTCATATATGCAAAGCCAACATATAACTTCCTTTGCATTATACCTCCCTTCCTGGTGATGAGATGGTCTGTCTTCATGGATGCACCGCTGTAGTGCGCGTTGCCATAGTGATACACATCATGACGTAGTCACGGCATCCCTTGAGTCACGTTTGCTCGAGCACATTCTCCATGTGGAGGGTCATCAACGGCCCGCCAATTTACTCAGTACACAGGTGATCTAATTCTGCCAACATATTTGAACTACCTAGTCTATAATGACCCTTTATGTTAGGGATCTGCCAGGTACTTCATCTAGGTATACTCCTGGGATTAATCAATCCACACCTGAGGCCAGACCTGTTCGACTGACACCATCTCCCACCAACCAGGGTGGCAGGCTCAGGAGTGGGAGAGCCTATCGCGGCCTGGTCTGTCGGAGTTAGCTCCGCCCCCTGTCCTTTATTACCTGCCCTGTTCTCTCCCTCAGTGCTTGTAATTCTTTTGGATTCCTGGCCCCACTGCTGCTTGCTCCAGCCTGCTTCTGCCGTGCTTCTGCCTTGCTGCAGTTCTGCTTGACCTGCTTTGCTTTGCCCCTGGCTTGCTTCTGTCTCCGTGCCCGCTCGGGTGTACTCACTTCGTCCTGGTCCTGACTGTTTGTTCGACGCTCCGTTTCCTCATGGCGTTCCGTGGCTACTGCCCCTTCCCTTGCGTGTTCCCTGTTTGTTTTGCTGTGCACTTAGACAGCGTAGGGACCGCCGCCCAGTTGTACCTCGTCGCCTAGGGTGGGTCGTTGCAAGTAGGCAGGGACAGGGTGGTGGGTAGATTAGGGCTCACTTTCCCTTCACCTCCTTCCTGCCATTACATAATTACAAGCCCTTACCTAGTCTACCATTTCTCCTACGCTGACGCTATCATGGACCCCCTTGAGACCCTGACCCAGCAGATGCAGGGCCTCTCCCTACAGGTCCAGGCCCTGGCCCAAAGGGTCAATCAGGGTGACGCTGCTTTAGTAGTACCCCTCACCTCACCTCTAGAACCCGACCTCAAGTTACCTGACCGGTTTTCAGGGGACCGTAAGACGTTTCTCTCCTTCCGGGAGAGTTGCAGACTGTATTTCCGCCTAAAGCCCCACTCCTCAGGTTCCGAGAACCAGCGGGTGGGTATCATCATATCCCGACTCCAGGAAGGGCCCCAAGAGTGGGCCTTCTCCTTGGCTCCTGACGCCCCTGAACTTTCCTCTGTTGATCGCTTTTTCTCTGCCCTCGGACTCATTTACGACGAGCCTGACAGGACTGCTTTAGCCGAGAGTCAGCTGGTGACCTTACGTCAGGGTAGGAGACCGGTTGAGGAATACTGTTCTGATTTTAGGAAGTGGTGCGTAGCTTCTCAGTGGAACGATCCGGCCCTAAGGTGCCAGTTTAGGTTAGGATTATCTGACGCCCTGAAGGATCTGCTGGTTAGCTACCCCTCGTCTGACTCCCTTGACCAGGTTATGGCCCTAGCAGTACGACTTGACCGACGTCTCAGGGAACGTCAGCTAGAACGCTTCAGTGTGCTCCCCTCTGACTTTTCTGCGATCCCCCCCGAGGTCCCGTCTCCTCGCCCCCCCACGGAGGACTCGGAGGTACCTATGCAACTCGGGGCCTCCATGTCCCCTCGACAACGTAGGGAGTTTCGCAGAATGAATGGTCTCTGCTTCTACTGTGGGGACGACAAGCATCTACTGAACACCTGTCCCAGGCGCAAGAATAAGAAGCCGGAAAACTTCCGCGCCTAAGTGATCATCGGGGAGGTCACTTGGGCGCACAGGTATTTCCCGTTAATGTGAAACGCAATAAAATTTTGCTTCCCTTTCAGGTCTCGTTTGCTGGCCGGTCTGCCACGGGCAGTGCTTTCGTGGATTCTGGCTCATCTGCTAATATCATGTCTGTGGAATTTGCTATGTCTCTAAAGATGCCTTGTATTGATTTACCTTATCCTATCCCTGTAGTAGGAATCGACTCAACTCCCCTTGCTAATGGTTATTTTACTCAGCATACTCCTGTTTTTGAACTCCTGGTTGGCTCCATGCATTTGGAGCAGTGCTCTGTACTGGTGATGCAGGGATTATCGTCTGATCTGGTTTTAGGCCTTCCCTGGTTGCAGTTGCATAATCCCACGTTTGATTGGAATACTGGGGATCTCACCAAATGGGGTAATGAATGTCTTATGTCATGTCTTTCTGTTAACTCTATTTCTCCCCGGGAGGAGGTAAACACGCTTCCTGAGTTTGTTCAGGACTTTGCCGATGTGTTTTCTAAGGAGGCCTCCGAGGTGTTGCCCCCCCATAGAGATTACGATTGCGCTATCGATTTGGTGCCTGGTGCCAAGCTTCCTAAGGGTAGGATATTTAATCTTTCATGTCCTGAACGTGAAGCTATGAGGGTGTATATCCAAGAATGCCTGGCCAAGGGTTTCATTCGCCCCTCGACTTCTCCTGTAGGTGCTGGCTTCTTCTTCGTGGGGAAGAAGGATGGTGGTCTTAGGCCGTGCATTGATTATCGTAACCTGAATAAGGTCACCGTAAGGAACCAGTACCCACTTCCTTTGATTCCGGATCTTTTTAATCAGGTTCAGGGAGCCCAATGGTTTTCTAAGTTCGATCTACGGGGGGCATATAACCTTATCCGCATCAAAGAGGGGGATGAGTGGAAAACTGCGTTCAACACACCCGAGGGTCATTTCGAATACCTGGTCATGCCCTTTGGGTTGTGTAATGCCCCTGCTGTCTTCCAGAATTTTATTAATGAAATCCTGAGAGAGTACCTGGGTAATTTTCTTGTTGTGTACCTTGATGACATACTGGTGTTTTCCAAGGACTGGTCCTCCCACGTGGAGCATGTCAGGAAGGTGCTCCAGGTCCTTCGGGAGAATAATCTGTTTGCTAAGACTGAAAAATGTGTCTTTGGGGTACAGGAGATACCATTTTTAGGGCAAATCCTCACTCCTCATGAATTCCGCATGGACCCTGCCAAGGTTCAAGCTGTGGCGGAATGGGTCCAACCTGCCTCCCTTAAGGCGTTACAGTGTTTTTTAGGGTTCGCCAACTATTACAGGAGATTTATTGCCAACTTCTCGGTCGTCGCTAAGCCTCTTACGGACCTTACCCGCAAGGGTGCTGATGTCCTCCATTGGCCCCCTGAGGCCGTCCAGGCCTTTGAGACTCTCAAGAAGTGCTTTATCTCGGCCCCCGTGCTGATTCAGCCCAACCAAGAGGAGCCATTTATTGTGGAGGTTGACGCTTCCGAGGTGGGAGTGGGGGCCGTCTTGTCCCAGGGTACCAGCTCCCTCACCCATCTCCGCCCCTGTGCTTACTTCTCTAGGAAGTTTTCGCCCACGGAGAGTAACTATGATATTGGCAACCGCGAACTTCTAGCCATTAAATGGGCTTTTGAGGAGTGGCGGCACTTCCTGGAGGGGGCCAGACACCAGGTAACGGTCCTTACGGATCACAAGAATCTGGTTTTCCTAGAATCGGCCCGGAGGCTTAATCCTAGACAAGCTCGGTGGGCACTATTCTTTACCAGATTTAATTTCTTGGTTACCTATAGGGCTGGGTCCAAGAATATTAAGGCTGATGCTCTGTCACGTAGTTTCATGGCCAATCCTCCTTCCGAGAAGGATCCTGCTTGTATTTTACCCCCTGGTATAATCGTCTCTGCCACGGATTCTGATTTAGCTTCTGATATCGCGGCTGATCAGGGTGCAGCTCCCGGGAACGTCCCTGGGGACAAACTGTTTGTTCCCCTGCAATACCGGCTGAGGGTACTCAGGGAAAACCATGACTCCGCTCTATCTGGTCATCCTGGCATCTTGGGCACCAAACACCTCATTACCAGAAACTATTGGTGGCCTGGGTTGCCTAAAGATGTTAGGGCTTACGTCGCAGCTTGTGAGGTTTGCGCTAGGTCCAAAACCCCTAGGTCCCGACCTGCGGGCCTACTACGTTCCTTGCCCATTCCCCAGAGACCTTGGACCCATATCTCCATGGATTTTATCACCGATTTGCCTCCATCTCAGGGCAAGTCGGTGGTGTGGGTGGTAGTCGACCGCTTCAGCAAGATGTGCCACTTTGTGCCCCTTAAGAAGCTACCTAACGCCAAGACGTTAGCTTCTTTGTTTGTGAAACACATCCTCCGTCTCCATGGGGCCCCAGTCAATATCGTTTCTGACAGAGGGGTACAATTTGTTTCCTTATTTTGGAGAGCTGATTTGTCCTTCTCCTCCGCCTTCCATCCCGAAACTAATGGCCAAACGGAAAGGACCAACCAATCCCTGGAACAATATTTAAGGTGTTTCATCTCTGACTGTCAATTCGATTGGGTCTCATTCCTTCCCCTTGCTGAATTTTCCCTGAATAACCGGGTCAGTAACTCGTCAGGGGTCTCCCCGTTTTTCTGTAATTTCGGGTTTAACCCAAGGTTCTCCTCCGTCTCCCCTGGTTGTTCCAATAATCCTGAGGTAGAGGATGTTCATCGGGAACTGTGCACTGTCTGGGCCCAGGTTCAGAAGAACCTAGAGGCGTCCCAGAGCGCACAAAAGATTCAGGCGGATAGTAGACGTTCTGCTAACCCCCGGTTTGTCGTCGGGGATTTGGTCTGGTTGTCGTCCAGGAACTTGCGCCTTAAGGTCCCGTCCAGGAAGTTTGCTCCCCGATTTATTGGACCTTATAAGATCATTGAAGTCCTCAACCCTGTATCCTTCCGTCTGGAGCTCCCCCCATCCTTTCGCATACATGACGTCTTCCATGCCTCCCTCCTTAAACGCTGCTCCCCGTCCTGGTCCCCCTCGAGGATACCTCCTGTTCCCGTTCTCACCCCTGAGGGGGTGGAATTCGAGGTGGCCAAGATTATGGACAGTAGGATGGTCCAGGGCTCCCTCCAGTACCTGGTCCATTGGAGAGGATACGGGCCGGAGGAGAGGACTTGGGTACCTGCCCGTGATGTTCACGCTGGGGTATTGATCAGGAGGTTCCACCTTCTCTTCCCCACTAAACCGGGTCCCCTTAGTAAGGGTCCGGTGGCCCCTCATAAAAGGGGGAGTACTGTTAGGGATCTGCCAGGTACTTCATCTAGGTATACTCCTGGGATTAATCAATCCACACCTGAGGCCAGACCTGTTCGACTGACACCATCTCCCACCAACCAGGGTGGCAGGCTCAGGAGTGGGAGAGCCTATCGCGGCCTGGTCTGTCGGAGTTAGCTCCGCCCCCTGTCCTTTATTACCTGCCCTGTTCTCTCCCTCAGTGCTTGTAATTCTTTTGGATTCCTGGCCCCACTGCTGCTTGCTCCAGCCTGCTTCTGCCGTGCTTCTGCCTTGCTGCAGTTCTGCTTGACCTGCTTTGCTTTGCCCCTGGCTTGCTTCTGTCTCCGTGCCCGCTCGGGTGTACTCACTTCGTCCTGGTCCTGACTGTTCGTTCGCCGCTCCGTTTCCTCGTGGCGTTCCGTGGCTACTGCCCCTTCCCTTGCGTGTTCCCTGTTTGTTTTCCTGTGCACTTAGACAGCGTAGGGACCGCCGCCCAGTTGTACCTCGTCGCCTAGGGCGGGTCGTTGCAAGTAGGCAGGGACAGGGCGGTGGGTAGATTAGGGCTCACTTTCCCTTCACCTCCTTCCTGCCATTACACTTTATCTTGTAGAAGCTAGAGCAGTGGTTTTTAACCTGGGTTCGATCGAACCCCAAGGGTTCGGTGAGTCAGTCTCAAGGGTTCGGCGGAGGTCAAGACACATATGCAACTCATATGATTCGTGATGACACGCTCCGTTTGGCCATCATTGGCTGCAGGTGATCACGCTACATCGCTTGACCTACCTGTGCTGCAGGGAATTTGGTGCTCTCAGTAGTCGACTTGTGACTGTCGTGATGGTACGTCGTGTGATTTCTTTCTTAATATTTTAATCCCTTCATACTAACTATGTCAAGCAAAATGAGAAAGTGGTCGGACGAATATGTACAATATGGATTCACATGTATAACGGAACGTGATGGGAGTCAGCGTCCTAACTGCATGATTTGCAATGCCAAGTTGAGCAATTCTAGTCTTGCACCGGCAAAACTAAGAGAACACTTCCTTAAGCTGCATGGAGATGGAAAATACAAGAATACAACGCTCGCTGAATTCAAGGTGAAGAGAGCCAGAGTCGATGAAAAGGCTACACTACCTGTTCTTGGCTTTGTACCCATCAACAAACCAATCCTCAAAGCATCGTACGAAGTTACTTACCTGATCGCAAAGCTGGGCAAACCACACACCATTGGTGAAACACTCATAAAACCAGCTGTGTTAAAGATGGCGAATATCATGCTGGGAAAAGAGGCTGAAGATAAGTTATCCCAAATTCCTCTTTCAAATGACACCATCAGCGACAGAATAGAGGAAATGAGCAAAGACATCTTGACTCAAGTAGTTGCATATCTGATTTCAAGCCCGGCAAAATTCAGCCTTCAACTCGACGAGACCACAGACGTTTCCAATCTAAGCCAGTCGACGTGATAAAGGAAGATTTTTTTTATTTTGTAAGCCTCTTACAATAACAACTAAGGCAGCCGATGTGAAGAAACTTGTGGATGACTTTTTCAAAGACAATAATCTTTCGTGGGATATGGTTTCTGCAGGTTGTTCGGACGGAGCTCCAGTCATGCTGGGAAGAAAGTCTGGTTTTGGTGCGCTAGTGAAAGCCGATGCACCACACATCATTGTTACGCATTGTATTCTGCACAGGCATGCGTTGGCAACAAAAACCTTGCCTCCAAAACTGGCTGAAGTATTAAAAATTGTAGTGGAATGCGTGAACTATGTGCGAAATAGTGCTCTGAGGCACCGCATCTTCAGTGAGCTGTGTAAAGAAATGGGCTCTGAATTCGAGGTACTTCTGTATCATTCTAACGTTCGGTGGTTATCCCGGGGACAGGTGCTGAATTGTGTTTTTGCCGTGCGTGTGGAATTAGCCCTGTTTTTGCAAGAGCACCAACATTGTCATGCGGATTGCTTCAAAAATTCTGAATTCATTGTCATTTTAGCGTACATGGCTGATATCTTCGCAGCTCTCAATCATCTCAATCAACAGATGCAGGCGGTGGAGTCAACATCATCGAAGCGGAAGAAAACCTGAAGGCTTTTCAAAAAAAGCTACCGTTATGGAAACGACAAACAGAGAACGATAACTTTGCAAACTTTCCCCTGCTGGACGACTGTGTAAGTAAGATCGAAGATGTATCTGGAATCTGAGACATTTCTGTACCCGCGGAACTGAAGCAAGCAATTGCCACGCACTTAGATGAGCTTGCAAAGTCTCTAGACGGATACTTCCCTACAAGAGAGTCATATCCAGCATGGATGAGACAGCCATTTACGTTTAGTGTTGAGACAACAGATGTCAATGATGAATACCTCGATGAAATCATTGAAATTCAGCAGGTTCAACAGCAACTCTTCAGAACAACAACGGTGTCAACAAATGGTAACGTACCCTGTTATTGCTAAAAAAGCTCTGGAGATTTTCATACCGTTTGTTACAACATATCTTTGCGAGTAATCCTTTTCGAGGATGCTGGACATAAAAAGGAAGAAAAGGAACAGACTTTGTTGCGAAAATGACATGAGAGTGGCACTTGCCAAGGTGTAGCCGCGCATTTCTGAACTGGTCTCTGAAAGGCAACAGCAGAGGTCACACTGATTTGCAGTAAATATTCATTATTATGTTTTTGTGTGAAAATCATGTTTTGATGGTTTTCTTCTTTGAACACAGAGATGTTGATGCACAGTGATGTTCATTTTGTGCACCAGTAAAATATATACCTATGTTTTGAATTTGAAAAAATCATATTTTATTTTTCCAATTAAGAAGGGTTCGGTGAATGCTCATATGAAACTGGTGGGGTTCAGTACCTCCAATAAGGTTAAGAACCACTGAGCTAGAGTGTAGCGAAACACACTTTGGGGTGTGGGCCTTTTTCTCTTTTTCCTGCCACACAATCACCATGTTTAGGGGGGAGTACTACACTCTGTACTGATCCATATTCACATACACTCTATGGATAAACGTATTGGGACACATCTCTTAATCATTGAATTCAGGTGTTTTATGTAGTCGTATTGCCACAGGTGTGTAAAACCCAGCACCCAGCCATGCAGTCTGTCTTTACAAAAATTTGTAAAAGAATGGGTCGTTCTAAAGAGCGCACTGAATTACAGTGTGGTACTGTAATAGGATGCCATCATTGCAACAAGTGAGTTCGTGAAATTTGTTCTCTCATAGATATTCCACGATCAACTGTAAGTAGTATTATTGCAAGAAAAAATTGAGGAAAAGGGGAGGGGTAGGAGGAATCCTCCAGCTCACCAACAGCGAATCTTCAATCCAGGCAGTGCTCGGATGCTCGTGACGACACACGGTAGCACAATCAGAGAACAGAAGAAAAATGTGATCCAGGGCTGGGTAATTTTAAAAGGAAACAGCGTTTAAATTTTTATTTCAAACTTCTTAAAATTCCATATACGGAGGTGGTTTGTAAAAAATGGTTTTGCCTACACCTTTTGGACAACGCTTGTGTCCTTATTCATGGCATATCATAAACAAGAAAGTGGCGTCCCGAAGTTTATATCCAGTCGATACAGGTGGAACGCAGTGCAACATAGTAGAAGTGTAATGAAACGCAAGTTAACTCTGTAGCACTCGAATTTTACCTGAAATCCCAAAGGACATGTACCACAATATCAGGTAAGTAAGAAATAAGGGTGCTAGGATATAGAAAAGAGTGCATCGCCTTGCTTATATTTAAACACCGACTCGAGTTAGAGACGTCATGTCAATATAGCTATGTTTATATATATTTATTCCGACCGAATATAAGCATAACGGTAATTGTATAGCCACAAAGAAAGGGAAAAGGGTCAATAAGGAAAGGCTGATAAAATATATCAATAAAAAAGTTACATTCAAATTAAAATCATTAAACATATATTGGCCGGAACAAACAGCTGTATGCAAAGTTGTTATTATCAGAAGAAACTGTCACGGTGCGGGGTGTGGACCCACTGGGCCGTACCGCGTAGCGGCTTAGCAGCTGGCCAACTAGGTACAAAACAATGTCTATAGTCCAGAACGGGTACCTGAGGCAATGTAGACAGTAGAGGAGACACAACTTGATTTCAGTGTAGAAGGCTAGTGAATGCAGCGGAAGACAAGACTTGACTCTCAATGTAGATGACATAGTAGATGCAGCGGAAGACACGATTTGACTCTCAATGTAGATGGCACAGTAGATGCAGCGGAAGACACGATTTGACTCTCAATGTAGATGGCACAGTAGATGCAGCGGAAGACACGATTTGACTCTCTCTGTAGATACGATAGCATGGGATACAGGGTACAGGCAGCAGGAATGGGTAACACTGGGAAGTGGAAAACACTGGGAGACCATTTGCAAGACAAACTTTAGGTAGACAACATCGCTCAGGCAAGGATCAAGTGGGCAGAGCCCTTTTTATAGTCCATGCACACGCGGGCGCGCGCGCCCTGCGGGAAACAGTCCCAGAACCCAGAAGTGAGTGCCAGCATCTCCCTGGAGGGAGATGTCGCCGAGAACACAGATGTCCATGGCCGGGGCCGCCAGAAGGTGAGTTTGAGCGACGACCCTCGGCCATAGACGTTAAAGTATGCCCCCTCTTACACCCCCTGTTCTTGGGACCAGAGCGGGAGAGAAATCTCTTCACGAAGACATGGGCATCGATGTTCTCCTCTGGCTCCCAAGACCTCTCCTTTGGAACAAAGACCCTCCAATCCACCAAATGAAACGTCCTTCCTCCCACTTTCTTGGTGGCCAGAATCTCCCTCACTTCGAAAGTCCCAGTCGAACCGCCAGGAGCCACTGCGGAACTAGGAGTCCAGGAGTAGCGGTTCAGGACCACGGGCTTCAGCAAGGAGACTTGGAAGGAGTTAGGGATCTTGAGGGTAGGATGCAGCCGAAGCTTGTACGACACAGGATTGATTTGAATCTCGAAGGGTCCGAGGAACCTGGGAGCAAACTTGCAAGATGGCACCCTCATCCGGATATTCCTGGAAGACAGACAGACCTACGTACCAGGAAGAAACTGAGGTGGTTCTCGTCTTCTAGTATCTGCCTTTCTCTTCATGCGGTCCACAGCCAGCAGAATAGAAGATCATGTCTGTTGCCATGTTTGCAGAAAGTCCCTGAAGGTAGAGTCATCTGCATGCACCTGGGACATAGTATCGACAGGAAGAGGTATACGAGTATGTTGGCCGTAGACAATGAAGAACGGACTGGAGGTGGTGGACTCACTAGTATGGTTATTATAGGAGAACTCAACCCATGGGAGCAGCTGTACCCAGTCATCATGCAGTCTGGAGAAAAGTGCCGCAGATAGTTCTCCATAATTTAGTTAACCCTTTTGACTTGTCCATTGGACTGAGGATGATAAGCCGAGGAGAAGTCCAACTTTACACCGAGTAGGCCGCAAAGTGCTCTCCAGAACTTCGAGGTGAACTAGAGCCCTCGATCCTAAGACAATATGCAGAGGCAAGCCGTGGAGACGGGAAATGTGTTGAATGAAGAGGTCGGCCAGTCGAGCAGCAGAAGGCAGACCAGTCAGGGGAACAATATGAGCCATTTTAAAAAATCGATCCACCACCACCCAGATCACAGTGCATCCCGCAGCGAGAGGCAGATCTGTGACTAAGTCCATAGCAACATGCTGCTAGGGGGCATCAGGCAGAGGCAGTGGTTGGAGCAGACCGGCCGGTCTGGAGTGGGCAACTTTGTTTGCTGCACACACCGTACAGGAGGAGACAAAGTCCATGACGTTTTTGGGCAGCGTGGGCCACCAGAACTGACGGGAAATTAGGTCTCGGGTCTTACAGGCACCCGCGTGACCTGCCAGCTTGGAACTGTGACCCCAGCTAAGGATTTTTCCTCTGTCTGCCAGACGTACAAAAGTCCTTCCCGGAGGAATGTCTCTAACTTGCAGAGGGTTAACAGAGTAGACACAGGAAGGATGCATAATATTCTGTGGGGAATCCACAGTGTCCTCTGTTTAAAATGACCTAGACAAGGCATCGGCCCTCACATTCTTGTCGGCAGGTCGGTAGTGGAGTTCGAACTGGAACTGAGCAAAGAACAGCGACCATCTGGCTTGACGAGGATTCAGCCGTTGAGCCGTCTGTAGATAGGTCAGGTTCTTGTGGTCCATGAAGACAATGAGCTGCACCTTCTAGTAGGTGTCTCCACTCCTGCAGGGCCAGCTTGATGGACAGTAACTCCTGATCCCCAATCGAGTAGTTACGCTCTGTGGGAGAAAACAGCTTAGAATAGTAGCCACATTTCACAGTCTTGCCTTTCGAACCTCTCTAGAACAAAAGTGCACCGGCACCAACAGAGGAAGCGTCCACCTCCAATGAAAACTGTAGGGACACATCAGGGTGATGAGGAATAGAGGCTGACGTGAAGGCCTTTTTTAAGGTTTTAAATGCGACTTCAGCCTCTGGAGTCCATTCCTTGGCATTCATACCCTTTTTAGTGAGGGTAGAGATGGGAGCTGTCAAAGAAGAGAAGTTGGGAATGAACAGCCGGTAGAAGTTGGCGAATCCCAGGAAGCGTTGTATGGCCCTTAAGCCTTGGGGGCCTGGCCACACTAGAATAGCCTTTACCTTCTCAGGATCCATTTTGGGACCCTGATCAGAGATGATATAGCCCAGGAAGGGCAGAGACTTCTCTTCAAACACGCACTTCTCAAGCTTGGCGAAAAGATGATTCTCTCTTAATCGAAGCAACACCTGGCGGACATGACCCTGATGAGTCACAAGATTTGGGGGAAAAATCAAAATGTCATCGAGATACACCACAACACAGACATAGAGGAGATCACGAAAAATGTAATTGACAAATTCTTGAAACACCGCGGGGGCGTTACACAGGCCGAAGGGCATGACCAGATATTCGTAGTGTCCATCATGTGTATTAAATGCAGTCTTCCACTCATCACCCTGACAAATCCGGATTAGATTGTAAGCCCCCCGCAGGTCTAGCTTGCAAAATCCCCCCCGTATGCGATCAAATAGTTCTGAAATCAAAGGCAAAGGGTACCTGTTTTTCACCGTGATCTGGTTGTGGCCTCGGTAGTCAATGCAGGGTCGGAGGGATCCATCTTTCTTCTTGACAAAGAAAAACCCGGCTCCGGCCGAGGATGAGGATTTTCGTATGAAGCCCCTCTCCAGATTCTCCTTAATGTAGGCTGACATAGACTGGGTCTCAAGCAAGGAGAGAGGGTATACTCTACCGTGAGGAGGGGACGAATCAGGAATCAAATCATATGCTCGATGTCGTGGCAATGTCTCTGCTTCTTTCTTGTTCAAGACATCTGCAAACTGAGAGTAACAAGGAGGCAACCCTGCCAGTGACTGATGCAGAGAAGACTGAGGTGGATGAACATGCACCAGACAGCGGTCGAGACACTTGGGACCCCAGTGGAGAACCTTTCCAGAGTTCCAATCCAGGACTGGGGTGTGTAGACAGAGCCAAGGCAAACCCAGCAGCACAGGGTTGACGGCCTTGGGCAGGACAAACAGGGAAATGAGTTCAGAGTGAAGCACTCCCACTTGGAGTCTCAATGGCTTGGTCACAGACAAAACTGGGTCAGGCAAAGGCAGTCCATCTACCGAGGCAACGGTCAATGGCCTTTCCAGCAGAACATTGGGCAACTGAAGAAGATCCACAAGGTCTTGGCAGATGAAATTGGCAGAGTCCAGGTAGGCAGAGACTGGATGAGGTCTCTCGCCAACGACGATGGTCACAGGAATTAACAGTTTTGAGGAGAGTTCTCTATTAAATGCGGTGTCTCTCCAACCAATCCTAGGCGTTGGGGTTTTTGGCTTCTGAGGACACAGACGCACGACATGGCCAGCGAGGCCGCAATATAAACAGAGTCCAGAGGTGTGCCTGCGCTGTTTCTCTTGAACGGACAGTTTAAGCCAATCCACCTGCATCGGAACCTTGGATGGAGCAGTAGAAGAAGGCAAGAGGGGTTGCTGGTAGTTGGGCGCCAGTCTAGGAAGCCGTCTCTCCTGTCGAACCTCTTGAGATCTCTCTCTGAGCCTTATGTCCACTCGAGTAGCAAGTATCAGGTCGTCCAAGGCAGCCGGTAGATCGGTTCGTCTTTGATCTCGGGCGAAAGGCCACGCCAGAAGGATGCTACCAAGGCCTCATTGTTCCAGGACAATTTTCCTGTCAGGGTCCGGATCTGGAAGGTGTATTAGCCCATGGAGGCGTCCTCCTGGCGAAGGTTAAAGATAGCAGTGGCTGCCGACGAGACTCGTCCAGGCTCCTAGAATACGGTACGGAACAACCGCACAACCCCTGGAAGTCTCGGGTCCCTGACGTTCCCCGATTGGATTCACACATGCCAGGGCCTTGCTGGCAAGTAGAGATATAATGAAGGCGATCCTGGCTCCGTCGGGCGTGTAGAGTGAAGTGTATATGGCATTGGTTCAGAAACCCCCTGCACGAACTTGCGTCTCCATGGAACCGAGATGGCAATGGCAGTGAGAACCGAGGATCCGAATCGGAGCTGCCAAGAGGTGTAGCAGGAGGGTCGATCGGAGGAGCTTTAATAGGAGCAGTGAAGGAAGTAGCAAGCGCCCCTAGCTGCTGTGCCATGGAGTCTACTGCCACAAGGAGTTGATCATGTCGTGCTCACAGATCCTGCAGGTCCGCCTGCATGGCTTGGGAGGGTGACATGCCCTTGAATTGACCAGCGGGGTCCATGGTCTGAGCGTACTGTCACGCCGTGGGGTGTGGACCCACTTGACCGTACCACGTAGCAGGTTAGCAGCTGGCCAACTAGGTACAAAACAATGTCTATAGTCCCGAACGGGTACCTGAGGCAATGTAGACAGTAGCGGAGACACAACTTGATTTTCACTGTAGAAGGCTAGTAGATGCAGCCGAAGACACGACTTGACTCTCAATGTAGATGGCACAGTAGATGCAGCGGAAGATACGACTTGATTCTCTCTGTAGATACGATAGCACGGGATACAGGGTACAGGCAGCAGGAATGGGTAACACTGGGAACTGGAAAACACTGGGAGACCATTTGCAAGACAAACTTTAGGTAGACAACAACGCTCAGGCAAGGATCAAGCGGGCAGAGCCCTTTTTATAGTCCAGCTGCACTCTGGGCAAATTATTGAGTGATGACAGCTGGCCCTTTAAGGCCGTGCACGCGCGGTCCCAGAACCCGGAAGTGAGTGCTGGCATCTCCCTGGAGGGAGATGTCGCTGAGAACACAGATGTCCATTGCCGGGGCCGTCAGAGGGTGAGTCTGAGCGACGGCCCGCGGCCATAGACGTTACAGAAACACATTACTTTGTTTATAATACCTGCATTATTTTGCCATTATTCAATCAACAAAGTAAAGTCGATACTTAGTATAAAGCTGCCATCAATGGTGAAAGGACACTGTTTACAGCACTCAAGCCCCATGTGTCATTGTCCCTCAAAATTTCAGAGGAACAAATGGCCCAAGACGTTTTCTTGGTTTGAATCAATAGTGAAGCATAAGTTCTTTCCTAAGATTGAGACCTAGTGGATACCTGGTTTTGAGACCATAATCCAAAAGGCCTTCCTGTCAAGAAGAATGTGTCTCAAATTGCCCCCTCAAACTGGACTATTAACCCTTTCTATGGCATAGGTCCTGAGTGTTTTTACTGACTTATTGGGATGTATAATGAAGTGTCTGGCTTCCTTACATAACCAAGATGTTCAAGGATTTTGATGATACTATGGACTTGGCTATATTAAGGGTTAAATTGTCATAACCCCTATTGTGAAGCCTACGACAGATTTGTTGTTGTTCTAATTTAAAGCAGTCATCACTGCTACAATTTCTCCTTGCTCTACACATTTCACCTACTGGAATGGAAGAGATTGTTTGCTTAGGATGGCTACTCTTGGCATGAACAATAGTATTTCCTGAAATGGATTTACGGAATGTTTTGGAGCAAACCGTCTCACCATCTGTGCCCATTAATTCCAGATCCAGGAAGCACATGGTATCTTTGTTAAAAGTGTACACTACCGTTCAAAAGTTTAGGGTCACTTAGAAATTTCCTTATTCTTGAAAGAAAAGCAGTTTTTTTCAATGAAGATAACATTAAATTAATCAAAAATACACTCTATACATTGTTAATCTGCTAAATGACTATTCTAGCTGCAAACATATGGTTTTTAATGCAATATCTACATAGGTGTATAGAGGTCCATTTCCAGCAACCATCACTCCAGTGTTCTAATGGTACATTGTGTTTGCTAACTGTGTTAGAAGGCTAATGGATGATTAGAAAATACTTGAAAACGCTTGTGCAATTATGTTAGCACCGCTGTAAACAGTTTTGCTGTTTAGAGGAGCTATAAAACTGACCTTCCTTTGAGCTAGTTGAGAATCTGGAGCATTACCTTTGTGGGTTCGATTAAACTCTCCAAATGGCTAGAAAAAGAGAGCTTTCATGTGAAACTCGACAGTCTATTCTTGTTCTTAGAAATGAAGGCTATTCCATGCGAGAAATTGACAAGAAACTGAAGATTTCCTACAACGGTGAGTACTACTCCCTTCAGAGGACAACACAAACAGGCGCTAACCAGAGTAGAAAGAGAAGTGGGAGGCCCCGCTGCACAACTGAGCAACAAGACAAGTACATTAGAGTCCCTAGATTGAGAAATAGACGCCTTACAGGTCCTCAACTGGCAGCTTCATTAAATAGTACCCGCAAAACGCCAGTGTCAATGTCTACAGTGAAGGGGCGACTCCGGGATGCTGGCCTTCAGGCAGAACATTTGTGAGACGCAGAACAACTGAAAAGATGCTGCAAGAGTGCCTGACGCCATCTGTCAAGCATGGTGGAGGTAATGTGATGGTCTGGGGTTGCTTTGGTGCTGGTAAAGTGGGAGATTTGTACAAGGTAAAAGGGATTTGGAATAAGGAAGGCTATCACTCCATTTTGCAACACCATGCCATACCCTGTGGACAGCGCTTGATTGGAGCCAATTTCCTCCTACAACAGGACAATGACCCAAAGCACACCTCCAAATTATGCAAGAACTATTTAGGGAAGAAGCAGGCAGCTGGTATTCTATCTGTAATGGAGTGGCCAGCGCAGTCACCAGATCTCAACCCCATAGAGCTGTTGTGGAAGCGGCTTGACCGTATGGTACGCAAGAAGTGCCCATCTAGCCAATCTAACTTGTGGGAGGAGCTTCTGGAAGCATGGGGTGAAATTTCTCCCGATTACCTCAGCAAATTAACAGCTAGAATGCCAAAGGTCTGCAATGCTGTAATTGCTGCAAATGGAGCATTCTTTGACGAAAGCTAAGTTTGAAGGAGAAAATTATTATTTCAAATAAAAATCATTATTTCTAACCTTGTCAATGTCTTGACTATATTTTCTAGTCATTTTGCAACTCATTTGATAAATATAAGTGTGAGGTTTTCATGGAAAACACAAAATTGTCTGGGTGACCCCAAACTTTTGAACGGTAGTGTATGTGAATCTGAGGTTGCACTCATTATCATTGAGATAATTGACAATCACCCCGTATAAATAAGAGGTCGACGATGTATTTGCCATACCCATGAACGTCATCACTGAAAGGGTTATCCAGTGAGAAGATGGTGTACTCCTCCCACCATGAAATGACGAGGTTTGCCAATGAGGGTGAAAATTTCACCCTCATTGACACGCCTTTGAGCTGCAGGAAAACTAGGCCTTCAAATTGGAAGTAGTTGTGCATCATAAGAAACACAAGTACCTCCAAAATATATGACTGCAGCTCGTGGCTGTAGGTACTGTAGTGAGACAAATGGTGACCCAGGGCTTTCAAACCCAATGCGTGTGGAATATTAGTGTATAATGATATGACATCCCAGCTTAGCCAAGTGTATTTGTTCAACCAAGTTTTGTCCAAAAATAGGCGTAAGACATTGCGTGTGTCTCGTAAGTGACCTGGAGCCATAAGTACCAAAAGCTGTAAGAGAGAGTCTAGCCAGTCAGCAACTTCTCCATAGGGGACCCTATGCTGGACACTTTGGGGCGCATCGGGGGCGGATTAATAACTTTATGTGTTTTAGGAAGGGCATGCATAATTGGATATGACAGGGAATTCGGCCAGAATATAATCTAGCTGTTTTTTACTCAATAACCCCTCTGTGAGGCCTTCATTCAATAGATTTCTGAGGCTAGAATGGAAAACTCTGGTCGGATTGCAATCCAGACGTCTATAGGTATCAGTATCTGACAATGATTCCAAAATCTGTGTCCTATACATATCCCTGTTCATTACCGTAATACTCCCCACCCCCTTTGTCTGAAATTTTAATTACAATCTCTTTATTGTCACGCAAGGTACTTACTGCAGCATTATGTTGAGCAGAAATATTCCATTAATTCTTATTCTGTTTAGAAATGTCAGATAATATTTGCAGGTCTCTCTCAATGGCAGATTGAAACCTGTCCATCGATTCAGTCCTTGATTTAATGGGGTAGAAACTGGGATTCGAAGGTGGCAAAACATGTGGCTATGTTTGTAGTTTGGTTCAATTCTTCTGAGGACAAATTTTCTAGACACAGTAAAGTTCTCTGTTCTTCGAAAGTAAGCGATCGATGATCATTAGTAGTCTCCCTAGGATCCTGCTCATTAATCTCCATCTGGGTTACAGCTGCAATCTGCGGACTCAAAACATGCCTTTTCACTGTAAGGTTGGAAATTAATTTATTAATGTCCAGCAGTGTGCCAAAAATGTCAAAATGGCGACTCTGCGCAAATTTGAGACCGAGAGACAATACCTAGACTTTGGCTGTGGTAAGGCAAAACTAAGAAAGATTGATTATATCCATGTTGGTTTTTAGTTCCTGTGGTTCTGTAAGCGGCGTACTTGTTCTGGATCTGTTTGTTTTGTGCTTCCTGCCCCCTCTCCTTCCCCGTTTTTTGACACATTGTGGTTGTTGTCAGATCTCTGCCCTCGAGATTGTCGCATCCTTGCGTTTTCAGTATCTGACTCATCATTACCTCCATCTTTTGACTCGGGTTCAGTAGAGCTGAAGCTGACCCTGTATCTAACTAGTATCTTGTTTCCTAGACTTCCTGCGGCTTCTAAGAATCGGTGACTCTATTGTAAGCGCTGTCCCGCTTATTCCAGTCGTTGACTTCACTATTATTACTGTCGTAGGCTTAAGAATAGGGGTTATGCCAATTGTACCCTTAATAGAGCCAATATATTTTCCTGCGATAATAGACACAGGCCTGGACAATACGTTCTCTTTCTTTCAGCATTTCTATGGACTGGTGAAGCAGCTAAATGGATATAACACTGGGAGCCTGAATATAGATCAGCTCTTAGGTTGTACTCACCACGTTACCTGTATCCAGAATCTGCTCTACACCCTCACATTTATGCTGAAATCTGTACGAGGAAATATTACCACATATTCTTCACTCATTCAAGAACTTGAGACAATTACGGACCCATTCCGTTCTATTGGCCGCGGACACCTTTCCGCATCGCTACGGATAGGTGTTCGTGCCGTAGAACCGTACCGCAAAAGATAGAACATGTCCTATCTTTTACGTTTTACAGGCCGTGCTCCCATACTTTGTATGGGAGAACGTGCCGAAAATGCGGGCTGCGGCAAACAGCGGCCGGCCGTGCCCGCAATCGCAGGCAGTGATTACAGGCACGGCCGTGTGCATGAGGCCTAATTCTGTATTTCACTTACAGAGTTTATTACATAATCCACCTTGTCCGGTTATGGCGCTCCTCAATTTAAGAATTGATAACATGAAAATATTGTATTGTGTATTTTATCATCTTTGTGGGAGTAATTATGTAATATTTTACAATACAATGTCTGGAGTCACTTGCTATTGTTTCTTTACATTGAAGGTAGACATAAATAATGATATGGAATAAATATTCACTGATATTCTTTGCTTCTCAAAGAAATCACAGAGCTTAAAATGGAAATAAGCAGAAATTGTGACATCCCAAACCATATTAGTCTGGTATCAGGGACATAACCAAAGAGGGGGCAGAGGTTGTAGGTGCCTGATAGGGCCCAACTACTGATGGCATGTGACACCAGGTGTAATTGCTACAGATTTTGTATTAGGACCCGGGATTTTGTAAAGTTACACTTTTGCTTTGTACTAAAGAAATATACAACTTTAGTAATTGTATGTTTACTGTTATATTGAAGGGGCAAATCTTCTATCAATGTACACCACTAATATTGTTTGATTATGTATAAGGATATCTCCACCAAAAACTGGGTGATAAAATGATCATATAATATAATAATACTACAAAAAAATGCTAGGCAGAAAAAAAATTGAATAGTTCTGCACCGTAGGGAATATAGGGTACGAGATGACCGAATTTTTCAAACTACCAGATGTTACACATACAAACATTTTATTATCTTATTATCAATTCCTAAGTTGAGGAGCCCCATAGCCGGACAAGGTAGGAAATGTCATAAGCTCTGGAAATAAGTGTACATACAGATTTACAGATACTCCTTAAAGGGGTTGTCCAGTTTTAATTTTCTATTTATGGAATTAGAAATACCTTTCTTATAACAGTGTCGTTTTGTAGGCCCCTCTATTCACTTCAGAATGGTATAGCCTACAGACTAGTCCGGAGTAATGCATACACGGACTAACTGAATAGGACTAAACATGGGGTCAGTCATGTCACTGCTCTCCCCCCCCCCCCCCCCCCACACACATGTTAGAACAACATAGAGGACACATCCATAGGCTAAAGAAATAGGACTAACGGTGGAATACTGATGAACAACTACTTCACTGTGAATGTATTTAATGTCTATATATGATTTAGAATATGGCCGCCTGTCTCTAGGTGATGTTGTTCATAAAGATACAGTAACTGTTAAATAAAACACACAAAGAGGAGACGGAGAAGAATGTAAGAGCTGGTCCTACACAGACACTGACATACATGATGATGAGATGTTGTATATACAGTGGGTATAAAAAGTCTACACACCCCTGTTAAAATGCCAGGTATTTGTCATGTTACAAAATCAGTCCAAGATGAATCATTTCAGAACTTTTCCCATCATTAACGTCACATATAATCTGTACAATTGTATTGAAAAACAAACTGAAATCTTTTAACCCCTTAGTGTCTAAGCCTGTTTTGGCCTTGTGGACACAGCCGATTTTTGCAAATCTGACATGTGTTACTTTATGTGGTAATAACTCCGGAATGCTTTTACCTATCCAAGCGATTCTGAGAATGTTTTCTCGTGACATGTTGTACTTTATGATACTGAAAAAATTTGGTTGTTAAATTCAATATTTATTTGTAAAAAACACCAAAATTTAGAGAAAATGTGCAAAAATGTCCATTTTTCTAAATTGTAATATATCTGCTTGTAAAACAGATACTAATACCACACAAAGTATTTACTAGTTACCATTTCCCATATGTCTACTTTATGTTTGCATCATTTTTTGAACGTCCTTTTATTTTTCTAGGACGTTACAATTCTTAGAACTTTAGCTGCAATTTCTCGCATTTTCAAGAAAATTTCAAAAGGCTATTTTTTCAGGGACCAGTTCAGTTCTGAAGTGACTTAGAGGGCCTTATATATTAGAAAGTCCCCATAAATCACCCCATTTTAAAAACTGCCCACCTCAAAGTATTCAAAACAGCATTCCGAAATTATTTTAACCCTTTAGGCATTTCACAGGAAAAAAGCAAAGTAGAGGTGAAATTTACAAATTTCAATATTTTTTTTACGAAATTCATTTGTAATACAGTTTTTTCTGTACCACAGATGGTTTTACCCAAGAAACGCAACTCAATACTTATTGCCCAGATTCTGAAGTTTTTAGAAATATCCCACATGTGGCCCTAGTGTGCTTATGGACTGAAACACCAGCCTCAGAAGCAAAGGAGCACTTAGTGGATTTTGGGGCATTATTTTATAAGAATATATTTTAGGCACCATGTCAGGTTTGAAGAGGTCTTGTGGTGCCAAAACAGTGGAAGCTCCCAAAAGTGACCCCATTTTGGAAATTACACCCCTCAAGGAATTTTTTAAGAGGTATAGTTAGAATTTTTAGCCCACAGGTTTTTTGCTAAATTTATTGGAACTGGTCTGTGAAAATGAAAATCTACTTTTTTTCTGAAAAAACATATGATCTTTTCGTTTTTACAAGGAATAAAGGAGAAAAAGCACCCCAACATTTGTAAAGCAATGTCTCCCGATTACGGCAATACCCCATATGTGGTAATAAACTGCTGTTTGGACCCACGGCAGGGCTCAGAAGGGAACGAGGGCCATTTGGATTTTGGAGCACAGATTTTGCTGGAATGGTTTTCGGTGCCATGTCGTGTTTGCAAAGCCCTGGAGGGACCATAACAGTGGAAACTCCCCAAAAGTGACCCCATTTTGGAAACTACACCCCTCAAGGAATTTTTCTAGGGGTATAGTTAGCATTTTGACCCTACACAGTTTTTGCTGAATTTATGGGAATTATGCAGTGAAATTGAAAATCTAAATTTTTTCTAATAAAATGTCGTTTTAGCTCAGATTTTTCAATTTTCACAAAAGATGAAGGAGAAAAATAACCCCAACATTTGTAAAGCAAACTCTTCTGAGTACGGCAATACCCCATATGTGGTAATAAACCGCAGTTTGGACCCACAGCAGGTCTCAGAAGGGAAGGAGCACCATTTGGCTTTTGGAGCTCAAATTTTGCTTGATTGTTTTTCAGGTGCCATGTTTCATTTGCAAAGACCTTGAGAGGCCAAAACAGTGGAAACCCCACAAAAGTGACCCCATTTGGAAAACTACGCCCCTCAAGGAATCTATCTATGGGTATAGTGAGCATTTAGACCCCACAGGTCTTTTGCAGAATTTATTGAAATTAGGCTGTGAAAATGAAAATCTACATTTTGTTCCACTAAATTGTAGAATGTCTTCATTTTCACAAGGGATACTGGAGAAAAAGAACCCCAATATTTGAAAAGGAATTTCTCCCGATTACGGCAATACCCCACATGTGGTCATAAACTGCTGTTTGGACACATGGCAGGGCTCAGAAAGGCAGGAGCACGATTTGTCATGCAGATTTTGCTGTATTGGTTTTTGGGCGCCATGTCGCATATGCAAAACCCCTGAGGTACCAGAGTACAGTGGAAGCCCCAAGAAGTGACCCCATTTTGGAAACTGCATCCCTCAAGGCATTTATCATTTGCCTGCACAAGACAGGGCTCAGAAGTGAAGAGCACCATGCGCATTTAAGGTCTATTTTGGTGATTTTTCACAGCATCGGCCCACAATTGAAGGGCTCGGAAGTCAAATAGTGAAACAAACACCCCAAGTAGTGACCACCATATTGGAAACTACAACTCCTTAGGGCATTTCAAGGGGTGTAGTGAGCATTTTGACCCCACAGGTGATTTTACATTAGAAATTAGTGCCCAGTGGATGATGCAAAGTGAAAATTGCAATTTTCCACTGATATGCCATTTTAGTGCACAATACCCAGTTTAGTACCCAGTTTGTGGCACTGAAGACAAATACCTCATAAAACGTTAAGCGGGTTCTCCCGAGTATGGCAATGCCAGATCTGTGGACGTAAACTGCTGTTTGGGCACGCTGCAGGGCTCAGAAGGGAGGGAGCGCCATTTGGCTTTTGGAGCGCAGATTTTGCTTGGTATTTGTTCTGTTAGGGCTTTTGCTTGTATTTCAGTTTATAATGTGGGGGCATCTGTAATCTGTGCGAAGTACATCAGGGCATAATAAAAGGGTATAATAATGCGGCAAATAAATAATAATCCGCAGATGTGTGGCCGGTGTCACACTGATAAATGGCGCCCGATCTTATCCGCTTTTGGAACACTCTGCACATTTTTCATCGCCATATTCTGAGAACCAGAACTTTTTTATTTTTTCACCACCGGAGCCGTGTGAGGGCTTATTTGTTGCGGGACAATCTGTAGTTTTCATTGGTACCATTTTGGGGTACGTGCGATTTTTTTTTTATCACTTTTTATTCAATTTTTTTGGCACGCAAGGGGACCAAAAAACATCAATTCTGACAATGTTTTTTTTTTTTTTTTTTATGGTGTTCACCCTGGGCTATAAATTATATTTTACTTTATTATGCGGGTCGATATGATTACAGCGATACCATATGTATATCGTTTTTTTTATGTTTTGCAGCGTTTGCACAAAAAAAATGCCTTTTTAAAAAAAATATATATATTTTTTGTGTCACCATATTCTGAGAGCTATAACTTTTTTATTTTTGCGTTGACAAGGCTGTGTAAGGACTTGTTTTTTGCAGGACGGGATGTAGTTTTTATTGGTACTATTTTGCGGTACGTGCAACTTTTTTATCATTTTTTATTCTATACTTTAGAAGGGATGGTGACCAAAAAAACTAGTGATTCTAGCATTGTTTATTAATTTTTTTTGCGGTGTTCACCGTGCGGGAAAAATAACATTATAGTTTTATAGTTTGGGTCGTTACGGACGCGCTGATACCAAATATGTGTACTTTTTTAACGCTTTCATTTTTTTCCTATAATAAAAGACAAATTATAGGAAAAAAGGTTTTAAAAGTTTTTAATTTTTTAACTTTGAACTTTTTTATAACTTTTTTTTGTCCCACTAGTGGACTTGAAGACCTGCACCTGTCTTCTTTATTCTAATACATTGCACTACCCACGTAGTGAAATGCATTAGAGCTGTCAGCTATTCACTGACAGCAATCCTATTAGGCTCCACTTCCAGGTGGGGCCTAAGAGGCTTCTGTACGTGGGAGACCTGGAAGCAATTGTTGGCCTCCGGTTCCCATAGTAACGAGATCGGCATCCGTGCGACTATATCGCAGCGATGCCGGTCACCTGGAAACACCTAAGATGCCGCAATCGCGGCATCTAAGGTGTGTTAATGGCAGGTACCGGAGCTAGCTCCGTTCCCTGCTGTTACAGCAGGATGTCAGCTGTAACAAACAGCTGACATCCATCGGCTGATGGCGCAGGCTCAGCTTCTGAGCCCGCCGCCATCTTTCATCTGCGGCCGGAAACCTTTTAAGCCCCGCCTCCAGGCGGGGCTTAACAGGCCGCCGTACTTGGCAGACGGGGGCGCCATTGTTAGGCCTCCTGTTGCCAACAGCCGATTGGCTAGCGTGGCTACCCGGCTCTTTTAGCCGGGTAACCATGCTGCAATACTGTGATTGGTTAGTCTCTACTGACTGACCAATCACAGCGATCGCTGGCGGCGCCGCGCCGCGATTGTTCCCCCGACGAGTCACAGTGACTGTCGGCTGTCTATGACAGCCGATGTCACTGTTCTGTCACCATGTGTTTTGAGATGGTGACGGAAAAGCACCATGACGTAACTGTACTTCATGGTGCTTTAATGCAGGGCAAACCATGACATACAGTTGCGTCATGGTGCGTTAAGGGGTTAAGGTGGAAAACTAAAAATAAAGAACAAAAATAATGTGGTTGCATATTTAACACCCTTAAACTAATACTTTGTTGAATTACCCTTTGACTTTATGACAGCATTCAGTTTTTTGGGTAGAAGTCTATCAGCATGGCACATCTTGACTTGGCAATTGTTTTCTACTTCTCCTTGGAAAAGTGCTCCAAATCTGTCAGATTGCGAGGGCATCTCCTGTGTACAGCCCTCTTCAGGTCACCCCACAGATTTTCAATGGGATTCAGGTCTGGGATCTGGCTGGGCAATTCGAAAACTTTGACCTTCTTCTGGTGAAGCCATTCTTTTGTTGATTTGGAGGTATACTTTGAGTCGTTGCCATGCTGAAAGGTGAAATTCCTCTTCATCTTCAGCTTTTCAGCAGAGGCCTGCAGGTTTTGTGCCAATATTGCCTGATATTTGGAACTGTTCATAATTCCCTCCACCTTGACTAAAGCCCCAGTTCCAGCTACAGAAAAACATCCCCAAAGCATAATGCTGCCTCCACCATGCTTCGCTGTGGGTATGGTGTTCTTTTGGTGATGTGCAGTGTTGGCTTTGTGCCAAACATACCTTTTGAAATTATGGCCAAAAAGCTCAACATTCGTCTCATCAGACCATAAGACGTTTTCCCACATGCTTTTGGCAGACTCAATGTAGGTCTTTGCAAACCATAGCCAGACTTGGATGTTTATCTTTGTTAGAAAAGGCTTCCGTCTTGCCACCCTACCCCACAGCCCAGACATATGAAGAATACAGGAGATTGTTGTCACACGCACTACACAACCAGTACCTGACAGAAAGTCCTGCAGCTCCTTTAATGTTGCTGTAGGCCTCTTGGTAGCCTCCTGGACCAATTTTCGTCTTGTCTTTTCATCAAGTTTTGACGGACGTCCAGTTCTTGGTGATGTAACTGTTGTACCAAATGTAATCCATTTCTTGATGACCGTCTTCACTGTGTTCCATGGTATATCTAATGCCTTGGAAATTCTTTGATCCTGTCACGATCACAGGGTATGTGGACCCACTAGGCTGTTCCGCTGTAGCGTAGAGGCAGCTGGACTAGTCACAGTCTATGCAAGAGTCTATAACAGTTCGTAGCACAAGGGTACCTGAAAAAGTCCAGACAGTGGCCGAGGCTTCAGCACGGATGGAGGTGGGTGCAGCAGGTTGCTCCAGACGTGGCGGATAACATTGGATGCGGCAGATGACACTGGATGTGGTGGATAACACTAAACATGGCACATGACAGCAGGTGCTATAGGACACGACTCCAACACTAACAGGCTCATGAACAAGGACACAGCACGGGATACAGGATAGAGGTAGCAGTGCACGGGTAACAACAGGAACAGGATAACACTAACCATTTGCAAGACTGACATGGGATAAACTAACAACGCTCAGGCAATGAGCAAAGGGGCAGGGCCCTTCTTATAGTCCAGGAAATCATGGGCAGTATATGATGATGATCTCCCATGTGCGCGCTGGCCCTTAAAGGCTGGCCATGAGCATGCATGCGCACCCTACGGGACACAGCGGAACAGAGTGGAAGTGAGCGCTGGCGTCTCCTGGGAAGGAGATGAGAGCCAGCACTCACAGATCCCTTTATCTGTGGCCGCCGCGGGGGTGAGTAAACCCGACGGTTTGCGGCCATGGATGCTATAGGCAGAGGCGTAGCTAGGCTCTCCAGCACCCGGGGCAAAGATTCAGATTGGCGCCCCCCCCCCAACTTATTTCCTGACATCTCCTTCCCCCTCGCCATGTTTTCTTTCCCTACCAATCAATGAGATGTAATTTTTTGTTAACAATTTTTTTAATGTAACTTGAGTATAAAATCATTTCTAAATTTTACAAGTTCTATAATGTAATTAACATAAAAATAAATTAAAAGAAAATAAATTAAAGAGGCCACACACAGCCCCCTGTAGATAGTGCCACACACAGCCCCCAGTAAATAGTGCCACACACAGCCCCCCTTGTAAATAGTGTCACACACAGCCCCTCTTGTAGATAGTGCCACATTACAAACAGATAGTGCCCATTTACAAAGGGGCAGCGGGCTGCTGCCCCTTTGTAAATAGCGCCACACTCCCCCCCCCCTTTTAAATAGCGCCACACTGTGAACAGACCGGTGAGCGGTAGCCTACCGATACCACTCTCCGCTCTGCCTGGTGTGACTTACCGGAGGAGCCGAGGAGGTCATTCGGCGCAGGCAGCGGCGGAGTTCCTTCTGACTAGGGTTGGTGACAGCCAGGGCCGGCCTTCGCTTGGATGGCGCCCTGTGCGGGACTCTCTATTGCCGCCCCCTACACAAACAAAAAATTAACCACATATATAGACACGCTGGAACATATATACTGTACATACATAAAGACAGATATTTAGACATACAGGCAACTATACATACACACATTCTGGAATATATACATACAGGTAAATATATAGACGTACAGACACATATACACACACACACACACACACACCGGCAGATAAATACACAGACAGGAACATATACAATTACATAAAAGGCACAAATATACAAGCACAAAGACACATTCACAAACAGACCCATATATACGCACACAGGCACATATGTACACAGCACAGATAATGTAGTAGATGTTACCTGCAGTCCTATGTAACATCACAGATAACACAGTCATATCTCTCTGAGTACAGATAATGTAGTAGGGCTATCTGCAGTCCTATGTAACATCACAGATAACACAGTCATAACTCTCTGAGTACAGATAATGTAGTAGATGTAAGAGACAAACACATGCAGAGACACAGACAGACAGAGACACACACACACTGTAACATATACACATACAAACACAGAGACACACATTACACACAGACGCTCACCATGTCTCCTTGCTGACAGGTCAGGACGGGCTGTGTGTGGGCGGAGCTTCCTCTTCTGCTTCTCGGCAGAGCACAGAGCACAGGCAGATGCAAGAAGGCTGCAGCACGGGAGTGGACCTGTCCCCTGACCTGAGTCATCTGACCTCATGTCACTGACGTGAGGTCAGGTGACTGGACTGGTCCACTCCCTGGCCGTCACAGACCCCAGTCAGAACGCCGTAATGTCCTGGCTCTTCCTAAGCTGCTGCAGGTGTCCCACATACGGGGCGCCTGTCAGCAGCGATCAGCTGCTCTTCGGCGCCCCCCTATCAGTATCCTCCAGGCTGCGCCCGGGGCACATGCCCCGCCTGCCCCCCCCCCACTAGCTACGCCCCTGCTATAGGTACCCTTCTCCTGACTGATGCCTTTCAACAGTCAGATCCCTTTGATGTGTTGTAAGCTCTTTATGGACTTTTGCTTTCCCATGCAACAAAGAAAATGTCAGGAAAATCCTAATAGAACAGATGAACTTTATACGGGTTTAGTCAGAATCACTTTAAATAATAGCAGCTGTGTACTGACTACTATTTAACATGTGTTTAAATGTGATTGGCTAATTCTGAACACAACCACAGCCCGAATTAAAAGAGGGTGTTCACACTTATGCAACCACATTATTGTAGTTTTGTTATTTTTATTTTTCCCCTATAAGTGATTTCAGTTTGTTTTTCAATGGAGTTGTACAGATTATGGGTCAAATTAAAGGTGGAAAAAGTTTTGAAATTATAAATCTTGTACTGATTTTTTGACATGATAAAAACCTGGCATTTTAACAGGGGTGTGTAGAGTTTTTAGATATGATGATGATTGATGATTGATGATTGATGATTGATGATTGATGATTGATGATGATGATGATTGATGATGATGATTGATGATGATGATGATGATGATGATGATGATGATGATGATGATGATGATGATGATGATGATGATGATGATGAGATACTGCTGTATGTAGACTGACAGACATGATGATGACATACTGCTGTATATAGACTGACAGACATGATGATGATGATGAGATACTGCTGTATGTAGACTGACAGACATGATGATGACATACTGCTGTATGTAGACTGACAGACATGATGAGATACTGCTGTATATAGACTGACAGACATGATGATGAGATACTGCTGTATATAGACTGACAGACATGATGATAAGATGCTGCTGTATATAGACTGACAGACATGATGATAAGATACTGCTGTATATAGACTGACAGACATGATGATAAGATACTGCTGTATATAGACTGACAGACATGATGATGAGATATTGCTGTATATAGACTGACAGACATGATGATGAGATACTGCTGTATATAGACTGACAGACATGATGATAAGATGCTGCTGTATATAGACTGACAGACATGATGATAAGATACTGCTGTATATAGACTGACAGACATGATGATAAGATACTGCTGTATATAGACTGACAGACATGATGATGAGATATTGATGTATATAGACTGACAGACATGATGATGAGATACTGCTGTATATAGACTGACAGACATGATGATAAGATGCTGCTGTATATAGACTGACAGACAAGATGATGAGATATTGCTGTATATAGACTGACACACATGATGATGAGATATTGCTGTATATAGACTGACAGACATGATGATAAGATGCTGCTGTAGGTAGAAATACTTTATAATATCTGCTCCTCAATAGACTACTATTCACCTGTTATATACCTGGAAAGTGTTAAAGGAATGCCAGGTGTCACATGATGTGTGGGTGGTGGGTCACATGACTGACGCCATATTTAGTTATCCTATGGATGCATTACTATGGACTAATATGTGGACTATACCATTTCTTTTTTTAAGACAGGAAACTGCACTGATATAAAAACAATATATGATCAGAATTTCTAACACATGTATATTAGAGAACTGTATCATTTCCTATACTATAAATAAATTAATAAAATAAATAAAAAGTGGACAACCTTCAGTACTGTGAAATTCCCTTTAAGTTGTTCATACTGTATTTATGGAAGGCCCCTGAAGAAAGGCCATAAAAATATTATGTTAGGCTATGTTCACACGGGGTATTTTGCCGAGTTTTTTGACGCGGAAACCGCGTCGCAAAACTCGGCAAAAACGGCCCGAGAACGCCTCCCATTGATTTCAATGGGAGGCGTCGGCGTCTTTTTCCCGCGAGCAGTAAAACTGCCTCGCGGGAAAAAGAAGCGACATGACCTATCTTCGGGCGCTTCCGCCTCTGACCTCCCATTGACTTCAATGGGAGGCAGGAGAAAGCGTATTTCTCGCTGTTTTATGCCCGCGGCGCTCAATGGCCGCGGGCGAAAAACGGCGCGATAATTGCCGCGAAAATCGGCGTGCAGGGAGAGGAATATCTGCCTCAAAGTTCCAAACGGAATTTTGAGGCAGATATTCCTCCCCCAAAATACTCCGTGTGAACATAGCCTTAGGGTATATTCACACTGGGTGGATAAGTGGCAGATTTTCCGCAGCGAATTTCATTGCGGAAAATCGGCCGCATATTGCACTAGAAGCAAAGTGGTTGAGATCTGAACAAATCCCATCCACACGTTGCAGAAAAATCAGCTGAGAATCTGCATAAATTTGCCTTCCGTGCGGTTTTTTAACCCGCAACATTTTAATTTATGCTGCAAAATCGTTGCACTTTTCTTGCAGTTTTTCTCCATTAAGTTCGATGGGGAGGTAAATAGATACTAACTAGATAGCAAATGTTGCAAATATTTGCGGTGGGAAAGCTGCGATTTCGCTTAAAAAATAGCAAATTTGAAAAAAATGTCATGTTTAAATTTAATAAAAAGGTCTCCAGCACCCAGGGCAAAGATTCAGTTTGGCGCCCCCCCCCCCCAACCTCTTTCCCGACATCTCCTTCCCCCTTGCCGTGTTTGTTTTCTCTACCAATAGACGTGTCATTTCTTTTTATGTAACGCGAGCATAAAATTATTTGTACATTTCACAAGCAATATGGTTCTATAGACAACACCAGAACCAAGCTCGGTACATATATACAGCCCCAGAACAAATACAGCTCAATTTAGTGCAACCCCTGCCGTATAGGTTTGTACGGCGTAAAACTACAGCTCCCAGCATGGCCCGAACAATGATAAGGATATGCTGGGAGTTGCCGTTTCACAAAAATAAATCCTATCATAATCATACCACCCATCATCTCACTGCAGATCATACAGTGACTACAGTGCTGATTAGAGGCAGAATAAACATTTACATTAAGTGACTCACCGGTGACGTCTCAGATTCTAGTTCTTTTTCTCCATCCGGTCCAGACCTCTATGATGAATTCTCCCGGTCACAGCCCATTTCTGCAGTTTGCTGCTCAGATGTCTTCAGCTTCTCACTTTTCCAACATTTCTGCACCTATAAATAAATATAAAGTTATCATTATACCACACACTACGCAACTAAATATAATAGCGCCAAACACTGCACCTCTAATTATAATAGCACCATACACCGTGTCCCACACACACACACTGTGCCCCCTGTAGATAGTGCCTGCCATAGAGCCCCCTGTAGATAGTGCCCCCATATAGACCACCCCTGTATATAGTGTCCCACAAATAACTCCCCCTATAGTGCTCTACAGATAGCCCACCCCTGTATATAGCCCCCTGTAGATATAGCCCACCCCTGTATATAGTGCTCCACATATAGTCCACCCCTGTATATAGTGCTCCACATATAGTCCACCCCTGTATATAGTGTTTCACAGATAGCCCACCCCTGTATATAGCCCCACCTTGTACATAGAGTCCACCCCTGTATATAGTGATCCACTAGATAGTCCACCCCTGTATATAGTGCTCCACAGATAGCCCACCCCTGTATATACTATATACAGGGGTGGGCTATCTGTGGAGCACTATTTACAGGGGTGGACTATATGTACAAGGGGGCTATATACAGGGGTGGGCTTTCTGTGGAGCACTATAGGGGGAGCTATTTGTGGTATACTATATACAGGGGTGGGCTATATCTACAGGGGGACTATATACAGGGGTGGGCTATATCTACAGGGGGACCATATCTACAGGGGGACCATATCTACAGGGCTGGGATATACACAGGGCTGGGATATACACAGGGGGGCTATATCTACAGGGGTGGGTTATACACAGGGGGGCTATATCTACTGAGGGGGGCTATATACAGGGGTGGGCTATACACAGGGGGGAATATATCTACAGGGGGCTATATCTACAGGGCTGGGCTATATACAAGGTGACTATATCTACAGGGGGAGCTATATACTGGGGTGGGCTATCTATGGAGCACCATATACAGGGGTGGGCTATATCTACAGGGGGCTATATACTATATAGCCCACCCCTGTATATGGTGCTCTATAGACAGGCCACTCCAGTATATAGCCCCCCTGTAGATATAGCCCCCCTGTATATAGTCCCCTGTAGATATAGTCCCCCTGTATATAGCCCAGCAGATATAGTCCCCCTGTATATAGCCCAGCCCTGTAGATATAGTCCCCCTGTATATAGCCCAGCCCTGTAGATATAGTCCCACTGTATATAGCCCAGCCCTGTAGATATAGTCCCCCTGTAGATAGACAACCCCCGTAGATAAAGTCCCCCGTGTAGACAAAGTCCCCCCCCCCGTGTAGACAAAGTCCCCCCCCGCAGATACAGCCACACACTTGTATTACAATTAAAAAAATAAATAAATTCAAACTGACCTTATTCCCGCTCCCACGCCGTCCGGCAGCCATGGAGACCTGCTCCATGGCTCCATGGAACGTGCCCGGTCATTCATTGCTTCTAATTGTACCTGTGTCCTTGCGACACAGGTACAATTATAGTGCAGGAGGAGGTGGCGCTCCTGCACTATAATTGCCCCGCCTGCCCCCCCCCCCCTAGCTACGCCCCTGCCCCTGGCATTTTCATAGCTACGGCTTCTTGTTCCCCCAGTTGTTCTCCAAGCAACTCGGCCTCCTAGGATGACGTTTCATCTCATGTGACTGCTGCAGCCAATCACAGGCTGTAGAAGTCATGTGGGCTGCAGTGTTATCACAGGAGGCCGGACTGCACAGAGAACAGAGGGATGGGTTGCTTTGGTAATGAAAGTGAAGGTAAGTATTGGGGTTTTTTTCAGCTGTTTTCTGCAGCAGTGATTCTGGCTAAAAATCTGCACCACAATTGGGTGCGGTTTTTCGTCTGGAATTCCCTGCAGGTTGTAGGTCAGAACACAGTGTGTTATGCACCCTATGGTCTCAACCACAATGTTTTATTTTCAAAGTCTCCCTAGTGGTAATATAGCGACATCTAATGCACTTTTATGTGTTTTGTTTTTTTTGCTTTTTTTCAGTATAGCTCTCTGTGATTTCTGTAATCTCTCCCCGCAGCAGCTTCTTGCATCTTCCTGGATGATGGGTGAGCTAAACTAGCACGTAGCACTGTCACCTGTAGCCTCCCTACACCAGGTAGCTTCTCTGTGAAAGTGATTAGAATATGTTTAAAAGATTACATTTTGCATGGACTCCATCTTGTATGGTAGGCGTCCATTTTGGATCATTGGAATCCATCTTGTGGCCTGAAGGAGCCATCTTGAGATTAATAAGTAAAAACTAATATATTAATCTAAGTCAGCAGTTGTCTTGAAACAATTCTATGTTATGTGTTCTTGAGTTAAATGTTTTTATTATTCTTGTAAGGAGCAAATCAATCATCCTGTAATGACGGGGGTAGGGAAACGGACAAGTGAGCCCTAATCTACCCACCACTCTGTCCCTGCCTACTTGCAACGACCCGCCCAAGGCGACGGGGTACAACTGGGCGGCGGTCCCTACGCTCAGTAAGTGCAAGAGACAAACAGACAAGGGAACACAAAGCAAAGGGAAATGGGGCAGTTGCCCACGGCAACACCGTGAGCAACAAGAGTGGTGAACGAGCCGAGTCAAACCAGGAGTGCACGAGGTACCAAACGCAGAGCAGGAGAGTAGTCAGAAAGCCAGGGTCAGTATGGAGCAGGATCAAATAGTCAGAAGCTGTAGCTGGGCCAGGAAACCACACGGGAAGAATCACAAGCAAAGGAGGAACAGGAAAGGCAGGTATAAATAGACAGAGGGCGGGAGCTAGCTCCGTCTGGCCAGGCTGCGATAGGCTCTCCCACTCCTAAGCGTGCCATCCTGAGTGGTGGAAGCTGGAGTCAGTCTCAGAGACATAGACTCAGGTGCAGACTGATTAACTATGGGCGTATACACAGAAGTTGTGCCTGGCAGATCCTTTACAGTACCCCCCCTTTTATGAGGGGCCACCGGACCCTTTCTAAGTGGACCTGGTTTATTGGGGAAACGAAGGTGGAACCTCCTGACCAATACCCCAGCGTGAACATCCCGGGCGGGTACCCAAGTCCTCTCCTCAGGCCCGTATCCTCTCCATTGGACCAGGTACTGGAGGGAGCCTTGGACCATCTTGCTGTCCACAATCTTGGCCACCTCGAATTCCACCCCCTCAGGGGTGAGAACAGGAACAGGAGGTTTCCTCGAGGGAGCCAAGGACGGGGAGCAGCGTTTAAGGAGGGAGGCATGAAACACGTTGTGTATTCGAAAAGATGGGGGCAACTCCAGTCGGAAGGAGACAGGATTGAGGACTTCAATGACCTTATACGGCCCAATAAACCGGGGAGCAAACTTCTTGGACGGGACCTTAAGGCGCAAGTTCCTAGACGATAACCACACCAGATCCCCGACCATAAACAAGGGGTTAGCAGAACGTCTTCTATCAGCCTGAGTTTTTTGTACGATCTGGGACGCCTCTAGGTTCTTCTGAACCTGGGCCCAGACTGTGCACAGTTCCCGATGAACGACCTCTACCTAGGGGATTGTTGGAACTACCAGGTGAGACGGAGGAGAACCGTGGATTAAACCCAAAATTACAGAAAAAGGGGGAGACCCCTGACGAGTTACTGACCCGGTTATTAAGGGAAAATTCGGCGAGGGGAATGAATGAGACCCAATCATATTGACAGTCAGAGATAAAACACCTTAAATATTGTTCTAGAGATTGATTAGTCCTCTCAGTTTGACTATTAGTTTCAGGATGGAAGGCAGAGGAGAAGGACAGATCAATCTCCAACTTTTTACAGAAGGCTCTGTAAGACGCTGGGCGAGAAGGAGACAACTGTTGGTGCAATAGTAAGAAAATGGAAGACATACAAAATTACTGTCAATCGACATCGATCTGGGGCTCCATGCAAAATCTCACCTCGTGGGGTATCCTTGATCCTGAGGAAGGTGAGAGCTCAGCCGAAAACTACACGGGGGGAACTTGTTAATGATCTCAAGGCAGCTGGGACCACAGTCACCAAGAAAACCATTGGTAACACATTACGCCGTAATGAATTAAAATCCTGCAGTGCCCGCAAGGTCCCCCTGCTCAAGAAGGCACATGTACAGGCCCGTCTGAAGTTTGCAAATGAACATCTGGATGATTCTGAGAGTGATTGGGAGAAGGTGCTGTGGTCAGATGAGACTAAAATTGAGCTCTTTGGCATTAACTCAACTCGCCGTGTTTGGAGGAAGAGAAATGCTGCCTATGACCCAAAGAACACCGTCCCCACTGTCAAACATGGAGGTGGAAACATTATGTTTTGGGGTTGTTTCTCTGCTAAGGGCACAGGACTACTTCACCGCATCAATGGGAGAATGGATGGAGCCATGTACCATCAAATCCTGAGTGACATCCTCCTTCCCTCCACCAGGACATTAAAAATGGCTCGTGGCTGGGTCTTCCAGCATGACAATGACCCGAAACATACAGCCAAGGCAACAAAGGAGTGGCTCAAAAAGAAGCAGATTAAGGTCATGGAGTGGCCTAGCCAGTCTCCAGACCTTAATCCCATCGAAAACTTATGGAGGGAGCTGAAGATCCGAGTTGCCAAGCGACAGCCTAGAAATCTTAATGATTTACAGATGATCTGCAAAGAGGAGTGGGCCAAAATTCCATCTAACATGTGTGCAAACCTCATCATCAACTACAAAAAACGTCTGACTGCTGTGCTTGCTAACAAGGGTTTTGCCACCAAGTATTAAGTCTTGTTTGCCAAAGGGATCAAATACTTATTTCCTTCACTGTACATAAGGAGATGGGCGCTATAATGTAGGTGACAGCAGTGCTTTTTATTTAAAAAACGATCTATTTTCACCATGTTATTAGTGATTTTAGCTTTATGCTAATGAGTTTCTCAGTGGACAACTGGGCATGTTTTACTATTGACCAAATGGGCGTTGTACAGAGGAGTGTATGACGCTAACCAATAAGCGTCATACACTTCTCTCCATTCATTTAGTCAGCGGATAGGGATCCTTTTAGATCGCTATGTGCTGTCTTATACTAACACATTAGCAATACTGAATTGTTTAGACAGTGAATAGACATTCCACGGGATGTCTATTCACAATCCCGGCACTTCGTTAATGTTTCTGTGGTAGTTACAGCAGAGCTAGCGTAATCTCGCGAGATCACTCTGTAAATGACAGGTTACAACGAGATTACGCTTGCTCTGCTGTAACTACCACAGAAACATTAACGAAGTGTCGGGATTGTAAATAGACATCCCGTGGAATGTCTATTCACTGTCTAAACACTTCAGTATCGTTAATTTGTTAGTATAAGAGAGCACATAGCGATCTAAAAGAATCCATATGCGCTGACTAAATGAATGGAGAGAAGTGTATGACGCTGATTGGTCAGCGTCATACACCCCTCTGGACAACGCCCACTTGGTCAATAGTAAAACACGCCCAGTTGTCCATTAAGAAACTCATTAGCATAAAGCTAAAATCGATAATAACATAGTGAAAATAGATCGTTTTTTTAAATAAAAAGCACTGCTGTCACCTACATTATAGCGCCGATCTCCTTATGTAGGAGACAGGGCACTTATAATGTGGTGACAGAGCCACTTTAAGTGATTTAATGTTGTGTATCAGCCATCTTATCTGCAGTCTCCATTCTCTAGTGAGATCAGAAGTAGAGACATATTAACTTGTGTATCTGAAGTGTGTCTCCCCATGTAAGAAGCGAGAGACTACCTGGGAGACCTTGAAGGGTGAAGAATCATTATAATGCATTGAAATATTCTCATTGGCTGAATGAGAGTCATTATCATATTGTAGATGATTGACTGAAATCAAAGCCTACACCTTTTCTGTCATCATACTTATATACTTGTTTGGATCAATAAAGATCAGAGAAGCATTTTGAGCATACCAGCAGTGTCTGTGTGTTATTTCTCCTCCGCGATATATTGATAACCATTAGCCGCTGAGATTATTTGGACCTGAACAGGTGTAGTGATACAGGTGTTGGTTGACACCCTTACCTAAATGTTCAGTCTAATATACTTTTGGCCAAACCTGCGTCGACGTTCTCCATGGCACTACTTCACCTGCTCTTCAAATTACTGTTATGGGCAGTAAATATTGCCATGCCCTATTTTAAATGTTTCACAAATAGCTGTACTATAGTAGTTTCTCCACGATTTTACAATATTTTTGCTGCAGTTTTTCTGAAAATAGTGGCAAAATCGCAATAGTACCGCTATGTGAGAAACATATAAAATAGTGCTTGCCAACATTTCCTGCCCATGAAAGAAATTTGGTGAGAAGGTAAAGTGGTTCTCTACAATGTGGTTTCTGCTCTGCTTTGTCCCCAAGACACTCAGAGAGAGTTTACAGATAAGAGCAGCTTATATCAGGACATTAGTAATAGGTAGGACGACTGGATAGAGTAGAAGCCAGACGTCACCCTGCAGGAGAGCCCATGGCTTCCATAATTCTCCCCTGCCGTCCTGCTTCACATTCACTCAGGTTCAGTATGACGGCACGGAAGAATCACAGAAATAGATCAATGCGCGCTACTGTTAGGGTATGTTCACACGCACTGTTTTCAGACTAATTCGGGCATTTTAAGCCTCGAATTACGCCTGAAAAAATGACCCCAATACCTCTACAAACATCTGCCCATTGCTTGCAATGGGTTTTATGGTGTTCTGTTCCCACGAGGTGTCATTTTACGCATTGCTGTCACAATACGGCACGTAAAAAGACGCCCGCGAAAAAGAAGTGCATGTCACTTCTTGGGACGTTTTTGGAGCCGTTTTTCATTGACTCCATTGAAAATCAGCTCCAAAAACGGCCATAAAATACGCAGGAAAAACGCGAGTTGCTACAAAAACGCCTGAAAATCAGGTGCTGTTTCGCCTGAAAACAGCTAAGTATTTTCAGACGTTTTTGGTCACTGCGTGTGAACATACCCTAAGATTAGTTAAGCCAGGGCAGCAGCACAATTTGCACATGCACGTCCTCCATAGGCAGAAGGATTGTCCATTAGAAAGTCAATGTTGTCTTGACATAGTTAGGGAATGTTCACACGCAGTGAATGTTCACACATGCTGTATTTATGTACTGAGATTTCTTCTGGTGCTGTATATATATACTGAGCTTGGTTCTAGTGCTGTATTTATGTACTGAGGTTGGTTCTGGTGCTGTATTTATGTAATGAGGTTTGTTCTGGTGCTGTATATATGTATGGGCTTGTTCTAGTGCTGTATTTATGTACTGAGCTTTGTTCTAGTGCTGTATATATGTACTAAGCTTTGTTCTGGTGCTGTATATATGTCAGAGCTTGGTTCTAGTGCTGTCTATATGTACTTAGCTTTGTTCTAGTGCTGTCTATATGTACTTAGCTTTGTTCTAGTGCTGTATTTATGTACTGATGTACTGAGCTTGGGTGTGGTACTGTATATATGTCAGAGCTTGGTTCTGGATCTGTAGTTATATAGGATATATTTATAATAACAAAATTGCAGGGCAGATGGAATTGTTCTCAATTCATTGTATATTTAATGAGAATCTGTCAGGTAGTTTTAACCCCTTGAACTGCCACAATGCGATGATACATGACCTGACAATATTTCCAAACATTCCCTTGTATGTTTTTTTCAGATGCAGCAAAATTCTTAAAATCCATTTTTAAAATGGGAGTCAGAAGGTGAAGAGAAAAAAATGCAGTGTAATTACGGGTATCGGCGCCAGGCTGAAGAGGATCCTCTTCAGCCTGGCGCCGATACCCGTAATTACACTGCATTTTTTGCTCTTCACCTTCTGACTCTCACCTTGTCCCAGGTACTAAGGTTTTAGCACCAAGGGACTGCAGTGGGTGGCAGCCGGCTATCTACACTTCACCACCTCATAAGAGTCTCGGAGTAGCACCGCCATCCCCTCACCTTTTTGCTGTACTAACTAATTTTTAAAATGGGGCACAATATATGCTAATTACTCATTAGAGGGTCATGGGGCGGTGCCGCTATCCTGAAGAGTAACATAGTCCTGCCTCCAAACCCACCTTTTCACGTTTGAGTGACATCTCCCTGGCTGATACAACTTTCTCGGATGTGCCATTACCTTGTGGCACTATGCACAAGGGGGGGGGGGCTGTGTGGCACTATACACAAAGGGGGACTGTGTGGCACCATACACAAGGGGGAGCTGTGTGGCACTATACACAAGGGGGAACTGTATGGCACTATTTACAAGGGGGAGGGATGTGGCTCTATCTACAGGGGACTGAGTGTGGCGTAATGTACAGGGGTCTGTGTGTGGCACTTTCTACTAAGGGGGGCTGTGCTATACATTCTACTAAGGGGGACTGTGTTGCACTATACACAAGGGAGGGGGCTGTGTGGCACTATATACAGTGGGAGCTGTATAGCGCTATATACAGAGGGGGCTTTATGGCCATATCTACACGGGGGCTGTACGGCACTATCTACAAGGGGGAGGTGGGGGCGCTATCTACAAATGGGGTGTGACGCTGTCTATAGGTGGGGCTATATAGCACTGTCTACAGGGGGGCTGTATGGCACATTCTACAGGGTGCACTATTTATAAGGAGGCTGCTAGTGGCACCCGGGGGGGGGGCACGGTCAAGAGTTTGCTATGGGGCCCAGTCTTTCCTAGTTACGCCCCTGTTTAAAGGGGCTGTCTCACCACAATGTTTTATTTTCAAAGTCTCCCTAGTGGTAATATAGCGACATCTAATGCACTTTCATGTATTTTGTTTTTTTGCTTTTTTCAGTATAGCTCTCTGTGACCTCTGTAATCTCTCCCCGCAGCAGCTTCTTGCATCTTCCTGGTTGATGGGTGAGCTAAAGCAGCACGCAGCACTGTCACCTGTACCTCCCTACACCAGTTAGCTTCTCTGTGAAAGTGATAAGAATATGTTTAAAACATGACATTTTGCATGGACTCCATCTTGTATGGTAGGCGTCCATTTTGGATCATTGGAATCCATCTTGTGGCCTGAAGGAGCCATCTTGAGATTAATAAGTAAAAACCTAATATATTAATCTAAGTCAGCAGTTGTCTTGAAACAATTCTATGTTATGTGTTCTTGAGTTGAATGTTTTTATTATTCTTGTAAGGAGCAGATCAATCATCCTTGGTAGAATGGAGAATGACATTGCTTACCATAAGGGAGGGGGTCAGCCTTGAAGAAGGGCTTTGTTTTAAGAGGCTCTGTCACCACATTATAAGTGCCCTATCTCCTACATAAGGAGAAGGGCGCTATAATGTAGGTGACAGCAGTGCTTTTTATTTAAAAAATAATCTATTTTCACCATGTTATTAGCAATTTTAGCTTTATGCTAATAAGTTTCTCAATGGACAACTGGGCGTGTTTTAGTATTGACAAAGTGGGCGTTGTACAGAGGAGTGTATGATGCTGACCAATCAGCGTCATACACTTCTCTCCATTCATTTAGTCAGCGCATAGGGATCCTTTTAAATCACTATGTGCTGTCTTATACTAAAACATTAACGATACTGAAGTGTTCAGACAGTGAATAGATATTCCACGGGATGTCTATTCACAATCCCGGCCCTTGGTTAATGTTTCTATGGTACTTACAGCAGACCAAGCGTAATCTCGCGAGATCACGCTGTAAATGACAGGTTACAACGAGATTACGCTAAATGAATGGAGACAAGTGTATGATGCTGATTGGTCAGCGTCATACACTCCTCTGTACAACGCCCACTTGGTCAATAGTAAAACACGTCCAGTTGTCCATTGAGAAACTCATTAGCATAAAGCTAAAATCGGTAATAAGATGGTGAAAATACATAGTTTTTTTTAATAAAAAGCACTGCTGTCACCTACATTATAGCGCCCATCTCCTTATATAGGTGATAGGGCACTTATAATGTGGTGACAGAGCCACTTTAAGTGATTTAATGTTGTGTATCAGCCATCTTATCTGCAGTCTCCATTCTCTAGTGAGATCAGAAGTGGGGATGTAATGACGGGGGTGGGGAGACAGACAAGTGAGCCCTAATCTACCTGCCACTCAGTCCCTGCCTACTTGCAACGACCCGCCCTAGGCGACTGGGTACAACTGGGCGACGGTCCCTACGCTCAATAAGTGCACGACAGACAAACAGACAAGGGTACACAGAGCTAGGGGGAGAGAGGGGCAGTTGCCCACGGCAACACCGTGAGCAACAAGAGAAGTGAACAAGCCGAGTCAAACCAGGAGAGTACGAGGTGCAAAACGCTGAGCAGAAGAGTAGTCAGCAAGCCGGGGTCAATATGAAGCAAGGACAATAGTACAAGAAGCTGCAGCAGGGCTAGGAAACCAAACGAGAAGAATCACAAGCAAAGGAGGAACAGGAAAGGCAGTTATAAATAGACAGAGGGCGGGAGCTAGCTCCGTCTGGCCAGGCTGTGATAGGTTCTCCCACTCCTAAGCCTGCCACCCTGAGTGGTGGAAGATGGAGTCAGTCTCACAGACATAGAAGCAGGTGCAGACTGATTATCTATTGGCGTTAACCCCGAAGCTGTGCCTGGCAGATCCTTTACAGTACCCCCCCCTTTTATGAGGGGCCACCGGACCCTTTCTAAGTGGACCTGGTTTACTGGGGAAGCGAAGGTGAAACCTCCTGACCAATATCTCAGCGTGAACATCCCGAGCGGGTACCCAAGTCCTCTCCTCAGGCCCGTATCCTCTCCAATGGACCAGGTACTGGAGGGAGCCTTGGACCATCCTGCTGTCCACAATCTTGGCCACCTCGAATTCTGCCCCCTCAGGGGTGAGAACAGGGACCGGAGGTTTCCTCGAGGGAGCCAAGGACGGGGAGCAGCGTTTAAGGAGGGAGGCATGGAACACGTCGTGTACTCGAAAAGATGGGGGCAACTCCAGTCGGAAGGAGACAGGATTGAGGACTTCAATGACCTTGTACGGCCCTATAAACCGGGGAGCAAACTTCTTGGACGGGACCTTAAGGCGCAAATTTTTAGACGATAGCCACACCAGATCCCCGACCATAAACAAGGGGTTAGCAGAACGTTTTCTATCTGCCTGAGTTTTTTGTATGCTCTGGGACGCCTCTAGGTTCTTCTGAACCTGAGCCCAGACTGTACACAGTTCTCGATGAACGACCTCTACCTCGGGATTGTTGGAACTACCAGGTGAAACGGAAGAGAACCGTGGATTAAACCCAAAATTAGAGAAAAAGGGGGAGACCCCTGGCGAGCTACTGACCCGGTTATTAAGGGAAAATTCGGCGAGGGGAATGAATGAGACCCAATCATATTGACAGTCAGAGATAAAACACCTTAAATATTGTTCTAGAGACTAGTCCTCTGTTTGGCCATTAGTTTCAGGATGGAAGGCAGAGGAGAAGGACAGATCAATCTCCAACTTTTTACAGAAGGCTCTCCAAAACAATGAAACAAATTGTACCCCTCTATCAGAAACAATATTGACAGGGACCCCATGGAGACGCAGGATGTGTTTGACAAACAAGGTAGCTAACGTCTTAGCATTGGGTAGTTTCTTGAGGGGCACAAAATGGCACATCTTACTGAAGCGGTCTACTACAACCCACACCACCGACTTGCCTTGAGATGGAGGCAAATCGGTGATAAAATCCATGGAGATATGGGTCCAAGTTCTCTGGGGAATGGGCAAAGAACATAGTAAGCCCGCTGGTCGGGACCTGGGAGTCTTGGACCTAGCACAAACTTCACAAGCGGCGACGTAGGCCTTAATGTCTTTAGGCAACCCAGGCCACCAATAGTTTCTGGCAATGAGGTGCTTGGTACCCAGGATGCCTGGATGGCCAGATAGTGCAGAGTCATGATTTTCCCTAAGTACCCTTAGCTGGAATTGCAGGGGAACAAACAGCTTGTTCTCAGGAAGGCTCCCGGGAGCTGAACCTTGATCAGCCGCAATTTCAGAGACTAAATCAGAATCAATAGCGGAAATGATTATACCTGGAGGCAAAATACAAGCAGGATCTTCCTCCGAAGGAGGGCTGGCCATGAAGCTACGTGACAGTGCATCAGCCTTAACATTTTTAGACCCAGCCCTATAGGTAACCACAAAGTTGAATCTGGTAAAAAATAACGCCCAACGAGCTTGTCTCGGGTTTAGCCTCCGGGCAGATTCTAGGAAAACCAGATTCTTGTGGTCGGTAAGGACTGTTACCTGGTGCCTAGCCCCCTCCAGGAAGTGGCGCCACTCTTCAAATGCCCATTTAATGGCTAAGAGTTTGCGGTTGCCAATATCATAGTTACTCTCAGTGGGTGAAAACATCCTGGAGAAGTAGGCACATGGACGGAGATGGGTGTGGGACCTGGTACCCTGGGACAAGACAGCCCCCACTCCCACCTCGGACGCGTCAACCTCCACGATAAATGGCTGCATTCGGTTGGGCTGAACCAGCATCGGGGCCGAGATAAAGCACTTCTTAAGGACCACAAAAGCCTGGACAGCCTCAGGAGGCCAGTGGAGGAGATCAGCACCTTTGCGAGTGAGATCCGTAAGAGGCTTAGTGATGACCGAGAAGTTAGCAATAAACCTCCTGTAATAATTAGCGAACCCCAGGTAGCACTGTAACGCCTTCAGGGAGGCAGGTTGGACCCATTCCGCCACAGCCTGGACCTTGGCAGGGTCCATGCGGAATTCATGAGGAGTGAGGATTTGGCCCAAAAATGGTATCTCCTGCACCCCAAACACACATTTTTCGGTCTTCGCAAACAGTTTTTTTCCCGAAGGACCTGGAGCACCTTCCTGACATGCTCAATGTGGGAGGACCAGTCCTTGGAAAACACAAGTATGTCATCAAGGTACACTACAAGAAATACCCCCAGGTAGTCTCTTAAAATCTCAGTTATGAAATTCTGGAAGACCGCGGGAGCATTACACAACCCAAAGGGCATGACGAGGTATTCGAAATGACCTTCGGGCGTGTTAAACGCCGTCTTCCACTCATCCCCCTCTTTGATGCGGATAAAGTTATACGCCCCCCGTAGATCAAACTTAGAGAACCATTGGGCCCCCTGAACCTGATTAAAGAGATCAGGAATCAGAGGAAGGGGATACTGGTTCCTTACAGTGACCTTATTCAAGCTTCGGTAGTCAATGCATGGCCTAAGACCACCATCCTTCTTCCCTACGAAGAAGAAGCCAGCACCTACCGGAGAAGTAGAGGGGCGAATGTAACCCTTGGCCAGACATTCCTGGATATACTCTCTCATGGCTTCACGTTCGGCACAAGAGAGATTAAATATCCTACCCTTAGGGAGCTTAGCTCCTGGTACCAAATTGATTGCGCAATCATATTCTCTATGAGGAGGTAACACTTCGGAGGCCTCCTTAGAGAAAACATCGGCGAAGTCCTGAACAAACTCAGGTAGCGTGTTCACCTCCTCAGGGGGAGAAATAGAATTAACAGAAAAACATGACGTCAAGCATTCATTATCCCACTTGGTAAGGTCCCCAGAATTCCAGTCAAACGTGGGATTATGCAACCAGGGAAGGCCTAAAACCAAATCGGACGATAATCCCTGCATCAACAGTACAGAGCACTGCTCCAAATGCATGGAGCCAACAAGGAGTTAAAAAACAGGGTTATGCTGTGTAAAATAACCATTAGCAAGAGGAGTGGAGTCGATACCCACTACCGGGACAGGTTTAGGCAAATCAATCAAAGGCATAGCTAGAGACATAGCAAATTCCACAGACATGATATTAGCAGAAGACCCTGAATCCACGAAGGCACTGCCGGTAGCAGACCTACCACCAAAAGAGACCTGAAAGGGAAGCAAGAATTTATTACGTTTCATATTTACGGGAAATACCTGTGCGCCCAAGTGACCTCCCCGATGATCACTTAGGAGCGGAAGTTCTCCGGCTGCATTCTTACGCTTAGGACAGTTGTTCACTTGATGCTTGTCATCCCCACAGTAGAAGCAGAGACCATTCTTCCTGCGGAAATCTCTACGTTGTTGGGGGGACACGGAGGCCCCGAGTTGCATAGGTACCTCCGAGTCTTCCGGGGAGGAACGAAGCAACGGAACCTCGGGAGGCATCATGGGGGAGTCAGAGGAGAAAACATCAAGATGTTCAAGTCGTCGTTCCCTGAGACGTCGGTCAAGTCGTACCGCTAAAGCCATAACCTGGTCTAGGGAGTCAGAAGAGGGATAACTAACTAGCAGGTCTTTCAGTGCGTTCGACAGACCCAATCTAAACTGGCACCTTAAGGCAGGGTCATTCAACCGAACAGCTACGCACCACTTCCTAAAGTCAGAGCAATACTCCTCAACAGGTCTCTTACCCTGACGTAAGGTCACCAGCTGACTCTCAGCAAAGGCAGTCTTGTCAGTCTCGTCATAGATGAGTCCGAGAGCAGAAAAGAAAAGATCAACGGAGGAAAGTTCAGGGGCGTCAGGAGCCAAGGAGAAGGCCCATTCTTGGGGCCCTTCCTGGAGCCGGGACATAATTATACCCACCCGCTGGCTCTCGGAACCTGAGGAGTGGGGCTTTAAACGAAAATAGAGCCTACAACTCTCCCGATAGGAGAGAAAAGTCTTCCGGTCCCCTGAGAACCGGTCGGGCAACTTGAGGTGGGGTTCAAGAGGTGAGGTGAGGGGGACTACCATGGTAGCATTAGGCTGGTTGACCCTCTGAGCCAGGGCCATGACCTGTAGGGAGAGACCCTGCATTTGCTGAGCCAGGGCCTCAAGGGGGTCCATAGTGATGTCAGGGACCAGGGTAGACTAGGTATGGGCTTGTGATTATGTAATGATGGGGGTGGGGAGACAGACAAGTGAGCCCTAATCTACCCGCCACTCAGTCCCTGCCTACTTGCAACGACCCGCCCTAGGCGACGGGGTACAACTGGGCGACGGTCCCTACGCTCAATAAGTGCACGACCGGCAAACAGACAAGGGTACACAGAGCTAGGGGGAGAGAGGGGCAGTTGCCCACGGCAACACCGTGAGCAACAAGAGAAGTGAACAAGCCGAGTCAAACCAGGAGAGTACGAGGTGCCAAACGCAGAGCAGAAGAGTAGTCAGCAAGCCGGGGTCAATATGAAGCAAGGAGAATAGTACAAGAAGCTGCAGCAGGGCCAGGAAACCAAACTAGAAGAATCACAAGCAAAGGAGGAACAGGAAAGGCAGGTATAAATAGACAGAGGGCGGGAGCTAGCTCCGTCTGGCCAGGCTGTGATAGGTTTTCCCACTCCTAAGCCTGCCACCCTCAGTGCTGGAAGATGGAGTCAGTCTCACAGACATAGAAGCAGGTGCAGACTGATTATCTATGGGCGTTAACCCCGAAGCTGTGCCTGGCAGATCCTTTACAAGGGACATATTAACTTGTGTATCTGAAGTGTATCTCCCCATGTAACAAGCGAGAGACCAACTGGGAGACCTTGAAGGGTGAAGAATCATTATAATGCATTGAAGTATTCTCATTGGCTGAATGAGAGTCATTATCATATTGTAGATGATTGGCTGAAATCAAAGCCTACACCTTTTCTGTCATCATACTTATATACTTGTTTGGATCAATAAAGATCAGAGAAGTATTTTGAGCATACCAGCAGCGTCTGTGTGTTATTTCTCCTCCGCGATATATCGATAACCAATAACCGCTGAGATTATTTGGACCTGAACAGGTGTAGTGATACAGGTGTTGGTTGACACCTAAATCTTCAGTCTAATATACTGTTGGCCAAACCTGCGTCGACATTCTCCATGGCACTACTTCACCTGCTCTTCAAATTACTGTTATGGGCAGTAAATATTGCCATGCCCTATTTAAAATGTTTCACAAATAGCTGTATTATAGTAGTTTCTCCACGATTTTACAATATTTTTGCTGCAGTTTTTCTGAAAATAGTGGCATAATAACTATAGTACCGCTATGTGAGAAACTTATAAAATAGTGCATGCCAATATTTCCTGCCCATGAAAGAAATTTGGAGAGAAGGTAAAGTGGTTCTCTACAATGTGGTTTCTGCTCTGCTTTGTCCCCAAGACACTCAGAGAGAGTTTACAGATAAGAGCAGCTTATATCAGGACGTTAGTAATAGGTAGGATGACTGGATAGACCAGAAGCCAGAAGTCACCCTGCAGGAGAGCCCATGGCTTCTGTAATTCTCCCCTGCCGTCCTGCTTCACATTCACTCAGGTTCAGTATGACGGCACGGAAGAATCACACAAATAGATCAATGCGCGCTACTGTTAGGGTATGTTCACACGCACTGTTTTCAGATAAATTAGGGCATTTACGCTTGAAAAAATGCCCCTAATACGCCTACAAACATCTGCCCATTGCTTGCAATGGGTTTTACGGTATTCTGTTCCCACGAGGTGCAATTTTACGCGTTGCTGTCAAAATACGGCACGTAAAAAGACGACCGCAAAAAAGAAGTGCATTTCACTTCTTGGGACGTTTTTGGAGCCGTTTTTCATTGACTCCATTGAAAATCAGCTCCAAAAACGGTCTTAAAATACGCAGCAAAAAATGCGAGTTGCTACAAAAACGCCTGAAAATCAGGAGCTGTTTTCGCCTGAAAACAGCTAAGTATTTTCAGACGTTTTTGGTCACTGCATGTGAACATATTCTAAGATTAGTTAAGCCAGGGCAGCAGCACGATCTGCACATGCACGTCCTCCATAGGCAGTCTTGACATAGTTAGGGAATGTTCACACGCAGGGACCAAAAACATCTGAAAATAAGGAGCTGTTTTCAGACAAAAACTCCTGATTTTCAGGCGTTTTTGTAGCAACTCTAGTTTTTTGCAGTGTATTTTACAGCCGTTTTTGGAGCTGATTTTCAATGAAGTCAATGAAAAACGGCTCCAAAAACATCCCAAGAAGTGACATGCACTTCTTTTTCGCGGGCGTCTTTTTATGTGCCGTATTTTGACAGTGACGCATAAAATTACACCTCGTGGGAGCAGAATACCGTAAAACCCATTGCAAGCAATGGGCAGATGTTTGTAGGCGTATTAGGGGCGTTTTTCAGGCGTAATTCGAGGCGTAAAATGCCCGAATTACTTCTGAAAACAGTGCGTGTGAATATACTCTTAGGGTGCAGTGACGCAGCAGATTTTGTTGCAGAAAATTCCTGCGACTAAAAATCTGTTCCATTCATTTGAATGCAACAAAATCTGCTGCGTGTGACTGAGATGATGATACTGGAGGCATGGTCCATAACTACACGACCCCAAAGAAGCTGCCGTCTCCTCCCCAGAGCCACAACCAGGGTGAACCTTTACACCGTGCAGCACAGGAAGGCTAATCTCCCCAACCATACCAAAACCACCCCACCAGCTTCTCTCCTCCCATAACCCCCACCACTAGACACCACTGGGGCACATAAGAGGATCGGGTATGGCACAGATCCTCACTTAAACAAGGGGGGGCAACATTAAAAAAAGAGCAATAAAAATAAAACCACATAAAGCAATATGAATATCTACACCTTAATGTGTATTGTCATGAATGAGAAAATGCAAAGGAGAAGATAATGGTTCAAAAAAGAGACAAATACAAAAACAATGACGATGGTTTTTCTTTTCTTTTTTTTCTAGCATTAACCCCTTCAGGACTGAGCCTGTTTTGGCCTTCAGGACGAAGCCGATTTTTCAAATCTGACATGTGTCCCTTTATGTGGTAATAACTCCGGAATGCTTTTGCCTATCCAAGTGATTCTGAGATTGTTTTCTCGTGACATATTGTACTTTATGTTAGGGAAAAAATTTGGTCGATAAATTCAATATTTATTTGTAAAAAACACCAAGATTTGAAGAAAATTTGCAAAAATTAGCATTTTTCTAAATTTAAATGTATCTGTTTGTAAAACAGATAGTAATACCACACAAAATAGTTACTAGTTAACATTTCCCATATGTCTACTTTAGTTTGACATCGTTTTTTGAACACTTATTTTTCTAGGACGTTACAAGACTTAGAACTTTAGCAGCGATTTCTCATATTTTCAAGAAAATTTCAAAAGGCGATTTTTACAAGGACCAGTTGAGTTCTGAAGTGGCTTTGAGGGCCTTATATATTAGAAAGTCCCCATAAATCACCCCATTTTGAAAACTGCACCCCTCAAAGTATTCAAAACAGCATTCAGAAAGTGTTTTAACCCTTTAGGCATTTCACAGGAATTAAAGCAAAGTAGAGGTGAAAGTTACAAATTTCATTTTTTTTTTACAAAATTCATTTGTAATAAAAAAAATTCTATACCACAGAAGGTTTTACCCGAGAAATGTAACTTATTATTTATTGCCCAGATTCTGAAGTTTTTAGAAATATCCCACATGTGGCCCTAGAGCGCTAATTTACTGAAATACAGGCCTCAGAAGCAAAGGAGCACTTAGTGGATTTTGGGGCCTCCTTTATTTTAGCATATATTTTAGGTACCATGTCAGGTTTGAAGAGGTCTTGTGGGGCCAAAACAATAAAAACCCCCAAAATTGACCTCATTTTGGAAACTTCACCCCTCAGGGAATTTATCTAGGGGTATAGTTAGCATTTTGAAACCACAGTTTTTTTGCTAAATTTATTTGAATTAGTATGTGAAGATGAAAATCTACTTTTTTTCTGAAAAAACATAGAAATTTTTAATTTTTTCAAGGAATAAAACAGAAAAAACACCCCAACATATGTAAAGCAATTTCTCCCGATTATATCAATACCCCATATGTGGTAATAAACTGCTGTTTGGACCCACAGCAGGACTCAGAAGGGAAGGAGCACCATTTGGATTTTGAAATTCTTATTTTGCTGGAATAGTTTTCAGTGCCGTGTCGCGTTTGCAATGCACTGGAGGGAACAAAATAGTGGAAACCCCCGGAAAGTGACCCCATTTTGGAAACTACACTCATCAAGGAATTTTTCTAGGGGTAAAGTTAGCATTTTGACCCCACAGTTGTTTTGCTGAATTCATTGGAATTATTCTGTAAAGGTAAAAATCTACTTTTTTTCTGAAAAAAGGTAGCCATTTTTAATTTTTACAAGGAATAAAGGAGAAAAAGCACCCCAACATTTGTAAAACAATTTCTCCCGATTACGGAAATATGCCATATGTGGTAATAAACTGCTGTTTGGACCCACAGCAGGGCTTAGAAGGGAAAGAGCACTATTTGTCTTTTGGAGCTCAAATTTAGCTGAAATGGTTTTTGGGTGCCATGTCGCATTTGCAAAGCCCCTGAGAGGCCAAAACAGTGGAAACCCCCCAAAAGTGGAAATTACACCACTTAAAGAATCTATCTAGGGATATAGTGGGCATTTAGACCCCACAAGTCTTTTGCAGGATTTATTAGAATTAGGCCGTGAAAATGAATATCGACATTTCTTCCACTAAAATGTTGCATTTTTTCAATTTCACAAAGGATAAAGGGGGTAAAAGCTGGCCAACATTTGTAAAGCAATTTCTCCGGAGTACGGCAATACCCCACGTGTGGTCATAAATGGTTTTTCATTAGAAAGTAATTAACCCTTTCTGGACTGATCCATTTTTTTCTTTTCCTTTTTAGTTTTTTCCTCCCCGCGTTCCAAGAGCCACAACTTTTTTATTTTTCAGTCAATAGAGCGGTATGAGGGCTTATTTATTGAGGGACGAGCGCTCGTTTTTATTGGTACCATTTTTTGGTACATGCAACTTTTTGAGCACTTTTTATTACATTTTTAGGTATTAAAAATGCTTTTAAATGCTTTTTATCTTGCCGAATAACAGCCTATTTGTAACGCCGCTACTGTTAGCTAAAGCGGGCCAAAATAACAAGTAATACCCCATGTTTCATGGATATTTTTTACTATGTATACTACTTTTTTTTCAGGACGCAGCCAGGTCTTATATGCTGGGAGGGCATGATGTGCTGGCGTTTGGTTTGGCATGCAGAGCAGCCCGCTTTAGCTAACAGTAGCAGCGTTACAAATAGGCTGTTATTCGGCAAGATACGTCATGCCTGACGAACAGCACATTATCCCTCAACGTATTACACATAGTACTGACACCCCATGTACTATTCACAGCACTGACCCCCATTCATCACATTTATTTACTATTTATTTTTATTACATTATTACACAGTTCTGACACTTTCATACATACATATTTCTTTTTTGCCATACATTCACACCCTAGCACCACACTGACACTGACACTCATTTACCGCACACCTTTGAGCACTTAGTTTGCCACTCCCCTCAAGACTAGTGGGAGGGGCTATCACTATTTAATGCACACTCCTTCTGCAGCATTTTTTGACCTGTCTGCGTCCTGCTGGGAACGGGTCTTCACCCACCCACCTACCTAGTGAGTATGGCCTTTTTTGTGGTTTTGCTATTATCTTTTTTGCAGTATTCTTATGTTATATAATAATTTTATTTTCAAGTTTTTGGTGAAGACATCCTTAAACATCATAAAAGATCCTGGGCCCCAACACAAAATCTGTAACAAGGCCCCCAAGTGTCATTGCCATCAGGAGTTGGGTGGGCCCTATCAGTTGGGCCCTATCAGGCACCAGGGTAAGATGTGACTAGAACCTCTGCCACCTCTATGGTTATGCCCCTGAAACCAGACTAATATGGTTTGGGATGTCACAATTTCTGCTTATTTCCATTTAAAGCTCTGTGATTTCTTTGAGAAGCAAATAATATTAATAAATATATACTCCATATTGTCATAGTAAGACTCCAGACATCGTAATGTGAAATATTACACAATTACTCCCACAAAGATGGTAAAAAAGACAATACAATATATTAATGACAATACTTTTTTATTTTCATCAATTCCTATGGTAAGGAGCTCTATAACAGGTAACATGGTGAGTACAACCCAAGAGCTGATCTATATTCAGGCTCGCAGTGTTATATCCATTTAGCAGCTTCACCAGTCCATAGAAATGCTGAGAGAAAGAGAACGTATTGTCCAGGCCTGTGTCCATTATCGCAGGAGGTGCGACCAACAAAGTTTATCATGGAACTGGTGAAGAAATAGATTTTGTATCTTTTGATATTTCTGTTTGACACAATTTGTAGTCTTTTAGCAGGAACATCTTTAGTTCTGCGCAATTCCATTCAAGTCCTACACACTGTATTTATAGAAGGCCTTTGAGGAAAGTCTTTTTAGGTTTATAATAATGTCCTGTGAGGTTAACAACCTGTCTCTCTCTCTCTCCCTATAAAGGTTTTCCAGGTTGGATATCCTTAAGTCCAGAGTAAGATAGCAATGTATCCATTAGAGAGTCAAGAAATGCCGTGTTTCCATCATGTCTTCCAGTATTGATGTCCTTTTCTTTTTCTATTCAGTAAATTCCCAATTCAGAATTAAGATTTCCAGATCTTCCAAGGAGGTGAGTAGAAAGTAAACCTTTCAGAACATCTAAGCTTCCATCTGGGATCAAAGTGTATCCTGGTAAGAAGAGGACAAGCACATTATTTAGTATAAAACGGTCACTATGTAATAAATCTGTCACTTCAATCCCCCCAACCGCCCCATAATCAATAAAATTTACTTACCACCACTTTACTTTGATGGATTCTGTATTACACTTCTGCAAATAGTATGTGTGTTGAGAATCTTTATTTGCTAGACTGTCAGGAGACATTAGTACTACAAGGAAGAAGGGGAAGGTCTGTAGTGGTAGAATATCGGGTCTCCTTCCTTGGAAATGTCAGTGCCAAGAAGAGCCGCTCTCATAGCTATATTTTGACAGATCGGAGTCTGTTCTAATAAGGATTCATCGAGCTTGCACAGGCCACTTTTCAGTTGTTACTGGAGTTCTAGTTCTCCACAGTCATTTTGAGCGTCAATGTTTAAGTAGATGGAATATAGGAAGGATTAGTAGACTGGTGATGATTCCTCTAGATACTTGTTACAGTATTCCAGGGTCCTCCCAGCAATTCCAGGATCCTTCTCACCTTCTCATCTTGTACAGCTATATCCCTCAAAACATCAATCAGTTCATTTTTGAGGAGCTTGTAATTTTGCTTGTGTCTTGTTGAGCTTTCACGATATTCGCTGTTGTTTATCAGACGTGTAAGCTTCATCTCAACATATTCCTGACAAATAGCAGTCAAGGAACTAGAAAGAAATCTGATGAGCCAAGGCATTTTCATCAGTATTAAGTCAGAGCAATCGACCAACTAACCAACCAACTGACAAAAAAGTCACTGAGAAAACTGGGGAAGAGACAGTATCCAGTAGGCATTCCGCTATGACATCACACGACTTGCTATGACGACCTTAGCAACCAGGTGGCAAAACTTTCTGCTAGTTGGTTGTCAATTTATTAAAGGGAAATGACACTTAAATATGGATTGGCTACCACTTGATTTCTCTATGGGTTCTCTAACTGTACATTGTAAAGGCTAATTACGTAATTACGGACCCATTAATTTCTTTTGGCCACGGACACCTTTTAGTATATTTACTGATGGGTGTCCGAGCTGAAAAAATTATAGAACCTGTCCTATTCTTCTCCGTAATTACGGCACTGACTCTCCCATGTGCATCCGTAAACTGTCCGTATTTACGGAAGCGTTGCTATGCAACATGTTGGTGACAACATTTGCAGCCTCCCTCTTTTTTTACGGATCCGTATATACAGATCAAATACGGATGCAATACGGACCGTATATATGGACGAATTGCGGATGACTACAGATCCGTATTTACGGACAGTATTTACAAACAGATGAAAATACGGTCGTGTGCATGGGGCCTAACCTATTACTATCAATTTATGTGTTAGCCATATGTTACTTATCTTCTCCTATAAAGGAGTCAAGTGCACACTGTCATGCTGCAGGTAACTCCAGTCCAGGGTGGTAAAGAGTTAACAAGAAATAATCCATCACGAGACATAAATAAAATAATAATAAAGAATATACTGTGTTGTTTAAAATCACTAAAATTCATTAACCCCTTCCCGCTCCTGGACGTACTATTAGGTCATGGTAGCTGTATCGTTCGCGCTCCATGACCTAATAGTACGTCTCGGGAGTAACGGCCGTTTCGGCCGTCCTCCCGACATATACAGGAGCTGTGACAGCTGCTGTCTCGTACAGCAGATGTCACAGCTCCTACAGCGCTGACCGATCGCTGTGTCCCCGCTGATTAACCCCTTAAAAGCCGCGTTCAATAGAGATCGCGGCTTTTTAGGGGTTAAGCTGCCATCGCCGGCCTGCTACACGATAGCGGCCGGCGATGGTGACTATGGCAACCGGACACCAAACAATGGCGTCCGGCTATGCCATAGACGGAAGCCTAGTGTGTCCTGACAAAGTCAGGACCCACTATGCTTGCTGTCAGTGAGTAGCTGACAGCTCTGATACTCTGCACTACGCATGTAGTGCAGTGTATTAGAATTGCAATCAGGGCCTCCTGCCCTCAAGTCCCCTAGTGGGACAAAGTATTAAAGTAAAAAAAAGATGTGTAAAAATAAGAAAATAAACGTTTTAAAAGTATTAAAAGTAAAAATCCCCCTTTTTCCCTTATCAGTCATTTATTATTAATAAAAATATATAAACAAACAAATAAACTATACATAATTGGTATCGCTGCGTCCGTAACGGCCTGAACTACAAAATTATTTTGTTCTTTATCCCGCACGGTGAAAGCCGTAAAAGAAACTAATAATAAACCGTACCACAATCACAATTGTTTGGTCACTTCAACTCCCAAAAAATGGAATAAAAAGAGATCAAAAAGTCGCATGTACCTAAAAATGGTACTGATCGAAACTACAGTTCGTTACGCAAAAAATAAGTCCTCGCACGGCTTTATTGATGTAAAAATAAAAAAGTTCTGGCTCTTAGAATAAGGTAACACAAAAAGTGAATGATTTTTTACAAAACGTATTTTATTGTGCAAACGCCATAAGACATAAAAAAAACTATAAACATCTGGTATCGCCGTAATCGTATCGCCCCGCAGAATAAAGTGAATATGTCATTTATAGCGCACGGCGAATGCTGTAAAAAAAATAGAATAAAAAAACAATAGTAGAATTTCTGTTTTTTAGTCACCACGCCACCTAAAAATAGAATAAAAACTGATCAAAAAGCTGCATGCACCCCAAGAAAACTACAATGGATTCCTCAAGGGGTCTAGTTTCCAAAATGGGGTCACTTTTGGGGGATTTCCACTGTTTTGGCACCACAAGACCTCTTCAAACCGGACAAAGGCCTCTTCAAAGGAGGCCTCAAAATCCACTAGGTGCTCCTTTGCTTCGGAGGCCGGTGCTTCAGTCCATTACCGCACTAGGGCTACATGGGGGATATTTCTCAAAACTGCAGAATCTGGGCAATACATATTAGGTTGCGTTTCTCTGATAAAACCTTATGTGTTATAAAAAAAAATGGTATAAAGAGGATTTTCTGACAAAAAAAAAAATGTACATTTCACCTCTACTTTGCTCTAAATTTCTGTGAAACACCTAAAGGGTTCATAAACTTTTTAAATGTTGTTGTGAATACTTTGAGGGTCTAGTTTCTAAAATGGGGTGTTTGATAGGGGTTTCTAATATATGGGCCCCTCAAAGCAACTTCAGAACTGAACTGTAACCTAAAATAATAAATAAATGAGGCAATACTTGGCTTCTTACATTATACTGATAATGAGCCGTGCCTACCCCGAGATGACCCCAGTTTTGACCGTTTGTATAAACGGAGACCCCTATTAGACCGTTTCAGTGCCCGGTTTTCCCAAGCATTCACCCCCGAGAAGTGTATTTCTATTGATGAGTCCTCGGTAGATTTTAAAGGGAGGGTTCAATTCCGCGAGTACCTGCCGGGTAAGAGGGCAAGGTATGGCGTGAAGATGTATAAGCTATGTGAGAGTGCATCAGGGTATACCTACAGATTTAGGATATATGAAGGGAAGGACACCAGTATTCAGCCCCCAGAGTGCCCCCCCCCCTTACTGGGAGTTAATGCAAAATTTGTGTGGGATTTGGTGCACCCACTGCTGGACCAGGGTTACCACCTCTACCTGGATAATTTTTATACCAGTGTCCCACTCTTCAACTGCCTCTCTTCCAGTCCTGCGGCATGCGGCACTGCTAGAAGAAATCTGAGAGGCCTCCCTAAGACTCTGCTTGGGCAAACACTCAGAAGAGGTGAGTGCAGGGCACAATCCAGCAGCAAAATACTGTGTGTCAAGTACAAGACAAGAGAGATGCCACACCAGTACCCATGTACCTGTACGAGGTACCAGTACAGAGACACCCAAACCAGACTGCATCCTGGACTACAATAGGTACATGGGGGGGGGGGTGGACTTGTCAGATCAAGTCCTGAAGCCCTACAGCGCCATGCGTTGTGGTATAAGAAGCTGGCCGTGCACATCATACAGATGGCTTTGTACAATGTGTACGTGCTACGTCGATGTGCAGGCCAGAGGGGAACTTTCCTGGAATTTCAAGAGGTGATTATCAAGAACCTAATCTTCAGGGACCAAGAAGGAGGTGGGGCATCCAGTACTTCTGTAAGCGAGGCCACACGCATCGTACCAGGGCAACACTTTCCAGGAGAAGTTCCCCAAACTGGCAAGAAGGGAAAAAGTCAAAAGAGGTGCAAAGTCTGCTATAAGAGGGGGATAAGGGAGGACACAATATATGAATGTGACACGTGTCCCAAAAAAACAGAGCTCTGTATGAAAGAGTGTTTTAAAATTCATACATCCCTTGGTTTATAATTTACCCCAATTTTACTTACCCTGATGTACTCCGCACAACTTATCCCCCCTCGTCTTTCCCTTCTGGGCCCTGCTGTGTGCCCAGGCAGCTGATAACAGCCACATGTAGGGTATTGCCGTACCCAGGAGAACCCACATTACAGTTTATGGGGTGTATGTCTCTGGTCAAAATGCTCACTACACCTCTAGATGAATGCCTTAAGGGTGCAGTTTTTAAAACGGGGTCACTTCTTGCGGGTTTCAACTGTACTGGTACCTCAGGGGCTTCTGCATACATGACTTCGCACCAGAAAATCCCCAGTAGGCCAAATGGTGGTCCTTTTCTTCTGAGCCCTCCCATGGGCCCAAACCGCAGTTTATCACCACAAATGGGTTATTGCCGCACTCAGGAGAAATTGCGCAACAGAATGGGGTATTTTGTTTCTTGTGAAAATAAGACATTTTCAGCCAAAACTACATATTATTGGAAAAAATTAATTTTGAATTAATTCCCAGCCCAATTCAAATAAGTTCTGTGAAAAAACTATGGGGTCAAAATGGTCACAACACCCATAAATGAATTCCCTGAGGGGTGTAGTTTCCAAAATGGGGTCATTTCTTGTTGGTTTCCATTGCTTTGATACCTCTGGGGCTCTGCAAATGCGACATGGCACCCGAAAACCAATCCAGGAAAATCTGGACTCCAAAGAACAAATAGCGCTCCTTTCCTTCTGAGCACTCCCATGGGCCCAAACGGCCGTTTATCACCACAAATGGGGTATTGCCGCACTCAGGACAAATTGGGCAACAAAATGGAGTATTTTATTTATGTGAAAATAAGAATTTTTGAGCTAAAACGACATATTATTGGAAAAAATCTATTTTTTTTAATTCCCAGCCCAATTCAAATATGTACTGTGAAGAAACTATGGGGTCTAAATGGTCACATTACCCATAAATAAATTCCTTGAGGGGTGTAGTTTCCAAAATGGGGTCACTTCTGGTGGGTTTCCATTGCTTTAATACCTCTGGGGCTCTGCAAATGCGACATGGCACCCGAAAACCAAACCAGCAAAATCTGCACTCCAAAGAATACACAGCGCTCCTTCCCTTCTGAGGCCTCCCATGGGCCCAAATGGCAGTTTATCGCCACAAATGGGGTATTGCTGCACTCAGGAGAAATTGGGCAACAAAATGGGATATTTTGTTCCCAGTGAAAATAAGAGATTTTGATAAAAAATGACATCTTATTGGAAAAAATGAAATTTTTTTCATTTCACAGCCCAATTCAAATAGGTGCTGTGAAAAAACTGTGCGGTCAAAATTGTAACAACAACCATATTTGAATTCCTTGAGGGGTGTAGTTTCCAAAATGGGGTCACTTATGGTGGGTTTCCATTGCTTTGATACCTCTGGGGCCAGGGGCGTAGCTAAAGGCTTATGGGCCCCGATGCAAGAATTCTTACTGCCCCCCCCCCCGCAAACTTCTCATGGCCGATGGTCCGCAGCTTTCAGCTGCATCGCTGGGTCTCCTAAGTGACCCAACAATGCAGCACTAGCAGCCGGGGGCGTCGCTAAGGCTGGGTTCACACACCCTATTTACGGACGTAATTCGGGCGTTTTAGCATTGAATTCCGTCCGAAAATGCGGCTCAAAAGCGTTGGTAAACATCTGCCCATTCATTTGAATGGGTCTTACGATGTTCTGTGCCGACGGTCATTTTTTTTTACGCGCCGCTGTCAAAAGGCGGCGCGTAAAAAAGACACCCGCGTCAAAGAAGTGCCTGTCACTTCTTCAGACGTAAATGGAGCCATTTTCCATGGACTCCATGGAAAAACAGCTCAAATTACGTCCGTAATGGACGCAGCGAAAGACGCCTGCACATGCCAATACGGCTGAAATCACGGTGCTGTTTTCTCCTGAAAACAGCACCGTAATTTCAGCCGTAACGGACGCTGCCGTGTGAACATACCCTCAGGGCTTAAAATGTCAGGGGAAAAAACCCAATATATATGTGTCCGCCCAAAAAAAAGTGTGTGTATAGGAGACAGCATAGCATATCTATAGCACTACGACCCTATAAACTATGGATAGGATTAGATACAGTGGCTCAGCAGACAGTATCACACATGATAGGATTAGATACAGTGGCTCAGAAGGCAGTATCACACATGATAATATTAGATACAGTGGCCCAGCAGACAGTATCACACATGATTGGATTAGATACACAGCTCAGCAGACAGTATCACACATGATTGGATTAGATGCTCAGCAGACAGTATCACACATGATAGGATTAGATACAGTGGCTCAGCAGACAGTATCACACATGATTGGATTAGATACAGGGCCCAGCTCGCTGACATTGCGTCTCCAGCGCTGGACCCAGGATAGGTAAGAATAATAATTTTGCTTCTTTATGTGTTACTGATTATTTTTGTGTGTTTGTGTTTTTTTACAGGTTCGGTTGTTGGACTTCGGATACGAGGACTTTAATGACGTTGTTTTTTTTATTCTCAATAAAATGGTTAATGAGGGTTGTGTTTTTTTATTTCAATAAAATATTTTTTCTATGTGCTTGTATCTTTTTAAACTTTATTATCACCGCCTTAGTAATGGCTGCCGGCTGATTGACAACCTCAATTACTAAGGCGGGGCTTAATGTTAGCCGGTGCAGAGGCTACACTAACCCCCATTATTACCCCGGTACCCACCGCCACCAGGAGTACTGGGAAGAGCCGGGTGTGAACTAGTACCCGACCATCTGTAGTGACGGGCAGGCACTGGGGCGGCCGCAGGCTGGTAGTATTAGGCTGGGGAAGGCCAAAAACAGTGGCCCTTCCCACCCTGGTAATGCTGCCTGCTGCTGCTGTGTTGCATCTGGCTGGTTATGAAAATTGAGGGGGACCCCACATCGTTCTTTCCAATTATTTTTTTTTTTTTTAATGACGTGGGGTCCCCCCCATTTTTCATAACCAGCCAGATACAATAAAGCAGCAGCAGCCTAGCATCACCAGGGTAGGAAGGGCCACTGTTTTTGGCCTTTCCCCTCCTGATAATACCAGCCTGCGGCCGCCCCCATGCACCCCCATCACTACAGATGGTCAGGTACTGGATCGTACCCGGCTCTTCCCAGCACCCCTGGTGGCGGTGGGTACCGGGGTAAAAAAGGGGGTTAGTGTTCGCCTCTGCATCGGCTAACACTAAGCCCCGCCTTAGTAATGGCCGCCAGCTGATTGACAGCATCCATTGCTAAGGCGGTAGTAATATAGTTTAAAAAAAAACACAAAGACATAGAAAAAATATTTTATTGAAATAAAAAAAAACAACACAGCCCTCATTAACCATTTTATTGATAATAAAAAAAAAGCCGTCATCGAAGTAGTCCAGGAATCCGCCGTAGTCCAACGACCGAACCTGTAAGAAAACACACAAAAAATGATTAGTAACACGTGTGTTAGGCTTAGATACAGGGCCCATGTGTGATACTGTCTGTGGGACCCTGTATCTAAGCCTACCACAACGTAGGCTTAGATACAGGGTCCAGCACACAGTAATCTTATACAATATAAGATTACTGTGTCCTGGGGACCTGTATCTAAACCTACAGTGTGGTAGGCTTAGATACAGGGCCCAGCATAAGGGATCACACATGGGCCATGTATCTAAGCCTACCATGTGATTGGCTTAGATACAGGGCCCAGCAGACAGGATCACACATGGGCCATGTATCTAAGCCTACCATGTGATTGGCTTAGATACAGGGCCCAGCAGACAGGATCACACAATCTGTGATCCTATTGTCAGGGATCATTACTATGTATATTGTTTGAAAAATATTATCCTCACACATATGTATATACATTTCAGTTCTTTGTGTAATATATTGACATATATAACAAGTTCTTTGTTCATGTCGGACACACCTATGGAAGACACCGCCCCCTGGAATGCAAGAAGAGTGAGTCTGAGAAACTGGTGGGGGGGCTTGGGCACTCCCACATCTCTGGGGAGGAGGCATGTGTCTCTTTCTGTGTTTCTTTGTTCTGAATAAAAAGGTTTTTTTCAGTCTTCCTCCTGACGGAGAGGTAAGCTGTACCAAACATCTGTGTGGTGTACTTCTCTCCAGGCATGCCTTCAGCTTTCAATTTACAGAGGTGGTTATTCGGTGTGAAATACGGACCTGACATTTGGCACCCCAGATGGGAACTCACTCGAGGAAATATCAAAATCCGGACAATCGACAATTACAGGGGGAAACCGATAACTCAAAGTTGCCCACTGAAGGAATTTGATCACCTCCGCAATAACACGGTAAGCTAATTGATTTTATAAATCTTCGTCTTATCTGTGTTAGTGGACAGTCTTGTGGCGATCTGTAGAACCCTTTTGTTGATTTCCTGGATTATCTCAGGCGACAGAAGTGATATTTTCCGCTGTGAGGTCAAAAACCTGTGAGACCTTAGTCGCGCCCGACTAACCATCCTCTGGGTAATTAGGGACTAGATAGAAAATACGCGGACACAATATATATGTGTGATAAGTCGTGGATAGTATTGTAACCTGTCTTATACAGGGGCACGCGGGCATAAGTACATGTGTGATAAGTCGTGGATAGGCACGCGGGCATAAGTATATGTGTGATAAGACGTGAGACACGGGGTGCAATGCACTGATAAGACGTGAGACGCGGGGTGCAATGCACTGATAAGACGTGAGACAGCTGCACGCGGGGTGCAGTGCAAAAACACTGATAAGTCGTGTGATAAGGCACATGCGGGGTGTATAAACTGAAAAAAAACAAAAAAAACTGTTAAGTCGTGTATTAAATTGTAGGTAATATAGTGGCCAGACCAGAGAGTTGTAGACCGAAAATTGTTATATAAGTTACGTGTATAATATAGACTGTTAGAATGGATGGTTTACGGTCCATATTCAAATCATCAGGATCACCCGATCCTATTCATGATTTGGTGAAGTGAATGGAAGTTAGGAATAAGAAAGGTATTGCATGTTATATGTATTAGAAAACACAGGACCAGCCGACGCCCGGTAATGGCTTCCGTACCTCATGTTGAGTGTGTCCTCATTGTGGGTGGGAAACCCCCCCCTTCACAGCTGCACAATGTGTTTCCAATGGGAGAGGCTGCCCCCCCACCACCCACCCCTGATGTGGCCACGCCCAGCCCAACCAAATCAGTATGAAATAATCGCCTTGTTAATTTTGTCATTTGTAGTGTCTTCTATTTTTTAGGTTCCATGCTAGACGCTGTTCACTGATGAAGCAACACGTCATCATAATATAGAGATGGTGGCCGACAGATTGTAGACTGTTACAGATTATATGTTTGATGTTTTGAACGTAGATAATTCCTATACAATGGTGTGATGAATGATTGCAGATACGTATGTTGTTTTGCCGGCATTGAAAGTGTTAAGATTGTGAGACTAGAAGCTGTGAGAAATGAGTGTGTGACCCCCCTCCCTCTCCCCTGTAGTGTGCTGTGTTTGGGAGGAGGAGGGGGGCTGACTGGGTGCAGTCTGCAGGGCTGAGGAGACAAAGGGATTACAATATGCACTGCTAGATATATATATATCAGTAATGTCTACAAACCTAAATAAATTTCTTCTCTTTGCGCATGCGCTGTTGTTTATAAAAGTTACGATATTTATGTGTTATGATGTGATCAGATTTCATGTGTTTTGATGTTAATTCAGATGTATTAAACTATAGATACTGTGAGACACGGGGTTTTGAAAATGTATGTGCCCCCCACCGTTCCCTAGTTTTATATACAGTTTATTGGTTTGCAGTAATTAATGTTATCAGATATAATATTTTCTGTTTTATTGAATAACTAACTACAATTGTTTTGTTTTTGATTTCACACATAAATTATGTCATTGTAAAGATCAAATGTATATTCGTCAGGAAAAAGTCATTTTTGTTTCAGGCTGTTGTACGTTACAGGGGGTTAAACTAGTACCGCACAGATAGAGTGCCAGACTTTGTTATGTTGAGATGTAGTTTTGAACTCTGCTACATTACTTTCGCAGAGTCCACAAAGGGGGGAATGGTGAAGGAACTGATCAGGTACATTTTTGGTTTGTTTTGAGTTAATTAATTTGGTTTCAGGAGATCTAAAAATGTGTAAGAGACCCCAATGAGTAATCCAGATTAAATGTGTATGAGAGTAACCTACATTTTGAGGTTTTTCTGTGTAGATGGTTCCAAATCTTTCCAGAATGGTGAATATGGCACTGGGTATGCTGTGCTGTAGTCTCCACCCAATATGAGGTATTGTGTAAGAGACCATCCCCCTCCAGCAAAGTTACACAGGAGGCAGAGGTGACGTCACTCACAGATGGGTCTTTACAGATTTAGATGGGGGAGAAGGCAAAACAAAAACAAAAAAAACTTGTCTGGACATTGTTAATTTGATGTAAAGTTTTTAGGAATGTTTTATTTTTATTTGTTTTTGTATTAATCAAGTATTTGCAGAACCGGATAAAAGTGAGATTCTCAAAGTAGTCTGGATTATCAGATGAGTGTGGAGAAGTGTATAACATTTGTTTTTATTTTAGAGGATGAAGACGCCACCCCTTTGAGATATTCTATCTATATGTGACATGGGTTTTTAATGTAAATTTGTAATAAAGAGATTTTATTATACAGTATGTACAAGACAGGATACGAGGCACCAGGTAAATCATTCAGAAACCACTCTCACCTTCTTGTTCATCTCAAGGAGCGGAGCTGGAGGTGCTCGCTGAGGCTTGTAACCTGGCGAAAGGTAAGACGGCCGACATTTACACTGACTCTAGGTACGCTTTTGGCATCGCCCACAATTATGGGCCCATTGGTAGTAGGAACTTTATTGGATCATCGGGTAAGCCAATTGAGAGAGCGAGAGAGGACAGAACTGACAACAAGGGTATATGCAGCCAGGTGTCAGTAAATTGGCTTGTCCCTGGATACAATAATGCCACCACTAGGTTTGTAGCAGCCGGCATGATGTGCTCACTGCATGACATAGGTAAAACAGCAAAGGTACCTGTGAAAAGTGCAGCCCGGCCAGATTACCCGTCCCAGCGACTGCAGAACATACAACTACCCGAGGTAGAAGTGTATGACAATGTGCTCGTGTGTGTAGACCTGTTCTCAGGGGGGGCCTGAAGCCCGGCCGATATCTTCCCCATTGCAGACGTGTGTAAGGGACGGGGGAACAGTGTTATCCCAAGTATTGACCTGATGTTTGTACAATGATAAGATGTCAGCAGTTCTCTAGACATTGTCCCAAAGTTAGTTTGTTTAATAACTGTATTTAAGAAGTGTTGTGGGAATATTAAATACTGAGATTAAGTTTCATGTAAAGTTCTGGACCAGCCTTAGCATTGGACTATTAGAGTCATGCGTCAGATAAAAGGTACAGAAGCGGAATATTCCCATGCGAAAACATTTTTATTTGTTTATTTTTGTTGTTATTGTGAAAGGAAAATTTTAGAGCAGAGAATTCTGTGCAGTGTATATGTGTAAGTATAGATATGTATATAAAGAAGAAGAATCAGTTTGTAGGTATCAGTTTTAGTTACTGACCAGTGTGAACGGTTAACATAAATCTGTCATTGTTAATGTTTTTCTTCAAGTTAATTATCTGATTAAGATCAATTACTGATTAGGCTATGAAAAGCTTGTTCTTCACAGGAAGAGTCCAACTGGGAGCGGAAGGCGTGAGAACCAGATTCTGACAGACGGATAAAGGAAGGTAAACCGGTAACACCCAAGGCACTCTTGATGGCACTTGTATTGATGGTGTATGACCTCACATATGCCCTAAGACTGCAAGGATCGATTTGGTAAGATCTAATTGGTATGTCCCAGGTTTTACAGCTGTTGCTGCTAAATTCTGTTAGAGCTATAGTTACATAGTTACATAGTTACATAGTTAGTACGGCTGAAAAAAGACACATGTCCATCAAGTTCAACCAAGGGAAGGGAAAAGGGAAGGAAAAATTTCTACACATAGGAGCTAATATTTTTTTGTTCTAGGAAATTATCTAACCCTTTTTTAAAGCCATCTACTGTCCCTGCTGTGACCAGCTCCTGCGGTAGGCTATTCCATAAATTCACAGTTCTCACTGTAAAGAAGCCTTGTCGCCTCTGCAGCTTGAACCTTTTTTTCTCCAGACGGAGGGAGTGCCCCCTTGTTTTTTGAGGGGGTTTTACAAGGAACAGGATTTCACCATATTTTTTGTATGTGCCATTAATATATTTATATAAGTTAATCATGTCCCCCCTTAGTCGTCTTTTTTCAAGGCTAAATAGGTTTAATTCTTTCAATCTTTCCTCATAACTTAAATTCTCCATGCCCCTTATTAGCTTCGTTGCTCTTCTTTGTATTTTTTCCAACTCCAGGGCATCCTTTCTATGAACTGGAGCCCAGAACTGAACTGCATATTCTAGATGAGGCCTCACTAATGCTTTGTAAAGTGGCATTATTACATCCCTGTCCCGCGAGTCCATGCCTCTTTTAATACACGACAATATCCTGCTGGCCTTTGAAGCAGCTGATTGACACTGCATGCTGTTATTGAGTTTATGATTTACAAGTACACCCAGATCCTTCTCAACAAGTGAATCCGCCAGTGTAGCGCCCCCTAGGACATATGATGCATGCAGGTTGTTGGTACCAAGATGCATAACTTTACATTTATCTACATTAAACTTCATTTGCCAAGTGGACGCCCAAACACTTAGTTTGTTTAAATCTGCCTGTAATTCATGAACATCTTCCATAGTCTGAACTATATTACATAGCTTGGTGTCATCTGCAAAAATAGAAATAGTGCTATTAATCCCTTCCTCTATATCATTAATAAATAAGTTGAATAATAGTGGTCCCAGCACTGAACCCTGGGGTACACCACTTATAACCGGGGACCATTCAGAGAAGGAATCATTGACCACAACCCTCTGGATACGGTCCTTGAGCCAATTCTCAATCCAATTACAAACTATATTTTCTAAACCTATAGTCCTTAATTTACCCATTAGGCGTCTATGGGGGACAGTGTCAAATGCCTTTGCAAAGTCCAAAAACACTAAATCCACAGCGGCCCCTCTGTCTAGACTTCTGCTCACCTCTTCATAAAAACAGATTAGGTTAGTTTGACAACTTCTGTCCTTAGTAAAACCGTGCTGGCTGTCACTTATAATGCTATTTATTGTCACATAATCCTGTATATAGTCCCTCAATAGCCCCTCAAACATTTTCCCCACGATGGATGTTAAGCTTACTGGTCTATAATTACCCGGGGAAGACCTAGAGCCCTTTTTGAAAATAGGCACCACATTTGCCCTGCGCCAGTCCCTTGGCACTATACCAGTCACTAGAGATTCTCTGAATATTATGAAAAGGGGGACAGAAATAACTGAACTAAGCTCTTTAAGAATTCTAGGGTGTAACCCATCTGGTCCCGGAGCCTTGTGCACATTTATTTTATTTAATTTAGCTTGGACCATCTCTACATTCATCCAATTCAGTATATCAACTGATATATTAACAGCACTGGCACCGGCTACATCAGCTGCTCTTTCTTCTGTTGTATATACAGAGCTAAAGAACCCATTTAGTAACTCTGCCTTCTCTTGATCCCCTGTGATCAACTCCCCATTACCATTATCTAGGGGTCCTACATGTTCAGACCTTGGCTTTTTTGCATTTATATGCTTGAAGAATTTTTTAGGATTTGTTTTACTATCCTTGGCCACCTGCCTTTCATTTTGTATTTTTGCTAATTTTATTACATTTTTACAGATTTTATTAAGCTCTTTATATTTTACAAAGGCTACAGCTGTACCCTCAGATTTGTATTTTTTAAATGCCCTTTTTTTGTCATGTATTGCCCCTTTCACAGAAGGTGTAAGCCATGTGGGGTTTAATTTGAGTCGTTTATACTTATTACCTGTAGGAATAAATTTTGCACTATAATAACTCAAAGTAGATTTGAAAATCTCCCATTTATCATTTGTTCCATTATTTGACATTAGTTCTTCCCAGTCTATATCCTGAATTGCAGCCCTCATCCTGGGGAAATTGACTTTCTTAAAATTAAATGTTTTTGCCCTCCCAGCCTGCGTTTGTTTTTTACAGTATAGGTAAAATGTAACTATATTATGATCACTGTTACCGAGGTTTTCACGAACATTGACATTCCCAACAAGATCTGCATTATTAGAAATGACCAGATCCAACAGAGCTTCACCTCTAGTCGGGTCTTCCACAAACTGGCCCATAAAATTTTCCTGCAATAGGTTGAGGAAATGTCTCCCCTTTGCAGTTGAAGCCGAACCATGACACCAATTAATATCCCGGAAATTAAAATCTCCCATTATCACTACAGTACCCGCCTGTGCAGCCCGCTCCATCTGTTTATATATCTGACCTTCCATCTCCTCAGTTATATTGGGGGGTCTATAGATTACACCAAAAGTAATTTTTTCAGTGTTTACCTCCCTTTCTAGTTCCACCCACAAGGTTTCAACCTCCTCACAGTCTTGACCCACTATTGTCTCTTTCACACTCGCCTTCATATCACTTCTCACATACAGACATACACCACCACCTTTCCTATTTGTCCTGTCTTTACGAAAAAGTGTAAAACCCTGTAGATTTACAGCCCAGTCATGTGAAGAGTCCAGCCATGTTTCAGCAACACCAACTATATCTATATTTTCTTCCAGTATCAAGGCCTCCAGCTCCCCCATTTTGCTTGCTAGACTTCTGGCATTTGTGAACATACACTTTAACTTGCCTGTCAGTTTTTCACTTTTATTATCAGAAATGTGATTTGACATTAATCGGTCCTTTTTATTTACACTGATGTTTTGTAACGAAAGGATCTCCTTATCTTGTTGTCTAGTCCTCTCCCCACATTCTGTTTCTCCCCCCACCAATATAGTCTGACCCCTCTCTAACCTGGCTACCCCTTTTTTTTCTACATTGACCTCCCTCCTCAGCCCTAGTTTAAATACTCCGCCACCCCAGCTAGAATTCTCTCCCCCAGCACAGCGGACCCCCTTCCATTTAGGTGCAAATCATCTGCAGAATACAGTTTGTACCCCAATGAAAAGTCAGCCCAGTGCTCTAGGAACCCAAATCCTTCTCCTCTACACCAAGACTTCAGCCATGCATTTAACTCCCTAAGCTCCCGCTGTCTTTCCTGTGATGCGCATGGCACAGGCAGTATTCCTGAGAATACAACCTTGGAGGTCCTTCCCTTCAGCTTGTAGCCTAGTTCTTTAAAATTATTCTTAAGGCTCCTCCACCTACCATTTATTCTGTCGTTGGTACCGACATGGACCACGACAGCTGGATCATCACCAGCCCCTCCCAGCAATTTGTCCACCCGTTCCACCACATGCCGAACCCTGGCACCAGGGAGACAGCAAACCATTCGGTTGAGGCGGTCTTGGCGACAAATTATTCTATCCGTCTTCCTGATTATAGAATCCCCTACAACTATCAATTGTCTTGGCTTGCCTGCATTACCATCCCGCCGACTACTAGCTGGGCTGTTCTCCCGGCTGTTAGGGAGATCAGTATCCACTAGGGCTGCCTTTTCTGAGACTGACACCCTCGCATCATCACCCAACCTGGCAATTTTGCTTGGAATGCCAGAAACCGGATCGGCCTTCCTTGTCTTTGACCCCTTTCTACTGCCCCTAACTACATTAACCCAGCTACTTACCTGATCCTGCTCACCCATGTCTTCACCCTCCAGTTCTAACCCACTAACTGCATGCTCTGTGAGCAGCAAGCTCCGCTCAAAATTGTCTATCCTCCTCAGTGTTGCATTCTGCTCCTCCAGATCTCTAATACGAGCTTCCAGGTGAACAACATGCTCACATCTGCCACAGAGATATTCACCCTGGAACTCCGGCTGTTTGATTTGACTACAGAACAGTCTTGGCAGACCGGTGCCAACCTTATCATACCCGCCTCCCACAAAGAGAACCGACCTTGAGAGGCCTTCCCAGGTAGAACGAACCAGATTAGAGTAAGAAAAAAATAGGTTTGAGACACTTGTCAAATAAACATGTGGAATCTGTGTATGTTTCTGTGAGGTGGAGATGTTCTAGGCAATCAGCTGAGATCAAGGTACAAATCCTGCTGAAAGAGTATCACCAAGTGCAAATGAAGTACCCAATAATTACACATCTTCTAGGTGCACTGTCCATTGTAACAGAGAAGTTTTTCCTTTTATATATATATATATATATATATATATATATATATATATATATATATATATATATATATATATATATATATATATATATATATGGTGTTTGATGTCATTTAAGGGCCTGACATTATTGTATGTACTTAGAACAACGTTTATAATGTATGCGGATGATGTTATCACCAGATTAGTATTTATTTTAACAATTGACAAGAGTTGGGGGTCCCCAGCAAGTGCCAGTAAATATGAACTAAGAGACTTTTAAAACGATGAACTCCATCACTGAGATGCGGCAGGCGCAGCCTGAGCCACTACAACGCGTTTATCATGAACTGACGGCAGTGTCACAATTCTAAGCGGCCGCCCCTGACAAGTAACTTGCCAGAGGAAGAGTTCAGATGCGGAGGGTTCGTGATAGTCACAATATAACTCCACTAATCCGCCTACGTGGAATCTCACCCCAGGCTCACATCATGAGGTGCTATGTACAGCCTGATGACGTAAACTAAAGGAGACGGTGTCGGACAGATGAGAAGGACCAAACCAAGTCCTGATGACATCAGCAAAGATCAAAGTAAAGACCAAAAACCTGAGTGAATCCGTCAGCAGGATCAAGTGTTTTGATAAGTAATTGGCTAGGAGGGGGTAATAATAACTCCCCCACTGGACACCAATGTAGTCTGACTCCACAATTGTGTGGGTTACCCTGAGGGTGACAGTCAGTGAAGAGCAGAAGACAGGAGAAGAAGAAGGCGATGGTGTACAGGACTGGCAATGAACTGATGGGACCCGAAACCTGAGCGTGATAGCATTATGATTATTAGTTGAGGCCCCATTGTTTATAATGTCTGAGGTTTATAATTATAATGTGTGTAAATATGCCACGGTGCTGCAAATTACAATCTGAGGAGTTTTATGTGGAGGTGTGAGGTGAAGGTCACTGTGCTGCCCATGACCTGTTATATCTGCAGGGGTAAAAGTCCCATTAGGACAGTAAGTGACAGTGCGACAGTTGTTACCATTAATAAAATGTAGACCGGATTAATTATATATATATATATATATATATATATATATTACAACCAGCAGCGGTTTGTAGATTATATCAAGACAACCATCCTGTATCCAGAGGAGAATAGGGACAGTTAGGACCACTCCGACACCTTGGAAGTCCAGGTACAAAGGGGGGTTACTCATCAGGAGTAGCTCGTCTCAAGCTGGTGAAGAAATCCAAAACCCCTACCCGCCTGGTTCGAGTGGTCAGTGATAGGTTGCTAGGCAAGACTCAGGGATAGAGTAATAATATTTTTAGGGGGGACTGTCAGGGATCATTACTATGTATATTGTTTGAAAAATATTATCCTCACACATATGTATATACATTTCAGTTCTTTGTGTAATATACTGACATATATAACAAGTTTTTTGTTCATGTCGGACACACCAATGGAAGACACCGCCCCCTGGAATGCAAGAAGAGTGAGTCTGAGAAACTGGTGGGGGGGCTTGGGCACTCCCACATGTCTGGGGAGGAGGCATGTGTCTCTTTCTGTGTTTCTTTGTTCTGAATAAAAAGTTTTTTTTCAGTCTTCCTCCTGACGGAGAGGGAAGCTGTACCAAACATCTGTGTGGTGTACTTCTCTCCAGGCATGCCTTCAGCTTTCAATTTACAGAGGTGGTTATTCGGTGTGAAATACGGACCTGACACTGTCTCATGGGCCCCCTAAGCCTGATACATCGTAGGCTTAGGGGTTGTGCAGTCCCTAAACATTGATGGCCTATCCTCAGGATAGGCCATCAATAGCTGATGTATCGCCCGGGACCCGCAAATCAGCTGTTTTGAAGGGGCCGCAGCACTCGTACGAGAGCTGCTTCCCCTTCATTTCACTACTCGCCCACACTGTGAATCGCCGACACGGATTCACAGTGTGACCGGATTGAAGTGACAGGAATGAAGGGGAGCAGCTCTCGTACGAGTGCTGCGGCCCCTTCAAAACAGCTGATTGGCGGGTCCCGGGAGTCGGACCCCGCCAGTCAGGGCTAACCTTACCTTCCTCTTCGGCCGCGGTGGGAGTTCTGTCGTCTCGATGCTGTGCGCGGCGCATAGCGCTGTGATGTCATGCGCTGCGCACAGCGCCTGACGTCAGGACCTCCGCTGCGATCCGGAACCAGGAAGGTAAGTAAAGTATGTTACTATAGTAACAGGGGCCCGCGCCCCGAGTTACTATAGTAACTTTTTATTGATGTGGTGCGGGGGGCCGCGGGCCCCCTGGCTTCGGGGCCCGGTCGCAATTGCGACCGCTGCGATCCCTATAGCTACGCCAGTGTCTGGGGCTCTGCAAATGCGACATGGCACCCGAAAACCAATGCAGCTAATCTGGACTCCAACAAACACATAGCGCTCCTTTCCTTCTGAGCCCTCCCATGGGCCCAAACGGCAGTTTATCACCACAAATGGGGTATTGCCGCACTAAGGACAAATTGGGCAACAAAATGGGGTATTTTTTTCCCTGTGAAAATAAGAAATTTTGATCACAAATGACATTTTATTGGAAAAAATTTCATTTTTTTAATTTCACAGCCCAATTCAAATAGGTGCTGTCAAAAAACTGTGCGGTCAAAATGGTAACAACAACCATAAATGAATTCCTTGAGGGGTGTAGTTTCCAAAATGGGGTCACTTTTGAGGGATTCCTACTGTTTTGGCACCTCAACACCTTTTCAAACCTGGCATGCTGCCTAAAATATATTCTAATAAAAAAAGAGGCCTCAAAATGCACTTGGTGCTTCTTTGCTTCTAGGGCTTGTGTTTTATTCCACGAGCGCAGTGGAGACACATGTGGGACATTTCTAAAAACTGCAGAATCTGGACAATACATATTTAGTAGTATTTCTCTGGTAAAACCTTCTGTGTTACAGAAAAAAAATTGAATGAAGTTGAACTTCAGCAAGAAAAATGAAATTTGCAAATTTCACCTCCACTTTGCTTTAATTCCTGTGAAATGCCTGAAGGGTTAAACATTTTCTAAATGCTGTTTTGAATACTTTGAGGGGTCTAGTTTTTAAAATGGGGTGTTTTATCAGGGTTTCTAATACATAGGCCCCACAAAGCCACTTCAGAACAGAACTGAAAAGGTACCTTAACAAAAAGGCTTTTGAAATTTTCTTAAAAATATGAGAAATTGCAGTTTATTTTCTAAGCCTTGTAACGTCCAAGAAAAATAAAATAATGTTCAAAAAACGATGCCAATCTAAAGTAGACATATGGGAAATGTGAACTAGTAACTATTTTGGGTGGTATAACCGTCTGTTTTACAAGCAGATGCATTTAAATTCTGAAAAATTCTATTTTTTCACAATTTTCTCTACATTTTGCAATTTTTCACCAATAAACACTGAATATATCGACCAAATTTTACCACGAACATGAAGCCCAATGTGTCACGATAAAACATTCTCAGAATCGTTTGGATAGGTTTAAGCATTCCGACGTTATTACCACATAAATTGAAATATGTCAGATTTGAAAAATGGGCTCTGAGCCTTAAGGCCAAAACTAGGCTGCGTCCTTTAGGGGTTAATGTAAAATAATGTAATAACTGGAGTTTCAATTCTGTAGACTAGGGGCATTGCTAGGGTCTTAAAAGATCAGGGGCACAAGCCCCGAAACCTATATTTACCCCCCCCCCCCCCATACAGATGTAGCCATCTTTACTCTGACTTTTAATGCAATAAAAAAACAATGGCTAGATCTCTTATCTTGACTTTTCAATGGCTTTTGTTGTGTAATATCACGCTGCAGGAAGTTCAAGTTAAAGATGGCTACATCCGTATGTATGTAAAAAGAAATACATTTTTACATACATATTGGAGATAGCATATCTATAAGACTAAGGCTCCTATAGCTACACCACTGGATAGAATTGGATGCATTGTCTCAGCAGAAAGTATCACACATCAGAGGCTTAAATACAGGGCCCCAGCAGAGAGTATCATACATTATAGGCTTAGTTATATGACCCCAGCACACAGTATCACACATGATATGCTTAGATACATGGCCCCAGCAGACAGCATCACACATGATATAACTAAGGCTCATTTACATGAGCGTGATTGTCGTCCGTGTGTTGAAACCGCACAGCACACAGATCCATTGATTACAATGGGGCTATTCTCACATGCAGGTGTTTTCACACAGCGAGTGTCCGTTGCCTGTAACTCACTGCATGTCTTATATTAGTGCGTTTTCACGCACCTAGTCGCTCATTGAAGTCAATGGGTGCTTCAAAACCACGGACAGCACTCGGGTGACATCCGTGTGCATGTTTCACGCATCAATTACACTGAATAAAAAGTGCTTGTGAGTGCGTGAAAAACACATGCCACACGCGAAGCACACTGATGCAAAACGCAACGCACACTACCAGATTTACGGACGATTTTAACACACGTAAATCTGTCACGCTCGTGGGAATGTAGCCTTAGATACAGCGCCTCAGCAGTAAGTATCCATGTACTAACCCTCAGGGGTAAATTTGGCATTTCTGGGGCCCCAAGCAAAGTTATGTCTTGGGGCTCTTATCAAAGACATCTGTAGAGCGTTCCCCACACAATGCCCCCTGTATATAGTGTCACAACCCCCCTGTATTGTTTCACACACACAGTCCCTCTGCCATACATCCCCCTTGTAGACAGTGCCATGCAGTCCCCTGTAGGTAGTCCCACATACCCACCTTGTCTCAGCAGACAGTATCATACATTATAGGCTTAGATACATGGCTCCAGCAGACAGTATCAAACATGATAGACTTAGATTAGATACATGGCTCCAGCAGACAGTATCACACATGATAGACTTAGATTAGATACAGTGCCCCAGCCGTCGGTATCACACATGATAGACTTAGATACAGTGCCCCAGCAGACAGTATCACAAATGATAGGCTTAGATGCATGGCACCAGCAGACAGTATCACACAGGATACTTGGCTTGAAAATGCTTCCATGGAGGAAGTGAAACGTTGCTGTGTTGGGTGAATAAATTTCATTTTTTGCTATTGAGTGCTGCTTCTTTGCTCGATTTTTTCCACACAGGATACTTAGATACAGGGCCCCACCAGTAAGTATCCTTGCAGTGGCGTAGCTATAGGGGTCGCATCGGTCGCAATTGTGACCGGGCCCCTAAGCCTGGGGGCCCACGGGCCCCCGTTGCCATACAGCATCCAAATAAATTTTCTGTGCCGTGAAGCCGGCACTTCCTGGTTACGGTCACATGGTACACTTAGTGTACCATGTGACCATGTTGTCACGTGACACGTCTTCCAGCCAGTGCAGTGTAAGAGTCGGTGCGGAGGACTCCAGGTGAGTCGCGTTTCCCTGGGGGGTCGTGTGAAGACCTCCGGGGGGTCGCGAGTCACTCACCGAGGTCCCGATTCCATTCAATTCTGGAGCAAGGATGTCGTTCCTTTGAGGAAAGTCTCTAAAAATATTGTATTAGGGTATATTCACACTGGGTGGATAAGCTGCAGATTTTCCGCAGCGAATTTCATTGCGGAAAATCAGCAGCGTATTACAGTAGAAGCAAAGTGGATGAGATCTGAACAAATCCCATCCACACATTGCAGAAAAAATCAGCTGAGAAAACCTGCATAAACTTACCCCCGGGCGTTGTCATAGCGACAGCTCCTTGTTCCCCCAGTTGTTCTCCAAGCAACTCGGCCTCCTAGGATGACGTTTCATCCCATGTGACTGCTGCAGCCAATCACAGGCTGTAGTGGTCACGTGGGTTGCAGCGTTATCACAGGAGGCCGGACTGCACAGAGGACAGAGGGATGCTTTGCTATGGTGATGAAAGTGAAGGAAAGTATTGGCTTTTTTTTCAACTGTTTTCCGCAGCAGTGATTCTGGCCAAAAATCTGCACCACAATTGGGTGCGGTTTTTCGGCTGGAATTCCCTGCAGGTTGTATGTCAGATACACTGTGTACTTTTATGCACCCTATCCGACCTGTGTGAACATACCCCTAATGTCCTGTAAGGACAACAACCTGTCTCTCCCCATGAGGTTTCCCAAGTTGGATATCCAGCTCTTTTTTTAATGGGTGATATTTAAAGGGGTTGTCTCACCACAATGTTTTTTTTTTCAAAGTCTCCCTTGTGGTAATATAGCGACATCTAATGCACTTTCATCTGTTTTGTTTTTGCTTTTTTTCAGTATAGCTCTCTGTGATCTCTGTAATCTCACCCCGCAGCAACTTCTTGTATCTTCCTGGATCATGGGTGAGCTAAACCAGCACGCAGCATTGTCACCTGTAGCCTCCCTACGCCGGGTAGTTTCTCCATGGCACTACTTCTCCTGCTCTTCAAATTACGGTTATGGGCATTAAATATTGCCGTGCACCATCATTTTAAATGTTTCACAAATAGCTGTACTAAAGTCGTTTCTCCACGATTTTACAACATTTTTGCTGCAGTTTTTCGGAAAATAGTGGCATAATAACAATAGTACCGCTATTTGAGAAACCTATAAAATAGTGCATGCCAATATTTCCTGACTATGAAAGAAATTTGGAGAGTAAATAAATTAATCCTCTACAATGTGCTTTCTGCTCTACTTTGTCCCCAAGACACTCAGAGATAGTTTACACATAAGAGCAGGTTATATCAGGACATTAGTAATGAGAAGGACGACTGGATAGACCGGAAGCCAGAAGTCACCCCGCAGGAGAGCCCATGGCTTCCGTAATTCTCCCCTGCCGTTCTGCTTACCATTCACTCACACTGGTTCAGTAGGACGGCAAGAGAGAATCACAGAAATAGATAAATGCGCGCTACTTTTCAATTAGTTAAGCCAGGGAAGCAGCCAGATCTGCACATGCATGTCCTCCATAGAGATGTTACCTTGTGGACGTAACCAGTAACAACAGATACAAACTGTGAGACAGCCGTGTGCATTACACTGAGACATATCTTTTGACACAGGCATTTTCAGTAAGTAAATTTGTACAGTAAGTTTGTACAACTCTTGATGCAAATCCTTGTGTTCCAAGGTGGAATCCTGAGAGTTTTTTTGATAGATTGCATGAAGCGTTCCACTTCACCATTGGCCTGAGGCCAGTGAGGGGTAATTTTCCTGTGTGTGAAGCCAAGATAAGTTGCAAAAGATTGAAAATCTGTACTATTGAAAGGAGGCCCATTATTGGTCTTTACTATTTCAGGTATGCCATACGCAGAAAATATCTTGTCCAATTTTGGTATAACGGTTCTTGCAGAGGTGGTTGAAACGGCTTCAACAACTGGAAATCTTGAAAAATCATCCATGACGACTAGTAATGCCTTATTCACACACGACAGGGTCCCGCCCGAGCGTGGCGTTTTTGAAGCTGAGAATGAAATTTGGAGCTTTTTTTTTTCAGAGAAAACAGCCTCTGATTTGAAAGAAATGGGCAGATGTTTGCCGACGTATTGGAGCCATTTTTTCAGACGTAATTCGAGGCGTAAAACGCCTCCATTACGTCTGAAAATAGGTTGTGTGAACCCAGCCTAACGGTTCTTGCAGAGGTGGTTGAAACGGCTTCCACACCTGGAAATCTTGAAAAATCATCCATGACGACTAGTAATGCCTTATTCACACGACAGGGTACCGCCCGAGCCCGAGTGTCGGCCGATAAAATCGGCCGTTTTTTCCGGCCGGTTTGCATTAGTTTTGCATCCGTTCCGGGCCGGGCATATCTGGACAGTGACATCAGGGGCAACTCCTGAAGGGGAATCCCCATGTGTTTGGGGATTCCGCTTCGTGAGTTTCCCCTGATGTCACTGTCCAGATATGGACAGAGACATCAAGCGCTCTGCCTAGGAGCGGAATCCCCGAACACACGGGGATTCCGCTCCTTCAGGGAGCTAAAGTGGGGCTAGCACATAGCAGAGCAGAGAGATACCTCCCTGCTCTGCTATAGTGGCGTCGAAGCAGCAGCTGCTAGCGGCGCCATCGAAGGTGTCGCCGGGCCAGGGCGCTTTTAAAACAAGCAGGGGAAGGGAGCCAGCGCAGTGCTCCCTTCCACCTGCTGTACACCCCGGCCCTGCCACACAGTGTATCTCCAGCGTACAGTCATTCGTCCGAATGGCATCAACTTCTCCTCACATGCACTGTGCGCTGTGAGGAGGGAGCGAGCGACGGAATACATGGCCATCACTCGGGACACATTCCGGTGATAGCCGTGTATTACCCGGCCCCATAGACTTCTATGGGAGCCGGGCGGCCGGGTAAACGGCCGAAATTAGGACATGTCCCATTTTTTGACGGCCAGGTTTCCCGAGCCGTCAAAAAATCGGTCGTGTGAATAGCCCCATTAGGGGTCTATTGTTCCTACAGCAGCCGGGTGACGGCCGTTTTATGAACGGCCGTCACCCGAACGGGAAACCCTGTCGTGTGAATAAGGGCTAAGTAGGAATGATCTGGCAGAGAGCAGAAATCAACACTTACATTAGTCCATGGACTTGCAGGCAAAGGCGTCATTTGTAATGGTGCATGCCTATGGTCAACAGTAGTCGCTTGGCAAGGTATACACGCTTAAGGCCTCATTTACACGAGCGTGTGCGTTTTGCGCGCGCAAAAAACGCCGCGTTTTGCGTGCGCAAAAGGCACTTGACAGCTCCGTGTGTCATCCGTGTATGATGCGCGGCTGCGTGATTTTCGCGCAGCCGCCATCATAGAGATGAGGCTAGTCGACGTCAGTCACTGTCCATGGTGCTGAAAGAGTTAACTGATCGGCAGTAACTCTTTCAGCACCCTCGATAGTGCATTCCGATCACCATATCGAGTAACCTGTTGAAAAAAAAAGAGGTTCGTACTTACCGAGAACTTCCCGGCCGTTGCCTTGGTGACGCGTCCTTGGTGACGCGCCTCTCTTGACATCTGGCCCCACCTCCCTGGATGACGCGGCAGTCCATGTGACCGCTGCAGCCTGTGCTTGGCTTGTGATTGGCTGCAGCTGTCACTTGGACTGAATTGTCATCCCGGGAGGTCAGACTGGAGGAAGAAGCCAGGAGTTATCGGTAAGTCAGAACTTTTTTTTTTTTTTACACGTTCACGTATATTGGGATCGGAAGTCACTGTCCAGGGTGCTGAAACAGTTTAACTCTTTCAGCACCCTGCACAGTGACTGTCTCCTGCCGGGTTCGGTCAAAACGAGTTCGGCCGAACCCGGTAAAGGTCGGTTCGCTCATGTGTAAGACACTCCGTTCGGATTTTTGTAAACAGAAAAGCACGTGGTGCTTTTCTATTTACATTCAGTTTGACAGCTCTTCACGTGGTTTTCACGCACCCATTGACTGCAATGGGTGCGTGATGCGCGAAAACTCAGAATTTTAGAACATGTCGTGAGTTTTACGCAACGCACTCGCGCCGCGCAAAATTCACGCATCGTCTGCACTGCCCCATAGAGTAATATAGGTGCGTACGACACGCGTGAAAAGCACGCGCGTCGCACGCGCGTATATTACGCTCGTGTAAATGAGGCCTTAATCAGTGCTTTCACTTTATTGTCAAGTCCTGGAAACAATGGCGGATTATAATATGGGCGTTTCGGGCGGTCGCCCGGGGCCCGAGGCTGCCAGGGGGCCCATCGCAGCCCGAACCGCACACTATCTTAAAAAACTATGCAGCGCTGCTAGCTGCCGCGCTGCCCGCTTCCAACTGAATCTGCGTCTGCAGGACGCAGATTCAGCTGGGTTGAATGCTGGAGCCTCGCTCCAGCATTCACTCTGCCGTGAGCGGCTCGGTGCAGGCAGGCGCGATGTAGTGACGTCATCGCGCCTGCCTGCACGGAGTCACTCACAGCACAGTGCAGAGGAGGAGAAGCATCGCATCCCCCACCGTCGTGGGAACCGGGATAGGTAAGCAATTATGTTTTTTTTATTTATTAGGTACGTACATATGGGGCATTATGCTGTGTCAGCTATGGGGCATTATGCTGTGTCAGCTATGGGGCATTATACTGTGTCAGCTATGTGGCATTATGCTGTGTCAGCTATGGGTTATTATGCTGGGTCAGCTATGGGGCATTATACTGTGTCAGCTATGGGGCATTATACTGTGTCAGCTATGGGGCATTATGCTGTGTCAGCTATGGGGCATTATGCTGTGTCAGCTATGGGGCATTATGCTGTGTCAGCTATGGGGCATTATACTGTGTCAGCTATGGGGCATTATGCTGTGTCAGCTATGGGGCATTATGCTGTGTCAGCTATGGGGCATTATGCTGTGTCAGCTATGGGGCATTATGCTGTGTCAGCTATGGGGCATTATGCTGTGTCAGCTATGGGGCATTATGCTGTGTCAGCTATGGGGCATTATGCTGTGTCAGCTATGGGGCATTATACTGTGTCAGCTATGGGGGCATTATACTGTGTCAGCTATGGGGCATTATACTGTGTCAGCTATGGGGGCATTATACTGTGTCGCAGCTATGGAGGCATTATACTGTGTCGCGGCTATGGGGGCATTATACTGTGTCGCGGCTATGGGGGCATTATACTGTGTCGCAGCTATGGGGGCATTATACTGTGTCGCAGCTATGGGGGCATTATACTGTGTAGAGGCAGCTATGAAGGGCATTATACTGTGGGGGCAGCTATGGGTGGCAATATACTGTGGGGGCAGCTACGGGGGACATTATACTGAGCAATTAAAAGAGCTGCAGGTCCAAGGGGGGAGACGCTGTGTAGCACTATATACGAGGGGGGATTGTTGTATAGCACTATATAGAACGGAGCGCTGTGTATCACTATATCTAAGGGGGATTGCTGTGTAGTACTATATACAAGAGGGGGAGGGCTATGTGACGCTATTTACAGAGGGGGAGGACTGTGTAGCGCTATTTACAGGGGGCTGTGTGTGGTGCTATCTACAGTGTTTGACACAATTATATTCAGGGGCACAGTCTATGGTGCTATAATATTTAGGGGCACAGAGTTTGTACTATTTTATTCAGGGGCGCAGTGTTTGGTGCTATTATATTTAGGGGCACAGTGTGTGGCACCTTGATAATATTATCTTTGTTTATAGGTGTGGAAATGTTGGAAAAGTGAGGAGCCAAAGACATCTGAGTGGCAAATTCTGCAGAAATGGGTCATGGCCGGGAAAAGTCGTCATGAAGTCTGGACTGGATGGAGAAGAGGAAAAAAACTACGTCGTCAGCTGTGAGTCACTAGATTTATAGACAATCTGTCATCTCTACTGACATGTTTATTATAGGAAATCCTTGTATTTCATAAAGTCTTTTTGCAGTCCAGGACTGATAGACAAATAAGTGTTACTATTCCCCTTGTCAGGAGAATGTGTCCCTACACGGTGCGATACTGTCAGCGATGGTTGGAGACTGTCAGTATGTGGGGACACAGCCTTTTGACAAGGGGAGTAGTAACACCCATTTGTTAATGTCTGGACAAAAAGGAAGTGTTAACAATAGTTACAGGGCGGCGGTGGAGAAGGGGGGCCCAACTATGGGTAACAGCCCAGGGCCCATGGTCTACTTAATCCGCCACTGCCTGGAAACCATACTTTCTCTCCTTGCAATTGCTTTGTTTTTACAAAACCTTGATGAACCTCGTGAGCCAGATCAATCACTCTATTCTGAAGTTTCTGAGGTATGACAATGTGATTTTCTCTCAGTAGTAAATTTGAGTCTGACACCGAGAGCAGTGGCGCAACTACCGCGGTAGCAGCCGTAGCGGCTGCTACGGGGCCCGTGGCTTGAAGGGGCCCGTACCGCCAGCCGAAACGCCCCCCTCTATATAATCGGTGGCGCTGCTAGCAGCCGTTATGGCTGCTCCAGCAGTAGCACCGCTTCAATGGTGCCCGCGCTACCGAGCCTCCAACAAGTATGGGCCGGGCGACACAGGCCCTCTCATGCCTGTAGGCGTCGCTAGCACAGGAGGGGACCCCGGTGCTCACGACAGCCAAATACATGCATTAGCGCTGAATGGCTGGGCATGTTCTGCTTTACAATGATGCTGATTCGCTAGCGGCGCTATGACGCTGCCATGCTTGAAGGGCGCTGATTGTCGGGGCAAGTCATTCTGCCCCGCCAATAAGCGTCATTGGACGACGCTTGTTCAGCTCCTGCAGACCCGCTCAGAAGAGAGCAGATCTGCATCGCCAGCGAACAGGAACAGGATCATGTGAGTATGTAAAGTTGTTGTTTTTTTTTATTCTCATAAAACTGTTCATGGCATTATCTATAGTGGGGGCTCTATCTACAGGAGGGTCGTCTATATGTGGGCCACTATATACAGGGGGGTCTATATGTGGGGCACTAGCTACAGTGGTGGCCTGTATGTGGGGATGTGGGGCACAATCTACAGGGGGGTCTATATGTGGGGATGTGGGCCACTATATACATGGGGGTCTATATGTGGGCCACTATCTACAGGGGGGTCTATATGTGGGGATGTGGGGCACTATCTACAGGGTGATCTATATGTGGGGCACTATATACAGGGGGAGCTATATGTGAGACACTATACAGGGGTGGGCTATATGTAGAGCACTATCTACAGGGGAGCTATTTTTTAGTGCACTTTCTATAGGGGTGGGCTATATGTGGGACACTATATACAGGGGTGGGTTACCTGTGGGGCACTAGCAACAGGGTGGCTATATGTAGGGCACTGTCTACAGAGGTGGGCTATATGTGGAGCACTATCTATAGGGGAAGCTATATGTAGGGCAGCACGGTTGCTCAGTGGTTAGCACTATTGCCTTGCAGCTCTGGAGTCCATATGTGGGCACTATCTACAGGGGCTGTATGTGGGACACTATCTACAGGGGCTTCTATGTAGGTCACTATCTACAGAGGATCTATGGGGGTCACTTTCTACAGGGGGCTGTGGGGCACTATCTACATGGGGCATGGTGTGAGTGTGTGTGCGCGCGTGTGTGTATGTGTGTGTGACAGTGTATGGTACTATTATAATTAGTGACACAGTGTATGGCGCTATTATTGTTAGAGGTGCAAGAGGCCTTGAGAATTTTAACTTCGTTTATAGGTGCAGAAATGTTTTAAAAGTGAGAAGCTGAAGACATCTGAGCGGAAAACTGCAGAAATGGGTCATGGCCGGTAGAAATCCATCATGGATGTCTGGACCGGAGGGAGAAGAAAAGAACTAGAATCTGAGATGTCACCGGTGAGTCACTTAATGTAAATGTTTATTCTGCCTCTAATCAGCACTGTAGTCACTGTATGATCTGCAGCGAGATGATAGTTGGTATGATTATGATATGATTTTTTTTTTTTGTGAAACAGCATCTCCCAGCATATCCTCACCCTTGTTCGGGCCATGCTGGGAGCTGTAGTTTTACGCCGTACAAACCTATACGGCAGGGGTTTAACTAAATTGGCCTGTATTTGTTCTGGTGTTGTATATATGTACTGATCTTGGTTCTGATGCTGTATGTAAGTACTGAGCTTGGTTCTGGTGCTGTATATACGTATGAGATTGGGTTTGGTGCTGTGTATATATGTAATGAGTTTGTTTCTGGTGCTGTATATGTACTGAGCTCTGTTCTGGGGATGTATTTATGTACTGAGGTTGGTACTGGTGCTGTATTTATGTACTGAGGTTGGTTCTGGTGCTGTATTTATGTACTGAGATTTGTTCTGGTGCTGTATATATGTACTGAGCTTTGTTCTAGTGCTGTATTTATGTACTGAGGTTGGTTCTGGTGCTGTATTTATGTACTGAGGTTGGTTCTGGTGCTGTATTTATGTAATGAGGTTGGTTCTGGTGTTGTATATATGTATGGGCTTGTTCTAGTGCTGTATTTATGTACTGAGCTTGGTTCTAGTGCTGTATATATGTACTGAGCTTTTTTCTGGTGCTGTATATATGTCAGAGCTTGGTTCTGGTGCTATATTTATGTACTGAGCTTGGTTCTGGTGCTGTCTATATGTACTTAGCTTGGTTCTAGTGCAGTATTTATGTACTGATGTACTGGAGCTTGGTTGTGGTACTGTATATATGTCAGAGCTTGGTTCTGGATCTGTAGTTATATAGGATATATTTATAATAACAAAATTGCAGGGCAGATGGAATTGTTCTCAATTCATTGAATATTTAATGGGAATCTGTCAGGTAGTTTTAACCCCTTGAACCGCCACAATGCGGTGATACATGACCTGACAATATTTCCAAACATTCCCTTGTATGTTTTTTTCAGATGCAGCAAAATTCTTAAAATCCATTTTTAAAATGGCGCACACTATATGCTAATTACTCATTAGAGGGTCATGGGGCGGTGCCGCTATACTGAAGAGTCACATAGTCCTGCCTCCAAACCCACCTTTTCATGTTTGAGTAACATCTCCCTGGCTGATACAACTTTCTCGGATGTGCCATTGCCTTGTGGCACTATACATAAAGGGGGGGCTGTGTGGCACTATACACAAAGAGGGGCTGTGTGGCACTATACACAAGGGGGAGCTGTGTGGCACTATACACAGGGGGGAGCTGTGTGGTACTATACACAAGGGGGAGCTGTGTGGCACTATACACAAGGGGGAACTGTATGGCACTATTTACAAGGGGGAGGGCTGTTGCTCTATCTACAGGGGGCTGATTGTGGCATAATCTACAGGGGTCTGTGTGGGGCACTTTCTACTAAGGGGGGGCTGTGCTATACTTTCTACTAAGGGGGGCTGTGTGGCACTATATACAAGGGAGGGGGCTGTGTGGCACTATATACAGTTGAAGCTGTATATCGCTATATACAGTGGGGGCTTTATGGCGATATCTACAGGGGGCTGTATGGCACTATCTACATGGGGAGGTGGGGGCGCTATCTACAAATGGGGTGTGACACTGTCTATAGGCGGGGCTATATAGCACTGTCTACAGGGGGGCTGTATGGCACATTCTACACGGGGCACTATTTATAAGGGCTTGTGGCACCCGGGGGGGGGGGCATGGTCAAGAGTTTGCTATGGGTCCCAGTCTTTCCTAGCTACATCCCTGTTTAAAGGGGTTGTCTCATCACAATGTTTTATTTTCAAAGTCTCCCTAGTGGTAATATAGCGACATCTAATGCACTTTCATGTGTTTTGTTTTTTTGCTTTTTTTTCAGTATAGCTCTCTGTGATCTCTGTAATCTCTCCCCGCAGCAGCTTCTTGCATCTTCCTGGATGATGGGTGAGCTAAACCAGCACGCAGCACTGTCACCTGTATCTCCCTACACCAGTTAGCTTCTCTGTGAAAGTGATAAGAATATGTTTAAAACATGACATTTTGCATGGACTCCATCTTGTATGGTAGGCGTCCATTTTGGATCATTGAAATTCATCTTGTGGCCTGAAGGAGCCATCTTGAGATTAATAAGTAAAAGATAATATATTAATCTAAGTCAGCAATTGTCTTGAAACAATTCCATGTTATGTGTTCTTGAGTTGAATGTTTTTATTATTCTTGTAAGGAGCAGATCAATCATCCTTGGTAGAATGGAGAATGACATTGTTTACCATAAGGGAGGGGGTCAGCCTTGAAGAAGTGCTTTGTTTAAAGAGGCTCTGTCACCACATTATAAGTGCCCTATCTCCTACATAAGGAGATGGGCGCTATAATGTAGGTGACAGCAGTGCTTTTTATTTAAAAAACTATCTATTTTCACCTTTTTATTAGCGATTTTAGCTTTATGCTAATGAGTTTCTCAATGGACAACTGGGCGTGTTTTAGTATTCACCAAGTGGGCATTGTACAGAGGAGTGTATGACGCTGACCAATCAGCGTCATACACTTCTCTCCATTCATTTAGTCAGCGCATAGGGATCCTTTTAGATGGCTATGTGCTGTCTTATACTAACACATTAACGATATTGAAGTGTTTAGACAGTGAATAGACATTCCACGGGATGTCTATTCACAATCCCGGCACTTCGTTAATGTTTCTGGGGTAGTTACAGCAGAGCAAGCGTAATCTCGCGAGATCACGCTGTAAATGACAGGTTACGACGAGATTACGCTTTCTCTGCTGTATCTACCACAGAAACATTAACGAAGTGTTGGGATTGTGAATAGACATCCCTTGGAATGTCTATTCACTGTCTAAACACTTCAATATCGTTAATGTGTTAGTATAAGACAGCACATAGCCATCTAAAAGGATTCCTATGCGCTGACTAAATAAATGGAGAGAAGTGTATGACGCTGATTGGTCAGCGTCATACTCTCCTCTGTACAACGCCCACTTGGTCAATACTAAAACACAGAGAGAACCGATAAAAACAAGGGGACATATACGAAAACACAGAAAAAGGCCATACTTACAAATGGACACAGCCAGGTCAGAAACGCTGATGATGGAATGAGCAGGTGCTTTAAATAGTAATAGCCACTCCCACTGGTCTTGAGGGGAGTGGTGTGTGGTGCATGGGATGTGTAGTAAGAAATAATAAATGAATAGTGTGTGTGCAAGTGTAATACTATGAGTGAAATATAGGGGGCAGTAATGAGTGAAGTACCTCAATAGAAATAAATGGATAATGAGGTGCAAGTGTGTAAAACATGGAGGGATAGTTTGTACGTCATCAGGCACAACGTGTATAGCCAGGTAGAAGCCTATTTGTGACGCCTTGATAGTTCATAGAGCGGGCTACCCTGCTTGCTATGCCAAACAACAACACACCATGCTCTCCCAGCATCAAAGACCCAAACACGCCCAGTTGTCCATTGAGAAACTCATTAGCATAAAGCTAAAATCGCTAATAAAAAGGTGAAAATAGATCGTTTTTTAAATAAAAAGCACTGCTGTCACCTACATTATAGTGCCCATCTCCTTATGTAGTAGATAGGGCACTTATAATGTGGTGAGAGAGCCACTTTAAGTGATTTAATGTTGTGTATCAGCCATCTTATCTGCAGTCTCCATTCTCTAGTGAGATCAGAAGTAGAGACATATTAACTTGTGTATCTGAAGTGTGTCTCCCCATGTAACAAGCGAGAGACTACCTGGGAGACCTTGAAGGGTGAAGAATCATTATAATGCATTGAAATATTCTCATTGGCTGAATGAGAGTCATTATCATATTGTAGATGATTGGCTGAAATCAAAGCCTACACCTTTTCTGTCATCATACTTATATACTTGTTTGGATCAATAAAGATCCGAGAAGTATTTTGAGCATACCAGCAGCGTCTGTGTTATTTCTCCTCCGCGATATATCGACATGGCCGGCCTTAGCTATGTGCGACACGTGCGGTCGCACAGGGCGCCGGCCGCCATGCTGTAAGGGGGGCGCCAGTGGGTACGAGCAGAAGAGAGGAGAAATGTTCCTCCCTCTGCACTGCTGCGTGAAGTGAGCGCTGATTGGAGGAGCAGCAGCAGGTGCTTCTGTCTGCTCCACCAATCGGCACAGCCTGTACTGCAGTGTCACAGACACTCAGCACCTCACGCAGCTCCTTCTTGCTGTGCTGCTGCCCCAGTGAAGACTCCTCCACGGAGCTCCAGAGTCAGGTAAGAGCAGCAGCTTTAGCTTAATCTATGTCTATTTATGTGCTGTGTGAGGGAGGGGGAGAGAGGGGGCTTTATGTGATGTGTAACAGGATGTTTTTTTGTTTTTTTAAAAGATCGATTTTGTGGGGGAGGGGAGGCTAGGTTATAGGTACTTTGAGTGTGTATTTTTTACAGATCGATTTTGTGGGGGAGGGGACATTGCCCTAAATGCTATAGGAGTGTGGGGGGATTCTTTATAAATGTATTTTGTGAGGAGGGGGACTTCTGTATAGTTTATTTAGTGGTGTAGGAGCTTATTATGAATCATGGGGGAGGGGAACTTACCGTTATGTATGGGGAGAAAGGATTCTTTAGGGTACGGCCACACGGAGCGGCCCTCACACTGTCGCAACGCGGCCAACCACCGCGCTGGCACTATGTAGGAGCGGCTGTCAAATACCTCGTTAAGGGGTATTCCGGTTACACTCGCGTGCGCACTGCCGCTCCATTCATTCTCTATGGGAGCGCCGGAGATAGCCGAGTGCAGTGTTCTGCTTTTTACGGCGCTCCCATAGAGAATGAATAGGAGGTAATTTGTTGTAATTTTCAAAATCGTGCGGCCATAAAGGGTGTATTAATTCATGGCCGCACGTTAACGCGGGTAAACCGTCCCTTTATCTGCAAAATTGTGCGGCCATGAATTAATACACCCTTTATGGCCGCACGATTTTGCAAATTACAGCAACTTACTTATTCATTCTCTATGGGAGCGCCAGAAAAAGCAGAACACTGCACTCGGCTATCTCCGGCGCTCCCATAGAGAATGAATGGAGCGGCAGTGCGCGTGTAACCGGAATACGTGCGGCCACTAACAGGCTGTTTGACAGCCGCACTGAACATGGTGCCGGCGTGGTTGTTAGCCTCGTTGCAACCGTGTCAGGGCCGCTCCGTGTGGCCTTACCCTTAGGCTGGATTCACACGAGCGTGTGCCTTTTGCGCACGCAAAAAAACACGGCGTTTTGCCTGCGCAAAATGCATTTGACAGCTCCGTGCGGCAGCAGCATATGATGCACGGCTGTGTGCTTTTTGCGCAGCCGCCATCATTATGACACTCCATTTGGATGTTTGTAAACAAAAAAGCACGTGGTGCTTTTCTGTTTTCATTCATCCTTTTCACTGCTGTTGCGCGAATCACGCTGTTCGCACGTTAGTGCTTCCGTGCGGCATGCGTGGTTTTCACGCACCCATTGACTTCAATGGGTGCGTGATGCGCAAAAAACGCTCAAAGAACGGACATGTCATGACTTTTACGCAGCGGACTCACGCAGCATAAAAATCACGCACATGTCTGCACGGCCCCATAGACTAATATAGGTCCGTGCCACGCGTGTGAAAATCACGTGCGTTGCACGGACATATATCCCGTTCGTCTGAATAAGCCATTAGAGATAATATTTGTGGGGAGAGCAACTTGATTATAAGGGCAGGAACACACAGGGCGGATACGTAAAACTACACAGTGTATACGTCCTAAGAACCGCAGGGAATTTCACCTGAAAAACAGCACCAAATTTTGGTGTCGTTTTTTGGGTGGAAAGACTGCAGAAATAAATTTTAAAAAAAGCTAATACTCCCGGCCGTAGTCCCTCTCTCTCTCTGAGCGTAGCCCCGCCTCCTGCGATGACGCTGTAGTCCATGTGTCATCTTCAGCCTTTGATTGGCTGCAGCTGTCACATGGAATGCATCGTCATCCCTGGAGGCGGGGCTACGCTCAGAACAGAATATGCATCGCTATGACTACGGCCGGGTGTATTACCTTTTTTTTTTTCTCATTAGAGATTAACGATAAGCAAAGTTTTCATCATTGATCTTCCCCTTTGTTAACACTGACCAAATACCATTATAATTGGTCAGAAACTGGCGAATCATGATGATAATTGGCTCAACTAAATAGGCCTTTAATGGGGGTATATTCAGGCTTAGTGCCTAGGGCAGCGTGAGTTGTAAATACGGCCCTGCTAAAGACGCAGATACTATTGAACACTATAGCGGGGCAGGGAGGTATCTCCCTGCTCTGCGATCTACTAGGCTGGTGGTTCCCAACATGAGGTTCCCATGAGAACGCTCCAGGGGTGCCGCGACACTCCTCTGGACAACTGCCACGGATGTGCTTTCTCTCCTCCTCCTCCTCATAGCGCAAAGTGGATGTGAGGAGGAGGAGGAGATTTTTTTGCACAACCCTTGTAGATAGCACCCCCGACTAAATGGACAGAGACGTCAGGGGCTTCTCCTGGAGTGGAATCCCTGGTCACAGCGTCTGCAACGCTGTGGACAGGGATTCCGCTTCAGGAGTTAGTTGCCCGATGTCACTGTTCATATATGGACAAAGACATCAAGCACTCCGTCAAGGAGCGGAATCCCCAGCCACAGTGAGCTACAGTGGCGCTACCTACAGGAAGGGAGTGCTACCTACAAGGGTGTGTGTGGCACTACCTACAAGGGGGCTGTGCGGCAAGGGGGGGATTTGTGGCACTACTTACTAGGGATGCACAATGCATCGAAACTTCGATACTGTGCATCCCCAAATGGTTCGAGCCACACCGGTAAGTATAGTAATACATGATGATTGAGAGCGGGGCTGCGGCTGTGTAATACAGTCACTGCCCCGCTCCTGAGTCCTGACAAGTGCACGCTGTCAGGATGATGCGATGCGGCCAGTGCTGCACTAATGAGCGGTGGCACTGAAAACAACATGGCGGCCGCACTGCAAAACACCCCCATGTTCTGTCTTCGGTGTCTGCGCCGCCGCTCATTAGTGCAGCGCCGGCCGCATCACCTCATGCTGACCGCACACGCACTTCTGTCAGGAGCGGGGCAATGACTATATTACACAGCCGCCGCCCCGCTCTATAACGGCGGAGATCAGAGAAACCGCTCATCTCCGCCGCTATTCTCCTGAATGCTGCGATCAAAACTGACTGCAGCATTCAGGGGAAAGTGAGGAGGGGCATGCCCCTTGGATCGCGTCACAGGGAATTCCTGTGACGCGATTGAGGGCCATACCATATATGGGCAGACAGCCCAGGGTCTATTAAAGGACCCCAGGGCTGTCTTACCATATTTCCTGTTGTTAGGGCATACTTAGGTCTGTCCTAACAACTGCCTGTGTACTATACATACACCGGCTAATGTACTGACATATATCTGATATATGCCAGTATATTAAAGTTTAAAAATAAAGTAAAAACATAAAGTAATGTTACATTTAAAAAAATACACATACGCCTTTTTTTTACAATAAACCTTAAAATAAGTCTCAATATATAAAATACACACATTCAGTATTGGCGCGGCTGTAATAACCTGCACAGCTATTTTTTTGCGTCATTTATGATGTGTACACTGTAAAAAAAACTTTTCACTTATTAATGTGAGGCGCGAGGTGTGATGCTGAATTTTTACCTCCATGTGCCTCACATTAATAGTAATTAACCCCATCATGTACCTTACACATTAACCCATTATAATTGAGGAACATGATGGGGTTAATTACTATTAATGTGAGGCAAATGGAAGTTAAATTCAGCATCACACCTCGCGCCTCACATCAGAAAATGGATGTGGATTTATTACTGTTGGCAAAGTATCGTTTTGGTATCGAAATTGCAATACTACACGAAGTATCGGTATTGAAGTCCAAATTCAGGTGTCGTGACATCCCTACTACCTACAAGGGGGCTGTATGGCACGAACTACAAGGGGGCTGTGTGGCACGACCTACAAGGGGCATCTGTGAGTGGCGGGCTGATGGTCATTTTACTGTGAGTGGACGGGCTGATGGTCATTTTACTGTGAGTGGGGGGCTTATGGTCATTTTACTGTGAGTGGGGGGCTGATGGTCATTTTACTGTGAGTGGGGGCTGATGGTCATTTTACTGTGAGTGGGGGGCTTATGGTCATTTTACTGTGAGTGGGGGGCTGATGGTCATTTTACTGTGAGTGGGGGCTGATGGTAGTTTTACTGTGAGTGGACGGGCTGATGGTAGTTTTACTGTGAGTGGACGGGCTGATGGTCATTTTAGGGTACGTCCATTACGGCTGAAATTACGGACCTGTTTTCAGGAGAAAACAGCTCCGGAATGTCAGACGTAATGGCATGTGCAGGCGCTATTCGCTGCGTCCATTACGGACGTAATTTGAGCTGTTTTTCTATTGAGTCAAGGGAAAACGGCTCCAATTACGTCTCAAGAAGTGACAGGCTTTTCTTTGACGCGGGCGTCTCTTTTACGCGCCGTCTTTTGACAGCGGCGCTTTTGAGCCCATTTTCGGACGTAATTTGGGGCTAAACCGCCCGAATTACGTCCGTAAATAGTGTGTGTGAACCCAGCCTTACTGTGAGTGGGGGGCTGATGGTCATTTTACTGTGAGTGGGGGGGGGGGGGGCTTATGGTCTTCAAGTGGTTTCCACGTCTGACCTCCAATTGAAATTAATAGTAGGAAGAAAATAGCTTTGGCGCTCTTTGAGCTTTTTTTGTTGCGTCTTTTGCATTCGCTTCAACGGCTTAAAAAAAAATGCTAAAAAAACCCCATCAAATAACGCTGTCAATTCAAAAGCAGATTTTTTCTGCCTTACAAAAAAAACGCTGTGTGAACATACCCTAAGAATGTAGTGCTTATTTTTAGCTATTTTCTGTCTTTCTCTAAACAATTTTTGGTAGGGGGGCCCTGAGGAATTTTTTTTTGTCCAGGGGTGGCTCAAGTCCGAAAAGGTTGGGAAACTCTGTAACAGGCTACAGAGGCGCCTGCAGCCTATGAGGCGCAGGGACAGGATCCCTGCGCAGTCGGCGTGATGACATCTCTGGATCAAGCCGGCCTACGCAAGCATCCTGTCAGGTGGAGGTGGTGGGCAGTATGGCACTGTCTACAAGGGGGAGGTGGGGGCTGTATGTCACTTTCTACAATGGGGAGGTGGGTGCTGTATGACACTGTCTACAAGGGGGCGGTGGGGGGCACTGTGTACAAGAGGGAGGTGGGGCTGTATGACACTACAAGGGGCAGATGGGGGGGCTGTATGGCACTACAAGGGGCAGATGGAGGCTGTATGACACTACAAGGGGCAGATGGGGGCTGAATGGCACTGTCTACAAGGAGGAGGTGGGGGATTATGGCACTGTCTACAGGGAAGCTGTACGGCACAATCTACAGGGGGCACTTTCTACTAGGGGGACTGTGGGGGCATTATACTCTGTGGAGGACATCATACTGTGTAGGGGCACTGCAGGGGGCAATATAATGTGTGTGGCACTTAGGGGGCATAACACTGTGTGGGCACAATTAGAGGACAAAATACTGTGTCCTTGAAGGCGTTATAATATATTACATTATTAAATATTATTATTATACTGTGTGTGGGGCACTAAAGGGGCATTACACTGTGTGGGGGCACTATATAGGGTATTATACTGTGGGGAGGAATTATGCTTTTTTATGGGGCATTTTTTATAATGGCGTGGGGCGCCTAAAGATAATTTCACACGGGGCGCCATCTACCCTAAGGCCGGCCCTGTATATCGATAACCAATAACCGCTGAGATTATTTGGACCTGAACAGGTGTACTAATACAGATGTTGGTTGACACCTAAATCTTCAGTCTAATATACTGTTGGCCAAACCTGCGTCGACATTCTCCATGGCACTACTAGAAATTTGGAGAGAAGGTAAAGTGGTTCTCTACAATGTGGTTTCTGCTCTGCTTTGTCCCCAAGACACTCAGAGAGAGTTTACCGATAAGAGCAGGTTATATCAGGGCATTAGTAATAGGTAGGACGACTGGATAGACCAGAAGCCAGAAGTCACCCTGCAGGAGAGCTCATGGCTTCTGTAATTCTCCCCTGCCGTCCTGCTTCACATTCACTCAGGTTCAATATGTCGGCACGCAAGAATCACAGAAATAGATCAATGCGCGCTACTGTTAGGATATGTTCACACGCACTGTTTTCAGATGTAATTCGGGCATTTTACGCCTCGAATTACGCCTGAAAAAATGCCCCTAATACACCTACAAACATCTGCCCATTGCTTGCAATGGGTTTTATGGTGTTCTGTTCCCACGAGGTGTAATTTTACGCATTGCTGTCAAAATACGGCACGTAAAAAGACGCCCGCAAAAAAGAAGTGCATGTCACTTCTTGGGACGTTTTTGGAGCCATTTTTCATTGACTCCATTGAAAATCCGCTCCAAAAACGGCCATAAAATACGCAGCAAAAAACGCGACTTGCTGCAAAAAAACGCCTGAAAATCAGGAGCGGTTTTCGCCTGAAAATAGCTAGGTATTTTCAGACGTTTTTGGTCACTGCGTGTGAACATACCCTAAGATTAGTTAAGCCAGGGCAGCAGCACAATCTGCACATGCACGTCCTCCATAGGCAGATGGATTGTCCATTAGAAAGTCAATGTTGTCTTGACATAGTTAGGGAATGTTCACACGCAGTGACCAAAAACGTCTGAAAATAAGGAGCTGTTTTCAGGCAAAAACAGCTCCTGATTTTCAGGCATTTTTGTAGCAACTCGCGTTTTTTGCGGTGTATTTTACGGCCGTTTTTGGAGTTGATTTTCAATGGAGTCATTGAAAAACGGCTCCAAAAACATCCCAAGAATTAACATGCACTTCTTTCTCGCGGGCGTCTTTTTACGCACCGTATTTTGACCGCGACGCGTAAAATTACACCTCGTGGGAACAGAACACCGTAAAACTCATTGCAAGCAATGGGCAGATGATTGTAGGCATATTAGGAGCGTTTTTCAGGCGTAATTCGAGGTGTAAAATGCCTGAATTACTTCGGAAAACAGTGCAGGTGAACATATCCCTAGGGTGCAGTGACGCAGCAGATTTTGTTGCAGAGAATTCCTGCGACTAAAAATCTGTTCCATTCATCTGAATGCAACAAAATCTGCTGCGTGTGACTGCACCCTTAGAGATGATGAGACTGGTGGCATGGTCCATAACTACACGACCCCAAAGAAGCTGCCGTCTCCTCCCCAGAGCCACAACCAGGGTGAACCTTTACACCGTGCAGCACAGGAAGGCTAATCTCCCCAACCATGCCAAAACCATCCACCAGCTTCTCTCCTCCCACCACTAGACACCACTGGGGCACATAAGAGGATCGGGTATGGCACAGATCCTCACTTAAACAAGGAGGGCAACATTAAAAAAAGAGCAATAAAAATAAAACCACATAAAGCAATATGAATATCTACACCTTGATGTGTATTGTCATGAATGAGAAAATGCAAAGGAGAAGATAATGGCTCAAAAAATAGACAAATACAAAAACAATGACGATGGTTTTTCTTTTCTTTTTTTCTAGCATTAATGTACATGTATATATAATTCTAACTACTATGCAATGTGTGAACTGTCTTCTACACCTTGAACTAGTTCAAATGCTCTGTTTTGTACTTTTGTATAACATGCTTAGAAAATAAAAATCTATGATTTAAAAAAAAAAAAACACAGCAAAAATGAATGTAAAGCCTTATTCACACGAGTGTGCTGCGTTTTGCGCGCGTTGCAGTTCCGTGTGTCATCAGTGAATGGTGCGTGGCTGTATGATTTTCACGCATATGCCATCCTTATGACACGCGGTTTTGATGGTTAGAAAAAGAAATTAAAGAAGTGCTTTTTTTCCCTTCATTTCTTTATCTACTTTTGAGTGAATCACGCGTGACACACGGAAGTGCTTCCGTGTGCCGTGCGCGATTTTCACGCACCCATTGACGTCAATGGGTGCGTGATGCACGAAAAATGGCCACTTCTCCATCTGGGCATCTGGGCACACTATTATCTGGCCACTCAATGTTATAAAGGCCAATAGCTATAATTCCACAATGTCATATATCCTTTGACACTTTTCATTTAAGTTTTAATAACATGGATAAGGGTACGCTGCTCCTAATCGCCAGCTGTATGACCTAGACCAGAGACATGTCCCGACACCCAAGGTACACATCCCTCCACCAAATGCCACCAAGTGTATGTAAAGTCCACAAAATAGAAACACTGTGGTAATCCGCTCAGGGATTTGGTATATGCTTTATAGAGTCATGGTTCGGACAGTACCCAAAATATAAGACATAAAAAAGTGAAGGCAGCACTCCAAATGAAGAAATTAAAATGAATAGTTCCATGTATTTTACCCACTGCAATGTTTCAGTTCCAAACAGAATTATTTTTCTATCTTGAGAAAGGTTTCTATTTGGAGCTAAAATATTGCAGTGGGTAAATGAATGGATTTAGTCATTTAAAGTGCTGCCATCTTCTCTTTTTTCTGCATTAAATTTATTTTGTTTGTTTCTACGTACATGTATGTGTCACATCTGGTAATTTGGAAACGTCAGTAATCCAGAACCCCAACAGTCTGAGTGTGTAGGGTTATTAGATTTTTTTTTATACCTATTATCTTTTTTGCAGTATTCTTATGTTATATAATAATTTTATTTTCCAGTTTTTGGTGGAGACATCTTTAAACATCATAATAGATCCTGGGCCCCAACACAAAATCCGTAACAAGGCCTCCAAGTGTCACTTGCCATCAGGAGTTGGGTGAACCCTATCAGTTGGGCCCTATCAGGCACCAGGGTAAGATGTGACTAGAACCTCTGCCACCTCTATGGTTATGCCCCTCATACCAGACTGATATGGTTTGGGATGTCACAATTTCTGCTTATTTACATTAAAAGCTCTGTGATTTGTTTGAGAAGCAAAGAATATTAATAAATATATACTCCATATTGTCATAGTAAGACTCCAGACATCGTAATGTGAAATATTACACAATTACTCCCACAAAGATGGTAAAAAAGACAATACAATATATTAATGACAATACTTTTTTATTTTCATCAATTCCTATGGTAAGGAGCTCTATAACAGGTAACATGGTGAGTACAACCCAAGAGCTGGTCTATATTCAGGCTCGCAGTGTTATATCCATTTAGCAGCTTCACCAGTCCATAGAAATGCTGAGAGAAAGAGAACGTATTGTCCAGGCCTGTGTCCATTATCGCAGGAGGTGCGACCAACAAAGTTTATCATGGAACTGGTGAAGAAATAGATTTTGTATCTTTTAATATTTCTGTTTGACACAATTTGTAGTCTTTTAGCAGGAACATCTTTAGTTCTGCGCAATTCCATTCAAGTCCTACACACTGTATTTATAGAAGGCCTTTGAGGAAAGTCTTTTTAGGTTTATAGTAATGTCCTGTGAGGTTAACAACCTGTCTCTCTCTCCCTATAAAGGATTTCCAGGTTTGATATCCTTAAGTCCAGAGTAAGATAGCAATGTATCCATTAGAGAGTCAAGAAATGCCGTGTTTCCATCATGTCTTCCAGTATTGATGTCCTTTTCTTTTTTTATTCAGTAAATTCCCAATTCAGAATTAAGATTTCCAGATCTTCCAAGGAGGTGAGTAGAAAGTAAACCTTTCAGAAAATCTAAGCTTCCATCTGGGATCAAAGTGTATCCTGGTAAGAAGAGGACAAGCACATTATTTAGTATAAAATGGTCACTATGTAATAAATCTGTCACTTCAATCCCCCCAACCGCCCCATAATCAATAAGACCCTGTTTACTTACCACCACTTTACTTTGATGGATTCTGTATTACAATTCTGCAAATAGTATGTGTGTTGAGAATCTTTATTTGCTAGACTGTCAGGAGACATTAGTACTACAAGGAAGAAGGGGAAGGTCTGTAGTGGTAGAATATCTGGTCTCCTTCCTTGGAAATGTCAGTGCCAAGAAGAGCCGCTCTCATAGCTATATTTTGACAGATCGGAGTCTGTTCTAATAAGGATTCATCAAGCTTGCTCAGGCCACTTTTCAGTTGTTACTGGAGTTCTAGTTCTCCACAGTCATTTTGAGTGTCAATGTTTAAGTAGATGGAATATAGGAAGGATTAGTAGGCTGGTGATGATTCCTCTAGATACTTGTTACCGTATTCCAGGGTCCTCCCAGCAATTCCAGGATCCTTCTCACCTTCTCATCTTGTACAGCTATATCCCTCAAAACATCAATCAGTTCATTTTTGAGGAGCTTGTAATTTTGCTTGTGTCTTGTTGAGCTTTCACGATATTCGCTGTTGTTTATCAGACGTGTAAGCTTCATCTCAACATATTCCTGACAAATAGCAGTCAAGGAACTAGAAAGAAATCTGATGAGCCAAGGCATTTTCATCAGTATTAAGTCAGAGCAATCGACCAACTAACCAACCAACCAACTGACAAAAAAGTCACTGAGAAAACTGGGGAAGAGACAGTAACCAGTAGGCATTCCGCTATGACATCACACGACTTGCTATGACGACGACCTTAGTAACCAGGTGGCAAAACTTTCTGCCAGTTGGTTGTCAATTTATTAAAGGGAAATGACACTTAAATATGGATTAGCTACCACTTGATGTCTCTATCGGTTCTCTAACTGTACATTGTAAAGGCTAATTACGTAATTACGGACCCATTCATTTCTATTGGCCCACGGACACCTTTTAGTAAATTTATTGATGGGTGTCCGAGCTGAAAAAATTATAGAACCTGTTCTATTCTTGTCCGTAATTACGGCACTGACTCTCCAATTTACGGAAGCGTTGCTATGCAACATGTTGGTGACAACATTTGCAGCCTCCCTCTTTTTTTACGGATCCGTATATACAGATCAAATACGGATGCAATACAGACCGTATATATGGACGAATTGCAGATGACTACGGATCCGTATTTACGGACAGTATTTACAAACAGATGAAAATACGGCCGTGTGCATGGGGCCTAACCTATTACTATCAATTTATGTGTTAGCCATATATTACTTATCTTCTCCTATAAAGGAGTCCGGTGCACACAGTCATGCTGCAGGTAACTCCAGTCCAGGGTGGTAAAGAGTTAACAAGAAATAATACATCAGGAGACATAAATAAAATAATAATAAAGGATATACTGTATAGTTTAAAATCACTAAGAAATTCATTAATGTAAAATTATGTAATAACTGGAGTTTAAATTCTGTAGACCAGGGGTTGCTAGGGTCTTAAGAGATCAGGGGCACAAGCCCCGAAACCTATATTTACCCCCCCCCCCATACAGATGTAGCCGTCTTTACCTTGACTTTTATTGCATTAAATAAACAATGGCTAGATCTCTTCTAATACATTTTTACATACATATTGGAGATAGCATATTTATAAGACTAAGGCTGCTATAGCTACACCACTGGATAGAATTGGATGCATTGTCTCAGCAGAAAGTATCACACATGATAGGCTTAGGTACAGGGCCTCAGCCATGGCCGGCCTTAGCTATGTGCGACACGTGCGGTCGCACAGGGCGCCGGGCGCCATGCTGTAAGGGTGGCGCCAGTGAGTACGAGCTGAAGAGAGGAGAAATGTTCCTTCCTCTCCACGGCTGTGTGAAGTGAGCGCTGATTGGAGGAGCAGCAGCAGGTGCTTCTGTTCTGTCTGTTCCACCAATCGGCACAGCCTGTACTGCAGCCTCACGCAGCCCCTTCCTGCTGTGCTGCTGCCACAGTGAAGACTCCTCCACGGTTCTCCAGTGTCAGGTAAGAGCAGGTTTAGGTTAATACATGTTTATTTATGTGCAGTGTGAGGGAGGAGGGTAGAGGGAGCTTTGTGATGTGTAACAGGATGATTTTTTTTGTGTTTTTTTTGCAAAGATCGATTTTGTGGGGGAGGGGAGACTAGGTTATAGGTACTTTGTGTGTGTTTGTATTTTTTACAGATCGATTTTGAAGGTGAGGGGACATTGCCCTAAATGCTAGAGGAGTGTGGGGGGATTCTTTATAAATGTATTTTGTGAGGAGGGGGACTTCTGTATAGTTTATTTTGTGGTGTAGGAGCTTATTATGAATCATGGGGGAGGGGAACTTAGCGTTCTGTATGGGGAGAAAGGATTCTTTAGGGTACGGCCACACGGAGCGGCCCTCACACTGTCGCAACACGGCCAACAACCGCCCTGGCACTATGTAGGAGTGGCTGTCCAATACCTCATTAAGGGGTATTCCGGTTACACTCGCGTGCGCACTGCCGCTCCATTCATTCTCTATGCGTCCTTTTGGCCAAAATGATTACCAATACCCCAGGTATTTTTCATTATTATGTATATTCGCTTCTCTTGGACACAGCCGGGTCTTTGATGCTGGGAGAGCATGGTGTGTTGTTGTTTGGCATAGCAAGCAGGGTAGCCCGCTCTATGAATTATCAAGGCGTCACAAATAGGCTTCTACCTGGCTATACACGTTGTGCCTCATGACGTACACACTATCCCTCCATGTTTCACTCACTTGCACCCCATTATCCATTTATTTCTATTGAGGCACTTCATTTATTACTGCCCCCTATATTTCACTTATAGTATTACACTTGCACACACACTATTCATTTATTATTTCTTACTACACATCCCATGCACCACACACCACTCCCCTCAAGACTAGTGGGAGTGGCTATTATTATTTAAAGCACCTGCTCGCCCTTTCATCAGCATTTCTGGCCTGGCTGTGTCCATTTGTAAGTATGGCCTTTTTCGGTGTTTTTGTATATGTCCCTGTGTTTTTATTGGTTCTGTTTGTGCATCAGGAACGTTCTGTTCCAGTTTAGGATTTAGGGACTCGCAAGTCTGGGGATCCTTGTCGTGGATTGCGAGCTTGCGTCCTTTTGGCCAAAATGATTACCAATACCCCAGGTATTTTTCATTATTATGTATATTCGCTTCTCTTGGACACAGCCGGGTCTTTGATGCTGGGAGAGCATGGTGTGTTGTTGTTTGGCATAGCAAGCAGGGTAGCCCGCTCTATGAATTATCAAGGCGTCACAAATAGGCTTCTACCTGGCTATACACGTTGTGCCTCATGACGTACACACTATCCCTCCATGTTTCACTCACTTGCACCCCATTATCCATTTATTTCTATTGAGGCACTTCATTTATTACTGCCCCCTATATTTCACTTATAGTATTACACTTGCACACACACTATTCATTTATTATTTCTTACTACACATCCCATGCACCACACACCACTCCCCTCAAGACTAGTGGGAGTGGCTATTATTATTTAAAGCACCTGCTCGCCCTTTCATCAGCATTTCTGGCCTGGCTGTGTCCATTTGTAAGTATGGCCTTTTTCGGTGTTTTTGTATATGTCCCTGTGTTTTTATTGGTTCTATTCATTCTCTATGGGAGCGCCGGAGATAGCCGAGTGCAGTGTTCTGCTTTTTACGGCGCTCCCATAGAGAATGAATAGGGGGTAAGCTGTTGTAATTTGCAAAATCGTGCGGCCATAAAGGGTGTATTAATTCATGGCCGCACGTTAACGCGGGTAAACCGTCCCTTTATCTGCAAAATCGTGCGGCCATGAATTAATACACCCTTTATGGCAGCACGATTTTGCAAATTACAACAACTTACCTCCTATTCATTCTCTATGGGAGCGCCAGAAAAAGCTGAACACTGCACTCGGGTATCTCCGGTGCTCCCATAGAGAATGAATGGAGCGGCAGTGCGCATGAGCGTGTAACTGGAATATGTGCGGCCACTAACAGGCTGTGCGACAGCCGCACTGAACATGGTGCCGGCGTGGTTGTTAGCTGCGTTGCGACCGTGTCAGGGCCGCTCTGTGTGGCCTTACCCTTAGGCGGGATTCACACGAGTGTGTGCCTTTTGCGCACGCAAAAAAACGCTGCGTTTTGCCTGCGCAAAAGGCACTTGACAGCTCCGTGCGGCAGCATCATTATGACACTCCATTTGGATGTTTGTAAACTGAAAAGCACGTGGTGCTTTTCTGTTTTCATTCATCCTTTTGACAGCTGTTGCGCGAATCACGCAGTTCGCACGTTAGTTCTTCCGTGTGACATGCGTAGTTTTCACGCACCCATTGACTTCAATGGGTGCGTGATGCGCGAAAAACACTCAAAGAACGGACATGTCGTGACTTTTACGCAGCGGACCAACGCAGCATAAAAATCACGCACATGTCTGCACGGCCCCATAGACTAATATAGGTCCGTGCCACGCGCGTGAAAATCACACGCGTTGCACGGACGTATATCCCATTTGTCTGAATAAGCCCTTAGAGATAATATTTGTGGGGAGAGCAACTTGATTATAAGGGCAGGAACACACAGGGTGGATACGTAAAACTACACAGTGTATACGCCCTGAGAACCGCAGGGAATTTCACCTGAAAAACAGCACCAAATTTTGGTGGAGTTTTTTGGGCGGGAAGACTGCAGAAATAAATTTTAAAAAAAGCTAATACTCCCAGCCGTAGTCCCTCTCTGAGCGTAGCCCCGCCTCCTGCGATGACGCTGTCGTCCATGTGACCGCTGCAGCCTTTGATTGGCTGCAGCTGTCACATGGGATGCATCGTCACACCCTTGAGGCGGGGCTACGCTCAGAACAGAATACGCATCGCTATGACTACGGCCGGGTGTACTACCTTTTTTTTTTCTCATTTGAGATTAACGATAAGCAAAGTTTTTATCATTGATCTTCCCCTTTGTTAACACTGACCAAATATCATTATAATTGGTCAGAAACGAACGAATCATGATGATAATTGGCTAAACTAAATAGGCCTTTAATGGGGGTATATTCAGGCTTAGTGCCTAGGGCAGCGTGAGTTGTAAATACGGCCCTGCTAAAGACGCAGATACTATTCAACACTATAGCGGGGCAGGGAGGTATCTCCCTGCTCTGCGATCTACTAGGCTGGTGGTTCCCAACATGAGGTTCCCATGAGAACGCTCCAGGGCTGCCGCGACACTCCTCTGGACAACTGCCACGGACGTGCTTTCTCTCCTCCTCCTCATAGCGCCAAGTGGATGTGAGGAGGAGATTTTTTTGCAGAACCCCTGTAGATAGCACCCCCGACTAAATGGACAGAGACGTCAGGGGCTTCTCCTGGAGTGGAATCCCCGGTCACAGCGTCTGCAACGCTGAGGACAGGGATTCCGCTTCAGGAGTTAGTTGCCCGATGTCACTGTTCATATATGGACAGAGATATCAAGCACTCCGTCAAGGAGCGGAATCCCCAGCCACAGGGAGCTACAGTGGCGCTATCTACAGGAAGGGAGTGCTACCTACATGGGGGCTGTGTGGCACTACCTACACAGGGGCTGTGTGGCACTACCTACACGGGGGCTGTGTGGCACTACAAGGGATCTGTGTGGCACTACCTACACGGGGGCTGTGTGGCACTACCTACAAGAGTGTGTGTGGCACTACAAGGGATCTGTGTGGCACTACCTACACGGGGGCTGTGTGGCACTACCTACAAGGGTGTGTGTGGCACTACAAGGGTGTGTGTGGCACTACAAGGGATCTGTGTGGCACTACAAGGGATCTGTGTGGCACTACCTACACGGGAGCTGTGTGGCACTACCTACACGGGGGCTGTGTGGCACTACCTACACGGGGGCTGTGTGGCACTACCTACACGGGGGCTGTGTGGCACTATCTACAAGGGGGCTGTGCGGCAAGGGGGGGATTTGTGGCAATACTTACTAGGGCTGCACAATGCATCGAAACTTCGATACTGTGCATCCCAAAATGGTTCGAGCCACACAGCTAAGTATAGTAATACATGATGAATGAGAGCGGTGCTGCGGCTGTGTAATACAGCCATTGCCCCGCTCCTGAGTCCTGACAAGTGCGCGCCGCGAGGATGATGCTATGCGGCCAGCGCTGCACTAATGAGCGGCGGCACAGAAAACAACATGGCGGCCGCACTGCAAAACACCCCCATGTTCTGTCTTCGGTGTCTGCGCCGCCGCTCATTAGTGCAGCGCCGGCCGCATCACCTCATGCTGACCGCGCGTGCACTTAATGTCAGGAGCGGGGCAATGACTGTATTACACAGCAGCAGCCCCGCTCTATAACGACGGAGATCAGAGAAAACGCTCATCTCCGCCGCTATTCTCCTGAATGCTGCGATCAAAGCTGACTGCAGCATTCAGGGGAAAGTGAGGAGGGGGGATGCCCCTGGATCGCGTCACAGGGAATTCCTGTGACGCGATCGAGGGCCATACCATATATGGGCAGACAGCCCAGGGTCTATTGAAGGCCCCCAGGGCTGTCCTACCATATTTCCTGTTGTTAGGGCATACTGAGGTATGTCCTAACAACTGCCTGTGTACTATACATACACCGGCTAATGTACTGGCGCATATCTGATATATGCCAATATATTAAAGTTTAAAAATAAAGTAAAAACATAAAGTAATGTTAAATTTTAAAAAATACACATACGCCTTTTTTTTTACAATAAACATTAAAATAAGTCTCAATATATAAAATATACACACATTCGGTATTGGCGCGGCCGTAATAACCTGCAAAACAATTTTTTGGCGTCATTTATGATGTGTATGCTGTAAAAAAAAAAACGTTTCACTTATTAATTTGAGGCGCGAGGTGCGATGATTTTAACCTCCATGTGCCTCAAATTAATAGTAATTAACCCCATCATGTACCTCACACATTAACCCATTATGACTGAGAAACATGATGGGGTTAATTACTATTAATGTGAGGCAAATGGAGGTTAAATTCAGCATCACACCTCACTGTGTGGCACGACCTACAAGGGGGCTGTGTGACACTATCTACCGGGGGCATCTGTGAGTGGAGGGGCTGATGGTCATTTTACTGTGAGTGGCGGGCTGATGGTCATTTTACTGTGAGTGGGGGGGCTAATGGTTGTTTTACTGTGAGTGGGGGGCTAATGGTCATTTTACTGTGAGTGGACGGGCTGATGGTCATTTTAGGGTATGTTCACACGGCAGCCTCCGTTACGGATGAAATTACGGACGTAATGGCATGTGCAGGCGCTTTTCGCTGCGTCCATGACGGACGTAATTGGAGCTGTTTTTCCATGGAGTCCATGGAAAACTGCTCCAATTACGTCTCAAGAAGTGACAGGCACTTCTTTGACGCGGGCGTCTTTTACGTAAAAAAAATGACCGTCGGCACACAACATCGTGAGACCCATTCAAATGAATGGCCAGATGTGTGCCGACGCTTTTGAGCCACATTTTCGGACGTAATTCAGGGCTAAAACGCCAGAATTACGTCCGTAAATAGTGTATGTGAACCCAGCCTTACTGTGAGTGGTGGGCTGATGGTCATTTTACTGTGAGTGGAGGGACCGATGGGGGGGGAGGGGGGCTGATGGTCTTCAAGTGGTTTCCACCTCTGACCTCCAATTGAAATTAATAGTAGGAAGAAAATAGCTGTGGCGCTCGTTTGGAGCTTTTTTTTGCTGCGTCTTTTGCATTCGCTTCAGCGGCTTAAAAAAAAACGCAAAACAAACCCCATCAAATAACGCTGTCAATTCAAAAGCAGATTTTTTTCTGCCTTACAAAAAACGCTGTGTGAACATACCCTAAGAATGTAGTCCTTATTTTTTAGCTATTTTCTGTCTTTCTCTAAACAATTTTTGGTAGGGGGGCCCTGAGGATTTTTTTTTTCCAGTGGTGGCTCAAGTCTGAAAAGGTTGGGAAACTCTGTAGCAGGCTACAGAGGCGCCTGCAGCCTATGAGGCGCAGGGACAGGATCCCTGCGCAGTTGGCGTGATGACATCTCTAGATCAAGCTGGCCTACGCAAGGATCCTGTCCGGTAGAGGTGGGGGGCAGTATGGCACTGTCTACAAGGGGGATGTGGGGGCTGTATGTCACTTTCTACAATGGGGAGGTGGGTGCTGTATGACACTGTCTACAAGGGGGCGGTGGGGGGCACTCTGTACAAGAGGGAGGTGGGGCTGTATGACACTACAAGTGGCAGATGGGGACTGTATGGCACTGTCTACAAGGAGGAGGTGGGGGATTATGGCACTGTCTACAGGGAGGCTGTACGGCGCAATCTACAGGGGGCACTTTCTACTAGGGGGGCTGTGGGGGCATTCTACTCTGTGGAGAACATCATACTGTGTAGGGGCACTACAGGGGGCAATATAATGTGTGTGGCACTTAGGGGGCATAACACTGTGTGGGCACAATTAGAGGACAAAATACTGTGTCCTTGAAGGCGTTATAATATATTACATTATTAAATATTATTATTATACTGTGTGTGGGGCAATAAAGGGGCATTCTACTGTGGGGAGGAATTATGCTTTTTTTATGGGGTATTTTTTATAATGGCGTGGGGCGCCGAAAGATAATTTTGCACGGGGCGCCATCTACCCTAAGGCCGGCCCTGGCCCCAGCAGACAGTATCATACATTATAGGCTTAGATAAATGGCCCCAGCACACAGTATCACACATGATAGGCTTAGATACATGGCCCCAGCAGACAGCATCACACATGATATACTTAGGGCTCATTCAGATGAGAGTGATTGTCGTCCGTGTGTTGTACGTTGAAACAACGCACAGCACACAGACCCCTTGATTACAATGGGGCTATTCACACATGCAGGAGTTTTCACACAGCGAGTGTCCGTTGCCTGAAACTCACTGCATGTCTTATATTAGTGCGTTTTCGCGCACCTAGTCGCTCATTGAAGTCAATGGGTGCTTGAAAACCACGGACAGCACTCGGATGACATCCGTGTGCATGTTTCACGCATCAATTACACTGAAAAAAAAGTGCTTGCGAATGCGTGAAAAACACATGCCACACGCGAAGCACACTGATGCAAAACGCAACACACATGACCAGATTTACGCACGATTTTAACGCACGTAAATCTGTCACGCTCGTGTGAATGTAGCCTTAGATACAGCGCCTCAGCAGTAAGTATCCATGTACTAACCCTCAGGGGTAAATTTGGCATTTCTGGGGCCCCAAGCAAAGTTATGTCTCGGGGCTCTTATCAAAGACATCTGTAGAGCGTTCCCCACACAATGCCCCCTGTATATAGTGTCACAACCCCCCTGTATTTTTTCACACACAGTCCCCCTGCCATACATCCCCTTTGTAGACAGTGCCATGCAGTCCCCTGTAGGTAGTCCCACATACCCACCTTGTCTCAGCAGACAGTATCATACATGATAGGCTTAGATACATGGCCCAGCAGACAGTATTACACATGATAGACAGATACAGTGCCCCAGCAGTCGGTATCACACATGATAGGCTTAGATACATGGCACCAGTAGACAGTATCACACATGATACTTAGATGCAGGGCCCCAGTATCCTTGCAGTGGCGTAGTTATAGGGGTCGCAGTTGCGACCGGGCCCTTAAGCCTGGGGGGCCCACGGACCCCCATTGACATACAGCATGCAAATAAATTTTCTGTGCCGTGAAGCCGGCACTTCCTGGTTACGGTAACATGGTACACTTAGTGTACCATGTGACCGTGTTGTCACGTGACACATCTTCCAGCCAGTGCAGTGGAAGAGTCGGTGCGGAGGACTCCAGGTGAACTGCAGAGTCTGTATTGTAATGTGTGGTGTTGTATTGTGTGTTCTTGTAATGTTATGTGTTGTGTTGTGTTGTCTTGTCTTGTAATGTGCTGTATTGTGCTGTTTGCGGTGGAGAGGGAGGCCCGTTAAATTACAGTCCCCCCTTCTCTCTCAACTGCAAACTGCACAATACAACACAATACATTACAAACTGTGAGTCGCGTTTCCCTGGGGGGTCGTGTAAAGACTTCTGGGGGGTCGCGAGTCACTCACCGAGGTCCCGATTCCATTCAATGCTGGAGCAAGGAGCTCATGTCTCCTTGCTCCAGCATTCACTGTGCCCTGAGCTGCTCGACGCAGACAGGCGGGATGTAGCGACATCATCGCGCCTGTCTGCGCCGAGTCACTCATAGCACACACCGGAGGAGGCGAAGGAGCAGATATAGTAATTATGCTATTTTTCTATTTTGGGGGCTGATAAGATGGGGGAGCATACTGTATGGGGAGCTGATATGGGGGCATTATACTGTATGGGGAGCTCATATGGGGGCATTATATTGTATGGGAAGCTCAGATGTGGGGAATTATACTGTATGGGGGCCGCTATGTAGGGCATTATACTGTGGGGGCTGTTATGGGGAGCATTATACGGTATGGGGCTGTTATGGGGGCATTATACTGTATGGGGCATTATATTGTGTGGGGCAGCTATGGGAGCATTATACTGTGTGGGGGCATTATACTATGGGGGCTGTTGGGCAAAGCGTCTGGGCATAGGCGTGCCCAGGGGTCTGATGATGGTGGTGTTGGGGAGGGATAGGGGGGCACAAACTAAATTCTTGCACCTGGGCCCATGAGCCTTTAGCTACGCCCCTGTATCCTTGTACTAACATATGTTCACCCCCCCCCCAAAGTTAACTTATTTCAGTAATTCGATTCAAAACGTGGAACTCATTCTATAGATTCATTACACACAGAGTGATCTATTTCCAGCATTTTTTTTCTTTTAATGTTGATGATTATGGCTAACAGTTAATGAAAACCACAAATTTAGTCTCTCAGAAAATTAGAATATTATATAAGCCCAATTTCAAAAATGATTTTTAATACCAAAATGTTGTCCTAATGAAAAGCATGTACAGTATATGCACTCAATACTTGGTCGGAGCTCCTTTTGCATGAGTTACAGCATCAATGCGGCGTGGCATGGAGGCGATCAGCCTGTGGCACTGCTGAGGTGTTATCAATGCGGCGTGGCATGGAGGCGATCAGCCTGTGGCACTGCTGAGGTGTTATGGAAGACCAGGTTGCTTTGATAGCGGCCTTCAGCTCGTCTGCATTGTTGGGTCTGATGTCTCATCTTCCTCTTGACAATACACCATAGATTCTCTATGGGGTTTAGGTCAGGCGAGTTTGCTGGCCAATCAAGCGCAGTGAAACTGTGGTTATTAAAACAGGTATTGGTACTATTGGCAGTGTGGGCAGGTGCCAAATCCTGCTGGAAAATGAAATCAGCATCTCCATAAAGCTTATCAGCAGAGGGAAGCATGAAGTGCTCTAGAATTTCCTGGTAGACGGCTGCGTTGACTCTGGACTTGATATATGGACATGGGCCCTGTATCTAAGCCTACCACAAGGCAGGCTTAGATACAGGACTACAGGACCCCAGCAGGCAGTAATGATGTTATATCAAAAGAATTATGAGAAAATAGACATGGACCACACAATCCACAATGTGTACGTTGATCTGAGCCGCTAGGCATCATTTATAAACATGAACATACTAGGTTCTTTGTTAAAATTTTGATGAAACTGTATAAGGGGAGATTCACACGAACGTTGCGTTTTTGCGCGCGCAAACAACGCAGCGTTTTGCGAGCGTGTCAGCAGCGTGTGCAATGCGTTTTTGAACGATGTATGCGTGTAATACGCGCGTAAGACATGCGTTTTTCCCGCGCGTGGAAAAAACGCACTCAGCTGTTCTGTTTACGCCAGGCTTCAAAAGGGCCATTAATGCAATACCCCTGCTTCATGTGTGCACCTGTGTTAATTCATTTGTGTGCTTTGGATGCAACCCACTGTTTCTACCAGTATTTTAGTGAAGTTTGTCTGCCAGACTGCATTGATGCCACCTAGCTCTCTGGCCCGTGTGCTATTAGCATGGATGATATCCCGGAGGTTTGGGCAACGAGGTAGCCTTCTACGGCCACACCGGCGGAGATCAGGTAGGATGTGGGTTCACCCAATAGTGGCCCAACGCACCTCTAAAGGGCATTTTCATACCCTCTTTGCTGACCTCCGTCGTCACCCTGAGAAATTTCGGGCCTTTTGCCGCCTGTCTGTGCATGCCTTTGATATGCTGCTGGAGCTGGTTCGGCCTGGAATAACCTATCAGAACACAAACATGCGACGCTGTATTTCCCCCGAGGAGCGTCTCCTTCTGACGTTACGGTATGTGCAGTTTTGTGAGCCAGGTTACACCTTATTTTATGTCCTTAATGTCCTAACTAACATGTTTTCTTTGTGCTTTGCTTGTATGATTTCCTGTAGATTTTTGGCGACCGGCAATAGCTACCATGCCCTTCATTTTGAATTCCTAATTGGAGTCTCCACTATTTCCGGCATTGTCCCAGCAACCTGTGTGGTCCTGTGGCAGAGATTGAAGAGCAGCGTGATCCCTCAGCCTACGGCCCAACACTGGCTTCGCATAGCGCAGCAGTTTGAATGCGACACCCAATTTCCTAACTGTATTGGTGCACTCGATGGGAAGCACATCCGTGCGCAGAAACCGCCCCACTCTGGCTCTCGCTACTTCAATTACAAGCAGTATTTTTCAATAGTCTTGCTTGCCTTGTCGGACTGTAATTTCTGCTTTACCATCGTGGACATCGGGTCCTATGGCAGCTCGGCGGATGCACGCATTTTTCGCTCATCTAGAATGGCACAGCGTCTAATGTCCAACCAACTTGATGTCCCCGAGCCTAGCATCCTCCCTGGCACCAGCGGGCCACCCCTTCCTTATGTTATGGTTGCAGATGAAGGTTTTGCCCTCAGCAAACACGTAATGCGGCCATTTGCGCGGAGGGGCATGGATAACCGTAGGCGCATTTTCAATCAGCGACTATGCAGAGCACGGAAAGTCGTGGAATGTGCCTTTGGCATCATGACCAGCAAGTGGAGGGTCCTGATGACATCAATGCAATTGTCGCCGTCAAATGTCACATGCGTGATCAAAGCCTGTGTTGTGCTGCACAACTTTACCCGCATCAATGATGCCGCTCATGATGTGGAATATATGGGAACATCTGCACCCACCACCAGCCTGAGCCAGGCTGCTCGGCCTGGCCGGCCACCGACATGTGGGCAGCGAGTGCGCCACCAATTTGCCGAGTATTTTGCCAGGCAGGCTTGAGAAGTAACCTGCCAGAACGCTGCCATTTGAGGTGTGGTGAAGTTAATATTCTTTGAGAGAACGTCTGTTTATCCCTCAAGGCCTTTTTGGGGGGGGGGGGTGTGGGGGAGGGTTAGGGACTCGCAAAACTTGAGGCCCCTTGACGTGGGTTGCGAGCTTAAAGCTCGGTAGGCGCTTGGAATACCCTTTTTAGACGGCAGGAATGCATGGACATCACATCCTCTTGTGGAAACTATGTATTTCCTGCCCTATATGTATGTGAGCGTTTCGGGGGGAGTAAAGTAAGTTATGGCCAAACACTAACTATACTAATTACAGCTGAGTTCCTGGTATTCCAAACCCCTTCCGAACAACGAAGACCTCAAAGATGTGGTGGAGAAATATAATACCGTCACAACCTCTAAGGCAACAGCACCTCCTAGCGGTAGAGGCAGTAGAAAAGGTGTGCAAGGTAACAAAAGGATTGTCCACACAGAAGTTCAAAATATCTAACTTTAGTAGCAGTCATGTTTGTGGCACATACACGCCATATCAGCAAAATACAGAGGCGGGAAAACATACCCGAACTAAAAAGTGCACCAACATGATGCATATACAACAAATTCCTAGCATGTCATCGATTTCTAACATGTGCCGGTAGAAAAAAAGAGCCCCTAAAGATTCTGATAGGCATGGGTCGGCGAGCTGTAACCCGACCGTTCCGCACCACTATGCTGTCCCCGGCCCTGAGGAGCCTGTTCCTGCACAGCATATTGGTGTTGATACTGCGGGTGGTAACCCTGAGGCTGCATGTGAGCCTGTAAACTTGGCCCAGGTATGGAGTATGGAGGAAAGTGATGGACTGGCCCAGGCATTGGGGCAGGGGAGAGGTATCTTGGGGCAGGAGGGTATTGCGCCATCTGCGAGAAGACGGGGGCAGGTTGGGAGGGCCTTGGCACATGGGCACGCGCTGAGGGCATATAGACACTACGCCAGTGCTCCAGAGAAGTAAAGCACCGGCCTGGACTTAGCGGGGGTGTCGCACAGTCGATTAGCGACAGCATATTTATTTGCAGCCGCACCAACCTATCCTCTGGTACCCGCCGCATCAAAGGTGCCATGCTCCGGCAAAAAAAATCATGCTGGTCCTCATCGGCTGCACGGCGCAGGTACTCAAGAACACGGGCGTCCACCTGTGCAGCTGCGGGTGGGTTAACAGGACGTCTGCGGCGGGGTGCTGCTTGTCTAGGTGCCACTTGGTCCGGTTGTCCTGCTTCAGGCGCTGAGGCGACTGGACCAGGATCCTCTCTAGTGGCCTCCGGGGTTAGGGCGACCAGGGGAGCAGCGGATTCGGACGCCTGGCTACACTGGGGCCGTGCCTCCTCTTCTGAAGCATCCAGAGTGTCGCTAGTTCTATAATATAGGGGACACGTCAGTTGAGGAAACAAATGTCATGTGCAAACACAAAGGCGTTTTGGGGTATGTAACATGTTTGGAAGGTGACGTGGCCACAAAGGGACAACAACGAGTACTTACGGTCGCATGTCCATTATTTCCCGCAGGAACAACAGCTGGTCGTAGTACATGTAGCGCCGTTTTTGGGGACCACCATCTCCGCTACGGGCGCCGGATCCATGTTCTCGACGGAACTGGTCCCTCGAGCTGCGCCACCGTCTCTTTACATCGTCCACTGTATGATGAATAAAGAACACATCATTGAATAAACTCAGCAGATGTGAGTGCGCACACAGACAGTGCATATAAACTGGTGTTATTAAACACACGTCTACACAAGAACAAGCCTAAGTTGATGATACTATATATAAAGATGGCACTGAACCGAAACGTTGGCAATGACAGGCAATTATTCAGCAGGGACGCAATATCCAATATGGATGTCATTATACACATCAATGGCGACACACAGATATCCACTCACCAATTTGTAGCCGGTCACGGGTGCGTCTGTCGGCCCACTCCTGCTCAAATAGCGCCTCTGCTATCTGCTCCCATGCTGCCTCCTTCAATGTGCGGTCATGGTACGACTCCGCATGGGTGTTCCAGACCTCCGGCCGCTCCTGAACTAACCTAATGAGCTTCCCAACATCCATCTGCCGAGGCATGCCTGCAAGGTGCTTGTGGTGCTTTTGCAAACGGTGTGGCCTCTTTTGCAAAACCTGCTGTCTAACCAACTTCCTGCTTTTCTGCTGGTTTCAACTAGTTAGTTCAAACTCATTTGCATTGAGACAACGTGTCCTGCGTGAAAAACGCGCGTTCGCAGCTGCTGCCAGCGTATGACATGCGTGATTTTCACGCACCCATTGACTTCAATGGGTGCGTGATGCGTGAAATACGCAGAGTTATTGAACCTGTCGCGTATAGTACGCAGCGAACAAACGCTGCGCAAGAATCACGCACTGTTTGAACTGCCTCATTGACTTCTATAGTGCTGTGCGTGACGCGCAGAAAATACGCGGCCTGCACGCGCGCAAATCGCGCTCGTCTGAATCCCCCCTAAGCCCGCTTGCCACTTCACAGCGACCTCTTTCAAAGTGGGTCCCTACTCTATCGGTTGCAGCACCGCATGGCAGCAACTGCCACCGCAGCACCGCTCCTGCAGAGGTAGCAACCCAGGGGCCCAAAAGCACAGATTCTATCAGGCTGTGCCAAGCCTCCTTGACTCTTGGCTGCGTCCCCCCACAAATGCAGCACCACAGCCACAGGCACCACCCCACAGCACCACAACATGTGAACAGATGGAATAAGCTCACCTTACCATGCGCCCCCAGTGGCCAACTAAGAGCAGAAACACTTATGAGGGCATTCCTGGATTAAAATCAGCTGGGGTTTTTTTTTCAATTGTGGTGCCAAGTAAAACAAAGAAATTGAGGAGGATAGACTATACTTTATTAAAAGCATTATGAGAAAATAGACATGGACCGTACAATCCACAATGTATACGTTGATCTGAGCCGCTAGGCATAATTTATAAACATGAACGTGAGGTCCTGTGTTAACATTTTGATCAAACTGTATAAGCCCACTTGCCACTTCATGGCGACCTCTTTTAAGGCCTCATTTACACGAGCGTGTGCGTTTTGCGCGCGCAAAAAACGCTGCGTTTTGCGCGCGCAAAAGGCACTTGGCAGCTCCGTGTGTCATCCGTGTATGATGCGCGGCTGTGTGATTTTCACGCAGCCGCCATCATAGAGATGAGGCTAGTCGACGCCCGTCACTGTCCAAGGTGCTGAAAGAGCTAACTGATCGGCAGTAACTCTTTCAGCACCCTCGACAGTGAATGCCGAACACAATATACACCAACCTGTGAATAAAAAAAGACTTTCATACTTACCAAGAACTTCCTGCTTCCCCCAGTCCGGGCTCCCGGCCGTTGCCTTGGTGACGCGTCCCTCTCTTGTCATCCGGCCCCACCTCCCAGGATGACGCCGCAGTCCATGAGACCGCTGCAGCCTGTGATTGGCTGCAGCCTGTGCTTGGCCTGTGATTGGCTGCAGCTGTCACTTGGACTAAACTGTCATCCCGGGAGGTCGGACCGGAGTTATCGGTAAGTCAGAACGTCTTTTTTTTTTTTACAGGTTCATGGATTTTCGGAGCGGAAGTCACTGTCCATGGTGCTGAACCAGTTTAACGCTTTCAGCACCGTGGACAGTGACTGTCTCCTGACGTCGCGTACCCGAACATTTTTTACCGGTTTCGGTCAAAACGAGTTTGGCCGAACCCGGTGAAGTTCGGTGCGCTCATCTCGAATTTGACACTCCGTTTGGATGTTTGTAAACAGAAAAGCACGTGGTGCTTTTCTGTTTACATTCAGGAGTTTGACAGCTCTTGCGCGAATCACGCAGTTCGCACGGAAGTGCTTCCGTGCGGCATGCGTGGTTTTCACGCACCCATTGACTTCAATGGGTGCGTGAGTGCGCGAAAAACGCACGATTATAGAACATGTCGTGAGTTTTTTTCTGCGCACACGCGCTGAGCGCAATTCACGCATCGTCTAAACTGCCCCATTGACTAATATAGGTGCGTACGACATGCGTGCAAACCACGCGCGTCGCACGCGCGTATATTACGTTCGTGTAAGGGCAGATTCACACGAACGTTGCGTTTTTGCGCGCGCAAACAACGCAGCGTTTTGCGAGCGCAAAAACCATTTGACAGCTGCGTGTGTCATGCGTGTCTGATGCGCGGCTGCGTGATTTTCGCGCAGCCGGCATCATAGAGCTCATGCTTGTCAACGCCCGTCACTGTCCAAGGTGCTGAAAGAGCTAAATCTTTCAGCACCCTCGACAGTGAATGCCGAACACAACAGCGAAAAACCTGTAAAAAAAAAAGATAAAGTTCCTACTTACCGAGAACTTCCCGGCCGTTGCCTTGGTGACGCGTCCTTGGTGACGCGTCCTTGGTGACGCGCCTCTCTTGACATCGGGCCCCACCTCCCTGGATGACGCAGCAGTCCAAGTGACCGCTGCAGCCTGTGATTGGCTGCAGCCTGTGCTTGGCCTGTGATTGGCTGGAGCTGTCACTTGAACTGAAGTGTCATCCCGGGAGGTCGGACTGCAGGAAGGAGACATGAGTAATCGGTAAGTTAGAACTTCATTTTTTTTACAGGTTAATGTATTTTGGGATCGCAAGTCACTGTCCATGGTGCTGAAACAGTTTAACTCTTTCAGCACCATGGACAGTGACTATCTCCTGACGTCGCGTACCGATAATTTTTTTGCCGGGATCGGCTAAAACGAGTTTGGCCGAACCCGGTGAAGTTCGGTACGCTTGTCCGGCTTCGCTCATCGCAAAGACACTCCGTTTGGATGTTCGGAAACAGAAAAGCACGTGGTGCTTTTCAGTTTTCATTCATCCTTTTCACTGCTGTTGCGCGAATCACGCTCGTCCCACGGAAGTGCTTCCGTGTGGTGCGCGTGATTTTCACGCACCCATTGACTTCAATGGGTGCGTGATGCGCGAAATACGCAGAGTTATTGAACCTGTCGCGCTTTTTGCGCAGCAGACAAACGCTGCGCAAAAAGCACGGACTGTCTGTACTGCCCCATAGACTTGTATTGGTCCATGCGTGCCGCGTGAAAACCACGCGGCCCGCACGGACCGAATACACGCTCGTGTGAATCCCCCCTAAATGAGGCCTTAAAGTGGGTCCCTACTCTATCGGTTGCAGGACCGCATGACGGCCACCGCAGCACCGCCCCTTATGATGTTACACTTACCCAGCAATTTGGTGCAGCTAATGTCCCGACACCATCCAGCGTCGTGACATCATGCGCGGCGCACAGCGTCGTGATGCGAAAATACCCTTGTATAGGGAGTCGCCCGGGGATCCTGGGCACCGGGCCAAAGATATGGGGCCTGGGCCCCGGAGGTCCGGTGCTAGCGACGCCCCTGATGCAGACACACAATAATATCTTAGGTTTTTTTATATGCCATATAAAAACAGCAAACTGATACTTTACATAACATATTTCTGCACATTTTAATGACACAATACCGGCATTTCTATTTACTTGTAAAACATATCATAGTGGAAAATATTAAACAAGTTTGGCATTTATCTGGAAAACTTTGGGCACCCTGTCATTCAATATTTAGTAAGGCCCCATGGACACGACCGTAGATTTCGTCCGTAATTACGAAGCGTAATTACGGACCCATTAATTTCTATGGCCAACACATATCTTCCCGTATATTTACAGGAAGGAGCCGTGCCGTAGAAACCTTCCATAAAAAATAGGACATGTTCTATTTTTTGATTTTACGGACCATGCTCCCATACTTTATAAAGGGAGCAAGGCCAGCAAATGCAGACAGCTGTCCGCGGCTGGCCATGTCCATAATCACGGACTGTGGTTTTAGGCACGGTCATGTGCATGGGGCCTTATACCCCCTTTGGCAGCTATAAGCCTCTAAAAGGTTTTGGTAGCCAACTAAACAGTCTTTGACCCAGATGTACTAAGAATGGAGTTTTTTTATGGCAGTCTTAAGGCCAGTTCACACTGAGTTTTTTGGCGCTGGTTGTGACTCGGTAACCGCATTGGAATCAGCGCCAAAAAATGCCCGAAAACTGCCCACCATCTATTTTAATGAAAGGTGGAGGCGGTTTTCTCCCGCACGCGCTTTTAGCCACTCGCGGGGAAAAGAAAGCAACATTCTCTTTCTACCCACAGTTCCGTGTCTGACCTCCCATTAAAATCAATGGGAGGCAGAAAACTGTTTTTCGCTGAGTTTTTTGCCCGCGGCACTCAATGGCCGCAGCAGGATCGTGCAGGCAGGTAAAAATCTGCCTCAAAATTCCTGAAGGAATATACACATGTATGTTAGAGAACTGTATCATTTCCTATTCTATAAATAAATTATTAAAACAACAAAACGTGGATAACCTTCAGTACTGTGAAATTTCATTTAAGTTGTTCAAACTTTATTTATAGAAGGCCTTTGAGGAAAGTCTCTAAAAATATTGTATTAGGGTATATTCACACTGGGTGGATAAGCTGCAGATTTTCCGCAGAGTATTTCATTGCGGAAAATCAGCAGCGTATTACAGTAGAAGCAAAGTGGATGAGATCTGAACAAATCCCATCCATTCATTGCAGAAAAAAAATCAGCTGAGAAAACCTGCATAAACTTACCCCTGGGCGTTGTCATAGCGACAGCTCCTTGTTCCCTCAGTTGTTCTCCAAGCAACTCGGCCTCCTAGGATGACGTTTCATCCCATGTGATTGCTGCAGCCATTCACAGGCTGTAGTGGTCACGTGGGTTGCAGCGTTATCACAGGAGGCCGGACTGCACGGACGACAGAGGGATGCGTTGCTATGGTAATGAAAGTGAAGGTAAGTATTGGCTTTTTTTTCAGCTGTTTTCCGCAGCAGTGACTCTGGCCAAAAATCTGCACCACAATTGGGTGCGGTTTATCGTCTGGAATTCCCTGCAGGTTGTATGTCAGATACACTGTGTACCTTTATGCACCCTATCCGACCTGTGTGAACATACCCCTAATGTCCTATAAGGACAACAACCTGTCTCTCCCCATGAGGTTTCCCAAGTTGGATATCCAGCTCTTTTTTTAATGGGTGATATTTAAAGGGGTTGTCTCACCACAATGTTTTTTTTTCAAAGTCTCTGTAAAGGATTTGCCAGACACAGCTTCTGTGTCTATGCCCGTGGGCAATCAGTCTGCAACTGCTCCTATGTCTGTGAGACTGACTCCATCTTCCACCACTCAGGATGGCAGGCTTAGGAGTGGGAGAGCCTATCACAGCCTGGCCAGACGGAGCTAGCTCCCGCCCACTGTCTATTTATACCTGCCTTTCCTGTTCCTCCTTTGCCTGTGATTCTTCTATGCTTGTTTCCTGGCTTGCTGCTGCTGCTTGTACTACTCATCCTCTGCTTGTTATTTGACCTTGGCTTTCTGACCACTCTCCTGCTCAGCGTTTTTGTACCTCGTTCTCTTGCTGGTTTGACTCGGCTCGTTCACTACTCTTGTTGCTCACGGTGTCTCCGTGGGGAGCTGCCCCGTTTCCCTAGCTTTTGTGTACCCTTGTCGGTTTGTCTGTCTTGCACTTACTGAGCGTAGGGACCGTCGCCCAGTTGTACCCCATCGCTTAGGACGGGTCGTTGCAAGTAGGCAGGGACTGAGTGGCGGGTAGATTAGGGCTCACCTGTCTGTCTCCCTACCCTGTCATTACAGTCTCCCTAGTGGTAATATAGCGACATCTAATGCACTTTCATGTGTTTTGTTTTTGCTTTTTTTCAATATAGATTTCTGTGATCTCTGTAATCTCACCCCGCAGCAGCTTCTTGTATCTTCCTGGATCATGGGTGAGCTAAACCAGCACCCAGCATTGTCACCTGTAGCCTCCCTACGCCGGGTAGTTCCTCCATGGTAGTACTTCTGCTCTTCAAATTACGGTTATGGGCATTAAATATTGACGTGCGCCATTTTAAATGTTTCACAAATAGCTGTACTAAAGTAGTTTCTCCACGATTTTACAACATTTAATAACAATAATAACAATAGTACCGCTATTTGAGAAACCTATAATATAGTGCATGTCAATATTTCCTGAATATGAAAGAAATTTGGAGAGTAAATAAAGTGGTCCTCTACAATGTGCTTTCTGCTCTACTTTGTCCCCAAGAAACTCAGAGAAAGTTTACACATAAGAGCAGGTTATATCAGGGCATTAGTAATGGGCAGGACGACTGGATAGACCAGAAGCCAGAAGTCACCCTGCAGGAGAGCCCATGGCTTCCGTAATTCTCCCCTGCCGTTCTGCTTACAATTCACTCACACTGGTTCAGTAGGACGGCAAGAGAGAATCACAGAAATAGATAAATGCGCGCTACTTTTCGATTAGTTAAGTCAGGGAAGCAGCCAGATCTGCACATGCATGTCCTCCATAGCGATGTTCCCTTGTGGACGTAACCAGTAACAACAGATACAAAATGTGAAACAGCCGTGTGCATTATACTGAGAAATATCTTTTGACACAGGCATTTTCAGTAAGTAAATTTGTACAACTCTTGATGCAAATCCTTGTGTTCCAAGGTGGAATCCTGAGAGTTTTTTTGATAGATTGCATGAAGCGTTCCACTTCACCATTGGCCTGAGGCCAGTGAGGGGTAATTTTCCTGTGTGTGAAGCCAAGATAAGTTGCAAAAGATTGAAAGTCTGTACTATTGAAAGGAGGCCCATTATCGGTCTTTACTATTTCAGGTATGCCATTTGCAGAAAATATCATGTCCAATTTTGGTATAAGGGTATGTTCACACGCTTAACAAAAAACGTCTTAAAAATACGGAGCTGATTTCAGAGAAAACAGCCTCTGATTTGAAAGCAATGGGCAGATGTTTGCCGAAGTATTGGAGCCATTTTTTCAGACGTAATTCGAGGCGTAAAACGCCTCCATTACGTCTGAAAATAGGTTGTGTGAACCCAGCCTAACGGTTCTTGCAGAGGTGGTTGAAACGGCTTCAACCACTGGAAATCTTGAAAAATCAACCATGACGACTAGTAAGTAGGAATGATCTGGCAGAGAGCAGAAATTAACACTTACATTAGTCCATGGACTTGCAGGCAAAGGCGTCATTTGTAATGGTGCACGCCTATGGTCAACAGTAGTCGCTTGGCAAGGTATACACGCTTTAATCAGTGCTTCCACTTTATTGTCAAGTCCTGGAAACCATACTTTCTCTCTAAGCAATTGCTTTGTTTTTACAACACCTTGATGAACCTCGTGAGCCAGATCAAGCACTCTATTCTGAAGTTTCTGAGGTATGACAATGCGATTTTCTCTCAGTAGTAATGTGAAGGATGGAGTGGACAGAAGTTAATGTTTATAATAATTTTCTTTCTTTAATAAAATATAGACTATAGAGTTGTGTACATAATTGTGATCAAGCAATAGTAATAGGATTAGATAAGTATACGTGGCAAGATGGCCCCTGGACAGGGACTACGCACTAATAAAATAACAAGTCACTTCCTGGTATGAACGAACTATGAACTATGAAGACATATCTAAAGGACCAGATAAGGGTGAACCTATCCAAGGATGACACAAAGTAACAAGAGGCTTACAGTGATACGTGCTTTTATAAAAGTGTGATAACATGTACCCACCCCCAGGAGAAAGGGGATATAGAACAAATGTGTCTAATAAATCAGGGACGCCTCTCCTGATGCTGAGTGAGGAGCTTTATACCAGACTTTGTGTGGTGTGATTCCTTTCGTACGAACTCAGCGTATTATCCCTGCCGGTTGAGACTGATCAGTAAATTTGAGTCTGACACCGAGAGCAGTGGCGTAACTACCGCGGTAGCAGCCGTAGCGGCTGCTACGGGGCCCGTGGCTTGAAGGGGCCCGTGCTGCCGAGCCTCCAAGTATGGGCCGGGCGACACAGGCCCTCCCATGCCTGGAGGGGGCCCCGGTGCTAGCGACAGCCAAATACATGCATTAGCGCTGAATTGCCGGGCATGTTCCGCCTTACAATGATGCTGATTCACTAGCGGCGCTATAACGCTTCCATGCTTAAAAGGCGCTGATTGACGGGGCAAGTCATTCTGCCCCGCCAATCAGCGTCATTGGATGACGTTCGTTCAGCTCCTGCAGGCCTGCTCAAAAGAGAGCAGATCTGCATCGCCAGTGAACAGGAATGGGATCATGTGAGTATGTAAAGTTGTTGGTTTTTTTTTCTCAAAAAACTGTTAATGGCATTATCTATAGTGGGGGCTCTATCTACAGGAGGGTCGTCTATATGTGGGCCACTATATACAGGGGGGTCTATATGTGGGGATGTGGGGCACTAGCTACAGGGGTGGTCTGTATGTGGGGATGTGGGGCACAATGTACAGGGGGGTCTATATGTGGGGATGTGGGCCACTATATACATGGAGGTCTATATGTGGCCCACTATCTACAGGGGGGTCTATATATGGGGATGTGGGCCACTATCTACAGGGTGGTCTATATGTGGGGCACTTTATACAGGAGGAGCTATTTGTGAGACACTATATACAGGGGTGGGCTATATGTAGAGCACTATCTATAGGGAGCTATTTTTTTTATGGCACTTTCTATAGGGATGGGCTATATGTGGTACACTATATACAGGGGTGGGTTACCTGTGGGGCACTAGCAACAGGGTGGCTATATGTAGGGCACTGTCTACAGAGGTGGGCTATACGTGGAGCACTATCTATAGGGGAAGCTATATGTAGGGCAGCACGGTGGCTCAGTGGTTAGCACTATTGCCTTGCAGCTCTGGAGTCCATATGTGGGCACTACCTACAGGGGCTGTATGTGGGACACTACCTACAGGGGCTTCTATGTAGGTCACTATCTACAGGGGGCATGGTGTGTGTGTGTGTGTGTGTGTGTGTGTGTGACAGTGTATGGTACTATTAAAATCAGGGACACAGTGTATGGTGCTAATATTGTTAGAGGTGCAAGAGGTTTTGAGAATTTTAACTTTGTTTATATGTGCAGAAATGTTTTAAAAGTGAGAAGCTGAAGACATCTGAGCGGAAAACTGCAGAAGTGGGTCATGGCCGGTAGAAATCCATCATAGATGTCTGGACCAGAGGGAGAAGAAAAGAACTAGAATCTGAGATGTCACCGGTGAGTCACTTAATGTAAATGTTTATTCTGCCTCTGATCAGCACTGTAGTCACTGTATGATCTGCAGCGAGATGATGGGTTGTATGATTATGATATGATTTTTTTTTTGTGAAACAGCATCTCCCAGCATATCCTCACCATTGTTCGGGCCATGCTGGGAGCTGTAGTTTTACGCCGTACAAACCTATACGGCAGGGGTTGAACTAAATTGAGCTGTATTTGTTCTGGTGTTGTATATATGTACTGAGCTTTGTTCTGGTGCTGTATATACATATGAGATTGGGTTTGGTGCTGTATATATATGTAATGAGTTTGGTTATGGTGCTGTATATGTACTGAGCTTTGTTCTGGGGATGTATTTATGTACTGAGGTTGGTTCTGGTGCTGTATTTATGTACTGAGATTTCTTCTGGTGCTGTATATATATATACTGAGCTTGGTTCTAGTGCTGTATTTATGTACTGAGGTTGGTTCTGGTGCTGTATATATGTATGGGCTTGTTCTAGTGCTGTATTTATGTACTGAGCTTGGTTCTAGTGCTGTCTATATGTACTTAGCTTTGTTCTAGTGCTGTATTTATGTACTGATGTACTGAGCTTGGGTGTGGTACTGTATATATGTCAGAGCTTGGTTCTGGATCTGTAGTTATATAGGATATATTTATAATAACAAAATTGCAGGGCAGATGGAATTGTTCTCAATTCATTGTATATTTAATGAGAATCTGTCAGGTAGTTTTAACCCCTTGAACTGCCACAATGCGGTGATACATGACCTGACAATATTTCCAAACATTCCCTTGTATGTTTTTTTCAGATGCAGCAAAATTCTTAAAATCCATTTTTAAAATGGGAGTCAGAAGGTGAAGAGAAAAAAATGCAGTGTAATTACGGGTATCGGCGCCAGGCTGAAGAGGATCCTCTTCAGCCTGGCGCCGATACCCGTAATTACACTGCATTTTTTGCTCTTCACCTTCTGACTCTCACCTTGTCCCAGTAACTAAGGTTTTAGCACCAAGGGACTGCAGTGGGTGGCAGCCGGCTATCTACACTTCACCACCTCATAAGAGTCTCGGAGTAGCACCGCCATCCCCTCACCTTTTTGCTGTACTAACTAATTTTTAAAATGGGGCACACTATATGCTAATTACTCATTAGAGGGTCATGGGGCGGTGCCGCTATCCTGAAGAGTAACATAGTCCTGCCTCCAAACCCACCTTTTCACGTTTGAGTGACATCTCCCTCGCTGATACAACTTTCTCGGATGTGCCATTACCTTGTGGCACTATGCACAAGGGGGGGCTGTGTGGCACTATACACAAGGGGGAGCTGTGTGGCACTATACACAAGGGGGAACTGTATGGCACTATTTACAAGGGGGAGGGATGTGGCTCTATCTACAGGGGACTGAGTGTGGCGTAATGTACAGGGGTCTGTGTGTGGCACTTTCTACTAAGGGGGGCTGTGCTATACATTCTACTAAGGGGGGCTGTGTTGCACTATACACAAGGGAGGGGGCTGTGTGGCACTATATACAGTGGGAGCTGTATAGCGCTATATACAGAGGGGGCTTTATGGCGATATCTACACGGGGGCTGTATGGCACTATCTACAAGGGGGAGGTGGGGGCGCTATCTACAAATGGGGTGTGACACTGTCTATAGGTGGGGCTATATAGCACTGTCTACAGGGGGGCTGTATGGCACATTCTACAGGGTGCACTATTTATAAGGAGGCTGCTTGTGGCACCCAGGGGGGGGGGCACGGTCAAGAGTTTGCTATGGGGCCCAGTCTTTCCTAGTTACGCCCCTGTTTAAAGGGGCTGTCTCACCACAATGTTTTATTTTCAAAGTCTCCCTAGTGGTAATATAGCGACATCTAATGCACTTTCATGTGTTTTGTTTTTTTGCTTTTTTTCAGTATAGCTCTCTGTGACCTCTGTAATCTCTCCCCGCAGCAGCTTCTTGCATCTTCCTGGTTGATGGGTGAGCTAAACCAGCACGCAGCACTGTCACCTGTACCTCCCTACACCAGTTAGCTTCTCTGTGAAAGTGATAAGAATATGTTTAAAACATGACATTTTGCATGGACTCCATCTTGTATAGTAGGCGTCCATTTTGGATCATTGGAATCCATCTTGTGGCCTGAAGGAGCCATCTTGAGATTAATAAGTAAAAACCTAATATATTAATCTAAGTCAGCAGTTGTCTTGAAACAATTCTATGTTATGTGTTCTTGAATTGAATGTTTTTATTATTCTTGTAAGGAGCAGATCAATCATCCTTGGTAGAATAGAGAATGACATTGCTTACCATAAGGGAGGGGGTCAGCCTTGAAGAAGGGCTTTGTTTTAAGAGGCTCTGTCACCACATTATAAGTGCCCTATCTCCTACATAAGGAGAAGGGCGCTATAATGTAGGTGACAGCAGTGCTTTTTATTTAAAAAATAATCTATTTTCACCATGTTATTAGCAATTTTAGCTTTATGCTAATGAGTTTCTCAATGGACAACTGGGCGTGTTTTAGTATTGACCAAGTGGGCGTTGTACAGAGGAGTGTATGATGCTGACCAATCAGCGTCATACACTTCTCTCCATTCATTTAGCGTAATCTCGTTGTAACCTGTCATTTACAGTGTGATCTCGCGAGATTACGCTTAGTCTGCTGTAAGTACCATAGAAACATTAACGAAGTGCTGGGATTGTGAATAGACATCCCGTGGAATATCTATTCACTGTCTAAACACTTCAGTATCGTTAATGTGTTAGTATAAGACAGCACATAGTGATCTAAAAGGATCACTATGCGCTATGTGCTGTCTTATACTAACACATTAACGATACTGAAGTGTTTAGACAGTGAATAGATATTCCACGGGATGTCTATTCACAATCCCAGCACTTCGTTAATGTTTCTATGGTACTTACAGCAGACCAAGCGTAATCTCGCGAGATCACGCTTTAAATGACAGGTTACAACGAGATTACGCTAAATGAATGGAGACAAGTGTATGATGCTGATTGGTCAGCGTCATACACTCCTCTGTACAACGCCCACTTGGTCAATAGTAAAACACGTCCAGTTGTCCATTGAGAAACTCATTAGCATAAAGCTAAAATCGGTAATAAGATGGTGACAACAGATAGTTTTTTTTTAATAAAAAGCACTGCTGTCACCTACATTATAGCGCCCATCTCCTTATATAGGTGATAGGGCACTTATAATGTGGTGACAGAGCCACTTTAAGTGATTTAATGTTGTGTATCAGCCATCTTATCTGCAGTCTCCATTCTCTAGTGAGATCAGAAGTAGGGATGTAATGACGGGGGTCGGGAGACAGACAAGTGAGCCCTAATCTACCCGCCACTCAGTCCCTGCCTACTTGCAACGACCCGCCCTAGGCAACGGGGTACAACTGGGCGACGGTCCCTACGCTCAATAAGTGCACGACAGACAAACAGACAAGGGTACACAGAGCTAGGGGGGAGAGAGGGGCAGTTGCCCACGGCAACACCGTGAGCAACAAGAGAAGTGAACAAGCCGAGTCAAACCAGGAGAGTACGAGGTGCCAAACGCAGAGCAGAAGAGTAGTCAGCAAGCCGGGGTCAATATGAAGCAAGGAGAATAGTACAAGAAGCTGCAGCAGGGCCAGGAAACCAAACGAGAAGAATCACAAGCAAAGGAGGAACAGGAAAGGCAGGTATAAATAGAGAGAGGGCGGGAGCTAGCTCCGTCTGGCCAGGCTGTGATAGGTTCTCCCACTCCTAAGCCTGCCACCCTGAGTGGTGGAAGATGGAGTCAGTCTCACAGACATAGAAGCAGGTGCAGACTGATTATCTATGGGCGTTAACCCCGAAGCTGTGCCTGGCAGATACTTTACAAGGGACATATTAACTTGTGTATCTGAAGTGTGTCTCCCCATGTAACAAGCGAGAGACCAACTTGGAGACCTTGAAGGGTGAAGAATCATTATAATGCATTGAAGTATTCTCATTGGCTGAATGAGAGTCATTATCATATTGTAGATGATTGGCTGAAATCAAAGCCTACACCTTTTCTGTCATCATACTTGTATACTTGTTTGGATCAATAAAGATCAGAGAAGTATTTTGAGCATACCAGCAGCGTCTGTGTGTTATTTCTCCTCCGCGATATATCGATAACCAATAACCGCTGAGATTATTTGGACCTGAACAGGTGTACTGATACAGATGTTGGTTGACACCTAAATCTTCAGTCTAATATACTGTTGGCCAAACCTGCGTCGACATTCTCCATGGCACTACTTCACCTGCTCTTCAAATTACTGTTATGGGCAGTAAATATTGCCATGCCCTATTTTAAATGTTTCACAAATAGCTGTATTATAGTAGTTTCTCCACGATTTTACAATATTTTTGCTGCAGTTTTTCTGAAAATAGTGGCATAATAACTATAGTACCGCTATGTGAGAAACGTATAAAATAGAGCATGCCAATATTTCCTGCCCATGAAAGAAATTTGGAGAGAAGGTAAAGTGGTTCTCTACAATGTGGTTTCTGCTCTGCTTTGTCCCCAAGACACTCAGAGAGAGTTTACAGATAAGAGAAGCTTATATCAGGGCATTAGTAATAGGTAGGACGACTGGATAGACCAGAAGCCAGAAGTCACCATGCAGGAGAGCCCATGGCTTCCATAATTCTCCCCTGCCGTCCTGCTTCACATTCACTCTGGTTCAGTATGACGGCACGCAAGAATCACAGAAATAGATCAATGCGCGCTACTGTTAGGGTATATTCACACACACTGTTTTCAGATAAATTAGGGCATTTACGCTTGGAAAAAATGCCCCTAATACGCCTACAAACATCTGCCCATTGCTTGCAATGGGTTTTACGGTATTCTGTTCCCACGAGGTGCAATTTTACGCGTTGCTGTCAAAATACGGCACGTAAAAAGACGACCGCAAAAAAGAAGTGCATTTCACTTCTTGGGACGTTTTTGGAGCCGTTTGTCATTGACTCCGTTGAAAATCAGCTCCAAAAACGGTCATAAAATACGCAGCAAAAAACGTGAGTTGCTACAAAAACGCCTGAAAATCAGGAGCTGTTTTCGCCTGAAAACAGCTAAGTATTTTCAGACGTTTTTGGTCACTGCGTGTGAACATATTCTAAGATTAGTTAAGCCAGGGCAGCAGCACGATCTGCACATGCACGTCCTCCATAGGCAGTCTTGACATAGTTAGGGAATGTTCACACGCAGGGACCAAAAACATCTGAAAATAAGGAGCTGTTTTCAGACAAAAACTCCTGATTTTCAGGCGTTTTTGTAGCAACTCTCGTTTTTTGCGGTGTATTTTACAGCCGTTTTTGGAGCTGATTTTCAATGAAGTCAATGAAAAACGGCTCCAAAAACATCCCAAGAAGTGACATGCACTTCTTTTTAGCGGGCGTCTTTTTACGTGCCGTATTTTGACAGTGACGCATAAAATTACACCTCGTGGGAACAGAATACCGTAAAACCCATTGCAAGCAATGGGCAGATGTTTGTAGGCGTATTAGGGGCGTTTTTCAGGCGTAATTCGAGGCGTAAAATGCCCGAATTACTTCTGAAAACAGTGCGTGTGAGTATACTCTTAGGGTGGAGTGACGCAGCAGATTTTGTTGCAGAAAATTCCTGCGACTAAAAATCTGTTCCATTCATCTGAATGCAACAAAATCTGCTGCGTGTGACTGCACCCTTAGAGATGATGAGACTGGTGGCATGGTCCATAACTACACGACCCCAAAGAAGCTGCCGTCTCCTCCCCAGAGCCACAACCAAGGTGAACCTTTACACCGTGCAGCACAGGAAGGCTAATCTCCCCAACCATACCAAAACCACCCCACCAGCTTCTCTCCTCCCATAACCCCCACCACTAGACACCACTGGGGCACATAAGAGGATCGTGTATGGCACAGATCCTCACTTAAACAAGGGGGGGCAACATTAAAAAAAGAGCAATAAAAATAAAACCACATAAAGCAATATGAATATCTACACCTTAATGTGTATTGTCATGAATGAGAAAATGCAAAGGAGAAGATAATGGCTCAAAAAAGAGACAAATACAAAAACAATGACGATGGTTTTTCTTTTCTTTTTTTTCTAGCATTAACCCCTTCAGGACTGAGCCTGTTTTGGCCTTCAGGACGAAGCCGATTTTTCAAATCTGACATGTGTCCCTTTATGTGGTAATAACTCCGGAATGCTTTTGCCTATCCAAGTGATTCTGAGATTGTTTTCTCGTGACATATTGTACTTTATGTTAGGGAAAAAAATTGGTCGATAAATTCAATATTTATTTGTAAAAAACACCAAGATTTGAAGAAAATTTGCAAAAATTAGCATTTTTCTAAATTTAAATGTATCTGTTTGTAAAACAGATAGTAATACCACACAAAATAGTTACTAGTTAACATTTCCCATATGTCTACTTTAGTTTGGCATCGTTTTTTGAACACTTTTATTTTTCTAGGACGTTACAAGACTTAGAACTTTAGCAGCGATTTCTCATATTTTCAAGAAAATTTCAAAAGGCGATTTTTACAAGGACCAGTTCAGTTCTGAAGTGGCTTTGAGGGCCTTATATATTAGAAAGTCCCCATAAATCACCCCATTTTGAAAACTGCACCCCTCAAAGTATTCAAAACAGCATTCAGAAAGTGTTTTAACCCTTTAGGCGTTTCACAGGAATTAAAGCAAAGTAGAGGTGAAAGTTACAAATTTCATTTTTTTTTTACAAAATTCATTTGTAATAAAAAAAATTCTATACCACAGAAGGTTTTACCCGAGAAATGTAACTTATTATTTATTGCCCAGATTCTGCAGTTTTTAGAAATATCCCACATGTGGCCCTAGAGCGCTAATTTACTGAAATACAGGCCTCAGAAGCAAAGGAGCACTTAGTGGATTTTGGGGCCTCCTTTATTTTAGCATATATTTTAGGTACCATGTCAGGTTTGAAGAGGTCTTGTGGGGCCAAAACAATAAAAAAAACCAAAATTGACCTCATTTTGGAAACTTCACCCCTCAGGGAATTTATCTAGGGGTATAGTTAGCATTTTGAACCCACAGTTTTTTTGCTAAATTTATTTGAATTAGTATGTGAAGATGAAAATCTACTTTTTTTTCTTAAAAAACATAGAAATTTTTAATTTTTTCAAGGAATAAAACAGAAAAAACACCCCAACATATGTAAAGCAATTTCTCCCGATTATAGCAATACCCCATATGTGGTAATAAACTGCTGTTTGGACCCACAGCAGGACTCAGAAGGGAAGGAGCACCATTTGGATTTTGAAATTCTTATTTTGCTGGAATAGTTTTCAGTGCCATGTCGCGTTTGAAATGCACTGGAGGGAACAAAATAGTGGAAACCCCCGGAAAGTGACCCCATTTTGGAAACTACACTCATCAAGGAATTTTTCTAGGGGTAAAGTTAGCGTTTTGACCCCACAGTTGTTTTGCTGAATTCATTGTAATTATTCTGTAAAGGTAAAAATCTACTTTTTTTCTGAAAAAAGGTAGCCATTTTTAATTTTTACAAGGAATAAAGGAGAAAAAGCACCCCAACATTTGTAAAACAATTTCTCCCGATTACGGAAATATGCCATATGTGGTAATAAACTGCTGTTTGGACCCACAGCAGGGCTTAGAAGGGAAGGAGCACTATTTGTCTTTTGGAGCTCAAATTTAGCTGAAATGTTTTTTCCTTTTTAGTTTTTTCCTCCCCGCGTTCCAAGAGCCACAACTTTTTTATTTTTCAGTCAATAGAGCGGTATGAGGGCTTATTTATTGAGGGATGAGCGCTCGTTTTTATTGGTACCATTTTTTGGTACATGCAACTTTTTGAGCACTTTTTATTACATTTTTAGGTATTAAAAATGCTTTTAAATGCTTTTTATCTTGCCGAATAACAGCCTATTTGTAATGCCGCTACTGTTAGCTAAAGCGGGCCAAAATAACAAGTAATACCCCATGTTTCATGGATATTTTTTACTATGTATACTACTTTTTTTTCAGGACGCAGCCAGGTCTTATATGCTGGGAAGGCATGATGTGCTGGCGTTTGGTTTGGCATACAGAGCAGCCCGCTTTAGCTAACAGTAGCAGCGTTACAAATAGGCTGTTATTCGGCAAGATACACCATGCCTGACGACCAGCACATTATCCCTCAACGTATTACACATAGTACTGACACCCCATGTACTATTCACAGCACTGACCCCCATTCATCACATTTATTTACTATTTATTTTTATTACATTATTACACAGTTCTGACACTTTCATACATACATATTTCTTTTTTGCCATACATTCACACCCTAGCACCACACTGACACTCATTTATCGCACACCTTTGAGCACTTAGTTCGCCACTCCCCTCAAGACTAGTGGGAGGGGCTATCACTATTTAATGCACACTCCTTCTGCAGCATTTTTTGACCTGTCTGCGTCCTGCTGGGAACGGGTCTTCACCCACCCACCTACCTAGTAAGTATGGCCTTTTTTGTGGTTTTGCTATTATCTTTTTTGCAGTATTCTTATGTTATATAATAATTTTATTTTCAAGTTTTTGGTGAAGACATCCTTAAACATCATAAAAGATCCTGGGCCCCAACACAAAATCTGTAACAAGGCCCCCAAGTGTCATTGCCATCAGGAGTTGGGTGGGCCCTATCAGTTGGGCCCCATCAGGCACCAGGGTAAGATGTGACTAGAACCTCTGCCACCTCTATGGTTATGCCGCTGATACCAGACTAATATGGTTTGGGATGTCACAATTTCTGCTTATTTCCATTTAAAGCCCTGTGATTTCTTTGAGAAGCAAAGAATATTAATAAATATATACTCCATATTGTCATAGTAAGAATCCAGACATTGTAATGTGAAATATTACACAATTACTCCCACAAAGATGGTAAAAATGACAATACAATATATTAATGACATTACTTTTTTATTTTCATCAATTCCTATGGTAAGGAGCTCTATAACAGGTAACGTGGTGAGTACAACCCAAGAGCTGGTCTATATTCAGGCTCGCAGTGTTATATCCATTTAGCAGCTTCACCAGTCCATAGAAATGCTGAGAGAAAGAGAACGTATTGTCCAGGCCTGTGTCCATTATCGCAGGAGGTGCGACCAACAAAGTTTATCATGGAACTGGTGAAGAAATAGATTTTGTATCATTTTATATTTCTGTTTGACACAATTTGTAGTCTTTTAGCAGGAACATCTTTAGTTCTGCGCAATTCCATTCAAGTCATACACACTGTATTTATAGATGGCCTTTGAGGAAAGTCTTTTTAGGTTTATAGTAATGTCCTGTGAGGTTAACAACCTGTCTCTCTCTCCCTATAAAGGTTTTCCAGGTTGGATATCCTTAAGTCCATAGTAAGATAGCAATGTATCCATTAGAGAGTCAAGAAATGCCGTGTTTCCATCATGTCTTCCAGTATTGATGTCCTTTTCTTTTTCTATTCAGTAAATTCCCAATTCAGAATTAAGATTTCCAGATCTTCCAAGGAGGTGAGTAGAAAGTAAACCTTTCAGAACATCTAAGCTTCCATCTGGGATCAAAGTGTATCCTGGTAAGAAGAAGACAAGCACATTATTTAGTATAAAATGGTCACTATGTAATAAATCTGTCACTTTAATCCCCCCATCCGCCCCATAATCAATAAGACCCTGTTTACTTACCACCACTTTACTTTGATGGATTCTGTATTACACTTCTGCAAATAGTATGTGTGTTGAGAATCTTTATTTGCTAGACTGTCAGGAGACATTAGTACTACAAGGAAGAAGGGGAAGGTCTGTAGTGGTAGAATATCGGGTCTCCTTCCTTGGAAACGTCAGTGCCAAGAGGAGCCGCTCTCATAGCTATATTTTGACAGATCGCAGTCTGCTCTAATAAGGATTCATCGAGCTTGCTCAGGCCACTTTTCAGTTGTTACTGGAGTTCTAGTTCTCCACAGTCATTTTGAGCGTCAATGTTTAAGTAGATGGAATATAGGAAGGATTAGTAGACTGGTGATGATTCCTCTAGATACTTGTTACAGTATTCCAGGGTCCTCCCAGCAATTCCAGGATCCTTCTCACCTTCTCATCTTGTACAGCTATATCCCTCAAAACATCAATCAGTTCATTTTTGAGGAGCTTGTAATTTTGCTTGTGTCTTGTTGAGCTTTCACGATATTCGCTGTTGTTTATCAGACGTGTAAGCTTCATCTCAACATATTCCTGACAAATAGCAGTCAAGGAACTAGAAAGAAATCTGATGAGCCAAGGCATTTTCATCAGTATTAAGTCAGAGCAATCGACCAACTAACCAACCAACCGACAAAAAATCACTGAGAAAACTGGGGAAGAGACAGTAACCAGTAGGCATTCCGCTATGACATCACACGACTTGCTATGACGACGACCTTAGCAACCAGGTGGCAAAACTTTCTGCCAGTTGGTTGTCAATTTATTAAAGGGAAATGACACTTAAATATGGATTAGCTACCACTTGATGTCTCTATGGGTTCTCTAACTGTACATTATAAAGGCTAATTACGTAATTACGGACCCATTCATTTCTATTGGCCCACGGACACCTTTTAGTAAATTTACTGATGTGTGTCCAAGCTGAAAAAATTATAGAACCTGTTCTATTCTTGTCCGTAATTACGGCACTGACACTCCAATGTGCATCCGTAAACTGTCCGTATTTACGGAAGCGTTGCTATGCAACATGTTGGTGACAACATTTGCAGCCTCCCTCTTTTTTTACGGATCCGTATATACAGATCAAATACGGATGCAATACGGACCGTTTATATGGACGAATTGCAGATGACTACGGATCCGTATTTACGGACAGTATTTACAAACAGATGAAAATACGGCCGTGTGCATGGGGCCTAACCTATTACTATCAATTTATGTGTTAGCCATATATTACTTATCTTCTCCTATAAAGGAGTCCGGTGCACACAGTCATGCTGCAGGTAACTCCAGTCCAGGGTGGTAAAGACACAAGAAATAATACATCAGGAGACATAAATAAAATAATAATAAAGGATATACTGTGTAGTTTAAAATCACTAAGAAATTCATTAATGTAAAATAATGTAATAACTGGAGTTTAAATTCTGTAGACCAGGGGCGTTGCTAGGGTCTTAAAAGATCGGGGGCACAAGCCCCGAAACCTATATTTACACCCCCCCCCATACAGATGTAGCCATCTTTACCTTGACTTTTAATGCATTAAATAAACAATGGCTAGATCTCTTCTAATACATTTTTACATACATATCGGAGATAGCATATCTATAAGACTAAGGCTGGGTTTTACGCCTCGAATTACGCCTGAAAACTCGGCTCCAATATGTCGGCAAACATCTGCCCATTCATTTCAATGATTTTGCCGATGTACTGGGTCGACGAACTGTAATTTTACGCGTCGCTGTCAAAAGACGGCGCGTAAAATAACAGCCTCGTCAGAGAAGTGCAGGACACTTCTTGGGATGTAATTTGAGCCGTTTTTCATTGACTTCAATGAAGAACAGCTCCAAATTACATCCGTAATGGACGCCTCGCAAAACGCGAGTACATTCAATTACGTCTGAAATGCAGGAGCTGTTTTCTCCTGAAAACAGCTCCGTAGTTTCAGCCGTAATTGACGTTATCATGTGCACATACCCTAAGGCTCCTATAGCTACACCACTTGATAGAATTGGATGCATTGTCTCAGCAGAAAGTATCACACATGATAGGCTTAGATACAGGGCCCCAGCAGACAGACCAATCACAGTGATCGCTGGCGGCGCCCCGATTGTTCCCCTGACGAGTCACAGTGACTGTCGGCTGGCTATGACAGCCGATGTCACTGTTCTGTCACCATGTGTTTTGACATGGTGACTGAAAAGCACCATGACGTAACTGTACTTCATGGTGCTTTAATGCAGGGCAAACCATGACATACAGTTGCGTCATGGTGCGTTAAGGGGTTAAGGTGGAAAAATAAAAATAAAGAACAAAAATAATGTGGTTGCATATTTAACACCCTTAAGCTAATACTTTGTTGAATTACCCTTTGACTTTATGACAGCATTCAGTTTTTTGGGTAGAAGTCTATCAGCATGGCACACCTTCACATGATTGGCAAGTCACCACCCCGCACAAGATCCGCATGCTCATCTCCTGAAATACTCTGTGCTGCTGTGAACTCTGCTCTTACCATTACATGGTGACTTGCCAATCATGTGAAGGTGTTATTGAGGATAGGAGTGGAGGAGAGGTACAACTGAGCTACGTAATGGTAAGAGCAGAGTTCACAGCAGCACAGAATCTGCACGCTCATCTCCTGAAATACTCTGTTCTGCTGTGAACTCTGCTCTTACCATTACGTAGCTCAGTTGTACCTCTCCTCCACTCCTGTCCTCAATAACACCTTCACATGATTGGCAAGTCACCACCCTGTACAAGATCCGCACGCTCATCTCCTGAAATACTCTGTGCTGCCTTAAACTCTATGGACAGGTCAGGATCCTGTTTCTTTTAAATGCTGCACTGTAGCGCAGCCTTAGATAGTGGATCGAGCAGGTTCCCCAGCAGCATTTAAAAGAAACAGGATCCTGACCTGTCCACAGAGTTTAAGGCAGCACAGAGTATTTAAGGAGATGAGCACGGCCGGCCACGGGCAGCCGGTCGTTTTTCCGAGCCGTGCTCCCATTATAAAATATATTACCCGTAATGACGGGTGGCTACATGTGTTCACCCGTCATTACAGCAGCGTTGCTAGGCGACGTCAGTAAATAGTCACTGTCTAGGGTGCTGAAAGAGTTAACTGATCGGCAGTAACTGTTTCAGCACCCTGGACAGTGACTACCGATCACAATATAGAGTAACCTGTAAAAAAAAAAAGACATTCATACTTACCGAGAACTTTCTGCTTCATCCAGTCCGGTCTCCTGGCCGTTGCCTTGGTGACGCGTCCCTCTCGACATCCGGCCCGACCTTCCTGGATGACGATACAGCCCATGTGACCGTTGCAGCCAATCACAGGCTGCAGAGGCCTCTGCAGCCAATCACAGGCTGCCGCGTCAGAAAAGAAGGTCGGACTGGAGGAAGAAGAGGGACTCGTCACCAAGACAACGACCGGGTACGTATGAAATGCTTTTTATTTTATTTTTAATCAGCAGCCTCTTTTCTCTATCAGTGATTGATAGAGATAAGTGGCTGCCGATTTGTATAATATTTTTGACCGGGTTCGGTCAAAACGGGTTCGGCCGAACCCGGTGAAGTTCGGATTCGCTGCGAACCGAACTTTTCCGGATGTTCGGACCGAAACCGGGTTCGGTTGTCCCGGTTCGTTCATCTCTAATGATGATGATGATGATAAGATACTGCTGTATGTAGACTGACAGACATGATGATGACATACTGCTGTATATAGACTGACAGACATGATGATGATGATGATGAGATACTGCTGTATGTAGACTGACAGACATGATGATGAGATACTGCTGTATATAGACTGACAGACATGATGATGAGATACTGCTGTATATAGACTGACAGACATGATGATGAGATACTGCTGTATATAGACTGACAGACATGATGATGAGATATTGCTGTATATAGACTGACAGACATGATGATAAGATGCTGCTGTATATAGACTGACAGACATGATGATAAGATATTGCTGTATATAGACTGACAGACATGATGATAAGATGCTGCTGTATATAGACTGACAGACATGATGATAAGATATTGCTGTATATAGACTGACAGACATGATGATAAGATGCTGCTGTATATAGACTGACAGACATGATGATAAGATATTGCTGTATATAGACTGACAGACATGATGATGAGATATTGCTGTATATAGACTGACAGACATGATGATAAGATATTGCTGTATATAGACTGACAGACATGATGATGAGATATTGCTGTATATAGACTGACAGACATGATGATGAGATATTGCTGTATATAGACTGACAGACATGATGATAAGATATTGCTGTATATAGACTGACAGACATGATGATGAGATACTGCTGTATATAGACTGACAGACATGATGATGAGATATTGCTGTATATAGACTGACAGACATGATGATAAGATGCTGCTGTATATAGACTGACAGACATGATGATGAGATATTGCTGTATATAGACTGACAGACATGATAATAAGATGCTGCTGTAGGTAGAAATACTTTATAATGTCTGCTCCTCAATAGACTACTATTCACCTGTTATATACCTGGAAAGTGTTAAATGAATGCCAGGTGTCACATGATGTGTGGGTGGTGGGTCACATGACTGACACCATATTTAGTTATCCTATGGATACATTACTGTGGACTATACCATTTCTTTTTTAAGACCGGAAACTGCACTGATATAAAAACAATATATGATCAGAATTTCTAACACATGTATATTAGAGTCTATACTTACCCTCTGGCATTTTCATAGCTACGGCTTCTAGTTCCCCCAGTTGTTCTCCAAGCAACTCGGCCTCCTAGGATGACGTTTCATCTCATGTGACTGCTGCAGCCAATCACAGGCTGTAGAAGTCATGGGGGCTGCAGTGTTATCACAGGAGGCCGGACTGCACAGAGAACAGAGGGATGGGTTGCTTTGGTAATGAAAGTGAAGGTAAGTATTGGGGTTTTTTTCAGCTGTTTTCTGCAGCAGTAATTCTGGCTAAAAATCTGCACCACAATTGGGTGCGGTTTTTAGGCTGGAATTCTCTGCAAGTTGTAGGTCAGACACACTGTGTACCTTTATGCACCCTATTGTCTAACCACAATGTTTTATTTTCAAAGTCTCCCTAGTGGTAATATAGCGACATCTAATGCACTTTCATGCGTTTTTGTTTTTTTTGCTTTTTTTCAGTATAGCTCTCTGTGATCTCTGTAATCTCTCCCTGCAGCAGCTTCTTGTATCTTCCTGGATGATGGGTGAGCTAAACTAGCACGTAGCACTGTCCCCTATAGAATCCCTACACCAGTTAGCTTCTCTGTGAAAGTGATTAGAATATGTTTAAAAGATGACATTTTGCATGGACTCCATCTTGTATGGTAGGCGTCCATTTTGGATCATTGGAATCCATCTTGTGGCCTGAAGGAGCCATCTTGAGATTTATAAGTAAAAACTAATATATTAATCTAAGTCAGCAGTTGTCTTGAAACAATTCTATGTTATGTGTTCTTGAGTTGAATGTTTTTATTATTCTTGTAAGGAGCAAATCAATCATCCTTGGCAGAATGGAGAATGACATTGTTTACCATAAGGGAGGGGGTCAGCCTTGAAGAAGGGTTTTGTTTAAAGAGGCTCTGTCACCACATTATAAGTGCCCTATCTCCTACAGTGAAGGAAATAAGTATTTGATCCCTTTCTGATTTTGTAAGTTTGCCCACTGTCAGAGACATGAACAGTCTAGAATTTTTAGGCTAGGTTAATTTTACCAGTGAGAGATAGATTATATAAAAAATAAAAAACAGAAAATCACATAGTCAAAATTATATATATTTATTTGCATTGTGCACAGAGAAATAAGTATTTGATCCCCTACCAACCATTAAGAGTTCAGCTTCCTCCAGACCAGTTAAATCAACTTGGTGCCTGCATTAAAGACAGCTGTCTTACATGGTCACCTGTATAAAAGACTCCTGTCCACAGACTCAATTAATCAGTCTGACTCTAACCTCTACAACATGGGCAAGACCAAAGAGCTTTCTAAGGATGTCAGGGACAAGATCATAGACCTGCACAAGGCTGGAATGGGCTACAAAACCATAAGTAAGACGCTGGGTGAGAACGAGACAACTGTTGGTGCAATAGTAAGAAAATGGAAGACATACAAAATGACTGTCAATCGACATCGATCTGGGGCTCCATGCAAAATCTCACCTCGTCGGGCATCCTCGATCCTGAGGAAGGTGAGAGCTCAGCCGAAAACTACACGGGGGGAACTTGTTAATGATCTCAAGGCAGCTGGCACCACAGTCACCAAGAAAACCATTAGTAACACATTACGCCGTAATGGATTAAAATCCTGCAGTGCCCGCACGGTCCCCCTGCTCAAGAAGGCACATGTACAGGCCCGTCTGAAGTTTGCAAATGAACATCTGGATGATTCTGAGAGTGATTGGGAGAAGGTGCTGTGGTCAGATGAGACTAAAATTGAGCTCTTTGGCATTAACTCAACTCGCCGTGTTTGGAGGAAGAGAAATGCTGCCTATGACCCAAAGAACACCGTCCCCACTGTCAAGTATGGAGGTGGAAACATTAAGTTTTGGGGGTGTTTCTCTGCTAAGGGCACAGGACTACTTCACCGCATCAATGGGAGAATGGATGGAGCCATGTACCATCAAATCCTGAGTGACAACCTCCTTCCCTCCACCAGGACATTAAAAATGGCTCGTGGCTGGGTCTTCCAGCACGACAATGACCCGAAACATACAGCCAAGGCAACAAAGGAGTGGCTCAAAAAGAAGCACATTAAGGTCATGGAGTGGCCTAGCCAGTCTCCAGACCTTAATCCCATCAAAAACTTATTGAGGGAGCTGAAGATCCGAGTTGCCAAGCGACAGCCTAGAAATCTTAATGATTTACAGATGATCTGCAAAGAGGAGTGGGCCAAAATTCCATCTAACATGTGTGCAAACCTCATCATCAACTACAAAAAACGTCTAACTGCTGTGCTTGCCAACAAGGGTTTTGCCACCAAATATTAAGTCTTGTTTGCCAAAGGGATCAAATACTTATTTCCTTCACTGTACATAAGGAGATGGGCGCTATAATGTAGGTGACAGCAGTGCTTTTTATTTAAAAAACGATCTATTTTCACCATGTTATTAGTGATTTTAGCTTTATGCTAATGAGTTTCTCAATGGACAACTGGGCGTGTTTTACTATTGGCCAAGTGGGCGTTGTACAGAGGAGTGTATGACGCTGACCAATCAGCGTCATACACTTCTCTCCATTCATTTAGTCAGCGGATAGGGATCCTTTTAGATCTGTTTTATACTAACACATTAACGATACTGAATTGTTTAGACAGTGAATAGACATTCCACGGGATGTCTATTCACAATCCCGGCACTTCGTTAATGTTTCTGTGGTAGTTACAGCAGAGCAAGCGTAATCTCGCGAGATCACTCTGTAAATGACAGGTTACAATGAGATTACGCTTGCTCTGCTGTAACTACCACAGAAACATTAACGAAGTGTCGGGATTGTAAATAGACATCCCGTGGAATGTCTATTCACTGTCTAAACACTTCAGTATCGTTAATTTGTTAGTATAAGACAGCACATAGCGATCTAAAAGAATCCATATGCGCTGACTAAATGAATGGAGAGTAGTGTATGACGCTGATTGGTCAGCATCATACACTCCTCTGTACAACGCTCACTTGGTCAATAGTAAAACACGCCCAGTTGTCCATTAAGAAACTCATTAGCATAAAGCTAAAATCGCTAATAACATGGTGAAAATAGATCGTTTTTTTTAAATAAAAAGCACTGCTGTCACCTACATTATAGCGCCCATCTCCTTATGTAGGAGATAGGGCACTTATAATGTGGTGACAGAGCCTCTTTAAATGATTTAATGTTGTGTATCAGCCCTCTTATCTGCAGTCTCCATTCTCTAGTGAGATCAGAAGTAGAGACACATTAACTTGTGTATCTGAAGTATGTCTGCCCATGTAAAAAGCGAGACTACCTGGGAGACCTTGAAGGGTGAAGAATCATTATAATGCATTGAAATATTCTCATTGGCTGAATGAGAGTTATTATCATATTGTAGATGATTGGCTGAAATCAAAGTCTACACCTTTTCTGACCACATACTTATATACTTGTTTGGATCAATAAAGATCAGAGAAGCATTTTGAGCATACCAGCAGCGTCTGTGTGTTATTTCTCCTCCGCGATATATTGATAACCATTAGCCGCTGAGAATATTTGGTCCTGAACAGGTGTACTGATACAGGTATTGGTTGACATCCCTCTCTAAATCTTCAGTCTAATATACTTTTGGCCAAACCTGCGTCGACGTTCTCCATGGCACTACTTCACCTGCTCTTCAAATTACTGTTATGGGCAGTAATATTGCCATGCACTATTGTAAATGTTTCACAAATAGCTGTACTATAGTAGTTTCTCCACGATTTTACAATATTTTTGCTGCAGTTTTTCTGAAAATAGTGGCATAATAACTATAGTACCGCTATGTAAGAAACTTATAAAATAGTGCATGCCAATATTTCCTGCCCATGAAAGAAATTTGGAGAGAAGGTAAAGTGGTTCTCTACAATGTGGTTTCTGCTCTGCTTTGTCCCCAAGACACTCAGAGAGAGTTTACCGATAAGAGCAGCTTATATCAGGGCATTAGTAATAGGTAGGACGACTGGATAGACCAGAAGCCAGAAGTCACCCTGCAGGAGAGCCCATGGCTTCCATAATTCTCCCCTGCCGTCCTGCTTCACATTCACTCAGGTTCAGTATGACGGCACGGAAGATTCACACAAATAGATCAATGCGCGCTACTGTTAGGGTATGTTCACACGCACTGTTTTCAGACGAATTCGGGCATTTTAAGCCTCGAACTACGCCTGAAAAAATGACCCTAATACGCCTACAAACATCTGCCCATTGCTTGCAATGGGTTTTATGGTGTTCTGTTCCCACGAGGTGTAATTTTACGCGTTGCTGTCACAATACGGCACGTAAAAAGACGCCCGCGAAAAACAAGTTCATGTCACTTCTTGGGACGTTTTAGGAGCCGATTTTCATTGACTCCATTGAAAATCAGCTCCAAAAACGGCCATAAAATACGCAGGGAAAAACGCGAGTTGCTACAAATGCCTGAAAATCAGGAGCGGTTTTCGCCTGAAAACAGCTAAGTATTTTCAGACGTTTTTGATCACTGCGTGTAAACATATCCTAAGATTAGTTAAGCCAGGGCAGCAGCACAATCTGCACATGCACGTCCTCCATAGGCAGAAGGATTGTCCATTAGAAAGTCAATGTTGTATTGACATAGTTAGGGAATGTTCACACGCAGTGACCAAAAACGTCTGAAAATAAGGAGCTGTTTTCAGGCAAAAACAGCTCCTGATTTTCAGGCATTTTTGTAGCAACTCGCGTTTTTTGCGGTGTATTTTACGGCCGTTTTTAGAGCTGATTTTCAATAGAGTCAATGAAAAACGGCTGCAAAAACATCCTAAGACGTGACATGCACTTCTTTCTCGCCGGCGTCTTTTTACGCACCGTATTTTGACAGCAACGCGTAAAATTACACCTCGTGGGAATAGAACACCGTAAAACCCATTGCAAGCAATGGGCAGATGATTGTAGGCATATTAGGAGCGTTTTTCAGGCGTAATTCGAGGCATAAAATGCCTGAATTACTTCTGAAAACAGTGCAGGTGAACATATCCCTAGGGTGCAGTGACGCAGCAGATTTTGTTGCGACTAAAAATCTGTTCCATTCATCTGAATGCAACAAAATCTGCTGCGTGTGACTGCACCCTTAGAGATGATGAGACTGGTGGCATGGTCCATAACTACACGACCCCAAAGAATCTGCCGTCTCCTCCCCAGAGCCACAACCAGGGTGAACCTTTACACCGTGCAGCACAGGAAGGCTAATCTCCCCAACCATACCAAAACCACCCCACCAGCTTCTCTCCTCCCATAACCCCCACCACTAGACACCACTGGGGCACATAAGAGGATCGGGTATGGCACAGATCCTCACTTAAACAAGGAGGGCAACATTAAAAAAAGAGCAATAAAAATAAAACCACATAAAGCAATATGAATATCTACACCTTGATGTGTATTGTCATGAATGAGAAAATGCAAAGGAGAAGATAATGGTTCAAAAAATAGACAAATACAAAAACAATGACGATGGTTTTTCTTTTCTTTTTTTCTAGCATTAATGTACATGTATATATAATTCTAACTACTATGCAATGTGTGAACTCTCTTCTACACCTTGAACTAGTTCAAATGCTCTGTTTTATACTTTTATATAACATGCTTAGAAAATAAAAATCTATGTTTTAAAAAAAAAAAACAGCAAAAATGAATGTAAAGCCTTATTCACACGAGTGCGCTGCGTTTTGCGCGCGTTGCAGTTCCGTGTGTCATCAGTCAATGGTGCGTGGCTGCGTGATTTTCACGCATATGCCATCCTTATGACACGCGGTTTTGATGTTTAGAAAAAGAAATTAAGGAAGTGTTTTTTTTTTCTTCATTTCTTTATCTACTGTTGAGCGAATCACGCGCGACACATGGAAGTGCTTCTGTGTGCTGCGCATGATTTTCACGCACCCATTGACTTCAATGGGTGCGTGATGCGCAAAAAATGGCCAAGTATACGACATGTCGTGAGTTTCACGCAGCGGACATACGCTGCATGAAAATCACGGACTGTCTGAACGACCCCATTGACTAACATAGGTCTGTGCGACACGCGCGTGATTTTCACGCACGTATCACGGACGTTAAACACGTTCGTGTGAATGAGGCCTTAATGTAAGTGCACAAATGTATAAAATGTCATTACCATTGTCATGAGGTCTCTTCATGTTATATGTTCACACTTCTCCATCTGGGCACACTATTATCTGGCCACTCAATGTTATAAAGGCCAATAGCTATAATTCCACAATGTCATATATCCTTTGACACTTTTCATTTTAAGCCTTAATAACATGGATAAGGGTACGCTGCTCCTAATCGCCAGCTGTATGACCTAGACCAGAGAGAGGCCCCGACACCCAAGGTACACATCCCTCCACCAAATGCCACCAAGTGTATGTAAAGTCCACAAAATAGAACCACTGTGGTAATCCGCTCAGGTATTTGGTATATGCTTTATAGAGTCATGGTTCTAACAGTACCCAAAATATAAGACATAAAAAAGTGAAGGCAGCACTCCAAATGAAGAAATTAAAATGAATAGTTCCATGTATTTTACCCACTGCAATGTTTCCGTTCCAAACAGAATTATTTTTCTATCTTGAGAAAGGTTTCTATTTGGAGCTAAAATATTGCAGTGGGTAAAATGAATGGATTTAGTCATTTAAAGTGCTGCCATCTTCTCTTTTTTCTGCATTAAATTTATTTTGTTTGTTTCTACGTACATGTATGTGTGAGATCTGGTAATTTGGAAACGTCAGTAATCCGGCACCCCGACAGTCTGAGTGTGTAGGGTTATTAGATTTTTTTTCTACCTTTCATCTTTTTGCAGTATTCTTATGTTATATAATAATTTTATGTTTTTTGGTGGAGACATCTTTAAACATCATAATAGATCCTGGGCCCCAACACAAAATCCGTAACAAGGCCCCCAAGTGTCACTTGCCATCAGGAGTTGGGTGGGCCCTATCAGTTGGGCCCTATCAGGCACCAGGGTAAGATGTGACTAGAACCTCTGCCACCTCTATGGTTATGCCGCTGATACCAGACTGATATGGTTTGGGATGTCACAATTTCTGCTTATTTCCATTTAAAGCTCTGTGATTTCTTTGAGAAGCAAAGAATATTAATAAATATATACTCCATATTGTCATAGTAAGACTCCAGACATCGTAATGTGAAATATTACACAATTACTCCCACAAAGATGGTAAAAAAGACAATACAATATATTAATGACAATACTTTTTTATTTTCATCAATTCCTATGGTAAGGAGCTCTATAACAGGTAACGTGGTGAGTACAACCCAAGAGCTGGTCTATATTCAGGCTCGCAGTGTTATATCCATTTAGCAGCTTCACCAGTCCATAGAAATACTGAGAGAAAGAGAACGTATTGTCCAGGCCTGTGTCCATTATCGCAGGAGGTGCGACCAACAAAGTTTATCATGGAACTGGTGAAGAAATAGATTTTGGATCTTTTAATATTTCTGTTTGACACAATTTGTAGTCTTTTAGCAGGAACATCTTTAGTTCTGCGCAATTCCATTCAAGTCCTACACACTGTATTTATAGAAGGCCTTTGAGGAAAGTCTTTTTAGGTTTATAGTAATGTCCTGTGAGGTTAACAACCTGTCTCTCTCTCCCTATAAAGGTTTTCCAGGTTGGATATCCTTAAGTCCAGAGTAAGATAGCAATGTATCCATTAGAGAGTCAAGAAATGCCGTGTTTCCATCATGTCTTCCAGTATTGATGTCCTTTTCTTTTTCTATTCAGTAAATTCCCAATTCAGAATTAAGATTTCCAGATCTTCCAAGGAGGTGAATAGAAAGTAAACCTTTCAGAAAATCTAAGCTTCCATCTGGGATCAAAGTGTATCCTGGTAAGAAGAGGACAAGCACATTATTTAGTATAAAACGGTCACTATGTAATAAATCTGTCACTTCAATCCCCCCAACCGCCCCATAATCAATAAGACCCTTTTTACTTACCACCACTTTACTTTGATGGATTCTGTATTACACTTCTGCAAATAGTATGTGTGTTGAGAATCTTTATTTGCTAGACTGTCAGGAGACATTAGTACTACAAGGAAGAAGGGGAAGGTCTGTAGTGGTAGAATATCGGGTCTCCTTCCTTGGAAATGTCAGTGCCAAGAAGAGCCGCTCTCATAGCTATATTTTGACAGATCGGAGTCTGTTCTAATAAGGATTCATCGAGCTTGCTCAGGCCACTTTTCAGTTGTTACTGGAGTTCTAGTTCTCCACAGTCATTTTGAGCGCCAATGTTTAAGTAGATGGAATATAGGAAGGATTAGTAGACTGGTGATGATTCCTCTAGATACTTGTTACAGTATTCCAGGGTCCTCCCAGCAATTCCAGGATCCTTCTCACCTTCTCATCTTGTACAGCTATATCCCTCAAAACATCAATCAGTTCATTTTTGAGGAGCTTGTAATTTTGCTTGTGTCTTGTTGAGCTTTCACGATATTCGCTGTTGTTTATCAGACGTGTAAGCTTCATCTCAACATATTCCTGACAAATAGCAGTCAAGGAACTAGAAAGAAATCTGATGAGCCAAGGCATTTTCATCAGTATTAAGCCAGAGCAATCGACCAACTAACCAACCAACCAACTGACAAAAAAGTCACTGAGAAAACTGGGGAAGAGACAGTAACCAGTAGGCATTCCGCTATGACATCACATGACTTGCTATGACGTCACCTTAGTAACCAGGTGGCGGAACTTTCTGCCAGTTGGTTGTCAATTTATTAAAGGGAAATGACACTAAAAAAATGGATTGGCTACCACTTGATGTCTCTATCGGTTCTCTAACTGTACATTGTAAAGGCTAATTACGTAATTACGGACCCATTAATTTCTATTGGCCACGGACACCTTTTAGTATATTTACTGATGGGTGTCTGAGCTGAAAAAAAATATAGAACCTGTCCTATTCTTGTCCGTAATTACGGCACTGACTCTCCAATGTGCATCCGTAAACTGTCTGTATTTACGGAAGCGTTGCTATGCAACATGTTGGTGACAACATTTGCAGCCTCCCTCTTTTTTTACGGATCCGTATATACAGATCAAATACGGATGCAATACGACCGTTTATATGGATGAATTGCAGATGACTACGGATCCGTATTTACGGACAGTATTTACAAACAGATGAAAATACGGCCGTGTGCATGGGGCCTAACCTATTACTATCAATTTATGTGTTAGCCATATATTACTTATCTTCTCCTATAAAGGAGTCCGGTGCACACAGTCATGCTGCAGGTAACTCCAGTCCCGGGTGGTAAAGACACAAGAAATAATCCATCAGGAGACATAAATAAAATAATAATAAAGGATATACTGTGTAGTTTAAAATCACTAAGAAATTCATTAATGTAAAATAATGTAATAACTGGAGTTTCAATTCTGTAGACCAGGGGCGTTGCTAGGGTCTTAAAAGATCGGGGGCACAAGCCCCGAAACCTATATTTACCCCCCCCCCCCCCCATACAGATGTAGCCATCTTTACTCTGTCTTGTAATGCAATAAATAAACAATGGCTAGATCTCTTATCTTGACTTTTCAATGGCTTTTGTTGTGTGATATCACGCTGCAGGAAGTTATTAGAATCAAGATAAAGATGGCTGCATCCGTATGTATGTAAAAAGAAATAAATTTTTACATACATATTGGAGATAGCATATCTATAAGACTAAGGCTCCTATAGCTACACCACTGGATAGAATTGGATGCATTGTCTCAGCAGAAAATATCACACATGATATGCTTAGATACAGGGCCCCAGCAGACAGTATCACACATAATAGGCTTAGATACATGGCCCCAGCACACAGTATCACACATGATAGGCTTAGATACATGGCCCCAGCAGACAGCATCACACATGATATACTTAGGGCTCATTCAGATGAGCGTGATTGTCGTCCGTGTGTTGTACGTTGAAACAACGCACAGCACACAGACCCATGGATTACAATGGGGCTATTCTCACATGCATGAGTTTTCACACAGCGAGTGTCCGTTGCCTGAAACTCACTGCATGTCTTATATTAGTGCGTTTTCATGCACCTAGTCGCTCATTGAAGTCAATGGGTGCTTGAAAACCACGGACAGCACTCGGATGACATCCGTGTGCATGTTTCACGCATCAAATACACTGAAAAAAAAGTGCTTGCGAGTGCGTGAAAAACAAAATGCAATGCACACGACTAGATTTACGCACGATTTTAACGCACGTAAATCTGTCACGCTCCTGTGAATGTAGCCTTAGATACAGCGCCTCAGCAGTAAGTATCCATGTACTAACCCTCAGGGGTAAATTTGGCATTTCTGGGGCCCCAAGCAAAGTTATATCTCGGGGCTCTTATCAAAGACATCTGTAGAGCGTTCCCCACACAATGCCCCCTGTATATAGTGTCACAACCCCCCTGTATTTTTTCACACACAGTCCCCCTGCCATACATCCCCTTTGTAGACAGTGCCAGGCAGTCCCCTGTAGGTAGTCCCACATACCCACCTTGTCTCAGCAGACAGTATCATACATGATAGGCTTAGCTACATGGCCCCAGCAGACAGTATCAAACATGATAGGCCTAGATACATGGCCCAGCAGACAGTATTACACATGATAGACAGATACAGTGCCCCAGCAGTCGGTATCACACATGATAGACTTAGATACGGTGCCCCAACAGACAGTATCACAAATGATAGGCTTAGATACATGGCACCAGTAGACAGTATCACACGCAGTAAGTATCCTTGCAGTGGCGTAGTTATAGGGGTCGCAGTTGCGACCGGGCCCTTAAGCCTGGGGGGCCCACGGGCCCCCATTGACATACAGCATGCAAATAAATTTTCTGTGCCGGTTACGGTAACATGGTACACTTAGTGTACCATGTGACCGTGTTGTCACGTGACACGTCTTCCAGCCAGTGCAGTGGAAGAGTCGGTGCGGAGGACTCCAGGTGACACAGAGGTACGCAAAAGATCCAGATGCATCTGGATCTTTTGCGTACCTCTGTGTGTGCTGGGGTTATATATTTCCAATATTGTGGGATTCTCGTCCCTACCTTACTAGCACCACGCCAATTGATTGAGGAGTGCATCCCAACATCTATTTTTGAGGACTCCAGGTGAGCTGCAGAGTCTGTATTGTAATGTGTGGTGTTGTATTGTGTGTTCTTGTAATGTTATGTGTTGTGTTGTGATCACTGGCGTAGCAATAGGGGTCGCAGCGGTCACAATTGCGACCGGGCCCCGAAGCCAGGGGGGCCCACGGCCCCCCGCACCACATCAATAAAAAGTTACTATAGTAACTCGGGCCGCGGGCCCCTGTTACTATAGTAACATACTTTACTTACCTTCCTGGTTCCGGATCGCAGCGGAGGTCCTGACGTCAAGCGCTGTGCGCAGCGCATGACGTCACCACGCTATGCGCCGCGCACAGCATCGAGACGACAGAACTCCCGCCGCGGCCAAAGAGGAAGGTAAGATAGCCCTGACTGGCGGCGTCCGACTCCCGGGACCCGCCAATCAGCTGTTTTGAAGGGGCCGCAGCACTCGTACGAGAGCTGCTCCCCTTCATTCCTGTCACTTCATTCCGGTCACACTGTGAATCCGTGTCGGCGATTCACAGTGTGAGCGAGTAGTGAAATGAAGGGGAAGCAGCTCTCGTACGAGTGCTGCGGCCCCTTCAAAACAGCTGATTTGCGGGTCCCGGGAGACACATCAGCTATTGATGGCCTATCCTGAGGATAGGCCATCAATGTTTAGGGACTGCACAACCCCTAAGCCTACGATGTAGCAGGCTTAGGGGGCCCATGAGACAGGATCACAGATTGTGTGATCCTGTCTGCTGGGCCCTGTATCTAAGCCAATCACATGGTAGGCTTAGATACATGGCCCATGCGTGATCCTGTCTGCTGGGCCCTGTATCTAAGCCAATCACATGGTAGGCTTAGATACATGGCCCATGTGTGATCCTGTCTGCTGGGCCCTGTATCTAAGCCTACCACACTGTAGGTTTAGATACAGGGCCCCAGCAGACAGTAATCTTATACTGTATAAGATTACTGTCTGCTGGACCCTGTATCTAAGCCTACGTTGTGGTAGGCTTAGATACAGGGTCCCACAGACAGTATCACACATGGGCCCTGTATCTAAGCCTAACACATGTTACTAATAGTTTTTTGTGTGTTTTCTTACAGGTTCGGTCGTTGGACTACGTCGGATTCCAGGACTACTTCAGACTACGGCTTTTTTTTTTTATTATCAATAAAATGGTTAATGAGGGTTGTGTGGTTTTTTTTTTATTTCAATAAAATATTTTTTCTATGTCTTTGTATTTTTTTTTAAACTATATTACTACCGCCTTAGTAATGGCCGCCGGCTGATTGACAGTATCCATTGCTAAGGCGGGGCTTAGTGTTAGCCGATGCAGAGGCTAACACTAACCCCCTTTATTACCCCGGTACCCACCAACACCAGGGGTGCTGGGAAGAGCCGGGTACGATCCAGTACCTGACCATCTGTAGTGATGGTCGGCCACCGGGGTGGCCGCAGGCTGGTATTATCAGGAAGGGAAAGGCCAAAAACAGTGGCCCTTCCCACCCTGGTGATGCTAGGCTGCTGTTGCTTTATTGTATCTGGCTGGTTATGAAAAATGGGGGGGACCCCACGTCATTTAAAAAAAATAATAATAATTGGAAAGAACGATGTGGGGTCCCCCTCATTTTTCATAACCAGCCAGATGCAACACAGCAGCAGCAGGCAGCATCATCAGGGTAGGAAGGGCCACTGTTTTTGGCCTTTCCCCTCCTGATACTACCAGCCTGCCACCACCCCAGTGGCCGACCATCACTACAGATGGTCGGGTACTGGTTCGTACCCGGCTCTTCCCAGTACTCCTGGTGGCGGTGGGTACCGGGGTAATAATGGGGGTTAGTGTAGCCTCTGCACCGGCTAACATTAAGCCCAGCCTTAGTAATGGAGGTTGTCAATCAGCCGGCGGCCATTACTAAGGCGGTGATAATAACGTTTAAAAAGATACAAGCACATAGAAAAAATGTTTTATTGAAATAAAAAAACGCAACCCTCATTAACCATTTTATTGAGAATAAAAAAAACGCCGTCATTGAAGTCCAACAACCGAACCTGTAAAAAAACACAAACACACAAAAATAATCAGTAACACATAAAGAAGCAAAATTATTATTCTTACCTATCCTGGGTCCAGCGCTGGAGACGCAATGTCAGCGAGCTGGTCCCTGTATCTAATCCAATCATGTGTGATACTGTCTGCTGAGCCACTGTATCTAAGCCTATCATGTGTGATACTGTCTGCTGAGCCACTGTATCTAATCCTATCCATAGTTGATAGGGTCGTAGTGCTATAGATATGCTATGCTGTCTCCTATACACACATTTTTTTGGGGCAGACACACATATGTATTGGGGCTATTTCCCCTGACATATTAAGCCCTGAGGGTATGTTCACACGGCAGCGTCTGTTACGGCTGAAATTACTGTGCTGTTTACAGGAGAAAACAGCACCGTAATTTCAGCCGTAAAGGCATGTGCAGGCGTCTTTCGCTGCGTCCATTACGGACGTAATTGGAGCTGTTTTTCTATGGAGTCCATGGAAAACGGCTCCATTTACGTCTGAAGAAATGACAGGCACTTCTTTGACGTGGGCATCTTTTTTACACGCCGCCTTTTGACAGCGGCGCGTAGAAAAAAATGACCGTCGGCACAGAACATCGTAAGACCCATTCAAATGAATGGGCAGATGTTTGCCAACGCTTTTGAGCCGCATTTTCGGATGTAATTCAATGCTAAAACGCCAGAATTACGTCCGTAAATAGGGTGTGTGAACCCAGTCTTAGTGACGCCCCGGCTGCTAGTGCTGCATTGTTGGGTCACTTAGGAGACCCAGCGATGCAGCTGAAAGCTGCGGACCGTCGGCCATGAGAAGTTTGCAGGGGGGGGGGGCCCAGTAAGAATTTTTGCATCGGGGCCCATGAGCCTTTAGCTACGCCCCTGGTTGTGATGTGTTGTCTTGTAATGTGTTGTATTGTGCTGTTTGCGGTGGAGAGGGAGGCCCGTTAAATGACAGTCCCCCCTTCTCTCTACACCGCAAACTGCACATTACAACACAATACATTACAAACTGTGAGTCGCGTTTCCCTGGGGGGTCGTGTAAAGACCTCTGGGGGGGTTGCGAGTCACTCACCGAGGTCCCGATTCCATTCAATGCTGGAGCAAGGAGCTCATGTCTCCTTGCTCCAGCATTCACTGTGCCCTGAGCTGCTCGACGCAGACAGGCGGGATGTAGCGTCATCATCGCGCCTGTCTGCGCCGAGTCACTCATAGCACACACCGGAGGAGGCGAAGGAACGGGGATAGTAATTATGCTATTTTTCTATTTTGCACATATGGGAGGCATTATACTGCATGGGGGGACTGATATGGCATGGGGGCTGATAAGATGGGGGAGTATACTGTATGGCGAGCTGATATGGTGGTATTATACTGTATGGGGGCTGATATGGGGGGCACTATACTGTATTGGGAGCTGATATAGGGGGCATTATACTGTATTGGGAGCTCATATGGGGGCATTATATTGTATGGGAAGCTCAGATGTGGGGAATTATACTGAATGGGGGCATTATACTGTATGGGGGCCGCTATGTAGGGCATTATACTGTGGGGGCTGTTATGGGGAGCATTATACGGTATGGGGCTGTAATGGGGGCATTATACTGTATGGGGCATTATATTGTGTGGGGCAGCTATGGGAGCATTATACTGTGTGGGGGCATTATACTATGGGGGCTGTTGGACAAAGCGTCTGGGCATAGGCGTGCGCAGGGGTCTGATGATGGTGGTGTTGGGGAGGGATAGGGGGGCACAAACTGAATTCTTGCACCTGGGCCCATGAGCCTTTAGCTACGCCCCTGTATCCTTGTACCAACATATGTTCACCCCCCCCCAAAAAAAAAAATGTGAGTGCGTGTATGTATATACAGGGTGGGCCATTTATATGGATATACCTAAATAAAATGGGAATAGTTGGTGATATTAACTTCCTGTTTGTGGCATATGAGTATATGGGAGGGGGAAAACTTTTTAAGCTGGGTGTTGACCATGGCGGCCATTTTGAAGTCGGCCATTTTTTATCCAACTTTAGTTTTTTCAATGGGAAGAGGGTCATGTGACACATCAAACTTATCGAGAATTTCATAAGAAAAACAATGGTGTGCTTGGTTTTAACATTACTTTATTCTTTCATGAGTTATTTACAAGTTTCTGACCACTTATAAAACGTGTTCAAAGTGCTGCCCATTGTGTTGGATTGTAAATGCAACCCTCTTCTCCCACTCTTCACACACTGATAGCAACACCGCAGAAGAAATGCTAGCACAGGCTTCCAGTATCCGTAGTTTCAGTTGCTGCACATCTCGTATCTTCACAGCATAGACAATTGCCTTCAGATGACCCCAAAGATAAAAGTCAGATCGGGAGGCATTTCTTCTGCGGTGTTGCTATCAGTGTGTGAAGAGTGGGAGAAGAGGGTTGCATTGACAATCCAACACAATGGACAGCACTTTGAGCACATTTTATAAGTGGTCAGAAACTTGTAAATAACTCATGAAAGAATAAAGTAACGTTAAAACCAAGCACACCATTGTTTTTCTTGTGAAATTCTCGATAAGTTTGATGTGTCACATGACCCTCTTCCCATTGAAAAAACTAAAGTTGGATACAAAATGGCCGACTTCAAAATAGCCGCCATGGTCAACACCCAGCTTGAAAAGTTTCCCCCCTCCCATATACTAATGTGCCACAAACAGGAAGTTAATATCACCAACCATTCCCATTTTATTTAGGTGTATCCATATAAATGGCCCACCCTGTACATGTGTGCGTGTGTGTGTGTGTGTGTGTGTGTGTGTGTGTGTGTGTGTGTGTGTACGTACATATATATATATATACACACTAGTCCTTCTCAATGAATTAGAATATCATCAAAAAGGTAACTTATTTCAGTAATTCAATTCAAAAAGTGAAACTCATTATATAGATTCATTACATACAGAGTGATCTATTTCCAGCATTTTTAATGTTGATGATTATGGCTAACAGTTAATGAAAACCACAAATTTAGTCTCTCAGAAAATTAGAATATTATATAAGCCCAATTTCAAAAATGATTTTTAATACCAAAATGTTGGCCCAATGAAAAGCATGTACAGTATATGCACTCAATACTTGGTCGGAGCTCCTTTTGCATGAGTTACAGCATCAATGCGGCGTGGCATGGAGGCGATCAGCCTGTGGCACTGCTGAGGTGTTATCAATGCGGCGTGGCATGGAGGTGATCAGACTGTGGCACTGCTGATGTGTTATCAATGCGGCGTGGCATGGAGGCGATCAGCCTGTGGCACTGCTGAGGTGTTATGAAAGCCCAGGTTGCTTTTATAGCGGCCTTTAGCTCGTCTGCATTGTTGGGTCTGATGTCTCATCTTCCTCTTGACAATACACCATAGATTCTCTATGGTGTTTAGGTCAGGCGAGTTTGCTGGCCAATCAAGCGCAGTGATACTGTTGTTATTAAACCAGGTATTGGTACTATTGGCAGTGTGGGCATGTGCCAAATCCTGCTGGAAAATTAAATCAGCATCTCCATAAAGCTTATCAGCAGAGGGAAGCATGAAGTGCTCTAAAACGTCCTGGTAGACGGCTGCGTTGTCTCTGGACTTGATATATGGACATGGGCCCTGTATCTAAGCCTACCACAAGGCAGGCTTAGATACAGGACTACAGGACCCCAGCAGGCAGTAATGATGTTATATCAAAAGAATTATGAGAAAATAGACATGGACCACATAATCCACAATGTGTACGTTGATCTGAGCCGCTAGGCATCATTTATAAACATCAACATACTAGGTTCTTTGTTAACATTTTGATCAAACTGTATAAGCCCGCTTGCCACTTCACAGCGACCTCTTTCAAAGTGGGTCCCTACTCTATCGGTTGCAGCACCGCATGGCAGCCACTGCCACCGCAGCACCGCTCCTGCAGAGGTAGCAACCCAGGGGTCCAAAAGCACAGATTCTATCAGGCTGTGCCAAGCCTCCTTGACTCTTGGCTGCGTCCCCCCACAAATGCAGCACCACAGCCACAGGCACCACCCCACAGCACCACAACATGTGAACAGATGGAATAAGCTCACCTTACCATGCGCCCCCAGTGGCCAACTAAAAGCACAAGTAAGAGCAGAAACACTTATGAGGGCATTCCTTGAATTAAAATCAGCTGGGGTTTTTTTTCAATTGTGTGGAGTGCTGGTGCCAAGTAAAACAAAGAAATTGAGGAGGATAGACTATACTTTATTAAAAGCATTATGAGAAAATAGACATGGACCGTACAATCCACAATGTATACGTTGATCTGAACCGCTAGGCATAATTTATAAACATGAACATGAGGTCCTGTGATAACATTTTGATCAAACTGTATAAGCCCACTTGCCACTTCATGGCGACCTCTTTTAAAGTGGGTCCCTACTCTATCGGTTGCAGGACCGCATGACGATCACCGCCACCGCAGCACCGCTCCTTATGATGTTACACTTACCCAGCTCTTTGTTGCAGCTAATGTCCCGACGCCATCCAGCGTCGTGACATCATGCGCGGCGCACAGCGTCGTGATGCGAGAAGACCCTTGTAGAGGGAGTCGCCCGGGGATCCTGGGCACCGGGCCAAAGATCTGGGGCCTGATGCAGACACACAATAATATCTTAGGTTTTTTTATATGCCATATAAAAACAGCAAACTGATACTTTACATAACATATTTCTGCACATTTTAATGACACAATACCGGCATTTCTATTTACTTGTAAAACATATCATAGTGGAAAATATTAAACAAGTTTGGCATTTATCTGGAAAACTTTGGGCACCCTGTCATTCAATATTTAGTAAGGCCCCATGGACACGACCGTAGATTTCGTCCGTAATTACGAAGCGTAATTACGGACCCATTAATTTCTATGGCCAACACATATCTTCCCGTATATTTACAGGAAGGAGCCGTGCCGTAGAAACCTTCCATAAAAAATAGGACATGTTCTATTTTTTTATTTTACGGACCATGCTCCCATACTTTATAAAGGGAGCAAGGCCAGCAAATGCAGACAGCTGTCCGCGGCTGGCCATGCCCATAATCACGGACTGTGGTTTTAGGCACGGTCATGTGCATGGGGCCTTATACCCCCTTTGGCAGCTATAAGCCTCTAAAAGGTTTTGGTAGCCAACTAAACAGTCTTTGACCCAGATGTACTAAGAATGGAGTTTTTTATGGCAGTCTTAGGGCCAGTTCACACTGAGTTTTTTGGTGCTGGTTGTGACTCAGTTACCGCATTGGAATCAGCGCCAAAAAACGCCCGAAAACTGCCCACCATCTATTTTAATGAAAGGTGGAGGCGGTTTTCTCCCGCACGCGCTTTTAGCCACTCGCGGGGAAAAGAAAGCAACATTCTCTTTCTACCCACAGTTCCGTGTCTGACCTCCCATTAAAATCAATGGGAGGCAGAGAACTGTTTTTCGCTGAGTTTTTTGCCCGCGGCACTCAATGGCCGCAGCAGGATCGTGCAGGCAGGTAAAAATCTGCCTCAAAATTCCTGAAGGAATATACACATGTATGTTAGAGAACTGTATCATTTCCTATTCTATAAATAAATTATTAAAACAACAAAAAGTGGATAACCTTCAGTACTGTGAAATTTCATTTAAGCTGTTCATACGGAATTTATAGAAGGCCTTTGAGGAAAGTCTCTAAAAATATTGTATTAGGGTATATTCACACTAGGTGGATAAGCTGCAGATTTTCCGCAGCGTATTTCATTGCGGAAAATCAGCAGCGTATTACTTTAGAAGCAAAGTGGATGAGATCTGAACAAATCCCATCCACACGTTGCAGAAAAAATCAGCTGAGAAAACCTGCATAAACTTACCCCCGGGCGTTGTCATAGCGACAGCTCCTTGTTCTCACAGTTGTTCTCCAAGCAACTCGGCCTCGGATAACGTTTCATCCCATGTGACTGCTGCAGCCAATCACAGGCTATAGTAGTCACGTGGGTTGCAGCGTTATCACAGGAGGCCGGACTGCACGGACGACAAAGGGATGCTTTGCTATAGTGAAGAAAGTGAAGGTAAGTATTGGCTTTTTTTCAGCTGTTTTCCGCAGCAGTGACTCTGGCCAAAAATCGGCACCACAATTGGGTGCGGTTTTTCGGCTGGAATTCCCTGCAGGTTGTAGGTCAGATACACTGTGTACCTTTATGCAACCTATCCGACCTGTGTGAACATACCCCTAATGTCCTGTAAGGACAACAACCTGTCTCTCCCCATGAGGTTTCCCAAGTTGGATATCCAGCTCTTTTTTTAATGGGTGATATTTAAAGGGGTTGTCTCACCACAATGTTTTTTTTCAAAGTCTCCCTAGTGATAATATAGCGACATCTAATGCACTTTCATCTGTTTTGTTTTTGCTTTTTTTCAGTATAGCTCTCTGTGATCTCTGTAATCCCACTCCGCAGCAGCTTCTTGTATCTTCCTGGATCATGGGTGAGCTAAACCAGCACGCAGCACTGTCACCCGTAGCCTCCCTACGCCGGGTAGTTTCTCCATGGCACTACTTCTCCTGCTCTTCAAATTACGGTTATGGGCATTAAATATTGCCGTGCACAATTTTAAATGTTTCACAAAAAGCTGAACTAAAGTAGTTTCTCCTCGATTTTGCAACATTTTTGCTGCATTTTTTGGAAAATAGTGGCATAATAACCAGTGGCGGATTAAGAAGACCATGGGCCCTGGGCTGTTACCCAAACTTGGGCCCCCCTTCTCCACCACCACCCTGCCGCGCCGTAACTATTGCTAACACTACCTAAACACTAGTACACAAAGTAGGCACATTATGCACAAAGTACACACAGTACACAAAGTACGCACATTATGCACAAAGTACGCACATTATGCACAAAGTACGCACATTATGCACAAAGTACACACAGTACACAAAGTAGGCACATTATGCACAAAGTAGGCACATTATGCACAAAGTAGGCACATTATGCACAAAGTACACAAAGTAGGCACATTATGCACAAAGTAGGCACATTATGCACAAAGTACGCACATTATGCACATTATGCACAAAGTACGCACAGTACACAAAGTACCACATTATGCACAAAGTACACAAAGTAGGCACATTATGCACAAAGTACGCACAGTACACAAAGTACCACATTATGCACAAAGTACGCACATTATGCACAAAGTACGCACATTATGCACAAAGTACACAAAGTAGGCACATTATGCACAAAGTACACAAAGTAGGCACATTATGCACAAAGTACGCACATTATGCACAAAGTACACACATTATGCACAAAGTACACAAAGTAGGCACATTATGCACAAAGTACGCACATTATGCACAAAGTACGCACATTATGCACAAAGTACGCACATTATGCACAAAGTACGCACATTATGCACAAAGTAGGCACATTATGCACAAAGTAGGCACATTATGCACAAAGTACACAAAGTAGGCACATTATGCACAAAGTACGCACATTATGCACAAAGTACGCACATTATGCACAAAGTACACAAAGTAGGCACATTATGCACAAAGTAGGCACATTATGCACAAAGTACGCACATTATGCACAAAGTACACAAAGTAGGCACATTATGCACAAAGTACGCACATTATGCACAAAGTACACACAGTACACAAAGTACGCACATTATGCACAAAGTACGCACATTATGCACATTATGCACATTATGCACAAAGTATGCACATTATGCACAAAGTACGCACATTATGCACAAAGTACACAAAGTACGCACATTATGCACAAAGTAGGCACATTATGCACAAAGTACACAAAGTAGGCACATTACGCACAAAGTACGCACATTATGCACAAAGTACGCACATTATGCACAAAGTACGCACATTATGCACAAAGTATACACAGTACACAAAGTACGCACATTATGCACAAAGTACGCACATTATGCATATTATGCACAAAGTACGCACATTATGCACAAAGTATGCACATTATGCACAAAGTACGCACATTATGCACAAAGTACACAAAGTACGCACATTATGCACAAAGTAGGCACATTATGCACAAAGTAGGCACATTATGCACAAAGTACGCACATTATGCACAAAGTACGCACATTATGCACAAAGTAGGCACATTATGCACAAAGTATGCACAGTACACAAAGTACCACATTATGCACAAAGTACGCACATTATGCACAAAGTACGCACAAAGTACGCACATTATGCACAAAGTACGCACAGTACAAAGTAGGCACATTATGCACAAAGTACGCACAGTACACAAAGTACCACATTATGCACAAAGTACGCACAGTACACACATTATGCACAAAGTACGCACAGTACAAAGTACGCACATTATGCACAAAGTACGCACAGTACACAAAGTACACACATTATGCACAAAGTACACAAAGTAGGCACATTATACACAAAGTATGCATAGTACACAAAGTACACACGAGTATGCACATTATACACTAAGTAGGCACATTACACACGAGTATGCACATTATACACAAAGTACACCTTGTAAACACATGAATATGGACATTAAACATACATGAATATGGACATTAAACATACATTAATATGGACATTAAACATACATTAATATGGACATTAAACACACATGAATATGGATATTAAACACACATGCACTTACCTTTTATGTCTTCACTGCAGCTCTTCTCCTGCTCACAGCACAGAGCCCGCCGACAGTCTCCCCTCCCCCATGTCCCGACAGCTAGCAGCAGAGATGTTTAGAGCAGGGAAGGGGGGCTGGAGGGGGAGCTTCTAAAGCAGCACAGACCACGGCTGCTAAGTAGAAGCAAAGCTCCCCTCGCCTGACAGGTGCGGTCCTGGCACCGGGGCTCCCTCCGGTGCTAGCGACGCCACTGGGCATGAGGGGGTTCGGGCGGTCATAGGCTCGCTGGGAGCCTTGGGCCCCCTGGCAGTCTTGGGCCCCGGGCGACCGCCCGAAACGCCCTAATGATAATCCGCCACTGATAATAACAATAGTACCGCTATTTGAGAAACCTATAAAATAGTGCATGCCAATATTTCCTGACTATGACTTTCTGCTCTACTTTGTCCCCAAGACACTCAGAGAGAGTTTACACATAAGAGCAGGTTATATCAGGACATTAGGAATGGGCAGGACGACTGCATAGACCAGAAGCCAGAAGTCACCCTGCAGGAGAGCCCATGGCTTCCGTAATTCTCCCCTACCATTCTGCTTACCATTCACTCACACTGGTTCAGTATGACGGCAGGAGAGAATCACAGAAATAGATATATGCGCTCTACTTTTAGATTAGTTAAGCCAGGGAAGCAGCCAGATCTGCACATTCATGTCCTCCATAGCGATGTTCCCTTGTGGACGTAACCAGTAACAACAGATACAAACTGTGAAACAGCCGTGTGCATTACACTGAGACATATCTCTTGACACAGGCATTTTCAGTAAGTAAATTTGTACAGTAAGTTTGTACAACTCTTGATGCAAATCCTTGTGTTCCAAGGTGGAATCCTGAGTTTTTTTTGATAGGTTGCATGAAGCGTTCCACTTCACCATTGGCCTGAGGCCAGTGAGGAGTAATTTTCCTGTGTGTGAAGTCAAGATAAGTTGCAAAAGATTGAAAGCCTGTACTATTGAAAGGAGGCCCATTATCGTTTTTTACTATTTCAGGTATGCCATTTGCAGAAAATTTCATGTCCAATATTGGTATAAGGGTATGTTCACACGCTTAACAAAAAACGTCTAAAAAATACGGAGCTGATTTCAGAGAAAACAGCCTCTGATTTTCAGGCGTTTTTGAAGCTGAGAATGAAATTTGGAGCTTCTTTTGAGGCTTCTTTTCAAACGCTTTTTGAGTCGTTTTTTGAGGCGTTCTTCATATTGTTCAATGGAAAATCAGCACCAAAAAAACGCCTCAAGAAGTAACATGCTACTTCTTTTTACGGAGCGTCTTTTTACGCTCCGTTTTTTGACAGCGAAGCGTAAAATGACAGGTCGTCGGCACAGTACATCATAAAGCCCATTGAAAGCAACGTATTGGAGCCGTTTTTTCAGACGTAATTCGAGGCGTAAAACGCCTCCATTACGTCTGAAAATAGGTTGTGTGAACCCAGCCTAACGGTTCTTGCAGAGGTGGTTGAAACGGCAACTGTAAATCTTGAAAAATCATCCATGACGACTAGTAAGTAGGAATGATCTGGCAGAGAGCAGAAATAAACACTTACATTAGTCCATGGACTTGCAGGTAAAGGCGTCATTTGTAATGGTGCACGCCTATGGTCAACAGTAGTCGCTTGGCAAGGTATACACGCTTTAATCAGTGCTTCCACTTTATTGTCAAGTCCTGGAAACCATACTTTCTCTCTAAGCAATTGCTTTGTTTTTACAACACCTTGATGCACCTTGATTCACCTCGTGAGCCAGAGCTAACACTCTATTCTGAAGTTTCTGAGGTATGACAATGCGATTTTCTCTCAGTAGTAAATTTGATTCTGACACCGAGAGCAGTGGCGTAACTACCGCGGTAGCAGCCGTAGCGGCTGCTACGGGGCCCATGGCTTGAAGGGGCCCGTGCCGCCAGCCGAAACACCCCCCCTTTATATGATCGGTGGCGCCGTTAGCAGTCGTTATGGCTGCTACAGCAGTAGCACCGTTACAATGATGCTGATTCGCTAGCGGCGCTATGACGCTTCCATGCTTAAAAGGCGCTGATTGACGGGGCAAGTCATTCTGCCCTGCCAATCAGCGTCATTGGACGAAGTTCGTTCAGCTCCTGCAGACCTGCTCAGAAGAGAGCAGATCTGCATCGCCAGTGAACAAGAATGGGATCATTTGAGTATGTAAAGTTGTTGTTTTTTTTTTCTCATAAAACTGTTAATGGCATTATCTATAGTGGGGGCTCTATCTACAGGAGGGTTGTCTATATGTGGATCACTATATATAGGGGGGGTCTATATGTGGGGCACTAGCTACAGGGGTGGTCTCAGTGGCGTAACTACCGCTGTAGCAGCTGTAGCGGCTGCTATGGGGTGACGCCAATAAACACTATGGCAGAGTAGGGAGGTATCTCCGCGCTCTGCCATTAAAGGGGTTGTTCCTACAAAAGACATGTATCCCCTATCCACAGATCACTTTCTATAGGGTAAGCTGTATGTAGGGCAGCACGGGGGCTCAGTGGTTAGCACTATTGCCTTGCAGCTCTGGAGTCCATATGTGGGCACTATCTAAAGGGGCTGTATGTGGGACACTATCTACAGGGGCTTCTATGTAGGTCACTATCTACAGAGGCTCTATGGGGGTCACTATGTACAGGGGGCATGGTGTGTGTGTGTGTGTGTGTGTGTGTGTGTGTGTGTGTGTGTGTGTGTGTCAGTGTATGGTACTATTATAATCAGGGACACAGTGTATGGCGCTATTATTGTTAGAGAAGCAAGAGATGTTGAGAATTTTAACTTTGTTTATAGGTACAGAAATGTTTTAAAAGTGAGAAGCTGAAGACATCTGAGCGGAAAACTGCAGGAATGGGTCACGGCTGGTAGAAATCCACCATAGATGTCTGGACCAGAGGGAGAAGAAAAGAACTAGAATCTGATATGTCACCGGTGAGTCACTTAATGTAAATGTTTATTCTGCCTCTAACCAGCACTGTAGTCACTGTATGATCTGCAGCGAGATGATAGTTGGTATGATTATGATATAATTATTTTTTTTTGTGAAACAGCATCTCCCAGGATATCCTCACCATTGTTCGGGCCATGCTGGGAGTTGTAGTTTTACGCCGTACAAACCTATAGGGGCAGGGGTTGAACTAAATTAAGCTGTATTTGTTCTGGTGTTGTATATATGTACTGATCTTGGTTCTGATGCTGTATGTAAGCACTGAGCTTCGTTCTTGTGCTGTATATACGTATAAGATTGGTTTTGGTGCTGTGTATATATGTAATGAGTTTGGTTCTGGTGCTGTATATGTACTGAGCTTTGTTCTGGGGATGTATTTATGTACTGAGGTTGGTTCTGGTGCTGTATTTATGTACTGAGGTTGGTTCAGGTGCTGTATTTATGTACTGAGGTTTGTTCTGGTGCTGTATTTATGTAATGAGGTTGGTTCTGGTGTTGTATATATGTATGGGCTTGTTCTAGTGCTGTATTTATGTACTGAGCTTGGTTCTAGTGCTGTATATATGTCAGAGCTTGGTTCTAGTGCTATATTTATGTACTGAGCTTTGTTATGGTGCTGTCTATATGTACTTAGCTTGGTTCTAGTGCTGTATTTATGTACTGATGTACTGAGCTTGTGTAGCGACGGGGGTAAGGAAATGAACAAGTGAGCCCTAATCTACCCGCCACTCTGTCCCAGCCTACTTGCAACGACCCGCCCTAGGCGACGGGGTACAACTGGGCAGCGGTCCCTACGCTCAGTAAGTGCACGAGACAAAAATACAAGGGAATACAAAGCAAAGGGAAAGGGGCAGTTGCCCACGGCAACACCGTGAGCAACCAGAGTGGTGAACGAGCCAAGTCAAACCAGGAGAGCACGAGGTACCAAACGCAGAGCAGGAGAGTAGTCAGTAAGCCAGGGTCAGTATGGAGCAGGATCAAATAGTTAGGAGCTGTAGCTGGGCCAGGAAACCACACGAAAAGAATCACAAGCAAAGGAGGAACAGGAAAGGCAGGTATAAATAGACAGAGGGCGGGAGCTAGCTCCGTCTGGCCAGGCTGCGATAGGCTCTCCCACTCCTAAGCCTGCCATCCTGAGTGGTGGAAGATGGAGTCAGTCTCAGAGACGTAGATTCAGGTGCAGACTGATTACCTATGGGAGTTAACCCCGAAGCTGTGCCTGGCAGATCCTTTACAGCTTGGTTGTGGTACTGTATATATGTCAGAGCTTGGTTCTGGATCTGTAGTTATATAGAATATATTTATAATAACAAAATTGCAGGTCAGATGGAATTGTTCTCAATTCATTGTATATTTAATGGGAATCTGTCAGGTAGTTTTAACCCCTTGAACCGCCACAATGCGGTGATACATGAATTGACAATATTTGCAAACATTTCCTTGTATGTTTTTTTCAGATGCAGCAAAATTCTTAAAATCCATTTTAAAAATGGCGCTTACTGTATGCTAATTACTCATTAGAGGGGCATGGGGCGGTGCCGCTATCCTGAAGAGTCACATAGTCTTGCCTCCAAACCCACCTTTTCATGTTAGAGTGACATCTCCCTGGCTGATACAACTTTCTCGGATGTGCCATTGCCTTGTGGCACTATACACAAGGGGGGGCTGTGTGGCACTATACACAAGGGGGAGCTGTGTGGCACTATACACAAGTGGGAGCTGTGTGGCACTATACACAAGGGGGGGCTGTGTGGCACTATACACAAGGGGGAGCTGTGTGGCACTATACACAAGGGGGAGCTGTGTGGCACTATACACAAGGGGGAGCTGTGTGGCACTATACACAAGGGGGAACTGTGTGGCACTATACACAAGGGGGAACTGTGTGGCACTATTTACAAGGGGGAGGGCTGTGGCTCTATCTACAGGGGGCTGAGTGTGACATACTCTACAGGGGTCTATGTATGGCACTTTCTACTAAGGGGGGGCTGTGCTACACTTTATACTAAGGGGGCTCCGTGGCACTATATACAAGGTAGGGGGGCTGTGTGGCATTATATACAGTGGGAGCTGTATATCGCTATATACAGTGGGGGCTTTATGGCGATATCTACAGGGGGGCTGTATGGCACTATCTACAAGTGGGAGGTGGGGGCTCTATCTACAAATGGGGTGTGACACTGTCTATAGGCAGGGCTATATAGCAGAGCAAGCGTAATCTCGCGAGATCACGCTGTAAATGACAGGTTACAACGAGATTACGCTTGCTCTGCTGTAACTACCACAGAAACATTAACGAAGTGTTGGGATTGTGAATAGACATCCCGTGGAATCTCTATTCACGGTCTAAACACTTCAGTATCATTAATGTGTCAGTATAAGACAGCACATAGCGATCTAAAAGGATCCCTATGCACTGACTAAATGAATGGAGAGAAGTGTATGACGCTGATTGGTCACTGATTGGTCAGCGTCATGCACTCCTCTGTACAACGCCCACTTGGTCAATAGTAAAACACGCCCAGTTTTCCATTGAGAAACTCATTAGAATAAAGCTAAAATCGATAATAACATGGTGAAAATAGATCGTTTTTTTTTTAAATAAAAAGCACTGCTGTCACCTACATTATAGCGCCCATCTCCTTATGTAGGAGATACGGCACTTATAATGTGGTGACAGAGCCACTTTAAATGATTTAATGTTGTGTATCAGCCCTATTATCTGCAGTCTCCATTCTCTAGTGAGATAAGAAGTAGAGACACATTAAAGAGGCTCTGTCACCAGATTCTCAAATCCCTATCTCCTATTGCATGTGATCAGCGCTGCAATGTAGATAACAGTAACGTTTTGTTTTTTTTAAAAACATTCATTTTTGGCCAAGTTCTGAGCAATTTTATATATATGCAAATGAGGTTTGAAATGGACAACTGGGCGTGTTTTTTCGTTATGTCCAACTGGGCGTGTATTGGGTTTTTAACTGTGCGTGTTTACGTGTATGACGCTGGCCAATCAGTGACCAGTCAGCATCATACACTCCTCTACATTCATTTACACAGCAGCGATGTGCAGCCACATAAACAGAGATTAACGTTAATCAAGCGTCCTGATAATGAATACACCTGATCATCCAGCCTGGACGTCATGTATATTCAGAATCCTGACACTTCTGACTCTTTTCTGTGAGATTTCCAGCAAGTGAAACAAAATCTCGTTTACCTCCGTAATCTCGCGAGATTTCGTTTCCCTTGCTAGAAATCTCAAAGAAAAGAGTCAGAAGTGTCAGGATTCTGAATACAGATGACGTCCAGGCTGGATGAACTTGTGTATCTGAAGTTTGTCTCCCCATGTAACAAGCGAGAGACCACCTGGGAGACCTTGAAGGGTGAAGAATCATTATAATGCATTGAAATATTCTCATTGGCTGAATGAGAGTCATTATCATATTGTAGATGATTGGCTGAAATCAAAGCCTACACCTTTTCTGTCATCATACTTATATACTTGTTTGGATCAATAAAGATCAGAGAAGTATTTTGAGCATACCAGCAGCGGCTGTGTGTTATTTCTCCTCCGCGATATATCGATAACCAATAACCGCTGAGACTATTTGGACCTGAACAGGTGTACTGATACAGGTGTTGGTTGACACCCCTCCCTAAATCTTCAGTCTAATATACTTTTGGTCGAACCTGCGTCGACATTCTCCATGGCACTACTTGACCTGCTCTTCAAATTACTGTTATGGGCAGTAAATATTGCCATGGCCTATTTTAAATGTTTCCCAAATAGCTGTACTATAGTAGTTCCTCCACGATTTTACAATATTTTTGCTGCAGTTTTTCTGAAAATAGTGGCAAAATCGCAATAGTACCGCTATGTGACAAACTTATAAAATAGTCCATGCCAATATTTCCTGCCCATGAAAGAAATTTGGAGAGAAGGTAAAGTGGTTCTCTACAATGTGGTTTCTGCTCTGCTTTGTCCCCAAGACACTCAGAGAGAGTTTACCGATAAGAGCAGCTTATATCAGGACGTTAGTAATAGGTAGGATGACTGGATAGACCAGAAGCCAGAAGTCACCCTGCAGGAGAGCCCATGGCTTCTGTAATTCTCCCCTGCCGTCCTGCTTCACATTCACTCAGGTTCAGTATGACGGCACGCAAGAATCACAGAAATAGATCAATGCGCGCTACTGTTAGGGTATGTTCACACACACTGTTGTCAGACGAATTCGGGCATTTTAAGCCTCGAATTACGCCTGAAAAAATGACCCTAATACAAACATCTGCCCATTGCTTGCAATGGGTTTTATGGTGTTCTGTTCCCACGAGGTGTAATTTTACGCATTGCTGTCACAATACGGCACGTAAAAAGACGCCCGCGAAAAAGAAGTGCATGTCACTTCTTGGGACGTTTTTGGAGCCGTTTTTCATTGACTCCATTGAAAATCAGCTCCAAAAACGGCCATAAAATACGCAGGTAAAAACGCGAGTTGCTACAAATGCCTGAAAATCAGGAGCGGTTTTCGCCACTTTTCGTAAAACGCCTCAATTACTTCTGAAAACAGTGCGTGTGAACATACCCTTAGAGTGCAGTGACGCAGCAGATTTTGTTGCAGAAAATTCCTGCGACTAAAAATCTGTTCCATTCATCTGAATGCAACAAAATCTGCCGCGTGTGACTGCACCCTTAGAGATGATGAGACTGGTGGCATGGTCCATAACTACACGACCCCAAAGAAGCTGCCGTCTCCTCCCCAGAGCCGCAACCAGGGTGAACCTTTACACCGTGCAGCACAGGAAGGGTATGTGCACACGCTAGCTGTCATTGACGTCTGAAAAGACAGACTGTTTTCAGGAGAAAAAAGCTGCTTCGTTTCAGACGTAAATGCTCCTCCTCGCATTTTGCGAGGCTTCTCTGACAGCAGTAAATTTTGAGCTGTGCTTTATTGAGTTCAATGAAGAACGGCTCAAATTACGTCTGAAAGAATTGTCCTGCACTTCTTTTGACGAGGCTGTATTTTTACGCGTCGTCGTTTGACAGCTGTCAACGACGACGCGTAAATGACAGGTTGTCTGCACAGTACGTCGGCAAACCCATTCAAATGAATGGGCAGATGTTTGCCGACGTATTGTAGCCGTATTTTCAGATGTAAAACGAGGCATAATACGCCTCGTTTACGCCTGAAAATAGGTCGTGTGAACCCAGCCGAAGGCTAATCTCTCCAACCATGCCAAAACCATCCACCAGCTTCTCTCCTCCCATAACCCCCACCACTAGGACACATAAGAGGATCGGGTATGGCACAGATCCTCACTTAAACAAGGAGGGAAACATTAAAAAAAGAGCAATAAAAATAAAACCACATAGAGCAATATGAATATCTACACCTTAATGTGTATTGTCATGAATGAGAAAATGCAAAGGAGAAGATAATGGCTCAAAAAATAGACAAATACAAAAACAATGACGATGGTTTTTCTTTTCTTTTTTTCTAGCATTAATGTACATGTATATATAATTCTAACTACTATGCAATGTGTGAACTGTCTTCTACACCTTCTACACCTTGAACACCTTGCTCTGTGGCTTGAAAAAACAAGTGGTTTGTATATCAAGTGGAGTTCCAAAAACCGGATTGATTTAATGTGTTGTGTGTGACAAAGTGGGGGGCCATTGTATGTGATATATGTATTGATTGCTTGCTTGCTACAAAGTTTGCAAAAGTGACATTATTTAAAACCATTTTTCCCTTGCAGTTTCCTTCCTGAGTAGCTGAGTAAGGGGGAGGGGTTAGCTGCTACCAGGTGCTATAAATCAGGCCTCACTACTCTGTAGAGCCTGCTCTGTGGCTTGAAAAAACAAGTGGTTTGTATATCAAGTGGAGTTCCAAAAACCGGATTGATTTACTGTGTTGTGTGTGACAAAGTGGGGGGCCATTGTATGTGATATATGTATTGATTGCTTGCTTGCTACAAAGTTTGCAAAAGTGACATTATTTAAAACCGGATTTCAAAAGAGGAGTTAAAGTCCCAGTAAGTGCTCTTCTACTTCTTTTTCTTTTTGATTAACACCTGTTCGCTGTTTTTTTTGTAACTTGGATAATGGATAGCAAGATTGGAGGTTTTCTTCAGTGCACAGTTTGCCATATGTATGCACGACTGGAGCCGGAGTTCCAGGGTGAATATCTCTGTGGCAGATGTGAGCATGTTGTTCACCTGGAAGCTCGTATTAGAGATCTGGAGGAGCAGAATGCAACACTGAGGAGGATAGACAATTTTGAGCGGAGCTTGCTGCTCACAGAGCATGCAGTTAGTGGGTTTGAACTGGAGGGTGAAGACATGGGTGAGCAGGATCAGGTAAGTAGCTGGGTTAATGTAGTTAGGGGCAGTAGAAAGGGGTCAAAGAAAAGGAAGGCCATTCCGGTTTCTGACATTCCAGGCAAAATTGCCAAGTTGGGTGATGATGCGAGGGTGTCAGTCTCAGAAATGGCAGCCCTAGTGGATACTGATCTCCCTAACAGCCGGGAGAACAGCCCAGCTAGTAGTCGGCGGGATGGTAATGCAGGTAAGCCAAGACAATTGATAGTCGTAGGGGATTCTATAATCAGGAAGACGGATAGAATAATTTGTCGCCAAGACCACCTCAACCGAATGGTTTGCTGTCTCCCTGGTGCCAGGGTTCGGCATGTGGTGGAACGGGTGGACAAATTGCTGGGAGGGGCTGGTGATGATCCAGCTGTCGTGGTCCATGTCGGTACCAACGACAGAATAAATGGTAGGTGGAGGAGCCTTAAAGGAACAGTGTCATCAGAAATTATTTTTTTATATGTTAAAGATGTTAGTGCTTTATTAAAAACTTTTATATTTATTTGTGTGTTTGTGTTTTACTTTTTCTTATTTTTACACTTTTTCTTCCCTATGGGGGCTGCCATTTTTTGTTCCATTTCTGTGTGTGTCGATTAACGACACATACAGACATGGAATACGGCAGCCACTGTCCCATAGGGACTGCGAACGGCTCCCGTCCCATTGACTGCAGTGTACGGCGTCTGTGTGGGAACTGCGCATGCGCCGCTCCCACACAGTCCTATTCGAAATTGGCGCCGTCCGGCGCAATTTTCCTGTGGACCGGAAGTCGCGGCCGGACAGTAATATTACTACTTCCGGTCGCGGCTTCCGGATTTCTGCACTTGCACCAGCGGCAGCAAACGGAGCGGACGGGCCGGAGGGAGCCGCGGCGGCAGGAGCAGGTAAGAGATTTCAATGTATGTTCGTGTTTGTGTGTGTTTACTACTGTATGTAAACCTACTACACTGTGGGTTACCTTAAAAAATGGCGACACACAGTGTAGGAGGTTACACCGTTCAAACCCCTCGTTTATCCCGGCACTAGCCAGGATAAAGGAGGGGGGGGATGCTGAGAGCTCACTAGAGCGAGGGCTTTTAACCCAATGTTGCAATGCTGCAATTTTGGGAACAGCTCCATCTAGTGACCAAAAATGGGTAGTATTATAAATTAGAAATAATTTATAATATTTCCTGGACTCGTGCAAAAAAATAAAAAAAATTTGAACAATGTTTAACCACCCACACACTAAATGTTTAATTTTTTAAAAAAAAACATGTTTTTCTGGCAACACATTCCCTTTAAGAATAATTTTAAAGAACTAGGCTACAAACTGAAGGGAAGGACCTCCAAAGTAGTATTCTCAGGAATACTGCCTGTGCCATGCGCATCACAGGAAAGACAGCGGGAGCTCAGGGAGTTAAATGCATGGCTGAAGTCTTGGTGTAGAGGAGAAGGATTTGGGTTCCTAGAGCACTGGGCTGACTTTTCATTGGGGTACAAACTGTATTCTGCAGATGATTTGCACCTAAATGGAAGGGGGTCCGCTGTGCTGGGGGAGAGAATTCTAGCTGGGGTTGCGGAGTATTTAAACTAGGGCTGAGGAGGGAGGTCAATGTAGAAAAAAAAGGGGTAGCCAGGTTAGAGAGGGGTCAGACTATATTGGTGGGGGGAGAAACAGAATGTGGGGAGAGGACTAGACAACAAGATAAGGAGATCCTTTCGTTACAAAACATCAGTGTAAATAAAAAGGCCCGATTAATGTCAAATCACATTTCTGATAATAAAAGTGAAAAACTGACAGGCAAGTTAAAGTGTATGTCCACAAATGCCAGAAGTCTAGCAAGCAAAATGGGGGAGCTGGAGGCCTTGATACTGGAAGAAAATATAGATATAGTTGGTGTTGCTGAAACATGGCTGGACTCTTCACATGACTGGGCTGTAAATCTACAGGGTTTTACACTTTTTCGGAAAGACAGGACAAATAGGAAAGGTGGTGGTGTATGTCTGTATGTGAGAAATGATATGAAGGCGAGTGTGAATGAGACAATAGTGGGTGAATACTGTGAGGAGGTTGAAACCTTGTGGGTGGAACTAGAAAGGGAGGTAAACACTGAAAAAATTACTTTTGGTGTAATCTATAGACCCCCCAATATAACTGAGGAGATGGAGGGTCAGATATATAAACAGATGGAGCAGGCTGCACAGGCGGGTACTGTAGTGATAATGGGAGATTTTAATTTCCGGGATATTAATTGGTGTCATGGGGAGACATTTCCTCAACCTGTTGCAGGAAAATTTTATGGGCCAGTTTGTGGAAGACCCGACTAGAGGTGAAGCTCTGTTGGATCTGGTCATTTCTAATAATGCAGATCTTGTTGGGAATGTCAATGTTCGTGAAAACCTCGGTAACAGTGATCATAATATAGTTACATTTTACCTATACTGTAAAAAACAAACGCAGGCTGGGAGGGCAAAAACATTTAATTTTAAGAAAGCCAATTTCCCCAGGATGAGGGCGGCAATTCAGGATATAGACTGGGAAGAACTAATGTCAAATAATGGAACAAATGATAAATGGGAGATTTTCAAATCTACTTTGAGTTATTATAGTGCAAAATGTATTCCTATAGGTAACAAGTATAAACGACTCAAATTAAACCCCACATGGCTTACACCTTCTGTGAAAGGGGCAATACATGACAAAAAAAGGGCATTTAAAAAATACAAATCTGAGGGTACAGCTGTAGCCTTTGTAAAATATAAAGAGCTTAATAAAATCTGTAAAAATTTAATAAAATTAGCAAAAATACAAAATGAAAGGCAGGTGGCCAAGGATAGTAAAACAAATCCTAAAAAATTCTTCAAGCATATAAATGCAAAAAAGCCCAGGTCTGAACATGTAGGACCCCTAGATAATGGTAATGGGGAGTTGATCACAGGGGATCAAGAGAAGGCAGAGTTACTAAATGGGTTCTTTAGCTCTGTATATACAACTGAAGGAGCAGCTGATGTAGCCGGTGCCAGTGCTGTTAATATATCAGTTGATATACTGAACTGGATGAATGTAGAGATGGTCCAAGCTATATTAAATAAAATAAATGTGCACAAGGCCCCGGGACCAGATGGGTTACACCCTAGAATTCTTAAAGAGCTTAGTTCAGTTATTTCTGTCCCCCTTTTCATAATATTCAGAGAATCTCTAGTGACTGGTATAGTGCCAAGGGACTGGCGCAGGGCAAATGTGGTGCCTATTTTCAAAAAGGGCTCTAGGTCTTCCCCAGGTAATTATAGACCAGTAAGCTTAACATCCATCGTGGGGAAAATGTTTGAGGGGCTATTGAGGGACTATATACAGGATTATGTGACAATAAATAGCATTATAAGTGACAGCCAGCACGGTTTTACTAAGGACAGAAGTTGTCAAACTAACCTAATCTGTTTTTATGAAGAGGTGAGCAGAAGTCTAGACAGAGGGGCCGCTGTGGATTTAGTGTTTTTGGACTTTGCAAAGGCATTTGACACTGTCCCCTATAGACGCCTAATGGGTAAATTAAGGACTATAGGTTTAGAAAATATAGTTTGTAATTGGATTGAGAATTGGCTCAAGGACCGTATCCAGAGAGTTGTGGTCAATGATTCCTACTCTGAATGGTCCCCGGTTATAAGTGGTGTACCCCAGGGTTCAGTGCTGGGACCACTATTATTCAACTTATTTATTAATGATATAGAGGATGGGATTAATAGCACTATTTCTATTTTTGCAGATGACACCAAGCTATGTAATATAGTTCAGACTATGGAAGATGTTCATGAATTACAGGCAGATTTAAACAAACTAAGTGTTTGGGCGTCCACTTGGCAGATGAAGTTTAATGTAGATAAATGTAAAGTTATGCATCTGGGTACCAACAACCTGCATGCATCATATGTCCTAGGGGGAACTACACTGGCGGATTCACTTGTTGAGAAGGATCTGGGTGTACTTGTAAATCATAAACTCAATAACAGCATGCAGTGTCAATCAGCTGCTTCAAAGGCCAGCAGGATATTGTCGTGTATTAAAAGAGGCATGGACTCGCGGGACAGGGATGTAATATTACCACTTTACAAAGCATTAGTGAGGCCTCATCTAGAATATGCAGTCCAGTTCTGGGCTCCAGTTCATAGAAAGGATGCCCTGGAGTTGGAAAAAATACAAAGAAGAGCAACGAAGCTAATTAGGGGCATGGAGAATTTAAGTTATGAGGAAAGATTGAAAGAATTAAACCTATTTAGCCTTGAAAAAAGACGACTAAGGGGGGACATGATTAACTTATATAAATATATTAATGGCACATACAAAAAATATGGTGAAATCCTGTTCCTTGTAAAACCCCCTCAAAAAACAAGGGGGCACTCCCTCCGTCTGGAGAAAAAAAAGGTTCAAGCTGCAGAGGCGACAAGGCTTCTTTACAGTGAGAACTGTGAATCTATGGAATAGTCTACCGCAGGAGCTGGTCACAGCAGGGACAGTAGATGGCTTTAAAAAAGGGTTAGATAATTTCCTAGAACAAAAAAATATTAGCTCCTATGTGTAGAAATTTTTCCTTCCCTTTTCCCTTCCCTTGGTTGAACTTGGTGGACATGTGTCTTTTTTCAGCCGTGCTAACTATGTAACTATGTAACTATGTAACTAGTTCAAATGCTCTGTTTTGTACTTTTGTATAACATGCTTATAAAATAAAAATCTATGATTTAAAAAAAACCAACACAGCAAAAATGAATGTAAAGCCTTATTCACACGAGTGTGCTGCGTTTTGCGCGCGATGCAGTTCCGTGTGTCATCAGTGAATGGTGCGTGGCTGCGTGATTTTCACGCATATGCCATCCTTATGACACGCGGTTTTGATGTTTAGAAAAATAAATTAATGAAGTGCTTTTTTTTTCCCCTTCATTTCTTTATCTACTGTTGAGCGAATCACGCGCGACACACAGAAGTGCTTTCGTGTGCCGTGCGCAATTTTCACGCATCCATTGACTACAATGGGTGCGTGATGTGCGAAAAATGACCAAGTATAGGACATGTCGTGAGTTTCATGCAGCGGACATACGCTGCATGAAAATCACGGACTGTCTGAACGGCCCCATTGACTAACATAGGTCCGTGCGACGCGCGTGATTTTCACGCGCGTATCACGGACGTTAAGCACGTTCGTGTCAATAAGGCCTTAATGTAAGTGCACTAATGTATAAAATGACATTACCATTGTCATGAGGTCTCTTCATGTTATATGTTCACACTTCTCCATCTGGGCACACTATTATCTGGCCACTCAATGTTATAAAGGCCAATAGCAATAATTCTACAATGTCATATATCCTTTGACACTTTTCATTTTAAGCCTTAATAACATGGATAAGGGTACGCTGCTCCTAATCGCCAGCTGTATGACCTAGACCAGAGACATGTCCCGACACCCAAGGTACACATCCCTCCACCAAATGCCACCAAGTGTATGTAAAGTCCACAAAATAGAAGCACTGTGGTAATCCGCTCAGGTATTTGGTATATGCCTTATAGAGTCATGGTTCGAACAGTACCCAAAATATAAGACATAAAAAAGTGAAGGCAGCACTCCAAATGAAGAAATTAAAATGAATAGTTCCATGTATTTTACCCACTGCAATGTTTCAGTTCCAAACAGAATTATTTTTCTATCTTGAGAAAGGTTTCTATTTGGAGCTAAAATATTGCAGTGGGTAAAATGAATGGATTTAGTCATTTAAAGTGCTGCCATCTTCTCTTTTTTCTGCATTAAATTTATTTTGTTTGTTTCTAAGTACACATATGTGTCACATCTGGTAATTTGGAAACGTCAGTAATCCAGCACCCCGACAGTCTGAGGACTCATGCACACGACCGTAAAAACACCCGTTATTGCGGGTCGTTATTACGACCCGCAATAACGGGCTCATAGGCTTCTGTTAGCCACGGGTACCTTCCCGTTTGCTCACGGGAAGGTACCCGTGCCGTTAAAAAAGATAGAACATGCCCTATTTCATGCCGTAATAACGGCACGGGCATCCCATAGAAGTCTATGGGGCTCCCGTAATCATGGGTGGCTGCGTGTGTTCACCCGTGATTACGGGAGCGTTGCGAGGTGAGGCTACCCGGTCTGCAGGCCACAGCCCAGTGGCGTAACTACCGCCGGGACTACAATGAAAACTATGGCAGAGCGGGGAGGTATCTCCCCGCTCTGCCATAAACAAAAGACATGTATCCCCTATCCTGTAAAAAATAAAAATAAAAGACGTTCATACTTACCGACAACTTCCTGCTTCTCCAGTCCGGTCTCCCGCCCGTTGCCTTGGTGACGCGTCCCTCTCGACATCCGGGCCGACGTCCTGGATGACGTTTCAGGCCATGTGACCGCTGCAGCCAATCACAGGTCAATCACAGGCTGCAGCGGTCACATGGACTGCCGCGTCATCCAGGGATGTCGGGCTGGATGTGAAGAGAGGGACGCGTCACCAAGACAACGGCCGGGTAAGTATGAATTTCTTTAACTTTTATTACAGAAAAGGCTGTCCCTTCTCTCTATCCTGCACTGATAGAGAGAAGGGGCTGCCGATTAGTGCAGTGCTATTTTGCTGCCAAAAACGTGCTCGTAAATACGGGTGGAATACGTGTGACACCGGACCCATATTTACGAGCACGGGTTCGTAAATACTGGTGCAAAACGGGTGGAATACGTGTGACACCGGACCCGTATTTACGCCAGTATTTACGGGTGTGAAAAAATACGGTCGTGTGCATGAGGCCTGAGTGTGTAGGATTATTCGATTTTTTCTTCTACCTTTCATCTTTTTGCAGTATTCTTATGTTATATAATAATTTTATTTCCCAGTTTTTGGTGGAGACATCTTTAAACATCATAATAGATCCTGGGCCCCAACACAAAATCCGTAACAAGGCCCCCAAGTGTCATTGCCATCAGGAGTTGGGTGGGCCCTATCAGTTGGGCTCTATCAGGCACCAGGGTAAGATGTGACTAGAACCTCTGCCACCTCTATGGTTATGCCCCTGATACCAGACTAATATGGTTTGGGATGTCACAATTTCTGCTTATTTACATTAAAAGCTCTGTGATTTGTTTGAGAAGCAAAGAATATTAATAAATATATACGCCATATTGTCATAGTAAGAATCCAGACATTGTAATGTGAAATATTACACAATTACTCCCACAAAGATGGTAAAAAAGACAGACAATACTTTTTTATTCTCATCAATTCCTATGGTAAGGAGCTCTATAACAGGTAACATGGTGAGTACAACCCAAGAGCTGGTCTATATTCAGGCTCGCAGTGTTATATCCATTTAGCAGCTTCACCAGTCCATAGAAATGCTGAGAGAAAGAGAACGTATTGTCCAGGCCTGTGTCCATTATCGCAGGAGGCGCGACCAACAAAGTTTATCATGGAACTGGTGAAGAAATAGATTTTGTATCTTTTAATATTTCTGTTTGACACAATTTGTAGTCTTTTAGCAGGAACATCTTTAGTTCTGCACAATTCCATTCAAGTCATACACACTGTATTTATAGATGGCCTTTGAGGAAAGTCTTTTTAGGTTTATAGTAATGTCCTGTGAGGTTAACAACCTGTCTCTCTCTCCATATAAAGGTTTTCCAGGTTGGATATCCTTTCGTCCATAGTAAGATAGCAATGTATCCATTAGAGAGTCAAGAAATGCCGTGTTTCCATCATGTCTTCCAGTATTGATGTCCTTTTCTTTTTCTATTCAGTAAATTCCTAATTCAGAATTAAGATTTCCAGATCTTCCAAGGAGGTGAGTAGAAAGTAAACCTTTCAGAACATCTAAGCTTCCATCTGGGATCAAAGTGTATCCTGGTAAGAAGAGGACAAGCACATTATTTAGTATAAAATGGTCACTATGTAATAAATCTGTCACTTCAATCCCCCCAACCGCCCCATAATCAATAAGACCCTGTTTACTTACCACCACTTTACTTTGATGGATTCTGTATTACACTTCTGCAAATAGTATGTGTGTTGAGAATCTTTATTTGCTAGACTGTCAGGAGACATTAGTACTACAAGGAAGAAGGTGAAGGTCTGTAGTGGTAGAATATCTGGTCTCCTTCCTTGGAAATGTCAGTGCCAAAAAGAGCCGCTCTCATAGCTATATTTTGACAGATCGGAGTCTGTTCTAATAAGGATTCATCGAGCTTGCTCAGGCCACTTTTCAGTTGTTACTGGAGTTCTAGTTCTCCACAGTCATTTTGAGCGTCAATGTTTAAGTAGATGGACTATAGGAAGGATTAGTAGACTGGTGATGATTCCTCTAGATACTTGTTACAGTATTCCAGGGTCCTCCCAGCAATTCCAGGATCCTTCTCACCTTCTCATCTTGTACAGCTATATCCCTCAAAACATCAATCAGTTCATTTTTGAGGAGCTTGTAATTTTGCTTGTGTCTTGTTGAGCTTTCACGATATTCGCTGTTGTTTATCAGACGTGTAAGCTTCATCTCAACATATTCCTGACAAATAGCAGTCAAGGAACTAGAAAGAAATCTGATGAGCCAAGGCATTTTCATCAGTATTAAGTCAGAGCAATCGACCAACTAACCAACCAACTGACAAAAAAGTCACTGAGAAAACTGGGGAAGAGACAGTAACTAGTAGGCATTCCGCTATGACATCACACGACTTGCTATGACGACGACCTTAGTAACCAGGTGGCGGAACTTTCTGCCAGTTGGTTGTCAATTTATTAAAGGGAAATGACACTTAAATATGGATTGGCTACCACTTGATGTCTCTATCGGTTCTCTAACTGTACATTGTAAAGGCTAATTACGTAATTACGGACCCATTCATTTCTATTGGCCCACGGACACCTTTTAGTAAATTTACTGATGGGTGTCCGAGCTGAAAAAATTATAGAACCTGTTCTATTCTTGTCCGTAATTACGGCACTGACTCTCCAATGTGCATCCGTAAACTGTCCGTATTTACGGAAGCGTTGCTATGCAACATGTTGGTGACAACATTTGCAGCCTCCCTCTTTTTTTACGGATCCGTATATACAGATTAAATACGGATGCAATACAGACCGTTTATATGGATGAATTGCGGATGACTACGGATCCGTATTTACGGACAGTATTTACAAACAGATGAAAATAGGGCCGTGTGCATGGGGCCTAACCTATGTCAAAGATATTTTAATTATCTTTATATGTGTGAACATATATTGCTTTAAATAGACAGTTGAGTTGTCACTGGAGCTCACAGACCTGCTGAAACAAGAGCCTACATGGGGGGATGGCTATTCTATTTCAAGTCGTTTAGTTTATGGCTTTGCATTTCAGCTGTTACAAAGGCAACGTGAGAAAACGTGCTGACATTGTATTTCTTATTGCTAAAGATATATGTGGAGTTTTGGGATATTACCATATTTAGAATGCTCATGCTTTGCAAGTACGAGGTTACCACCTACTCTTATTTTCTTATAAATAAAGATGGATCCGCCCCCTGTGGGCAGAGACTGTTTGAACACTGAAGCTGCGTGTCATGGTCTCTCTCCGGCCGGCCTCTCTCAGATCCACCATTGAGAGAGCATTCATTAATTTGGAACTCATAGACAAATGCAGATAATGTCCAACGTTAATGGACAATGTAAATTCTGCAGCGACATTACTTGGGGGCTCTTGTCCGGGATTCTCAACACAGATCGAAGGCGACAATCGAAGGTGGATGACGGCTAAGATAATGGAGAACTGCACAAAAAAAAACGGTGAGTAAGAAATGTTATTCTTATGTGCACTTCTCTCTTGTTTTAGCTGCCGTCCAGGTATTGTCTCTTTTGACTATTTGGGAACCATGAACACCATTTGTCTATGAGTATTTGTATGTATGAATTATAGGAATAGGCGTGTGAGTAGGAACGAATCTGTGAGTGTATCTGTGAGAGGCTGAGATAAGGGAGCGTTTGTTTTCTGATCCCAAAACATACAGAAACAACCAAATACCGAGATAACACTAAACGGCCTGTCCGAAGTGTTCCCTCCGGCCCCTGGGTTTTGTATGTATTAAGATCAGGTTGCAAATTGATCCTTGCAGAAGTGACGGGTAACCATCCCCGCCCAAGTGATTGTTAGTACTTTCGCGTATCCAGACTGTGACCCATAGGAGGCGCACCTGGCCGGAAGTAAGAGTACGTATCTGGGCTAATCCTCGGACGCCCAATCTGAATGAGTTGCTGATTATTAAGTAACATCTCTGTGACTAGAAAGTTTATAGAACATCCATGGGCGCCTGAGACAGTAAAATAGTTTGGCTGCTGTTTAGGAAACCGATCAGATATACGCGGTTGCCCTACTGATCATAGGGAACCCCCATGACACGGCACATAAACTGTCTTGACGGCAGATCCTTATATTATTTAGCTCTTCCCTCCTATTGCATATAGCATTGGATTTTGGGGATAATAAGTAATAGGCAGATCCCTGACCAAACTTGGAGACATGATATGGAAGGAGACATCATGTGAATTGTAATTCACCTTATTGCCGGCCTATGCCCTTGCCTTCCCGGACCTCGTACCGCCTTGTGCACGGTGTGGAATAAGCGGATATTCAGAAGAAAATCTAAAGCCATCTGACCTTGCGGTGGAGCTCCAAAGTGGGTTGAGAAACAAATGAATATATAGCCTGGAATTTACCTTTGGAAGGCCTTTTCGTCCCATCTGTTAACAGATTGCTCCCGCATATGGATTACAGAGGCTCACCGGAACATTAGAGGTAAAAACACAAGCTATTTTTCGAAATCTTGGAAAACCGATTGCCTTTTGAACAAAGAGGATCGAGGGGGATATACTTAAACCCTTGTGTCTACTAAATAGACTGCCTATTACTTATTATCCCCAAAATCCAATGCTATATGCAATAGGAGGGAAGAGCTAAATAATATAAGGATCTGCCGTCAAGACAGTTTATGTGCCGTGGGATGATTATTCTCCCAGGATTGGAATTCCACTATATAGGAGATTATAAAGATAAAGATATTTCCACTTGTCATGAATAGGCATGGTGGCCACCTTGAGCATATAAAATCTATTCTGTCCAAAAACGCAAGTGTGAACACAACCTAGCGATTGTTCCAAATTTATTATCTGTCCCTATGCCTAGGGAGAACAAACGTATTGTACGAGCGATTTAATTAATATGTAAAGGTGTATTAGATTATATGTCATCCTTCATCTCTTGGCCAGGAGATCTTTTTTTAAAATAACTTTTTGTATGTATATATTAATGTATCTGAAAATATTCGGAGGTTTAAATAAATAAAATTGACTTTATATAAATTATATTTACCTGAGAGTGCCTTGATATATTTCTGGATCTTTTTTCTTTTCTTTTTTGGTATATATCTTTTCCAGAAATGGCACCGTGCTATATGTATATTGCATTTTTGGGTATGATTTTTGGGTATGGTTTAGCCATAACCTGTTTCCTTTTTGTATACTTTTCAGTTATACTAGAAGGGATGATTTCTTGATAGATGATGGGCCCTGGATTAGTAGACAGAGTTGCAGAGAACAGATAGAAGTGATTGAATGCACCAGATAAAAATAGGGAAAAAAAAAAAACACATGGGAGCACAGTTGTCAGTTGTCAGTAAGAATTGACCAGCGTCTATTTCTATAGATAGAGACATTCCAGTAGAAAAGAATGTGCCAACTATAATTCTTCTATGTACAGCTTTATAAACCAAAGGTTTCCAGAAACAAGAGGTTTCCAGGGGTGACATGCGATCAGTTATTAGCTATACATTGAGAGAAAGGCGTCATCAGAATTCATAAAGGAATCGATTAACTCTTCACTTCCTAAAAAGGGAACATTGGGTGAAATGTTCAGGGATTATTGATAGAGAGATAGATAGACGTGGATTAGGAATTGGCTAGAAATAGTTAAAGCTAATAGGATAATTATAAGTGTAATGAACACGGATAGTAGAAGAAGTGAGATTGATAAAGTGAAGATTCTTATGTATTTCTATCCAGATCTGCTTGTTGGAATATACTGTATATCATCTGTCCTAAATTGTCACTAATGAAATTTCCTCTCGTTATAGGAGTTTTTCCAAGACATTTTAAACAATACTGTAAATCTTTTTCCTTTTTGGTTTATTTAACAGTCATTTTAATAATTGCATGGAATGTCTAACAAGAGTTATTGTTAATCTATAGTAACCGTGTTAGACTAATAGAACTAATGATAAGAGAATAACGTGTGTTACTTACAAGAGCATGCCTCAGATATCCATTGTGGGGAAAAAAAAAACATGTGAAGAGGTTTTGTCATTGATTGACAGGAGCACATGGTGACATTTTGACGTTGCAGCTCATAAGTTTTGGCTAGTAAGGGGTTAATGCTACATTCTCTGTTATCTGTAGTTTAGCTGTGTCTACAGAAAGTGCACATGTAGTGCAAAATAAGAATACAGAATTGAGTATCATATGTTTTATGTTCATATGTTATATGTTATTTGTGTATTATGTGTCGACCACAATGGAAAACTTCATTCATATTTAAATTTAATATGATGCGCATTACTAAATGATTATAGTTCATTGGATGAAGAATCCAAGAATAGGAGTTTATACACAGTCACTCTAGTTATATACTTGTTTTACATAAGGTCACACACAAAAGGTATACATGTGTGAGATTGGATTCTCAGTACTGAGAGTGTCTGGGAACAGCTGGTATTGTGAGTGACTGGTGTGTGCGCTGAACTATTTTTAAAGGGAAATGGTTTCTTTGAAATCACTACATGATAAGTGAGTCAACAAGAAAGATTTTTATGTCATTGTTACATTTTAGTTTATGATTATTTGATATTAAAATTTCTATTGGCATATGATGACACATATAGTGCACGATATGTTTCATCATTTGTGTTAATGGATTGGTTTATTTAATAATTGACATATACTAATTAAGGAAACAAGTATTTTGCTATTTTGCAAAGTTCTATTATTTAATTATAAGAGTATCCTTTCTGTTGAATGATGGTATATACATTACATATGCACATGACACACACACACACACACACACACACACACACTATATTTTATGAAATGAAAATGCAAATAAGATTACAGCATTAACAGGAGCTGTCCAGTCAATCTTATAGTTTCTGACATCCTTGCAGCAATTCAGGTTGTCATCCAATATAAGGCTGATGGACAGATTGAAGTTACTGATGATATGCAACATTTTATGTGTGCAGCACTCTATGGGGATTGCACTGAGAGGAGGAGGACCTCACATCTCAGGCATTGAGGGCGGTCCTGTCCTCCTTCTGGGCGCAGGGTAAACAGATGTAGGACGTATGTCTGTGGCCCCTGTGACTTAAAATTGTTTGCAAACATCCCCAAACCTCAGTTGAAGCCATGCCCTCCGAGCCTCCCACAGTTGAAAAGTATTGATAACCAGATAAGACAGTATTTGGAGGCCGAGGTACTGAAGAAATGTGTATGTCCTTATAATAAGCCCCTCTCCCAACTTTGTACCTTCCGTCTTGTATCTGTGTAGTAGCAGCACCTGCTCTTCTCAAAGACAAGACAACAGACATAGTGCTAAGATTAGCCTCTAGTTCTCAGGGTGCCTCATGCTGTTAGTGAGATTCTTCATCAAGCACACACTAAGCACATGTCTACAAAGTATAAGACCAGTCTCATGGCCCCATATAAAACTAACCATACAGAGATGTACAGTGTTAAACCCTACTACATTGCTTCCGCAGGGTTCAACAAAGGAGGAAGAGAAGGATACATGGTCAATGGGGGACTTGAGAGGGAATGGGATAAGTCGCAGGAAATAGTAGACAGTGAATTTCCAGCCTGGTGGGAAGTTGAATTTCCAGCCTGGTAGGAAGTTGAATTTCCAGCCTGGTAGGAAGTTGATTTCTCAGCACATTTGATTCCCTAGTACCCAGATCATCAACATAATTGTCTTGAATGCCAATAGAGATAAAAACATTAAAAAAAAATGTAACAAAGGATCCAATATCTAATCCAGCTTTTGAGTTTCTTTTGTAGATGGTTCCAGGTACCACCATGAAGGATGCTACAAGACTGGGTATATACTGTCACTACTGAAACAGAGGTAATAAAGTAACAACCACTCCCATCCTCCGTGTCAGCACAGGACGTGGAGGTGAAGGTACTCGCTGAGGTGTGTAGACTGGCTGAAGGTAAAACCGCAAACATATATACTGATTCTAGATATGCTTTTGGTATTGCACATGATTATGGCCTAATCTGGAGGAGCAGAGATTTTGCTGGATCCACGGGTAAACCCATAATGTTGAGAGAGTGAGAGAACTGTTTGAGGCTCTGACACTGCCAAAGCAGGTAAATATACGTAAAGTGCAAGCTCTTACTAAAATGCAAACTACCCCCGAAGCAAGGGGAAATAGACTAGTAGACAAGGCTGCGAAAGCTGCAGCTCTCATGTCCCTCATAGAGGAGGACGTAGTATTCTTGACCAGCATAGTATCTGGTCCCATAGACATGATAATATTAAGTAGACTACAAAGTCAAGCCATATAAGAGGAAAAAGGACATTGGCAGACAAAAGGTGCCAGTGAAGGGGAGGATGGAATATGGAAGGTGGGTAACAGGATGTGCCTACCCAGAGTCCTCTTCCCCATGATAACCCAACTAATGCACGGACCAACGCAGGTGTCAAGAGAAGGAATGTGTGCAATGGTGACCAAATGGTGGGTACCCCCGAGGTTTCAGCAAGTGCTGTTGCCAGATTTGTCCAGAGGTGCATGATATGTGTCTGCCATAACATAGGCAAAACTGTGCGGGTTGCAAAAAGGCAAATGGTAAAGGCAGACTACCCATATCAGCGATTGCAGATTGACTCAGTTACCAAAGGTGGGACAGTATGAACATGTACCGGTCCGTGTAGATCTGTTCTCTGGGTGGCCTGAGGCGTAGCCAGTAACGTGGGCCACAGCAAAAGTAAAAGATGGCTCTCAGAAGTGGTATGTAGATATGGGGTCCCTGAGACAATAGAAAGTGATAGAGGAATTCTCTTTACTGGAGAGGAACTCCAAGACATCCTGCAGGTCCTGGGCAGGGAGCAGCTTTCACACCCTGTATCCCAAGAGCAGTGGGAAGGTAGAAAGGTTGAATGGGACTTTAAAGTTAAAAATCCAGAAGGTCATGGCTGAAACCCATAAACCATGGACTGAGCGCCTGCCCATTGCCCTCTGACCTCACCCATTATGTGGGAGCTCTGAAGAAACAGCTCACGCAGATGTATAAATATGTTTATGATTCCATTACAGAACCTAAGTGAAAGGAGGACATTGTATATAGCCAGGGGACTTGGCCTGTTTAAAGAGACACCGTAAAGCACTAGAGCCGCTGTGACGTCCGCACCAAGTCCAGCTCACAACTTCCACATCCGTTAAATTGGAAGGAAAGAACTTGGACACGCCGGTCACTGCTGACAGGTCCTCAATCACGATGATGAACTATGAGTCTCGTCGAGCTCCAGCTGACCACCATCTTCTCTGTCATCTCTACTTTACCTATTGTCTAAATGATGAGCTAGAAGAAGAGTTTAATGACACGTTTATCAAACATCAAGTGATATCAGTATTGACTAACTTGCTGGACTATTGTATATGTCTCCATTCAAAGACGATGCCATATGTGAAGATAGATGAGGTTATTGCCTTGGCCTTGCAGCCACATCTCTTTTCCCTAGCGCTTAACCCTTACTCTCCTGGAGTTGTCCTTCGTGTAATAGCAGCGTGGGTATTAGTTCCCTGGCTGTTTAACCGTGTAAGATATTCAAAAAGGGAAGCGCTGTGGAAAACAGATCTCAGGCCAGGAATACGGCCGTCCATGATTAGATGATACCCCAATGACAGTGTGTGATGTATAAACATGGGTCAGGTTAATAAAGATGACATGTTGTTTGATGCTGTAAACCTCACCGGCTGTGAGGGAAGAGACACAGAATATGTATAGTCTGGGGATAAGAGCAACTGGCAGCTCCTAGTGCTCAGACAGCTAGAGAATGGATGACGCAGGGTCTAGAGGGTGTAACACGAGGTAATCTAACTGATAAAGGGGGTGGCATCGATGAATGCCACCGGACGGGACCTAATTTTGTTCTCCTGGATTGCAGGAGTGTTAAATCACTCCAGGGATGTGCCTCAACCAAACATGTATGTCATATATGTGGGTACGAGGCATATAAGTGGTTGCAACCCAGGAGACCAGGAGTATGTACCTTAGCTAGACTACAACCAGCTACTTAGATAGAGATATATTATGTAACATGTTTGATTGCAAAAGTATCAGCAGTTAAGAAAATAGCACAGGATATTAAAGTGCATGAGGTCCAGACCACCCTAAGAACCGAGGTGGGAGAAAACATTCAGAGCCACCTGTTTACGTGACACTAAATGCTTCCATACCTGATAAAGTCATCTGTCAAGCCGTAGAAAACCACCAAGATAGATGGTATTGCCCGAATTGTGAAACCTGTAATTCCCTAAATCTTCAGGTGTGTACAGTATGTAACGCTGTGCACTCACCTATTGCTAGACACGTATCCTGAGTATTCGTCTCGCGGTGAATGGCATTAAAAATGCCCTGGTCTAGGGGATCTAGCCAGAACGTAATCTCGGACGAATATTCGAATACATGGCTAAGCAATTTTATGTTCAAAAGAAGGGAATTGTCAAAGATATTTTAATTATCTTTATATGTGTGAACATATATTGCTTTAAATGGACAGTTGAGTTGTCACTGGAGCTCACAGACCTGCTGAAACAAGAGCCTACATGGGGGGATGGCTATTCTATTTCAAGTCGTTTAGTTTATGGCTTTGCATTTCAGCTGTTACACCGGCAACGTGAGAAAACGTGCTGACATTGTATTTCTTATGGCTAAAGATATATGTGGAGTTTTGGGATATTACCATATTTAGAATGCTCATGCTTTGCAAGTACGAGGTTACCACCTACTCTTATTTTCTTACAAATAAAGATGGATCCGTCCCCTGTGGGCAGAGACTGTTTGAACACTGAAGCTGCGTGTCATGGTCTCTCTCCGGCCGGCCTCTCTCAGATCCACCATTGAGAGGGCATTCATTAATTTGGAACTCATAGACAAATGCAGATAATGTCCAACGTTAATGGGCAATGTAAATTCTGCAGCGACACCTATTACTATCAATTTATGTGTTAGCCATATGTTACTTATCTTCTCCTATAAAGGAGTCCGGTGCACACAGTCATGCTGCAGGTAACTCCAGTCCAGGGTGGTAAAGAGTTAACAAGAAATAATACACCAGGAGACATAAATAAAATAATAATAATAAAGGATATACTGTGTAGTTTAAAATGACTAAGAAATTCATTAATGTAAAATAATGTAATAACTGGAGTTTAAATTCTGTAGACCAGGGGCGTAGCTAGGGTCTTAAAAGATCAGGGGCACAAGCCCCGAAACCTATATTTACCCCCCCCCCCCCATACAGATGTAGTCGTCTTTACCTTGACTTTTAATGCTTTAAATAAACAATGGCTAGATCTCTTCTAATACATTTTTACATACATATTGGAGATAGCATATTTATAAGACTAAGGCTGCTATAGCTACACCACTGGATAGAATTGGATGCATTGTCTCAGCAGAAAGTATCACACATGATAGGCTTAGATACAGGGCCTCAGCCATGGCCGGCCTTAGCTATGTGCGACACGTGCGGTCGCACAGGGCGCCGGCCGCCATGCTGTAAGGGTGGCGCCAGTGAGTACGAGCTGAAGAGAGGAGAAATGTTCCTTCCTCTCCACGGCTGTGTGAAGTGAGCGCTGATTGGAGGAGCAGCAGCAGGTGCTTCTGTCTGCTCCACCAATTGGCACAGCCTGTACTGCAGTGTCACTCAGAGCCTCACGCAGCTCCTTCCTGCTGTGCTGCTGCCACAGTGAAGACTCCTCCACGGTTCTCCAGTGTCAGGTAAGAGCAGGTTTAGGTTAATACATGTTTATTTATGTGCAGTGTGAGGGAGGAGGGTAGAGGGAGCTTTGTGATGTGTAACAGGATGATTTTTTTTGTGTTTTTTTTGCAAAGATCGATTTTGTGGGGGAGGGGAGACTAGGTTATAGGTACTTTGTGTGTGTTTGTATTTTTTACAGATCAATTTTGAAGGTGAGGGGACATTGCCCTAAATGCTATAGGAGTGTGGGGGGATTCTTTATAAATGTATATTGTGGGGAGGGGGACTTCTGTATAGTTTATTTTGTGGTGTAGGAGCTTATTATGAATCATGGGGGAGGGGAACTTAGCGTTCTGTATGGGGAGAAAGGATTCTTTAGGGTACGGCCACACGGAGCGGCCCTCACACTGTCGCAACGCGGCCAACAACCGCGCTGGCACTATGTAGGAGTGGCTGTCCAATACCTCGTTAAGGGGTATTCCGGTTACACTCGCGTGCGCACTGCCGCTCCATTCATTCTCTATGGGAGCGCCGGAGATAGCCGAGTGCAGTGTTCTGCTATTTACGGCGCTCCCATAGAGAATGAATAGGGGGTAAGCTGTTGTTATTTGCAAAATCGTGCTGCCATAAAGGGTTTATTAATTCATGGCCGCACGTTAACGCGGGTAAACCGTCCCATTATCTGCAAAATCGTGCGGCCATGAATTAATACACCCTTTATGGCAGCACGATTTTGCAAATTACAACAGCTTACCCCCTATTCATTCTCTATGGGAGCGCCAGAAAAAGCTGAACACTGCACTCGGCTATCTCCGGTGCTCCCATAGAGAATGAATGGAGCGGCAGTGCGCATGAGCGTGTAACTGGAATATGTGCGGCCACTAACAGGCTGTGCGACAGCCGCACTGAACATGGTGCCGGCGTGGTTGTTAGCTGCGTTGCGACCGTGTCAGGGCCGCTCTGTGTGGCCTTACCCTTAGGCGGGATTCACACGAGTGTGTGCCTTTTGCGCACGCAAAAAAAGCTGCGTTTGGCCTGCGCAAAAGGCACTTGACAGCTCCGTGCGGCAGCATCATATGATGCGCGGCTGCGTGCTTTTCGCGCAGCCGCCATCATTATGACACTCCATTTGGATGTTTGTAAACAGAAAAGCACGTGGTGCTTTTCTGTTTTCATTCATCCTTTTGACAGCTGTTGCGCGAATCACGCAGTTCGCACGTTAGTTCTTCCGTGTGACATGCGTGGTTTTCACGCACCCATTGACTTCAATGGATTCGTGATGCGCGAAAAACGCTCAAAGAACGGACATGTCGTGACTTTTACGCAGCGGACCAACGCTACATAAAAATCACGGACAGTCTGCACGGCCCCATAGACTAATATAGGTCCGTGCCACGCGCGTGAAAATCACACGCGTTGCACGGACGTATATCCCATTCGTCTGAATAAGCCCTTAGAGATAATATTTGTGGGGAGAGCAACTTGATTATAAGGGCAGGAACACACAGGGTGGATACGTAAAACTACACAGTGTATACGTCCTGAGAACCGCAGGGAATTTCACCTGAAAAACAGCACCAAATTTTGGTGGAGTTTTTTGGGCGGGAAGACTGCAGAAATAAATTTAAAAAAAAGCTAATACTCCCAGCCGTAGTCCCTCTCTCGCTCTGAGCATAGCCCCGCCTCCTGCGATGACGCTGTCGTCCATGTGACCGCTGCAGCCTTTGATTGGCTACAGCTGTCACATGGGATGCATCGTCATCCCTGGAGGTGGGGCTACATTCAGAACAGAATACGCTTTGCTATGACTACGGCCGGGAGTATTAAATTTTTTTTTTCTCATTTGAGATTAACGATAAGCAACGTTTTTATCATTGATCTTCTCCTTTGTTAACACTGACCAAATATCATTATAATTGGTCAGAAACTGGCGAATCATGATGATAATTGGCTAAACTAAATAGGCCTTTAATGGGGGTATATTCAGGCTTAGTGCCTAGGGCAGCGTGAGTTGTAAATACGGCCCTGCTAAAGACGCAGATACTATTCAACACTATAGCGGGGCAGGGAGGTATCTCCCTGCTCTGCGATCTACTAGGCTGGTGGTTCCCAACATGAGGTTCCCATGAGAACGCTCCAGGGCTGCCGCGACACTCCTCTGGACAACTGCCACGGACGTGCTTTCTCTCCTCCTCCTCATAGCGCCAAGTGGATGTCAGGAGGAGGAGATTTTTTTGCAGAACCCCTGTAGATAGCACCCCCGACTAAATGGACAGAGACGTCAGGGGCTTCTCCTGGAGTGGAATCCCCGGTCACAACGTCTGCAACGCTGAGGACAGGGATTCCGCTTCAGGAGTTAGTTGCCCGATGTCACTGTTCATATATGGACAGAGATATCAAGCACTCCGTCAAGGAGCGGAATCCCCAGCCACAGGGAGCTACAGTGGCGCTATCTACAGGAAGGGAGTGCTACCTACCCCATGTAGATGGGGGCTGTGTGGCACTACCTACACAGGGGCTGTGTGACACTACCTACACGGGGGCTGTGTGGCACTACAAGGGATCTGTGTGGCACTACCTACACGGGGGCTGTGTGGCACTACCTACAAGGGTGTGTGTGGCACTACCTACAAGGGTGTGTGTGGCACTACAAGGGATCTGTGTGGCACTACCTACACGGGGGCTGTGTGGCACTACCTACAAGGGTGTGTGTGGCACTACAAGGGTGTGTGTGGCACTACAAGGGTGTGTGTGGCACTACAAGGGATCTGTGTGGCACTACCTACATGGGAGCTGTGTGGCACTACCTACACGGGGGCTGTGTGGCACTACCTACACGGGGGCTGTGTGGCACTACCTACACGGGGGCTGTGTGGCACTATCTACAAGGGGGCTGTGCGGCAAGGGGGGGATTTGTGGCAATACTTACTAGGGCTGCACAATGCATCGAAACTTCGATACTGTGCATCCCCAAATGGTTCGAGCCACACAGCTAAGTATAGTAATACATGATGAATGAGAGCGGGGCTGCGGTTGTGTAATACAGCCATTGCCCCGCTCCTGAGTCCTGACAAGTGTGCGCCGCGAGGATGATGCGATGCGGCCAGCGCTGCACTAATGAGCGGCGGCACTGAAAACAACATGGCGGCCGCACTGCAAAACACCCCCATGTTCTGTCTTCGGTGTCTGCGCCGCCGCTCATTAGTGCAGCGCCGTCCGCAACACCTCATGCTGACCGCGCGTGCACTTAATGTCAGGAGCGGGGAAATGACTGTATTACACAGCCGCAGCCCCGCTCTATAACGATGGAGATCAGAGAAACCGCTCATCTCCGCCGCTATTCTCCTGAATGCTGCGATCAAAGCTGACTGCAGCATTCAGGGGAAAGTGAGGAGGGGGGATGCCCCTGGATCGCGTCACAGGGAATTCCTGTGACACGATCGAGGGCCATACCATATATGGGCAGACAGCCCAGGGTCTATTGAAGGCCCCCAGGGCTGTCCTACCATATTTCCTGTTGTTAGGGCATACTGAGGTATGTCCTAACAACTGCCTGTGTACTATACATACACCGGCTAATGTACTGGCGTGTATCTGATATATGCCAATATATTAAAGTTTAAAAATAAAGTAAAAACATAAAGTAATGTTAAATTTAAAAAAATACACATACGCCTTTTTTTTTTACAATAAACATTAAAATAAGTCTCAATATATAAAATATACACTCATTCGGTATTGGTGCGGCCGTAATAACCTGCACAACAATTTTTTGGCGTCATTTATGATGTGTATGCTGTAAAAAAAAACAAAAAAAAAAACGTTTCACTTATTAATGTGAGGCGCGAGGTGCGATGATTTTAACCTCCATGTGCCTCAAATTAATAGTAATTAACCCCATCATGTACCTCACACATTAACCCATTATAAACATGATGGGGTTAATTACTATTAATGTGAGGCAAATGGAGGTTAAATTCAGCATCACACCTCACTGTGTGGCACGACCAACAAGGGGGCTGTGTGACACTATCTACCGGGGGCATCTGTGAGTGGAGGGGCTGATGGTCATTTTACTGTGAGTGGCGGGCTGATGGTCATTTTACTGTGAGTGGGGGGCTAATGGTCATTTTACTGTGAGTGGACGGGCTGATGGTCATTTTAGGGTATGTTCACACGGCAGCCTCCGTTACGGATGAAATTACGGACGTAATGGCATGTGCAGGCGCTTTTCGCTGCGTCCATGACGGACGTAATTGGAGCTGTTTTTCCATGGAGTCCATGGAAAACTGCTCCAATTACGTCTCAAGAAGTGACAGGCACTTCTTTGACGCGGGCATCTTTTACGTAAAAAAAATGACCGTCGGCACAGAACATCGTAAGACCCATTCAAATGAATGGCCAGATGTGTGCCGACGCTTTTGAGCCGCATTTTCGGACGTAATTCAGGGCTAAAACGCCAGAATTACGTCCGTAAATAATGTATGTGAACCCAGCCTTACTGTGAGTGGTGGGCTGATGGTCATTTTACTGTGAGTGGAGGGACCGATGGTTATTTCAGTGGGGGGGGGGGGCTGATGGTCTTCAAGTGGTTTCCACCTCTGACCTCCAATTGAAATTAATAGTAGGAAGAAAATAGCTGTGGCGCTCGTTTGGAGCTTTTTTTTGCTGCGTCTTTTGCATTCGCTTCAGCGGCTTAAAAAAAACCGCAAAACAAACCCCATCAAATAACGCTGTCAATTCAAAAGCAGATTTTTTTCTGCCTTACAAAAAACGCTGTGTGAACATACCCTAAGAATGTAGTCCTTATTTTTTCGCTATTTTCTGTCTTTCTCTAAACAATTTTTGGTAGGTGGGCCCTGAGGATTTTTTTTTTCCAGTGGTGGCTCACGTCCGAAAAGGTTGGGGAACTCTGTAGCAGGCTACAGAGGCGCCTGCAGCCTATGAGGCGCAGGGACAGGATCGCTGCGCAGTTGGCGTGATGACATCTCTGGATCAAGCTGGCCTACGCAAGGATCCTGTCAGGTGGAGGTGGGGGGCAGTATGGCACTGTCTACAAGGGGGATGTGGGGCTGTATGTCACTTTCTACAATGGGGAGGTGGGTGCTGTATGACACTGTCTACAAGGGGGCGGTGGGGGGCACTCTGTACAAGAGGGAGGTGGGGCTGTATGACACCACAAGTGGCAGATGGGGGCTGTATGGCACTGTCTACAAGGAGGAGGTGGGGGATTATGGCACTGTCTACAGGGAGGCTGTACGGCGCAATCTACAGGGGGCACTTTCTACTAGGGGGGCTGTGGGGGCATTCTACTCTGTGGAGGACATCATACTGTGTAGGGGCACTACAGGGGGCAATATAATGTGTGTGGCACTTAGGGGGCATAACACTGTGTGGGCACAATTAGAGGACAAAATACTGTGTCCTTGAAGGCGCTATAATATATTACATTATTAAATATTATTATTATACTGTGTGTGGGGCAATAAAGGGGCATTCTACTGTGGGGAGGAATTATGCTTTTTTTATGGGGTATTTTTTATAATGGCGTGGGGCGCCGAAAGATAATTTTACACGGGGCGCCATCTACCCAAAGGCCGGCCCTGGCCCCAGCAGACAGTATCATACATTATAGGCTTAGATAAATGGCCCCAGCACACAGTATCACACATGATAGGCTTAGATACATGGCCCCAGCAGACAGCATCACACATGATATACTTAGGGCTCATTCAGATGAGCGTGATTGTCGTCCGTGTGTTGTACGTTGAAACAACGCACAGCACACAGACCCATTGATTACAATGGGGCTATTCACACATGCATGAGTTTTCACACAGCGAGTGTCCGTTGCCTGAAACTCACTGCATGTCTTATATTAGTGCGTTTTCACGCACCTAGTCGCTCATTGAAGTCAATAGGTGCTTGAAAACCACGGACAGCACTCGGATGACATCCGTGTGCATGTTTCACGCATCAATTACACTGAAAAAAAATTGCTTGCGAATGCGTGAAAAACACATGCCACACGCGAAGCACACTGATGCAAAACGCAACGCACATGACCAGATTTACGCACGATTTTAACGCACGTAAATCTGTCACGCTCGTGTGAATGTAGCCTTAGATACAGCGCCTCAGCAGTAAGTATCCATGTACTAACCCTCAGGGGTAAATTTGGCATTTCTGGGGCCCCAAGCAAAGTTATGTCTCGGGGCTCTTATCAAAGACATCTGTAGAGTGTTCCCCACACAATGCCCCCTGTATATAGTGTCACAACCGCCCTGTATTTTTTCACACACAGTCCCCCTGCCATACATCCCCTTTGTAGACAGTGCCATGCAGTCCCCTGTAGGTAGTCCCACATACCCACCTTGTCTCAGCAGACAGTATCATACATGATAGGCTTAGATACATGGCACCAGTAGACAGTATCACACATGATACTTAGATGCAGGGCCCCAGTATCCTTGCAGTGGCGTAGTTATAGGGGTCGCAGTTGCGACCGGGCCCTTAAGCCTGGGGGGCCCACGGGCCCCCATTGACATACAGCATGCAAATAAATTTTCTGTGCCGTGAAGCCGGCACTTCCTGGTTACGGTAACATGGTACACTTAGTGTACCATGTGACCGTGTTGTCACGTGACACATCTTCCAGCCAGTGCAGTGGAAGAGTCGGTGCGGAGGACTCCAGGTGAGCTGCAGAGTCTGTATTGTAATGTGTGGTGTTGTATTGTGTGTTCTTGTAATGTTATGTGTTGTGTTGTGTTGTCTTGTAATGTGTTGTATTGTGCTGTTTGCGGTGGAGAGGGAGGCCCGTTAAATTACAGTCCCCCCTTCTCTCTCAACTGCAAACTGCACAATACAACACAATACATTACAAACTGTGAGTCGCGTTTCCCTGGGGGGTCGTGTAAAGACTTCTGGGGGGTCGCGAGTCACTCACCGAAGTCCCGATTCCATTCAATGCTGGAGCAAGGAGCTCATGTCTCCTTGCTCCAGCATTCACTGTGCCCTGAGCTGCTCGACGCAGACAGGCGGGCTGTAGTGACATCATCGCGCCTGTCTGCGCCGAGTCACTCATAGCACACACCGGAGGAGGCGAAGGAACGGATATAGTAATTATGCTATTTTTCTATTTTGCACATATGGGGGCATTATACTGTATGGGTGGCATTATACTGCATGGGGGGACTGATATGGCATGGGGCTGATAAGATGGGGGAGCATACTGTATGGGGAGCTGATATGGGGGCATTATACTGTATGGGGAGCTGATATGGAGGGGCATTATACTGTATGGGGAGCTCATATGGGGGAATTATATTGTATGGGGGCCGCTATGTAGGGCATTATACTGTGGGGGCTGTTATGGGGAACATTATACGGTATGGGGCTGTTATGGGGGCATTATACTGTATGCGGCATTATATTGTGTGGGGCAGCTATGGGAGCATTATACTGTGTGGGGGCATTATACTATGGGGGCTGTTGGGCAAAGCGTCTGGGCATAGGCGTGCCCAGGGGTCTGATGATGGTGGTGTTGGGGAGGCATAGGGGGGCACAAACTGAATTCTTGCACCTGGGCCCATGAGCCTTTAGCTACGCCCCTGTATCCTTGTACTAACATATGTTCACCCCCCCCAAAAAAATGTGAGTGCGTGTGTGTATGTATATACGTGTGTGTGTGTGTGTGTGTGTGTGTGTGTATATATATATACACACACACACACACACACACACTAGTCCTTCTCAATGAATTAGAATATCATCAAAAAGTTAACTTATTTCAGTAATTCGATTCAAAACGTGAAACTCATTATATAGATTCATTACATACAGAGTGATCTATTTCCAGCATTTTTTTTTCTTTTAATGTTGATGATTATGGCTAACAGTTAATGAAAACCACAAATTTAGTCTCTCAGAAAATTAGAATATTATATAAGCCCAATTTCAAAAATGATTTTTAATACCAAAATGTTGGCCTAATGAAAAGCATGTACAGTATATGCACTCAATACTTGGTCGGAGCTCCTTTTGCATGAGTTACAGCATCAATGCAGCGTGGCATGGAGGCGATCAGCCTGTGGCACTGCTGAGGTGTTATGGAAGCCCAGGTTGCTTTCATAGCGACCTTCAGCTCGTCTGCATTGTTGGGTCTGATGTCTCATCTTCCTCTTGACAATACACCATAGATTCTCTATGGGGTTTAGGTCAGGCGAGTTTGCTGGCCAATCAAGCACAGTGATACTGTGGTTATTAAAACAGGTATTGGCACTATTGGCAGTGTGGGCAGGTGCCAAGTCCTGCTGGAAAATGAAATCAGCATCTCCATAAAGCTTGTCAGCAGAGGGAAGCATGAAGTGCTCTAGAATTTCCTGGTAGACGGCTGCGTTGACTCTGGACTTGATATATGGACATGGGCCCTGTATCTAAGCCTACCACAAGGCAGGCTTAGATACATGACTACAGGACCCCAGCAGGCAGTAATGATGTTATATCAAAAGAATTATGAGAAAATAGACATGGACCACACAATCCACAATGTGTACGTTGATCTGAGCCGCTAGGCATCATTTATAAACATGAACATACTAGGTTCTTTGTTAACATTTTGATGAAACTGTATAAGCCCGCTTGCCACTTCACAGCAACCTCTTTCAAAGTGCGTCCCTACTCTATCGGTTGCAGCACCGCATGGCAGCCACTGCCACCGCAGCACTGCTCCTGCAGAGGTAGCAACCCAGGGGCCCAAAAGCACAGATTCTATCAGGCTGTGCCAAGCCTCCTTGACTCTTGGCTACGTCCCCCCACAAATGCAGCACCACAGCCACAGGCACCACCCCACAGCACCACAACATGTGAACAGATGGAATAAGCTCACCTTACCATGCGCCCCCAGTGGCCAACTAAGAGCAGAAACACTTATGAGGGCATTCCTGGATTAAAATCAGCTGGGGTTTTTTTTCAATTGTGGTGCCAAGTAAAACAAAGAAATTGAGGAGGATAGACTATACTTTATTAAAAGCATTATGAGAAAATAGACATGGACCGTACAATCCACAATGTATACGTTAATCTGAGCCGCTAGGCATAATTTATAAACATGAACGTGAGGTCCTGTGATAACATTTTGATCAAACTGTATAAGCCCACTTGCCACTTCATGGCGACCTCTTTTAAAGTGGGTCCCTACTCTATCGGTTGCAGGACCGCATGACGACCACCGCCACCGCAGCACCGCTCCTTATGATGTTACACTTACCCAGCTCTTTGGTGCAGCTTATGTCCCGACACCATCCAGCGTCGTGACATCATGTGCGGCGCACAGCGTCGTGATGCGAGAAGACCCTTGTAGAGGGAGTTGCTCGGGGATCCTGGGCACCGGGCCAAAGATCTGGGGCCTGGGCCCCGGAGGTCCGGTGCTAGCGACGCCCCTGATGCAGACACACAATAATATTGTAAAGGATCTGCCAGGCACTGCTTCAGGGTTAACTCCCAGAATTAATCAGTCAACACCTGAGTGTACATCCCTGAGACAGACACCAGCTTCCTCCACTCAGGCTGGCAGGCTTAGGAGTGGGAGAGCCTATCGCAACCTGGCCAGACTCAGCTAGCTCCCGCCCTCGGTCTATTTAAGCCTGCTCTTCCTGTCCATCTGTGCTTGTGAATTCTTTCCTTGAGGTTTCCTGGCCCAGCTACAGCTCCTGCTACTTTTTGATCCTGCTCCATACAGACCCTGGCTTACCGACTACTCTTCTGCTTTTCGCTTTGTACCTCGCACTCTCCTGGCTTGACTCGGCTCGTTCACTACTCTGTTGCTCACGGTGTCTCCGCGAGCAACTGCCCATTTCCCTTGCTTGTGTTCCCTTGTTTGTTTGTCGTGTTTGTCATGCACTTACTGAGCGCAGGGACCGCCGCCCAGTTGTACCCCGTCGTCTAGGGCGGGTCGTTGCAAGTAGGCAGGGACAGAGTGGCGGGTAGATTAGGGCTCACTTGTCCGTTTCCCTACCCCCCCCCACCATTACAAATATCTTAGGTTTTTTTATATGCCATATAAAAACAGTAAACTGATACTTTACATAACAGATTTCTGCACATTTTAATGACACAATACCGGCATTTCTATTTACTTGTAAAACATATCCTAGTGGAAAATATTAAACAAGTTTGGCATTTATCTGGAAAACTTTGGGCACCCTGTCATTCAATATTTAGTAAGGCCCCATGGACACGACCGTAGATTTCATCCGTAATTACGAAGCGTAATTACGGACCCATTAATTTCTATGGCCAACACATATCTTCCCGTATATTTACAGGAAGGAGCCGTGCCGTAGAAACCTTCCATAAAAAATAGGACATGTTCTATTTTTTTATTTTACGGACCATGCTCCCATACTTTATAAAGGGAGCAAGGCCAGCAAATGCAGACAGCTGTCCGCGGCTGGCCATGCCCATAATCACGGACTGTGGTTTTAGGCACGGTCATGTGCATGGGGCCTTATACCCCATTTGGCAGCTATAAGCCTCTAAAAGGTTTTGGTAGCCAACTAAACAGTCTTTGACCCAGATGTACTAAGAATGGAGTTTTTTTATGGCAGTCTTAAGGCGCTGGTTGTGACTCGGTAACCGCATTGGAATCAGCGCCAAAAAATGCCCGAAAACTGCCCACCATCTATTTTAATGAAAGGTGGAGGCGGTTTTCTCCCGCACGCGCTTTTAGCCACTCGCTGGGAAAAGAAAGCAACATTCTCTTTCTACCCACAGTTCCGTGTCTGACCTCCCATTAAAATCAATGGGAGGCAGAATATTGTTTTTCGCTGAGTTTTTTGCCCGCGGCACTCAATGGCCGCAGCAGGATCGTGCAGGCAGGTAAAAATCTGCCTCAAAATTCCTGAAGGAATATACACATGTATGTTAGAGAACTGTATCATTTCCTATTCTATAAATAAATTATTAAAACAACAAAAAGTGGATTACCTTCAGTACTGTGAAATTTCATTTAAGTTGTTCAAACTTTATTTATAGAAGGCCTTTGAGGAAAGTCTCTAAAAATATTGTATTAGGGTATATTCACACTGGGTGGATAAGCTGCAGATTTTCCGCAGCGTATTTCATTGCGCAAAATCAGCAGCGTATTACAGTAGAAGCAAAGTGGATGAGATCTGAACAAATTCCATCCATTCATTGCAGAAAAAAAATCAGCTGAGAAAACCTGCATAAACTTACCCCTGGGCGTTGTCATAGCGACAGCTCCTTGTTCCCTCAGTTGTTCTCCAAGCAACTCGGCCTCCTAGGATGACGTTTCATCCCATGTGATTGCTGCAGCCATTCACAGGCTGTAGTGGTCACGTGGGTTGCAGCGTTATCACAGGAGGCCGGACTGCACGGACGACAGAGGGATGCGTTGCTATGGTAATGAAAGTGAAGGTAAGTATTGGCTTTTTTTTCAGCTGTTTTCCGCAGCAGTGACTCTGGCCAAAAATCTGCACCACAATTGGGTGCGGTTTATCGGCTGGAATTCCCTGCAGGTTGTATGTCAGATACACTGTGTACCTTTATGCACCCTATCCGACCTGTGTGAACATACCCCTAATGTCCTGTAAGGACAACAACCTGTCTCTCCCCATGAGGTTTCCCAAGTTGGATATCCAGCTCTTTTTTTAATGGGTGATATTTAAAGGGGTTGTCTCACCACAATGTTTTTTATTCAAAGTCTCTGTAAAGGATTTGCCAGACACAGCTTCTGTGTCTATGCCCGTGGGCAATCAGTCTGCAACTGCTCCTCTGTCTGTGAGACTGACTCCATCTTCCACCACTCAGGATGGCAGGCTTAGGAGTGGGAGAGCCTATCACAGCCTGGCCAGACGGAGCTAGCTCCCGCCCACTGTCTATTTATACCTGCCTTTCCTGTTTCTCCTTTGCCTGTGATTCTTCTATGCTTGTTTCCTGGCTTGCTGCTGCTGCTTGTACTACTCATCCTCTGCTTGTTATTTGACCTTGGCTTTCTGACCACTCTCCTGCTCAGCGTTTTTGTACCTCGTTCTCTTGCTGGTTTGACTCGGCTCGTTCACTACTCTTGTTGCTCACGGTGTCTCCATGGGGAGCTGCCCCGTTTCCCTAGCTTTTGTGTACCCTTGTCTGTTTGTCTGTCTTGCACTTACTGAGCGTAGGGACCGTCGCCCAGTTGTACCCCATCGCTTAGGACGGGTCGTTGCAAGTAGGCAGGGACTGAGTGGTGGGTAGATTAGGGCTCACCTGTCTGTCTCCCTACCCTGTCATTACAGTCTCCCTAGTGGTAATATAGCGACATCTAATGCACTTTCATGTGTTTTGTTTTTGCTTTTTTTCAATATAGATTTCTGTGATCTCTGTAATCTCACCCCGCAGCAGCTTCTTGTATCTTCCTGGATCATGGGTGAGCTAAACCAGCACCCAGCATTGTCACCTGTAGCCTCCCTATGCCGGGTAGTTCCTCCATGGCAGTACTTCTGCTCTTCAAATTACGGTTATGGGCATTAAATATTGACGTGCGCCATTTTAAATGTTTCACAAATAGCTGTACTAAAGTAGTTTCTCCACGATTTTACAACATTTAATAACAATAATAACAATAGTACCGCTATTTGAGAAACCTATAAAATAGTGCATGCCAATATTTCCTGAATACGAAAGAAATTTGGAGACTAAATAAAGTGGTCCTCTACAATGTGCTTTCTGCTCTACTTTGTCCCCAAGAAACTCAGAGAGAGTTTACACATAAGAGCAGGTTATATCAGGACATTAGTAATGGGCAGGACGAGTGGATAGACCAGAAGCCAGAAGTCACCCTGCAGGAGAGCCCATGGCTTCCGTAATTCTCCCCTGCCGTTCTGCTTACTATTCACTCACACTGGTTCAGTAGGACGGCAAGAGAGAATCACAGAAATAGATAAATGCGCGCTACTTTTAGATTAGTTAAGCCAGGGAAGCAGCCAGATCTGCACATGCATGTCCTCCATAGCGATGTTCCTTGTGGACGTAACCAGTAACAACAGCTACAAAATGTGAAACAGCCGTGTACATTACACTGAGACATATCTTTTGACACAGGCATTTTCTGTAAGTAAATTTGTACAACTCTTGATCCAAATCCTTGTATTCCAAGGTGGAAATCCTGAGAGTTTTTTTGATAGGTTGCATGAAGCGTTCCACTTCACCATTGGCCTGAGGCCAGTGAGGAGTAATTTTCCTGTGTGTGAAGCCAAGATAAGTTACAAAAGATTGAAAGTCTGTACTATTGAAAGGAGGCCCATTATCGGTCTTTACTATTTCAGGTATGCCATACGCAGAAATATCTTGTCCAATTTTGGTATAAGGGTATGTTCACACGCTTAACAAAAAACGTCTAAAAAATACGGAGCTGATTTCAGAGAAAACAGCCTCTGATTTGAAAGCAATGGGCAGATGTTTGCCGAAGTATTGGAGCCATTTTTTCAGACGAAATTCGAGGCGTAAAACGCCTCCATTACGTCTGAAAATAGGTTGTGTGAACCCAGCCTAATGGTTCTTGCAGAGGTGGTTGAAACGGCTTCAACAACTGGAAATCTTGAAAAATCAACCATGACGACTAGTAAGTAGGAATGATCTGGCAGAGAGCAGAAATCAACACTTACATTAGTCCATGGACTTGCAGGCAAAGGCGTCATTTGTAATGGTGCACGCCTATGGTCAACAGTAGTCGCTTGGCAAGGTATACACGCTTTAATCAGTGCTTCCACTTTATTGTCAAGTCCTGGAAACCATACTTTCTCTCTAAGCAATTGCTTTGTTTTTACAACACCTTGATGAACCTCGTGAGCCAGATCAAGCACTCTATTCTGAAGTTTCTGAGGTATGACAATGCGATTTTCTCTCAGTAGTAAATTTGAGTCTGACACCGAGAGCAGTGGCGTAACTACCGCGGTAGCAGCCGTAGCGGCTGCTACGGGGCCCGTGGCTTGAAGGGGCCCGTGCTGCCAGCCAAAACGCCCCCCCCCATATGTTTGGTGCCGCTAGCAGCCGTTAAGGATGTAGCACCGCTACAATGGGGCCCGCGCTGCCGAGCCTCCAAGTATGGGCCGGGCGACACAGGCCCTCCCATGCCTGTAGGCGTCGCTAGCACCGTTGGGGGCCCCGGTGCTAGCGACAGCCAAATACATGCATTAGCGCTGAATGGCCGGGCATGTTCCGCCTTACAATGATGCTGATTCGCTAGCGGCGCTATAACGCTTCCATACTTAAAAGGCGCTGATTGACGGGGCAAGTCATTCTGCCCCGCCAATCAGCGTCATTGGACGACGTTCGTTCATCTCCTGCAGACCTGCTCAAAAGAGAGCAGATCTGCATCGCCAGTGAACAGGAATGGGATCATGTGAGTATGTAAAGTTGTTGGTTTTTTTTTCTCAAAAAACTGTTAATGGCATTATCTATAGTGGGGGCTCTATCTACAGGAGGGTCGTCTATATGTGGGCCACTATATACAGGGGGGTCTATATGTGGGGCACTAGCTACAGGGGTGGTCTGTATGTGGGGATGTGGGGCACAATGTACAGGGGGGTCTATATGTGGGCCTCTATATACATGGAGGTCTATATGTGGGCCACTATCTACAGGGGGTCTATATGTGGGGATGTGGGCCACTATCTACAGGGTGGTCTATATGTGGGGCACTTTATACAGGAGGAGCTATTAGTGAGACACTATATACAGGGGTGGGCTATATGTAGAGCACTATCTATAGGGGAGCTATTTTTTTATGGCACTTTCTATAGGGATGGGCTATATGTTGGACACTATATACAGGGGTGGGTTACCTGTGGGGCACTAGCAACAGGGTGGCTATATGTAGGGCACTGTCTACAGAGGTGGGCTATACGTGGAGCACTATCTATAGGGGAAGCTATATGTAGGGCAGCACGGTGGCTCAGTGGTTAGCACTATTGCCTTGCAGCTCTGGAGTCCATATGTGGGCACTACCTACAGGGGCTGTATGTGGGACACTACCTACAGGGGCTTCTATGTAGGTCACTATCTACAGGGGGCATGGTGTGTGTGTGTGTGTGTGTGTGTGTGTGTGTGTGTGTGTGTGTGTGTGTGACAGTTTATGGTACTATTAAAATCAGGGACACAGTGTATGGTGCTAATATTGTTAGAGGTGCAAGAGGTTTTGAGAATTTTAACTTTGTTTATATGTGCAGAAATGTTTTAAAAGTGAGAAGCTGAAGACATCTGAGCGGAAAACTGCAGAAGTGGGTCATGGCCGGTAGAAATCCATCATAGATGTCTGGACCAGAGGGAGAAGAAAAGAACTAGAATCTGAGATGTCACCGGTGAGTCACTTAATGTAAATGTTTATTCTGCCACTAATCAGCACTGTAGTCACTGTATGATCTGCAGCGAGATTATAGGTTGCATGATTATGATATGATTTTTTTTTTTGTGAAACAGCATCTCCCAGCATATCCTCACCATTGTTCGGGCCATGCTGGGATCTGTAGTTTAACGCCGAACAAACCTATACGGCAGGGGTTGAACTAAATTGAGCTGTATTTGTTCTGGTGTTGTATATATGTACTGAGCTTTGTTCTGGTGCTGTATATATGTATGAAATTGGGTTTGGTGCTGTATATATATGTAATGAGTTTGGTTATGGTGCTGTATATGTACTGAGCTTTGTTCTGGGGATGTATTTATGTACTGAGGTTGGTTCTGGTGCTGTATTTATGTACTGAGATTTCTTCTGGTGCTGTATATATATACTGAGCTTGGTTCTAGTGCTGTATTTATGTACTGAGGTTGGTTCTAGTGCTGTATTTATGTAATGAGGTTTGTTCTGGTGCTGTATATATGTATGGGCTTGTTCTAGTGCTGTATTTAAGTACTGAGCTTTGTTCTAGTACTGTATATATGTACTAAGCTTTGTTCTGGTGCTGTATATATGTACTTAGCTTTGTTCTAGTGCTGTATTTATGTACTGATGTACTGAGCTTGGGTGTGGTACTGTATATATGTCAGAGCTTGGTTCTGGATCTGTAGTTATATAGGATATATTTATAATAACAAAATTGCAGGGCAGATGGAATTGTTCTCAATTCATTGTATATTTAATGAGAATCTGTCAGGTAGTTTTAACCCCTTGAACTGCCACAATGCGGTGATACATGACCTGACAATATTTCCAAACATTCCCTTGTATGTTTTTTTCAGATGCAGCAAAATTCTTAAAATCCATTTTTAAAATGGGAGTCAGAAGGTGAAGAGAAAAAAATGCAGTGTAATTACGGGTATCGGCGCCAGGCTGAAGAGGATCCTCTTCAGCCTGGCGCCGATACCCGTAATTACACTGCATTTTTTGCTCTTCACCTTCTGACTCTCACCTTGTCCCAGGTACTAAGGTTTTAGCACCAAGGGACTGCAGTGGGTGGCAGCCGGCTATCTACACTTCACCACCTCATAAGAGTCTCGGAGTAGTGCCGCCATCCCCTCACCTTTTTGCTGTACTAACTAATTTTTAAAATGGGGCACACTATATGCTAATTACTCATTAGAGGGTCATGGGGCGGTGCCGCTATCCTGAAGTGTAACATAGTCCTGCCTCCAAACCCACCTTTTCACGTTTGAGTGACATCTCCCTGGCTGATACAACTTTCTCGGATGTGCCATTGCCTTGTGGCACTATGCACAAGGGGAAGCTGTGTGGCACTATACACAAGGGGGAACTGTATGGCACTATTTACAAGGGGGAGGGCTGTGGCTCTATCTACAGGGGGCTGAGTGTGGCATAATGTACAGGGGTCTGTGTGTGGCACTTTCTACTAGGGGGGCTGTGCTATACTTTCTACTAAGGGGGGCTGTGTGGCACTATATACAGTGGGAGCTGTATAGCGCTATATACAGAGGGGGCTTTATGGCAATATCTACAGGGGGCTGTATGGCACTATCTACAACGGGGAGGTGGGGGCGCTATCTACAAATGGGGTGTGACACTGTCTATAGGTGGGGCTATATAGCACTGTCTACAGGGGGGCTGTATGGCACATTCTACAGGGGGCACTATTTATAAGGAGGCTGCTTGTGGCACCCGGGGGGGGGGGGGCACGGTCAAGAGTTTGCTATGGGGCCCAGTCTTTCCTAGTTACGCCCCTGTTTAAAGGGGCTGTCTCACCACAATGTTTTATTTTCAAAGTCTTCCTAGTGGTAATATAGTGACATCTAATGCACTTTCATGTGTTTTGTTTTTTTGCTTTTTTCAGTATAGCTCTCTGTGACCTCTGTAATCTCTCCCCGCAGCAGCTTCTTGCATCTTCCTGGATGATGGGTGAGCTAAACCAGCACGCAGCCCTGTCACCTGTACCTCCCTACACCAGTTAGCTTCTCTGTGAAAGTGATAAGAATATGTTTAAAACATGACATTTTGCATGGACTCCATCTTGTATGGTAGGCGTCCATTTTGGATCATTGAAATTCATCTTGTGGCCTGAAGGAGCCATCTTGAGATTAATAAGTAAAAGATAATATATTAATCTAAGTCAGCAATTGTCTTGTAACAATTCCATGTTATGTGTTCTTGAGTTGAATGTTTTTATTATTCTTGTAAGGAACAGATAAATCATCCTTGATAGAATGGAGAATGACATTGCTTACCATAAGGGAGGGGGTCAGCCTTGAAGAAGGGCTTTGTTTTAAGAGGCTCTGTCACCACATTATAAGTGCCCTATCTCCTACATAAGGAGAAGGGCGCTATAATGTAGGTGACAGCAGTGCTTTTTGTTTAAAAAATAATCTATTTTCACCATGTTATTAGCGATTTTAGCTTTATGCTAATGAGTTTCTCAATGGACAACTGGGCGTGTTTTAGTATTGACCAAGTGGGCGTTGTACAGAGGAGTGTATGACGCTGACCAATCAGCGTCATACACTTCTCTCCATTTATTTAGTCAGCGCATAGGGATCCTTTTAGATCACTATGTGCTGTCTTATACTAACACATTAACGATACTGAAGTGTTTAGACAGTGAATAGATATTCCACGGGATGTCTATTCACAATCCCGGCACTTCGTTAATGTTTCTATGGTAGTTACAGCAGACCAAGCGTAATCTCGCGAGATCACGCTGTAAATGACAGGTTACAACGAGATTACGCTAAATGAATGGAGACAAGTGTATGATGCTGATTGGTCAGCGTCATACACTCCTCTGTACAACGCCCACTTGGTCAATAGTAAAACACGCCCAGTTGTCAATTGAGAAACTCATTAGCATAAAGCTAAAATCGGTAATAACATGGTGAAAATAGATCGTTTTTTTAAATAAAAAGCACTGCTGTCACCTACATTATAGCGCCCATCTCCTTATGTAGGAGATAGGGCACTTATAATGTGGTGACAGGGCCTCTTTAAATGATTTAATGTTGTGTATCAGACATCTTATTTGTCTCCCCATGTAACAAGCGAGAGACTACCTGGGAGACCTTGAAGGGTGAAGAATCATTATAATGCATTGAAATATTCTCATTGGCTGAATGAGAGTCATTATCATATTGTAGATGATTGGCTGAAATCAAAGCCTACACCTTTTCTGACCACATACTTACATACTTGTTTGGATCAATAAAGATCAGAGAAGTATTTTGAGCATACCAGCAGCGTCTGTGTTATTTCTCCTCCGCGATATATCGATAACCAATAACCGCTGAGATTATTTGGACCTGAAAAGGTGTACTGATGCAGGTGTTGGTTGACACCTAAATCTTCAGTTTAATATACTTTTGGCCAAACCTGCGTCGATGTTCTCCATGGCACTACTTCACCTGCTCTTCAAATTACTGTTATGGGCAGTAATATTGCCATGCCCTATTTTAAATGTTTCCCAAATAGCTGTACTATAGTAGTTTCTCCACGATTTTACAATATTTTTGCTGCAGTTTTTCTGAAAATAGTGGCATATTAACAATAGTACCGCTATGTAAGAAACTTATAAAATAGTGCTTGCCAATATTTCCTGCCCATGAAAGAAATTTGGTGAGGAGGTAAAGTGGTTCTCTACAATGTGGTTTCTGCTCTGCTTTGTCCCCAAGACACTCAGAGAGAGTTTACAGATAAGAGAAGCTTATATCAGGACATTAGTAATGGGCAGGACGACTGGATAGACCAGAAGCCAGAAGTCACCCTGCAGGAGAGCTCATGGCTTCTGTAATTCTCCCCTGCCGTCCTGCTTCACATTCACTCAGGTTCAGTATGACGGCACGGAAGACTCACACAAATAGATCAATGCGCGCTACTGTTAGGGTATGTTCACACGCACTGTTTTCAGACGATTTAGTGCATTTTACACCTCGAATTACGCTTGAAAAAATGCCCCTAATACGCCTACAAACATCTGCCCATTGCTTGCAATGGGTTTTACGGTATTCTGTTCCCACGAGGTGCAATTTTACGCGTTGCTGTCAAAATACGGCACATAAAAAGACGACCGCAAAAAAGAAGTGCATTTCACTTCTTGGGACGTTTTTGGAGCCGTTTTTCATTGACTCCATTGAAAATCAGCTCCAAAAACGGTCATAAAATACGCAGCAAAAAACGTGAGTTGCTACAAAAACGCCTGAAAATCAGGAGCTGTTTTCGCCTGAAAACAGCTAAGTATTTTCAGACTTTTTTGGTCACTGCGTGTGAACATATCCTAAGATTAGTTAAGCCAGGGCAGCAGCACGATCTGCACATGCACGTCCTCCATAGGCAGTCTTGACATAGTTAGGGAATGTTCACACGCAGGGACCAAAAACATCTGAAAATAAGGAGCTGTTTTCAGACAAAAACTCCTGATTTTCAGGCGTTTTTGTAGCAACTCTCGTTTTTTGCGGTGTATTTTACAGCCGTTTTTGGAGCTGATTTTCAATTAAGTCAATGAAAAACGGCTCCAAAAACATCCCAGAAAGTGACATGCACTTCTTTTTCGCGGGCGTCTTTTTACGTGCCGTATTTTGACAGTGACGCATAAAATTACACCTTGTGGGAACAGAACACCGTAAAACCCATTGCAAGCAATGGGCAGATGTCTGGAGGCGTATTAGGGGCGTTTTTCAGGCGTAATTCGAGGCGTAAAATGCCCGAATTACTTCTGATAACAGTGCCTGTGAATATACTCTTAGGCTATGTTCACACGGGGTATTTTGCCGAGTTTTTGGACGCGGAAACCGCGTCGCAAAACTCGGCAGAAACGGCCCGAGAACGCCTCCCATTGATTTCAATGGGAGGCGTCGGCGTCCTTTTCCCGCGAGCAGTAAAACTGCCTCGCGGGAAAAAGAAGCGACATGCCCTATCTTCGGGCGCTTCCGCCTCCGACCTCCCATTGACTTCAATGGGAGGCAGGAGAAAGCGTATTTCTCGCTGTTTTATGCCCGCGGCGCTCAATGGCCACGGGCGAAAAACGGCGCGATAATTGCCGCGAAAATCGGCGTGCAGGGAGAGGAATATCTGCCTCAAAGTTCCAAACGGAATTTTGAGGCAGATATTCCTCCCCCAAAATACTCCGTGTGAACATAGCCTTAGGGTGCAGTGACGCAGCAGATTTTGTTGCAGAAAAACAGATCCTCACTTAAACAAGGGGGGGGCAACATTAAAAAAAGAGCAATAAAAATAAAACCACATAAAGCAATATGAATATCTACACCTTGATGTGTATTGTCATGAATGAGAAAATGCAAAGGAGAAGATAATGGTTCAAAAAAATAGACAAATACAAAAACAATGACGATGGTTTTTCTTTTCTTTTTTTCTAGCATTAATGTACATGTATATATAATTCTAACTACTATGCAATGTGTGAACTGTCTTCTACACCTTGAACTAGTTCAAATGCTCTGTTTTGTACTTTTGTATAACATGCTTATAAAATAAAAATCTTTGCTTAAAAAAAAAAAACGCAAAAATGAATGTAAAGCCTTATTCACACGAGTGTGCTGCGTTTTGCGCGCGTTGCAGTTCCGTGTGTCATCAGTATGTGCTGTGTGGCTGCGTGATTTTCACACGTATGCCATCCTTATGACACGCGGTTTTGATATTTAGAAAAAGAAATTAAGGAAATGCTTTTTTTTTCCCCTTCATTTCTTTATCTACTGTTGAGCGAATCACGCGCGACACACGGAAATGCTTCCGTGTGCCTTGCGCGATTTTCACGCCCCCATTGACTTCAATGGGTGTGTGATGCGCGAAAAATGGCCAAGTATAGGACATGTCGTGAGTTTCATGCAGCGGACATACGCTGCATGAAAAGCACGGACTGTCTGAACGGCCCCATTGACTAACATAGCACGCGCGTATCACGGATTTTAAACACGTTCGTGTGAATAAGGCCTTAATGTAAGTGCACAAATGTATAAAATGTCATTACCATTGTCATGAGGTCTCTGCATGTTATATGTTCACACTTCTCCATCTGGGCGTCTGGGCACACTATTATCTGGCCACTCAATGTTATAAAGGCCAATAGCTATAATTCTACAATGTCATATATCCTTTGACACTTTTCATTTTAAGCCTTAATAACATGGATAAGGGTACGCTGCTCCTAATCGCCAGCTGTATGACCTAGACCAGAGACATGTCCCGACACCCAAGGTACACATCCCTCCACCAAATGCCACCAAGTGTATGTAAAGTCCAGAAAATAGAAGCACTGTGGTAATGCGCTCAGGAATTTGGTATATGCCTTATAGAGTCATGGTTCGGACAGTACCCAAAATATAACTTATTATCTTTTTTAAAAAACACAAGCAGAAAATAATGGGACATAGATAACATCAAAACCACAAAAAAGGCCATACTTACTAGGTAGGTGGGTGGGTGAAGACCCGTTCCCAGCAGGACGCAGACAGGTCAAAAAATGCTGCAGAAGGAGTGTGCATTAAATAGTGATAGCCCCTCCCACTAGTCTTGAGGGGAGTGGCGAACTAAGTGCTCAAAGGTGTGCGATAAATGAGTTTCAGTGTAGTGCTAGGGTGTGAATGTATGGCAAAAAAGAAATATGTATGTATGAAAGTGTCAGAACTGTGTGATAATGTAATAAAAATAAATAGCAAATAAATGCGATGAATAGGGGTCAGTGCTGTGAATAGTACATGGGGTGTCAGTACTATGTGTAATACATGGAGGGATAATGTGCTGGTCGTCAGGCATGGCGTATCTTGCCGAATAACAGCCTATTTGTAACGCCGCTACTGTTAGCTAAAGCGGGCCAAAATAACAACTAATACCCCATGTTTCATGGATATTTTTTACTTTTTTTTCAGGACGCAGCCAGGTCTTATATGCTGGGAGGGCATGATGTGCTGGCGTTTGGTTTGGCATGCAGAGCAGCCCGCTTTAGCTAACAGTAGCGGCGTTACAAATAGGCTGTTATTCGGCAAGATACGCCATGCCTGACGACCAGCACATTATCCCTCATCGTATTACACATAGTACTGACACCCCATGTACTATTCACAGCACTGACCCCCATTCATCACATTTATTTACTATTTATTTTTATTACATTATTACACAGTTCTGACACTTTCATACATACATATTTCTTTTTTGCCATACATTCACACCCTAGCACCACACTGACACTCATTTATCGCACACCTTTGAGCACTTAGTTCGCCACTCCCCTCAAGACTAGGGGGAGGGGCTATCACTATTTAATGCACACTCCTTCTGCAGCATTTTTTGACCTGTCTGCGTCCTGCTGGGAACGGGTCTTCACCCACCCACCTACCTAGTGAGTATAGCCTTTTTTGTGGTTTTGCTATTATCTTTTTTGCAGTATTCTTATGTTATATAATAATTTTATTTTCAAGTTTTTGGTGAAGACATCTTTAAACATCATAAAAGATCCAGGGCCCCAACACAAAATCTGTAACAAGGCCTCCAAGTGTCACTTGCCATCAGGAGTTGGGTGGGCCCTATCAGTTGGGCCCTATCAGGCACCAGGGTAAGATGTGACTAGAACCTCTGCCACCTCTATGATTATGCCCCTCATACCAGACTAATATGGTTTGGGATGTCACAATTTCTGCTTATTTACATTTAAATCTCTGTGATTTCTTTGAGAAGCAAAGAATATTAATAAATATATACTCCATATTGTCATAGTAAGACTCCAGACATCGTAATGTGAAATATTACACAATTACTCCCACAAAGATGGTAAAAAAGACAATACAATATATTAATGACAATACTTTTTTATTTTCATCAATTACTATGGTAAGGAGCTCTATAACAGGTAACGTGGTGAGTACAACCCAAGAGCTGGTCTATATTCAGGCTCGCAGTGTTATATCCATTTAGCAGCTTCACCAGTCCATAGAAATGCTGAGAGAAAGAGAACGTATTGTCCAGGCCTGTGTCCATTATCGCAGGAGGTGCGACCAACAAAGTTTATCATGGAACTGGTGAAGAAATAGATTTTGTATCTTTTGATATTTCTGTTTGACACAATTTGTAGTCTTTTAGCAGGAACATCTTTAGTTCTGCGCAATTCCATTCAAGTCCTACACACTGTATTTATAGAAGGCCTTTGAGGAAAGTCTTGTTAGGTTTATAGTAATGTCCTGTGAGGTTAACAACCTGTCTCTCTCTCCATATAAAGGTTTTCCAGGTTGGATATCCTTAAGTCCATAGTAAGATAGCAATGTATCCATTAGAGAGTCAAGAAATGCCGTGTTTCCATCATGTCTTCCAGTATTGATGTCCTTTTCTTTTTCTATTCAGTAAATTCCCAATTCAGAATTAAGATTTCCAGATCTTCCAAGGAGGTGAGTAGAAAGTAAACCTTTCAGAAAATCTAAGCTTCCATCTGGGATCAAAGTGTATCCTGGTAAGAAGAGGACAAGCACATTATTTAGTATAAAACGGTCACTACGTAATAAATCTGTCACTTCAATCCCCCCAACCGCCCCATAATCAATAAGACCCTGTTTACTTACCACCACTTTACTTTGATGGATTCTGTATTACACTTCTGCAAATAGTATGTGTGTTGAGAATCTTTATTTGCTAAACTGTCAGGAGACATTAGTACTACAAGGAAGAAGGGGAAGGTCTGTAGTGGTAGAATATCGGGTCTCCTTCCTTGGAAATGTCAGTGCCAAGAAGAGCCGCTCTCATAGCTATATTTTGACAGATCGCAGTCTGTTCTAATAAGGATTCATCGAGCTTGCACAGGCCACTTTTCAGTTGTTACTGGAGTTCTAGTTCTCCACAGTCATTTTGAGCGTCAATGTTTAAGTAGATGGAATATAGGAAGGATTAGTAGACTGGTGATGATTCCTCTAGATACTTGTTACAGTATTCCAGGGTCCTCCCAGCAATTCCAGGATCCTTCTCACCTTCTCATCTTGTACAGCTATATCCCTCAAAACATCAATCAGTTCATTTTTGAGGAGCTTGTAATTTTGCTTGTGTCTTGTTGAGCTTTCACGATATTCGCTGTTGTTTATCAGACGTGTAAGCTTCATCTCAACATATTCCTGACAAATAGCAGTCAAGGAACTAGAAAGAAATCTGATGATCCAAGGCATTTTCATCAGTATTAAGTCAGAGCAATCGACCAACTAACCAACCAACTGACAAAAAAGTCACTGAGAAAACTGGGGAAGAGACAGTAACCAGTAGGCATTCCGCTATGACATCACATGACTTGCTATGACGACGACCTTAGCAACCAGGTGGCAAAACTTTCTGCCAGTTGGTTGTCAATTTATTAAAGGGAAATGACACTTAAATATGGATTGGCTACCACTTGATTTCTCTATGGGTTCTCTAACTGTACATTGTAAAGGCTAATTACGTAATTACGGACCCATTAATTTCTATTGGCCACGGACACCTTTTAGTAAATTTACTGATGTGTGTCCGAGCTGAAAAAATTATAGAACCTGTCCTATTCTTGTCCGTAATTACGGCACTGACTCTCCCATGTGCATCCGTAAACTGTCCGTATTTACGGAAGCGTTGCTATGCAACATGTTGGTGACAACATTTGCAGCCTCCCTCTTTTTTTACGGATCCGTATATACAGATCAAATACGGATGCAATACGGACCGTATATATGGACGAATTGCGGATGACTACAGATCCGTATTTACGGACAGTATTTACAAACAGATGAAAATACTGTCGTGTGCATGGGGCCTAACCTATTACTATCAATTTATGTGTTAGCCATATATTACTTATCTTCTCCTATAAAGAAGTCCGGTGCACACAGTCATGCTGCAGGTAACTCCAGTCCAGGGTGGTAAAGAGTTAACAAGAAATAATCCATCACGAGACATAAATAAAATAATAATAAAGGATATACTGTGTAGTTTAAAATCACTAAGAAATTCATTAACCCCTTCCCGCTCCTGGACGTACTATTAGGTCATGGTAGCTGTATCGTTCGCGCTCCATGACCTAATAGTACGTCTCGAGAGTAACGGCCGTTTCGGCCGTCCTCCCGACACATACAGGAGCTGTGACAGCTGCTGTCTCGTACAGCAGATGTCACAGCTCCTACAGCGCTGACCGATCGCTGTGTCCCCGCTGATTAACCCCTTAAAAGCCGCGTTCAATAGAGATCGCAGCTTTTTAGGGGTTAAGCTGCCATCGCCGGCCTGCTACACGATAGCGGCCGGCGATGGTGACTATGGCAATGGCGTCCGGCTATGCCATAGACGGAAGCCTAGTGGGTCCTGACAAAGTCAGGACCCACTATGCTTGCTGTCAGTGAGTAGCTGACAGCTCTGATACTCTGCACTACGCATGTAGTGCAGTGTATTAGAATTGCAATCAGGGCCTCCTGCCCTCAAGTCTCCTAGTGGGACAAAGTATTAAAGTTAAAAAAAGATGTGTAAAAATAAGAAAATAAACGTTTTAAAAGTATTAAAAGTAAAAATCCCCCTTTTTCCCTTATCAGTCATTTATTATTAATAAAAATATATAAACAAACAAATAAACTATACATAATTGGTATCGCCGCGTCCGTAACGGCCTGAACTACAAAATTATTTCTTTCTTTATCCCGCACGGTGAACGCCGTAAAAGAAAATAATAATAAACCGTACCACAATCACAATTGTTTGGTCACTTCAACTCCCAAAAAATGGAATAAAAAGAGATCAAAAAGTCGCATGTACCTAAAAATGGTACTTATCGAAACTACAGTTCGTTACGCAAAAAATAAGTCCTCGCACGGCTTTATTGATGTAAAAATAAAAAAGTTCTGGCTCTTAGAATAAGGTAACACAAAAAGTTAATGATTTTTTACAAAACGTATTTTATTGTGCAAACGCCATAAGACATAAAAAAAAACTATAAACATCTGGTATCGCCGTAATCGTATCGCCCCGCAGAATAAAGTGAATATGTCATTTATAGCGCACGGTGAATGCTCTAAAAAAAATAGAATAAAAAAACAATAGTAGAATTTCTGTTTTTTAGTCACCACGCCACCTAAAAATAGAATAAAAACTGATTAAAAAGCCGCATGCACCCCAAGAAAACTACAATGAATTCCTCAAGGGGTCTAGTTTCCAAAATGGGGTCACTTTTGGGGGGTTTCCACTGTTTTGGCACCACAAGACCTCTTCAAACCGGACAAAGGCCTCTTCAAAGGAGGCCTCAAAATCCACTAGGTGCTCCTTTGCTTCGGAGGCCGGTGCTTCAGTCCATTACCGCACTAGGGCTACATGTGGGATATTTCACAAAACTACAGAATCTGGGTAATACATATTAGGTTGCGTTTCTCTGACAAAAAAAATAATTTACATTTCACCTCTACTTTGCTCTAAATTTCTGTGAAACACCTAAAGAGTTCATAAACTTTTTAAATGTTGTTGTGAATACTTTGAGGGGTCTAGTTTCTAAAATGGGGTGTTTGTTAGGGGTTTCTAATATATGGGCCGATCAAAGCAACTTCAGAACTGAACTGTAACCTAAAATAATAAATAAATGAGGCAATACTTGGCTTCTTACATTATACTGATAATGAGCCGTGCCCACCTCGAGATGATCCCAGTTTTGACCGTTTGTATAAACGGAGACCCCTATTAGACCGTTTCAGTGCCCGGTTTTCCCAAGCATTCACCCCCGAGAAGTGTATTTCTATTGATGAGTCCTCGGTAGATTTTAAAGGGAGGGTTCAATTCCGCGAGTACCTGCCGGGTAAGAGGGCAAGGTATGGCATGAAGATGTATAAGCTATGTGAGAGTGCATCAGGGTATACCTACAGATTTAGGATATATGAAGGGAAGGACACCAGTATTCAGCCCCCAGAGTGCCCCCCCCCTTACTGGGAGTTAATGCTAAATTTGTGTGGGATTTGGTGCACCCACTGCTGGACCAGGGTTACCACCTCTACCTGGATAATTTTTATACCAGTGTCCCACTCTTCAACTGCCTCTCTTCCAGTCCTGCGGCATGCGGCACTGCTAGAAGAAATCTGAGAGGCCTCCCTAAGACTCTGCTTGGGCAAACACTCAGAAGGGGTGAGTGCAGGGCACAATCCAGCAGCAAAATACTGTGTGTCAAGTACAAGACAAGAGAGATGCCACACCAGTACCCATGTACCTGTACGAGGTACCAGAACAGAGACACCCAAACCAGACTGCATCCTGGACTACAATAGGTACATGGGGGGGGGGGGTGGACTTGTCAGATCAAGTCCTGAAGCCCTACAGCGCCATGCGTTGTGGTATAAGAAGCTGGCCGTGCACATCATACAGATGGCTTTGTACAATGTGTACGTGCTACGTCGATGTGCAGGCCAGAGGGGAACTTTCCTGGAATTTCAAGAGGTGATTATCAAGAACCTAATCTTCAGGGACCAAGAAGGAGGTGGGGCATCCAGTACTACTGTAAGCGAGGCCACACGCATCGTAGCAGGGCAACACTTTCCAGGAGAAGTTCCCCAAACTGGCAAGAAGGGAAAAAGTCAAAAGAGGTGCAAAGTCTGCTATAAGAGGGGGATAAGGGAGGACACAATATATCAATGTGACACGTGTCCCGAAAAAACAGAGCTCTGTATGAAAGAGTGTTTTAAAATTGATACATCCCTTGGTTTATAATTTACCCCAATTTTACTTACCCTGATGTACTCCGCACAACTTATCCCCCTCGTCTTTCCCTTCTGGGCCCTGCTGTGTGCCCAGGCAGCTGATAACAGCCACATGTAGGGTATTGCCGTACCCAGGAGAACCCACATTACAGTTTATGGGGTGTATGTCTCTGGTCAAAATGCTCACTACACCTCTAGATGAATGCCTTAAGAGTGCAGTTTTTAAAACGGGGTCACTTCTTGCGGGTTTCAACTGTACTGGTACCTCAGGGGCTTCTGCATACATGACTTCGCACCAGAAAATCCCCAGTAGGCCAAATGGTGGTCCTTTTCTTCTGAGCCCTCCCATGGGCCCAAACCGTAGTTTATCACCACAAATGGGTTATTGCCGCACTCAGGAGAAATTGCGCAACAGAATGGGGTATTTTGTTTCTTGTGAAAATAAGACATTTTCAGCCAAAACTACATATTATTGGAAAAAATTAATTTTGTTTTAATTCCCAGCCCAATTCAAATAAGTTCTGTGAAAAAACTATGGGGTCAAAATGGTCACAACACCCATAAATGAATTCCCTGAGGGGTGTAGTTTCCAAAATGGGGTCATTTCTTGTTGGTTTCCATTGCTTTGATACCTCTGGGGCTCTGCAAATGCGACATGGCATCCGAAAACCAATCCAGCAAAATCTGGACTCCAAAGAACAAATAGCGCTCCTTCCCTTCTGAGGCCTCCCATGGGCCCAAACGGCAGTTTATCGCCACAAATGGGGTATTACACAGGAGAAATTGGGCAACAAAATGGGATATTTTGTTCCCTGTGAAAATAAGAGATTTTGATAAAAAATGACATCTTATTGGAAAAAATGTCATTTTTTTCATTTCACAGCCTAATTCAAATAGGTGCTGTGAAAAAACTGTGCGGTCAAAATTGTAACAACAACCATATTTGAATTCCTTGAGGGGTGTAGTTTCCAAAATGGGGTCACTTATGGTGGGTTTCCATTGCTTTGATACCTCTGGGGCCAGGGGCGTAGCTAAAGGCTCATGGGCCCCGATGCAAGAATTCTTACTGGCCCCCCCCCCCGCAAACTTCTCATGGCCAATGGTCCGCAGCTTTCAGCTGCATCGCTGGGTCTCCTAAGTGACCCAACAATGCAGCACTAGCAGCCGGGGGCGTCGCTAAGGCTGGGTTCACACACCCTATTTACGGACGTAATTCGGGCGTTTTAGCATTTAATTACGTCCGAAAATGCGGCTCAAAAGCGTTGGCAAACATCTGCCCATTCATTTGAATGGGTCTTACGATGTTCTGTGCCGACGGTCTTTTTTTTTTACGCGCCGCTGTCAAAAGGCGGCGCGTAAAAAAGACACCCGCGTCAAAGAAGTGCCTGTCACTTCTTCAGACGTAAATGGAGCCGTTTTCCATGGACTCCATGGAAAAACAGCTCAAATTACGTCCGTAATGGACGCAGCGAAAGACGCCTGCACATGCCAATACTGAAAATATATAACCCCAGCACTCACAGAGGTACGCAAAAGATCCAGATGCAAACAAATTTAAGTTTTATTGCAACAAAAGATGGTAAAGTTGAGGTGGAAAGCGACTTGGTAAAGACGTTTCGGCCGAACCTCGGCCTTTGTCACGGTCGCTAAAATGATAAAGAATAAAATGCTTTTACAAAGTTGGCAATAAAATTTACAAAAATACAGTATGAACAAATGAAAATAATAATATGAAAATAACATATATAGATGAGTTATCTCTGTTTACATGAAATTATATAGCGCTGTCACCTCAGATATACACAGAGAACAATTATACATTATAAGGAAAAATAAAAATATTTTAATACTGAACTGTATAAAGAAAATTGCGTGATCAATTAGTGGAACACGTAACACAAGAATTAAGGAAATCATAATCATCTATGAAAGAATAAGTCATAATGATCTATAAAAAACACAGTTGGTCTGGTATAAACACAGACGCAACTCACATAGCACAGACACACAGGGAATATCCGGCGGACAACCCATACCAGTGATATCGTCTTACAGGTACAGCAGCACATGTCTTTCCTCTTACTTTCTCCCTTTAGTTTATCCTCTAGTGTTTGTTCCTTTTCACACTGTTCTTTATTTTCTACCGGTACTTTATGGTATGGTCTACAGTGAGGACTCTTTCCTCTCCCCACCACAATAACAAAACTAAATCAATATATGTAACCTAGGTATTGCATCACCATCAGAGGTTTCCAGATTGTTTATGCCACATACAGCTATATACTGCTAGATCCTCCTTGAGCATATTTAACTTAATTTTGTTCTGACTATTCAGCCCCTAGTCTTGTTTTTTATAGATCATTATGACTTATTCTTTCATAGATGATTATGATTTCCTTAATTCTTGTGTTACGTGTTCCACTAATTGATCACGCAATTTTCTTTATACAGTTCAGTATTAAAATATTTTTATTTTTCCTTATAATGTATAATAATTGTTCTCTGTGTATATCTGAGGTGACAGCGCTATATAATTTCATGTAAACAGAGATAACTCATCTATATATGTTATTTTCATATTATTATTTTCATTTGTTCATACTGTATTTTTGTAAATTTTATTGCCAACTTTGTAAAAGCATTTTATTCTTTATCATTTTAGCGACCGTGACAAAGGCCGAGGTTCGGCCGAAACGTCTTTACCAAGTCGCTTTCCACCTCAACTTTACCATCTTTTGTTGCAATAAAACTTAAATTTGTTTGCATCTGGATCTTTTGCGTACCTCTGTGAGTGCTGGGGTTATATATTTTCAATATTGTGGGATTCTCGTCCCTACCCTACTAGCACCACGCCAATTGATTGAGGAGTGCATCCCAATATCTATTTTTGATTACTACTGTACCTTGGATGTCTTGCACCCTGATATAGATGACGTCATCAACTTTTGCCTTCGATTCCACTACCACGGCCAATATTTTGGCACAAGTCACCAACTCAGGAGACTTTTTGAGAATTCCTCCGCAGGAACTACGTACACGAGACTACGAAAAGGAACTACGAAAATATACCTCCTATGACCTGCATCGCACAACTCTGGCGGAATATCATAGATTGGAGAGAATACCACGTGGCCTCAGGAGTCACCTTCGACCAACCCTCTTTTCTGACGATGAAGAATACTGTCAACAATTCCAGAGGATCTTAAACAAATGCTCACTGGATTTGATTCTACTTACTATTTCTCATCTACAAACCAGAATTTCAGAATCCGATATTAAAATCAAGGCTTTGGAAAATCAACTATCAGCAACTCTAAGCCCCAGTGAATGGGAGAATCTGAAAACACGTACCGACATTGCCATCAACGACTTCTCTAAGACCATACAACTAAGAAAACGCGATAAATTCCAGAGGGACGCAACGGATTACGATAACAACAGGGTTTACCGATGGAACGAGTCGTCAACTTACGCAAATTCATGGCGCCAACCACGACAACAAACAGAAAATTTCTCCAGTTCTGGCAGCGACTCCTCTATTGGTCGACGTCCTCCACGTTTTTTAGGCAATCGGAGAGGCCGAAACGGACCACCAGGCGGGCGGGGAGGAGATGGACGAGGTCGAGACACCAACATACAGACGAGGTCCCAGGTAGGAAGAACCACCTGGTCGTCAATCTCTCCTCTCATTCCCTTACGCCAACAGAACTGTCAGTCTTACAGAAAGGCTTGTCCTTCTGCCCCACCGCCCCCTGTAATACGTTCATTCTCCAGCAGGAATTGAACTACTTTTACAGATCATTACGACTCAAGACACACTTTGGACTTACTGATCTATCCACTTCCCAACAGCCTAGAGACGTGTGCTCAGAAATTTCTATTTCTAATTTGGGCCTCCGTAGCAAAAGCAATTTTGCTCCCCCCAAAATCTACCACGCTACAGAATCGGTGATTGAACTTGTACAAAGAGACATTGATGTCGTCTTGCACGATTACAATTTGGGCTACTATCCCCATCAAAAAAATTTGTCCACTGAAGAAAGGACATCCTTAAGGGATTTACAACATAATCGGGAAATCATAATTAAACCAGCCGATAAGGGAGGGGCCATTGTAATACTTGATTATAATAATTATGTCTCTGAAGTCAATCGCCAACTTACTGATAGTAACACCTACCTCAAAATACCAAGAGACCCTATTTCCGATATACGCCATAAAATCAACTCCATCATTGATCATCACCTTGATATTAATACAATTGATCACAAAACACACAAATTTTTACAGAATCCGTTTCCAATAACTCCCGTATTTTATGTCCTACCAAAAATTCACAAGTCTTTAATCAATCCCCCTGGTCGACCAATAGTTGCCTCCACCGACTCTATTTCATCCCCATTAGCCATCTTTTTAGAAAAAATATTGACTCCCCTCATTAAAAAAACCAAATCATTTCTCCTGGACACCAGCCATTTTTTACAGATTATTAAAAGTCTACATCAGATTGAGCCTACTAGCCTCCTAATTACATTGGATGTCAATAGCTTATACACATCCATCACACATCAAGATGGCCTAGCAGCCACAAGTAGCCTCCTGGACACTACCGATATGTCCATGAATTCCAAATCATTATGTTTAGAACTACTCGAATTAATTCTGAATGAGAATTATTTCTTATTTGGGGACAACTTTTATAAACAGATCAATGGCACTGCTATGGGTTCTAACATGGCTCCTCCATATGCCAATGCCTACATGGCAGAATTCGAATCTACCCACATTTACACCAATCCTAGATTCAGGGATAATGCAATCTGCTGGCATCGATATATAGATGACATATTTTGCATATGGAAAGGTACTGAACAATCTGCCATAGATTTTGTCCAGGAAATTAACACCATACGTGAGGGTCTACAATTTACATTAAATCTGAGTTCACAGGAGATAAGCTTCCTGGACACGTTGGTTAAGAAAAATAACACTGGCCATCTAGTTGTCGATCTATATACCAAACCCACAGACAGAAATGGCCTGCTCCATTTCCAGAGTAACCATCCGTATAAAACTAAAACCTCACTTCCTAAATCTCAATATAAACGCATCTCTAGGATTGTAACAGATGAGACAACACGACACACTAGATTACAAGAAATGACTGACAAATTCAAAGACAGAGGTTATCCTTCACGGATACTTCAACAAGAACTGCATAATACGATTCAAGAAGATCACACACCTTGTACCACCCGCAACGACACTAAACTAAATAGAATTCCGTTTGTACATACATATCACCCTTTGGTTCCAAAATTCCAACAAATTATTAGAAAACATTGGCACCACCTCAGTACAGCCTACCCGACCATTCAAGAATTTAAGTCGCCTGCGATGATGTGCCTCAAACGCCCACCCAATTTCAGGGATAGATTGGTTAGAGCAGACATTGGCAGCAACACTAAATTGCCCAGACAAACTTTCTTACGACCCAGACATAATGGAACTTTCCCATGCCTCCATTGCTCATGCTGCTCCAACGTTATCAAGGGTGATCGGTTCCAGCATCCCCACACTAATAAATCTTTTCCCATAAAAGGCTTCTATACATGTGATACCAATTTTGTGGTATACCTGGTAAAGTGCCCGTGTGGGCTAATATATGTGGGCGAAACCACACAACACATTAGGGATCGCATAACAAGCCACAAATCTACTATCCGCTGTAACAAAAACTGGTTACCATTACCAGACCACTTCAGTAAGGCGAATCATCAACTTTCCCAATTTCAGTTCCAGATAATTGAACACGTTCCTCAACCACGTAGAGGTGGCAACCACATACATTTACTTAAGGAACGGGAATCCTACTGGATACATACATTACAAACCTTAAGTCCCAGGGGTCTCAATAGGGAATTTGACCTAATGAATTGATACGAAACCCTATTATCTTCTGTGCAGTTCATGTATTAATGCCAGTTCCTATATCTTGTTTGACTTGCATATTCTAACTTGTTGTCTTTTCTGTTTCTAGACACGCTAGAGAAAAAACACATCCACATGGACCAGGTAAAAGTACCATAAAACCGGCTGTCAAATCTCATCTTTATTCCTTCATTTTTATACATATATATTTTTTCTGATTTTTATTTTTTATTTTTTCAAAATTTTTTCTAATTTACCCTTCTCTCCATGTTGCCATGACTACTATCACCTTCTATACCGTTCCTACATCTATCCTTACATTGACATCCCATACACATGGGCTGAGATCATCTATACCTTCAGACATACGGTCCCTTTCCCTCTCTGGTTCGTTGTCATGGCAACTAGATAGCGTCCAATCAGTTTCTGCCAACATACTTCTCTATATAGTTGCATTCCTTCATTACATGCCACTCATATATATATATATATATATACACACACACACACTAACACACATTCTTACTATAATATCCTCAGGAATATTCATTGCACTCACATCAGCTGCTAGGTCCCTTTGCTCTCTTTCTCCACGGTCCCTTACTATAATTACCTCATGAATATTCACTGCACTCACATATCAGCAGCTAGATGGCTCTGTCAATACTCCCAGAAGGTTTCTTTTTCACGGTCCCTTGCTATAATTACCTCATGAATATTCACTGCACTCACATATCAGCTGTTAGACGGCTCTGGCTGTACCACTGACGTCAGTTCCGGTTGGTCTGGTATAAACACAGACGCAACTCACATAGCACAGACACACAGGGAATATCCGGCGGACAACCCATACCAGTGATATCGTCTTACAGGTACAGCAGCACATGTCTTTCCTCTTACTTTCTCCCTTTAGTTTATCCTCTAGTGTTTGTTCCTTTTCACACTGTTCTTTATTTTCTACCGGTACTTTATGGTATGGTCTACAGTGAGGACTCTTTCCTCTCCCCACCACAATAACAAAACTAAATCAATATATGTAACCTAGGTATTGCATCACCATCAGAGGTTTCCAGATTGTTTATGCCACATACAGCTATATACTGCTAGATCCTCCTTGAGCATATTTAACTTAATTTTGTTCTGACTATTCAGCCCCTAGTCTTGTTTTTTATAGATCATTATGACTTATTCTTTCATAGATGATTATGATTTCCTTAATTCTTGTGTTACGTGTTCCACTAATTGATCACGCAATTTTCTTTATACAGTTCAGTATTAAAATATTTTTATTTTTCCTTATAATGTATAATAATTGTTCTCTGTGTATATCTGAGGTGACAGCGCTATATAATTTCATGTAAACAGAGATAACTCATCTATATATGTTATTTTCATATTATTATTTTCATTTGTTCATACTGTATTTTTGTAAATTTTATTGCCAACTTTGTAAAAGCATTTTATTCTTTATCATTTTAGCGACCGTGACAAAGGCCGAGGTTCGGCCGAAACGTCTTTACCAAGTCGCTTTCCACCTCAACTTTACCATCTTTTGTTGCAATAAAACTTAAATTTGTTTGCATCTGGATCTTTTGCGTACCTCTGTGAGTGCTGGGGTTATATATTTTCAATATTGTGGGATTCTCGTCCCTACCCTACTAGCACCACGCCAATTGATTGAGGAGTGCATCCCAATATCTATTTTTGATTGCACATGCCAATACGGCTGAAATTACGGTGCTGTTTTCTCCTGAAAACAGCACCGTAATTTCAGCCGTAACGGACGCTGCCGTGTGAACATACCCTCAGGGCTTAAAATGTCAGGGGAAAAAACCCAATACATATGTGTCCGCCCAAAAAAAAGTGTGTGTATAGGAGACAGCATAGCATATCTATTACTAAGGCGGGGCTTAATGTTAGCCGGTGCAGAGGCTACACTAACCCCCATTATTACCCTGGTACCCACCGCCACCAGGAGTACTGGGAAGAGCCGGGTACGAACCAGTACCCGACCATCTGCAGTGATGGGCAGGCACTGGGGCGGCCGCAGGCTGGTAGTATTAGGCTGGGGAAGGACAAAAACAGTGGCCCTTCCCACCCTGGTAATGCTGCCTGCTGCTGCTGTGTTGCATCTGGCTGGTTATGAAAATTGGGGGGGACCCCACATCGTTCTTTCCAATTTTTTTTTATTTTTTTTAATGACGTGGGGTCCCCCCCATTTTTCATAACCAGCCAGATACAATAAAGCAGCAGCAGCCTAGCATCACCAGGGTAGGAAGGGCCACTGTTTTTGGCCTTTCCCCTCCTGATAATACCAGCCTGCGGCCGCCCCCATGCACGCCCATCACTACAGATGGTCAGGTACTGGATCGTACCCGGCTCTTCCCAGCACCCCTGGTGGCGGTGGGTACCGGGGTAATAAAGGGGGTTAGTGTTCGCCTCTGCATCGGCTAACACTAAGCCCCGCCTTAGTAATGGCCGCCAGCTGATTGACAGCATCCATTGCTAAGGCGGTAGTAATATAGTTTAAAAAAAACCACAAAGACATAGAAAAAATATTTTATTGAAATAAAAAAAACCCACACAGCCCTCATTAACCATTTTATTGATAATAAAAAAAAAGCCGTCATCGAAGTACTCCAGGAATCCGCCGTAGTCCAACGACCGAACCTGTAAGAAAACACACAAAAAATGATTAGTAACACGTGTGTTAGGCTTAGATACAGGGCCCATGTGTGATACTGTCTGTGGGACCCTGTATCTAAGCCTACCACAACGTAGGCTTAGATACAGGGTCCAGCACACAGTAATCTTATACAGTATAAGATTACTGTGTCCTGGGGACCTGTATCTAAACCTACAGTGTGGTAGGCTTAGATACAGGGCCCAGCAGACAGGATCACACATGGGCCATGTATCTAAGCCTACCATGTGATTGGCTTAGATACAGGGCCCAGCAGACAGGATCACGCTTGGGCCATGTATCTAAGCCTACAGTGTGGTAGGCTTATATAAAGGGCCCACCAGACAGGATCACACATGGGCCATGTATCTAAGCCTACCATGTGATTGGCTTAGATACAGGGCCCAGCAGACAGGATCACACAATCTGTGATCCTGTTGTCAGGGATCATTACTATGTATATTGTTTGAAAAATATTATCCTCACACATATGTATATACATTTCAGTTCTTTGTGTAATATATTGACATATATAACAAGTTCTTTGTTCATGTCGGACACACCTATGGAAGACACCGCCCCCTGGAATGCAAGAAGAGTGAGTCTGAGAAACTGGTGGGGGGGCTTGGGCACTCCCACATCTCTGGGGAGGAGGCATGTGTCTCTTTCTGTGTTTCTTTGTTCTGAATAAAAAGTTTTTTTTCAGTCTTCCTCCTGACGGAGAGGGAAGCTGTACCAAACATCTGTGTGGTGTACTTCTCTCCAGGCATGCCTTCAGCTTTCAATTTACAGAGGTGGTTATTCGGTGTGAAATACGGACCTGACATTTGGCACCCCAGATGGGACCTCACTCGAGGAAATATCAAAATCCGGACAATCGACAATTACAGGGGGAAACCGATAACTCAAAGTTGCCCACTGAAGGAATTTGATCACCTCCGCAATAACACGGTAAGCGAATTGATTTTATAAATCTTCGTCTTATCTGTGTTAGTGGACAGTCTTGTGGCGATCTGTAGAACCCTTTTGTTGATTTCCTGGATTATCTCAGGCGACAGAGGTGATATTTTCCGCTGTGAGGTCAAAAACCTGTGAGACCTTAGTCGCGCCCGACTAACCATCCTCTGGGTAATTAGGGACTAGATAGAAAATACGCGGACACAATATATATGTGTGATAAGTCGTGGATAGTATTATAACCTTTCTTATACAGGGGCACGCGGGCATAAGTACATGTGTGATAAGTCGTGGATAGGCACGCGGGCATAAGTAAATGTGTGATAAGACATGAGACGCGGGGTGCAATGCACTGATAAGACGTGAGACGCGGGGTGCAATGCACTGATAAGACGTGAGACAGCTGCACGCGGGGTGCAGTGCAAAAACACTGATAAGTCGTGTGATAAGGCACATGCGGGGTGTATAAACTGAAAAAAAAACAAAAACTGTTAAGTAGTGTATTAAATTGTAGGTAATATAGTGGCCAGACCAGAGAGTTGTAGACCGAAAATTGTTATATAAGTTACGTGTATAATATAGACTGTTAGAATGGATGGTTTACGGTCCATATTCAAATCATCAGGATCACCCGATCCTATTCATGATTTGGTGAAGTGAATGGAAGTTAGGAATAAGAAAGGTATTGCATGTTATATGTATTAGAAAACACAGGACCAGCCGACGCCCGGTAATGGCTTCCGTACCTCATGTTGAGTGTGTCCTCATTGTGGGTGGGAAACCCCCCCCCCTTCACAGCTGCACAATGTGTTTCCAATGGGAGAGGCTGCCCCCACACCACCCACCCCTGATGTGGCCACGCCCGGCCCAACCAAATCAGTATGAAATAATCGCCTTGTTAATTTTGTCATTTGTAGTGTCTTCTATTTTTTAGGTTCCATGCTAGACGCTGTTCACTGATGAAGCAACACGTCATCATAATATAGAGATGGTGGCCGACAGATTGTAGACTGTTACAGATTATATGTTTGATGTTTTGAACGTAGATAATTCCTATACAATGGTGTGATGAATGATTGCAGATACGTATGTTGTTTTGCCGGCATTGAAAGTGTTAAGATTGTGAGACTAGAAGCTGTGAGAAATGAGTGTGTGACTGGGTGCAGCGCTGAGGAGACAAAGGGATTACAATATGCACTGCTAGATATATATATATATCAGTAATGTCTACAAACCTAAATAAATTTCTTCTCTTTGCGCATGCGCTGTTGTTTATAAAAGTTACGATATTTATGTGTTATGATGTGATCAGATTTCATGTGTTTTGATGTTAATTCAGATGTATTAAACTATAGATACTGTGAGACACAGGGTTTTGAAAATGTATGTGCCCCCCACCGTTCCCTATTTTTATATACAGTTTATTGGTTTGCAGTAATTAATGTTATCAGATATAATATTTTCTGTTTTATTGAATAACTAACTACAATTGTTTTGTTTTTGATTTCACACATAAATTATGTCATTGTAAAGATCAAATGTATTTTCGTCAGGAAAAAGTCATTTTTGTTTCAGGCTGTTGTACATTACAGGGGGTTAAACTAGTGCCGCACAGATAGAGTGCCAGACTTTGTTATGTTGAGATGTAGTTTTGAACTCTGCTACATTACTTTCGCAGAGTCCACAAAGGGGGGAATGGTGAAGGAACTTATCAGGTACAATTTTGGTTTGTTTTGAGTTAATTAATTTGGTTTCAGGAGATCTAAAAATGTGTAAGAGACCCCAATGAGTAATCCAGATTAAATGTGTATGAGAGTAACCTACATTTTGAGGTTTTTCTGTGTAGATGGTTCCAAATCTTTCCATAACGGTGAATATGGCACTGGGTATGCTGTGCTGTAGTCTCCACCCAATATGAGGTATTGTGTAAGAGACCATCCCCCTCCAGCAAAGTTACACAGGAGGCAGAGGTGACGTCACTCACAGATGGGTCTTTACAGATTTAGATGGGGGAGAAGGCAAAAAAAAAAACAAAAAAAAAACTTGTCTGGACATTGTTAATTTGATGTAAAGTTTTTAGGAATGTTTTATTTTTATTTGTTTTTGTATTAATCAAGTATTTGCAGAACCGGATAAAAGTGAGATTCTCAAAGTAGTCTGGATTATCAGATGAGTGTGGAGAAGTGTATAACATTTGTTTTTATTTTAGAGGATGAAGACGCCACCCCTTTGAGATGTTCTATCTATATGTGACATGGGTTTTTAATGTAAATTTGTAATAAAGAGATTTTATTATACAGTATGTACAAGACAGGATACGAGGCACCAGGTAAATCATCCAGAAACCACTCTCACCTTCTTGTTCATCTCAAGGAGCGGAGCTGGAGGTGCTTGCTGAGGCTTGTAACCTGGCGAAAGGTAAGACGGCCGACATTTACACTGACTCTAGGTACGCTTTTGGCATCGCCCACAATTATGGGCCCATTGGTAGTAGGAACTTTATTGGATCATCGGGTAAGCCAATTGAGAGAGGACAGAACTGACAACAAGGGTATATGCAGCCAGGTGTCAGTAAATTGGCTTGTCCCTGGATACAATAATGCCACCACTAGGTTTGTAGCAGCCGGCATGATGTGCTCACTGCATGACATAGGTAAAACAGCAAAGGTACCTGTGAAAAGTGCAGCCCGGCCAGATTACCCGTCCCAGCGACTGCAGAACATAAAACTACCCGAGGTAGAAGTGTATGACAATGTGCTCGTGTGTGTAGACCTGTTCTCAGGGGGGGCCTGAAGCCCGGCCGATATCTTCCCCATTGCAGACGTGTGTAAGGGACGGGGGAACAGTGTTATCCCAAGTATTGACCTGATGTTTGTACAATGATAAGATGTCAGCAGTTCTCTAGACATTGTCCCAAGGTTAGTTTGTTTAATAACTGTATTTAAGAAGTGTTGTGGGAATATTAAATACTGAGGTTAAGTTTCATGTAAAGTTCTGGACCAGCCTTAGCATTGGACTATTAGAGTCATGCGTCAGATAAAAGGTACAGAAGCGGAATATTCCCATGCGAAAACATTTTTATTTGTTTATTTTTGTTGTTATTGTGAAAGGAAAATTTTAGAGCAGAGAATTCTGTGCAGTGTATATGTGTAAGTATAGATATGTATATAAAGAAGAAGAATCAGTTTGTAGGTATCAGTTTTAGTTACTGACCAGTGTGAACGGTTAACATAAATCTGTCATTGTTAATGTTTTTCTTCAAGTTAATTATCTGATTAAGATCAAATACTGATTATGCTATGAAAAGCTTGTTCTTCACAGGAAGAGTCCAACTGGGAGCGGAAGGCGTGAGAACCAGATTCTGACAGAATGTGGACGGATAAAGGAAGGTAAACCGGTAACACCCAAGGCACTCTTGATGGCACTTGTATTGATGGTGTATGACCTCACATATGCCCTAAGACTGCAAGGATCGATTTGGTAAGATCTAATTGGTATGTCCCAGGTTTTACAGCTGTTGCTGCTAAATTCTGTTAGAGCTGTTTGATTTGCCTACAGAACAGTCCTGGCAGACCGGTGCCAACCTTATCATACCCGCCTCCCACAAAGAGAACCGACCTTGAGAGGCCTTCCCAGGTAGAACGAACCAGATTAGAGTAAGAAAAAAATTGGTTTGAGACACTTGTCAAATAAACATGTGGAATCTGTGTATGTTTCTGTGAGGTGGAGATGTTCTAGGCAATCAGCTGAGATCAAGGTACAAATCCTGCTGAAAGAGTATCACCAAGTGCAAATGAAGTACCCAATAATTACACATCTTCTAGGTGCACTGTCCATTGTAACAGAGAAGTTTTTCCTTATATATATATATATATAAGGTGTTTGATGTCATTTAAGGGCCTGACATTATTGTATGTACTTAGAACAACGTTTATAATGTATGCGGATGATGTTATCACCAGATTAGTATTTATTTTAACAATTGACAAGAGTTGGGGGTCCCCAGCAAGTGCCAGTAAATATGAACTAAGAGACTTTTAAAACGATGAACTCCATCACTGAGATGCGGCAGGCGCAGCCTGAGCCACTATAACGCTTTTATCATGAACTGACGGCAGTGTCACAATTCTAAGCGGCCGCCCAGACAAGTAACTTGCCAGAGGAAGAGTTCAGATGCGGAGGGTTCGTGATAGTCACAATACAACTCCACTAATCCGCCTACGTGGGATCTCACCCCAGGCTCACATCATGAGGTGCTATGTACAGCCTGATGACGTAAACTAAAGGAGACGGTGTCGGACAGATGAGAAGGACCAAACCAAGTCCTGATGACATCAGCAAAGATTAAAGTAAAGACCAAAAACCTGAGTGAATCCGTCAGCAGGATCAAGTGTTTTGATAAGTAAGTGGCTAGGAGGGGGTAATAATACCTCTCCCACTGGACACCAACGTAGTCTGACTCCACAATTGTGTGGGTTACCCTGAGGGTGACAGTCAGTGAAGAGCAGAAGACAGGAGAAGAAGAAGGCGATGGTGTACAGGACTGGCAATGAACTGATGGGACCCGAAACCTGAGGGTGATAGCATTATGATTATTAGTTGAGGCCTCATTGTTTATAATGTCTGAGGTTTATAATTATAATGTGTGTAAATATGCCACAGTGCTGCAAATTACAATCTGAGGAGTTTTATGTGGAGGTGTGAGGTGAAGGTCACTGTGCTGCCCATGACCTGTTATATCTGCAGGGGTAAAAGTTCCATTAGGACAGTAAGTGACAGTGCGACAGTTGTTACCATTAATAAAATGTAGACCAGATTAATTATATATATATATATATATATATTACAACCAGCAGCGGTTTGTAGATTATATCAAGACAACCATCCTGTATCCAGAGGAGAATAGGGACAGTTAGGACCACTCCGACACCTTGGAAGTCCAGGTACAAAGGGGGGTTACTCATCAGGAGTAGCTCGTCTCAAGCTGGTGAAGAAATGCAAAACCCCTACCCGCCTGGTTCGAGTGGTCAGTGATAGGTTGCTAGGCAAGACTCAGGGATAGAGTAATAATATTTTTAGGGGGGACTGTCAGGGATCATTACTATGTATATTGTTTGAAAAATATTATCCTCACACATATGTATATACATTTCAGTTCTTTGTGTAATATACTGACATATATAACAAGTTCTTTGTTCATGTCGGACACACCTATGGAAGACACCGCCCCCTGGAATGCAAGAAGAGTGAGTCTGAGAAACTGGTGGGGGGGCTTGGGCACTCCCACATCTCTGGGGAGGAGGCATGTGTCTCTTTCTGTGTTTCTTTGTTCTGAATAAAAAGTTTTTTTTTCAGTCTTCCTCCTGACGGAGAGGGAAGCTGTACCAAACATCTGTGTGGTGTACTTCTCTCCAGGCATGCCTTCAGCTTTCAATTTACAGAGGTGGTTATTCGGTGTGAAATACGGACCTGACACTGTCTCATGGGCCCCCTAAGCCTGATACATCGTAGGCTTAGGGGTTGTGCAGTCCCTAAACATTGATGGCCTATCCTCAGGATAGGCCATCAATAGCTGATGTGTCGCCCGGGACCCGCAAATCAGCTATTTTGAAGGGGCCGCAGCACTCGTACGAGAGCTGCTTCCCCTTCATTTCACTACTCGCCCACACTGTGAATCGCCGACACGGATTCACAGTGTGACCGGAATGAAGTGACAGGAATGAAGGGGAGCAGCTCTCGTACGAGTGCTGCGGCCCCTTCAAAACAGCTGATTGGCGGGTCCCGGGAGTCGGACCCCGCCAGTCAGGGCTAACCTTACCTTCCTCTTCGGCTGCGGTGGGAGTTCTGTCGTCTCGATGCTGTGCGCGGCGCATAGCGCTGTGATGTCATGCGCTGCGCACAGCGCCTGACGTCAGGACCTCCGCTGCGATCCGGAACCAGGAAGGTAAGTAAAGTATGTTACTATAGTAACAGGGGCCCGCGGCCCGAGTCACTATAGTAACTTTTTATTGATGTGGTGTGGGGGGCCGTGGGCCCCCTGGTTTCGGGTCCCGGTCGCAATTGCGACCGCTGCGACCCCTATATCTACGCCAGTGTCTGGGGCTCTGCAAATGCGACATGGCACCCGAAAACCAATCCAGCTAATCTGGACTCCAACAAACACATAGCGCTCCTTTCCTTCTGAGCCCTCCCATGGGCCCAAACGGCAGTTTATCACCACAAATGGGGTATTGCCGCACTAAGGACAAATTGGGCAACAAAATGGGTTTTTTTTTTCCCTGTGAAAATAAGAAATTTTGATCACAAATGACATTTTATTGGAAAAAAATTCATTTTTTTAATTTCACAGCCCAATTCAAATAGGTGCTGTGAAAAAACTGTGTGGTCAAAATGGTAACAACAACCATAAATGAATTCCTTGAGGGGTGTAGTTTCCAAAATGGGGTCACTTTTGTGGGATTCCTACTGTTTTGGCACCTCAACACCTTTTCAAACCTGGCATGCTGCCTAAAATATATTCTAATAAAAAAGAGGCCTCAAAATGCACTTGGTGCTTCTTTGCTTCTAGGGCTTGTGTTTTATTCCACGAGCGCAGTGGAGACACATGTGGGACATTTCTAAAAACTGCAGAATCTGGACAATACATATTTAGTAGTATTTCTCTGGTAAAACCTTCTGTGTTACAGAAAAAAAATTGAATGAAGTTGAACTTCAGCAAGAAAAATGAAATTTGCAAATTTCACCTCCACTTTGCTTTAATTCCTGTGAAACGCCTGAAGGGTTAAAAATTTTCTAAATGCTGTTTTCAATACTTTGAGTGGTCTAGTTTTTAAAATGGGGTATTTTTTTAGGGTTTCTGATACATAGGCCCCTCAAAGCCACTTCAGAACAGAACTGAAAAGGTACCTTAAAAAAAAGGCTTTTGAAATTTTCTTAAAAATATGAGAAATTGCAGTTTATTTTCTAAGCCTTGTAACGTCCAAGAAAAATAAAATAATGTTCAAAAAAACTATGCCAATCTAAAGTAGACATATGGGAAATGTGAACTCGTAACTATTTTGGGTGGTATAACCGTCTGTTTTACAAGCAGATGCATTTAAATTCTGAAAAATTCTATTTTTTCACAATTTTCTCTACATTTTGCAATTTTTCACCAATAAACACTGAATATATCGACCAAATTTTACCACGAACATGAAGCCCAATGTGTCACGATAAAACATTCTCAGAATCGTTTGGATAGGTTTAAGCATTCCGACGTTATTACCACATAAAGTGAAATATGTCAGATTTGAAAAATGGGCTCTGAGCCTTAAGGCCAAAACTAGGCTGCGTCCTTTAGGGGTTAATGTAAAATAATGTAATAACTGGAGTTTCAATTCTGTAGACTAGGGGCGTTGCTAGGGTCTTAAAAGATCAGGGGCACAAGCCCCGAAACCTATATTTACCCCCCCCCCATACAGATGTAGCCATCTTTACTCTGACTTTTAATGCAATAAATAAACAATGGCTAGATCTCTTATCTTGACTTTTCAATGGCTTTTGTTGTGTAATATCACGCTGCAGGAAGTTATCAGAATCAAGTTAAAGATGGCTACATCCGTATGTATGAAAAAAGAAATACAATTTTACATACATATTGGAGATAGCATATCTATAAGACTAAGGCTCCTATAGCTACACCACTGAATAGAATTGGATGCATTGTCTCAGCAGAAAGTATCACACATCAGACGCTTAGATACAGGGCCCCAGCAGACAGTATCATACATTATAGGCTTAGATATATGACCCCAGCACACAGTATCACACATGATATGCTTAGATACATGGCCCCAGCAGACAGCATCACACATTATATACTTAGGGCTCATTCAGATGAGCGTGATTGTCGTCCGTGTGTTGTACGTTGAAACAACGCACACCACACAGATCCATTGATTACAATGGGGCTATTCTCAGGAGTTTTCACACAGCGAGTGTCCGTTGCCTGTAACTCACTGCATGTCTTATATTAGTGCGTTTTCACGCACCTAGTCGCTCATTGAAGTCAATGGGTGCTTCAAAACCACGGACATCACTCGGGTGACATCCGTGTGCATGTTTCACGTATCAATTACACTGAATAAAAAGTGCTTGCGAGTGCATGAAAAACACATGCCACACGCGAAGCACACTGATGCAAAACGCAACGCACACTACCAGATTTACGCACGATTTTAACGCACGTAAATCTGTCACGCTCGTGGGAATGTAGCCTTAGATACAGCGCCTCAGCAGTAAGTATCCATGTACTAACCCTCAGGGGTAAATTTGGCATTTCTGGGGCCCCAAGCAAAGTTATGTCTTGGGGCTCTTATCAAAGACATCTGTAGAGCGTTCCCCACACAATGCCCCCTGTATATAGTGTCACAACCCCCCTGTATTTTTTCACACACAGTCCCCCTGCCATACATCCCCCTTGTAGACAGTGCCATGCAGTCCCCTGTAGGTAGTCCCACATACCCACCTTGTCTCAGCAGACAGTATCATACATTATAGGCTTAGATACATGGCTCCAGCAGACAGTATCAAACATGATAGGCTTAGATTAGATACATGGCCCAGCAGACAGTATTACACATGATAGACTTAGATACAGTGCCCCAGCTGTCAGTATCACACATGATAGACTTAGATACAGTGCCCCAGCAGACAGTATCACAAATGATAGGCTTAGATGCATGGCACCAGCAGACAGCATCACACAGGATACTTAGATACAGGGCCCTACCAGTAAGTATCCTTGCAGTGGCGTAGCTATAGGGGTCGCATCGGTCGCAATTGTGATCGGGCCCCTAAGCCTGGGGGCCCACGGGCCCCCGTTGCCATACAGCATCCAAATAAATTTTCTGTGCCGTGAAGCCGACACTTCCTGGTTACGGTCACATGGTACACTTAGTGTACCATGTGACCGTGTTGTCACGTGACACGTCTTCCAGCCAGTGCAGTGTAAGAGTCGGTGCGGAGGACTCCAGGTGAGTCGCGTTTCCCTGGGGGGTCGTGTGAAGACCTCCGGGGGGTCTCGAGTCACTCACCGAGGTCCCGATTCAATTCAATGCTGGAGCAAGGATGTCGTTCCTTTGAGGAAAGTCTCTAAAAATATTGTATTAGGGTATATTCACACTGGGTGGATAAGATTTTCCACAGCGAATTTCATTGCGGAAAATCAGCAGCGTATTACAGTAGAAGCAAAGTGGATGAGATCTGAACAAATCCCATCCACACATTGCAGAAAAAATCAGCTGGGAAAACCTGCATAAACTTACCCCCGGGCGTTGTCATAGCGACAGTTCCTTGTTCCCCCAGTTGTTCTCCAAGCAACTCGGCCTCCTAGGATGACGTTTCATCCCATGTGACTGCTGCAGCCAATCACAGGCTGTAGTGGTCACGTGGGTTGCAGCGTTATCACAGGAGGACGGACTGCACGGACGACAGAGGGATGCGTTGCTATGGTGATGAAAGTGAAGGTAAGTATTGGCTTTTTTTTCAGCTGTTTTCCGCAGCAGTGATTCTGGTCAAAAATCTGCACCACAATTGGGTGCGGTTTTTCGGCTGGAATTCCCTGCAGGTTGTATGTCAGATACACTGTGTACCTTTATGCACCCTATCCGACCTGTGTGAACATACCCCTAATGTCCTGTAAGGTCAACAACCTGTCTCTCCCCATGAGGTTTCCCAAGTTGGATATCCAGCTCTTTTTTTAATGGGTGATATTTAAAGGGGTTGTCTCACCACAATGTTTTTTTTTTTCAAAGTCTCCCTAGTGGTAATATAGCGACATCTAATGCACTTTCATGTGTTTTGTTTTTGCTTTTTTTCAGTATAGCTCTCTGTGATCTCTGTAATCTCACCCCGCAGCAACTTCTTGTATCTTCCTGGATCATGTGTGAGCTAAACCAGCACGCAGCATTGTCACCTGTAGCCTCCCTACGTCGGGTAGTTTCTCCATGGCACTACTTCTCCTGCTCTTCAAATTACGGTTATGGGCATTAAATATTGCCGTGCACCATTTTAAATGTTTCACAAATAGCTGTACTAAAGTCGTTTCTCCACGATTTTACAACATTTTTGCTGCAGTTTTTTGGAAAATAGTGGCATAATAACAATAGTACCGCTATTTGAGAAACCTATAAAATAGTGCATGCCAATATTTCCTGACTATGAAAGAAATTTGGAGAGTAAATAAATTAATTCTCTACAATGTGCTTTCTGCTCTACTTTGTCCCCAAGACACTCAGAGAGAGTTTACACATAAGAGCAGGTTATATCAGGACATTAGTAATGAGAAGGACGACTGGATAGACCAGAAGCCAGAAGTCACGCCGCAGGAGAGCCCATGGCTTCCGTAATTCTCCCCTGCCGTTCTGCTTACCATTCACTCACACTGGATCAGTAGGACGGCAAGAGAGAATCACAGAAATAGATAAATGCGCGCTACTTTTCGATTAGTTAAGCCAGGGAAGCAGCCAGATCTGCACATGCATGTCCTCCATAGAGATGTTCCCTTGTGGACGTAACCAGTAACAACAGATACAAACTGTGAGACAGCCGTGTACATTACACTGAGACATATCTTTTGACACAGGCATTTTCATGACCTGCCTAAGTAGAGTCGTGTGTTAACGAACCTTCCTTTACCCCATCCTATCCCCCCACCCCCACCTTTAGGAAAGACACGTGACACCGAGGTTGGATGTGAAATGGCCACAGCAGCCGTTTATTAATTTTACAGTTTTATAAAAACAATTTAAATCCGAAACCTTCGGATAACTTTTTTAGGAATCCACCAGAGAATTCCTTCTAATAATTCACATGACCCAACATGGGTCAGAAACGTAAATAACAATTTAACGTTAACATTAACCCGAGCAGAGGAAGTCCTTGAAGCCCTTTCAGATATTCCTTTTTTAAGAACACACCGAGTTAGCCATCTGCAAACCACTAATTACCTCCAGCCGTAAACCAGCTCGGAAGCACCGTTCACCTCTGCAGATGGCTCCAACCACTAGAAGTCCACTTCAAGGGGATAACACCCGATGAAGCCCTCAAGTGATATACCGACCACTAGAAGTCCACTTCAAAGGGATAACACCCGATGAAGCCTTCAAGTGATATACCTTCTACCAGAAGACCACTTCAAAGGGATAACACCCGATGAAGTCTTCAACCATGTACCTTTTTTGGGGGACGCATACCCCCGATGCGACCCCCCCCACAATTTTGTACTGACTGGCCTCAAGGACTCCCCCCGCCAGCTGCCATGACACCAGAACCTACTCAGGAAAAAAAAGGAAAAACATGTTAGATAAGCACACAAATAAAACACAACACTCCTATATGGACGTACGCAAAGACCCACCACGTAACAAACCAAGGGCGGGAGGGTGGGAGCTTGTCCTTACTGTGTTACTCCCTCCGCTGCTTCCGGCTCAATGCCGAAAACAGCGGGAAGAGCAGCAACGGCCCCCTGACTCCTCCCTGACCCCCTCCAACTCCCTCCAACTCTCCCTCACAAGTTAACCCTTTCCCTACCAGGGAGGTCATGGAGGCTTCCCTTCAGCCCTGCAGGCTCCGTCCAGCCCCTTCTTGACCTGCCTAAGTAGAGTCGTGTGTTAACGAACCTTCCTTTACCCCATCCTATCCCCCCACCCCCACCTTTAGGAAAGACACGTGACACCGAGGTTGGATGTGAAATGGCCACAGCAGCCGTTTATTAATTTTACAGTTTTATAAAAACAATTTAAATCCGAAACCTTCGGATAACTAGTTAGGAATCCACCAGAGAATTCCTTCTAATAATTCACATGACCCAACATGGGTCAGAAACGTAAATAACAATTTAACGTTAACATTAACCCGAGCAGAGGAAGTCCTTGAAGCCCTTTCAGATATTCCTTTTTTAAGAACACACCGAGTTAGCCATCTGCAAACCACTAATTACCTCCAGCCGTAAACCAGCTCCGAGGCACCGTTCACCTCTGCAGATGGCTCCAACCACTAGAAGTCCACTTCAAGGGGATAACACCCGATGAAGCCCTCAAGTGATATACCGACTACTAGAAGTCCACTTCAAAGGGATAACACCCGATGAAGCCTTCAAGTGATATACCTTCTACCAGAAGACCACTTCAAAGGGATAACACCCGATGAAGTCTTCAACCATGTACCTTTTTTGGGGGACGCATACCCCCGATGCGACCCCCCCACCATTTTGTACTGACTGGCCTCAAGGACTCCCCCCGCCACAGCGAAACAGGCCTTGACCACCTTAAGCCTGTGAGTTCCTCCACACCACCACCGCCCTTTCTATGCCTTCTGCTATCGCCAAGCTCCAAAGATCAATGCCAACCTCGGTCAGATGAACCCCGTCACTCCTCCAGAAATTCCCCACTCCTGACTCCAAATCCCTATGCCTCACGCAAATGCCCCCGTTTTTTGCCACAAAACGGGACACCGCCCGATTAACTTTAATGCGAGCCTTATTGACTCTCTCCACAGATCTAGCTAACCGCCAATGCTTTCTTGGGACTATGTCCGACCACACTATCACCAACTTGGGATACGATACCCACAAACACAACATATCATGTTTGATCTCCCGCACCAACTCACGAAAGGGGCGGACTCCTAAGTCATTCCCACCCACGTGCAACACTAAGACCTCCGGAACCCTATCAAGCCGAGCATATGTCTGGAATTCCGCCAACACCCTGCTCCACGACATACCTCTAAAACCCAGCCAATGCACAACCGCATCCTGTCGCGGAATGCGCAACTGGCGACCATCCGGGCGGACGTCCGCCCTCAAAGCCCCCCAGTGCACGTAAGAATGACCCATCAACCACACCAAACACGGAGGCGAATCTGAAATGGAAAAAACAATTAGGCACCACCATATAACATTTTTAAAACGTTAACAACAAAATTCATAACATATGGGGGCGGACATAGGACTTAAACCTGTTGGACTCCCAACGACCAATACGCCTCACCCCCTCATCATCCAACCCCCAGCGCCCCGCTTCTGTTGCTGCGCCAATCCTGAAGGAATGAGATGAATATGAGCCTGCCGCAACACCAACCGCCGTCAAACATTTTTTAAATACAGCTCCAAACTGAAACCTGGACAAAAATGACCCGTCCACATGACGTAACAAAGGCAAATCTGGAGACCCCCTGTTTCGCGTAAAACCCCGCATGCACTCTACTGGGCACATAACCGACCCCGGGAGGGCGAACAAAACTATCAGTTTACCCTTCCCTACTTGGTCAGTTTTTGACCGACGCAACCATACCTCCAGCCGATCTGCGAATAGGCTCACCTCCCCAGATCTCAGCCCCCCTGCCTGTTTGGTACTTGGCGACACCAACTCACCTATTCTAAATGCCCCAAAGAACGCTAACGAAAAAGCCAACCGAAACAAATCCATTTCGTCTGAAGAACGACAGACCGATGCTAATGAACCGCCCAACGAGCTAAGCAAAGCAAACGACACAGGCCTTCTACTATCCGCCTCCACCCTACCTCGGCGCAACCCCTTCAAAGCCTGCGATACCAGAAATTCCTTCGATACATCCTGAAAGCCCCGCAACTTAAACCCAAACGCCACCGCAGATATGAACCGGTTCACCTTCGCCACTGAAAACCCCGCCTCCCAGGCGTCCCCTAACCAGTACAAAAGTGCCACCAACCTGTCTCTATCCGTATTGACGTCACCCAACTCTCTTACCCACTCCTCCCACTGCCTCCAACAAGCAGCATAAGCACTCCACGTCGTGCGCGCCAAAGACCTTTGTAACAGTTGTTCTACGGGACCGATACCAGATCCCAAAGATGCTCCGGACAAGCCAAACCGAGACGTTCCGCTCCCGATGCCAATTGCCGAAACCGGTCCCACTGCGAGCGAGAAAGAGCATCAGCGATACAATTCCGTACACCCGGGACATGCACCGCCACCACCCACGCGTTCAACGACAAACACACCAACACTAAATGTCGCAACAATTGAACTACCGGAGGAGAGGACGCCGTGATGTTATTAATGGCAAGCACCACCCCCATGTTGTCGCAGTAAAAACGGACCTTCTTATCCCTGAGCCTGTCCCCCCAAATGGTAGCCGCCACCACGATGGGAAACAGCTCGAGCAGGGCCAGATTCCGCGTGAGTCCACTGGACACCCAGCTAGCCGGCCATTGACCTGCGCACCACGGACCTCCCCCGTAAGCTCCAAAACCGCACGCCCCAGCCGCATCCGTAAAAATATTCAAATCACTCGTATCCTGCGCTGGGGCCATCCATAGCGAGCGACCATTGTACTGGCCCAAGAAGTCATCCCAAACCTGAAGATCAGCTCGGTGCTCCTCCTTGAGCCGCACAAAATGATGCGGCGCACGCACTCCCGCCGTTGCCGCCGCCAACCTCCTACCAAACACCCTCCCCATCGGCATAATCCGGCAGGCGAAATTCAACTTCCCCAGCAGCGACTGAAGCTCCCGCAGCGTCATTTTCTTCATTCTACAAGCCCGCCGAACCTCCAGCCTCAAAGCACCCAACTTATCCGCAGGGAGACGACACTCCATTGCCACCGAGTCTATTTCGATTCCCAAAAAACAAATCGTCGCTACCGGGCCCTCCGTTTTTTCTGGCGCCAAAGGAATCCCAAAATCCCTCGCCACCTTCTGTAGTGCATGAAGCAAATTACCGCAAACCGGCGAACACCCCGGGCCAATGCACAAAAAATCATCTAAGTAATGGATCAACGAGTCGACCCCGGATACTCCCCTCGTTACCCACTCCACGAAGCTACTAAACGCCTCGAAGTATGCACAAGAAAGGGAACACCCCATCGGAAGGCACCGATCCACGTAAAAAGCCCCATTCCAAAAACAACCCAACAGCCGTTGGCTTTCTGGATGAACCGGCAACAACCTGAACGCCGCCTCGATGTCGGTTTTTGCTAGCAGCGCACCTGGACCCGCAGCCCGCACTAACCCCACCGCCTTATCGAATGAGGTATAAACTACGGAGCACAACTCGTGATCAATCCCGTCATTTACCGACGAACCCTTGGGATACGATAAATGTTGAATCAAACGAAATTTTCCGGGCTCGCGTTTAGGGACAATACCCAACGGGGACACAACTAAATCTTTTACCGGCGACTCAACAAACGGCCCCGACATGCGGCCCAACGAAACTTCTTTTAACAACTTTTCCGACACGACTTTTGCATGCAAGTAAGCCGATTTTAAATTCCTCCGCGTAACCGGAACCTCATAAGGAGGCGGAGGAATAACAAAACCAACACGAAACCCTTCGTAAAGCAACTTAGCCGCCGCCCTATCCGGATACTCATTTAGATAAGGGGCCATCTTTTCCACCCTCACCGGCGACACCCCCTTGACCAGCCGCGGAGGGCTGGTTTCCTGACCTCTTTTTCCGCATACATTTTGCCGCCCCGTGTGAAGCCCCATTACACTCGGAACACACGTGCTTGAACTTGCACGTGGCCCCGAACTTACACTGGCCTTCATTAAATTGCCAGCAAAAACCCGCCTTTCCCCCGCCGCTTTGTCCAACCTGACTAGACTGGCCTCCCTGGCCGGCGCTCCCGGGAAAGGACTGCCTAACCGGAGCCGTAACCCGTAACCAGAGAGCAATATCCTTCTGGTCCCACCGAATCGCCGGCCGAACCGCTTTTCGCTGACGGAATTGCTCATCGCACCGCAGCCACGCCTGACCCCCATACGCCCTATGAGCCTCCCCAATGGCATCAAAATAACAAAACAACGCCGAACAATTTTCCGGCGCCTTTTCCCCTATCACACTAGCCAATATGGCGAACGCCTGCGACCAATTAACGAACGTTTGCGGGATAAGCCTATACCGCCGCCGTTCTTCCTCGTCCTTTTTACTCTCGTCCCGCTTGCTCTTATCCAAATTAAATTTAGCGAGCGGCAAGAGAGAAAAAATCTCCACATATTCGTCCTTCCAGATCCGCTCGCGCACCTCCTGCTTTAAATGCGCCCCCAACGGACCCTCGAAACAAACGTACACCTCCCCCCGAGCACGGTCATCAATATGCACCCGATCGCCATCCTTTTGTGCCTCGGTCTGTACCGACACCGCGACCGCCTCCCTAACCGCCAGCACGGGCCGCGCCTGTACCAATCCCACGTCCCTGGGGCCCTCCCACACTACCGCCGGGGACACTTCCGAAACTACCGGCGCCGCCGCCCTATCCAGGCGCCCGACCAGCTCCCTCAAGCAACCCACTAAATCTGCCAGACCCGCGCCATCGCGCCCGCCCGCGCCACTACCGGCCACCGATGCGACGCTAGCAGCCCCCCCGCTGACACCCGACATAAAAATCGCTGGATACGACAATGATGGAGTTACACACTCACCGGGCCGCACAGGCGCTGTGTTCCCGTCAGCCGGACCATCCTGACCTCGACGATACACGTCCAGTTCACCTTCCTCCAGCTCCTCTCTCGCAGACGACTGGCCATCCCACCGACATCTTCGGATCGGAGATGATGAAGCGCTGACTGATGGGCCGGCAACCTGCCGCCCGACCGATGGAACCCAGACTTCCGACTGGACCTGTTGCCTCAACGTCGCTGCAGATTTAGGCGTCCGTCTCGCCGATCCTGAAGAGGCCTGCCCCCTGGCCGGAACATCACCAGGCGGGGCGGCCGTACCTCGTCTTCCAGATCTTCCATCCGATGGTGGAGGGGTGACAGGGAGCCCGGCCTGCGACTCCCTGCTCACCGCCGGACCCCGTCGCGGCTTGGGATTCCTGCCAGGAAGCAGGGCCTGGGAAGGGGCGGTCCCCCCAGCTGCCTGGCCTGCAGCGTCCGAGATCGGGCTCCCTCTGCGACGCCGTGTCCGCGGGACTGTCTCAGGACTAAGGCGCTCTGGAGGTCGAGACCGCCGGGAGGGACGGGTCGACCCGGCCTGCATCGCCGTCACCCCCGGCAACGCTCTCTGCCTGCTCCGGACAGGAGCAGTTGTTGCCGACTCCCCCCCCGCCGCCATGCTAGGAAGGGGGCCGGGGGAGGGGAGCCTGTCCCCTGCAACAGACCCCGAACGCCGGGCCTGACAAGGCAACACGGCGTCCGGGATCCTCGCTAATGCAGCCACGGTCTCCTCCAGCCATCCGGGACCGTGGTGCACAGCAGCAGCACGCAGCTGCTCTAACAAAAATGCCTCTGACATGCTGTACGAGCGCGGGCAACGGGGAGCTTGTCCTTACTGTGTTACTCCCTCCGCTGCTTCCGGCTCAATGCCGAAAACAGCGGGAAGAGCAGCAACGGCCCCCTGACTCCTCCCTGACCCCCTCCAACTCCCTCCAACTCTCCCTCACAAGTTAACCCTTTCCCTACCAGGGAGGTCATGGAGGCTTCCCTTCAGCCCTGCAGGCTCCGTCCAGCCCCTTCTGTAAGTAAATTTGTACAGTAAGTTTGTACAACTCTTGATGCAAATCCTTGTGTTCCAAGGTGGAATCCTGAGAGTTTTTTTGATAGATTGCATGAAGCGTTCCACTTCACCATTGGCCTGAGGCCAGAGAGGGGTAATTTTCCTGTGTGTGAAGCCAAGATAAGTTGCAAGAGATTGAAAATCTGTACAATTGAAAGGAGGCCCATTATTGGTCTTTACTATTTCAGGTATGCCATACGCAGAAAATATCTTGTCCAATTTTGGTATAACGGTTCTAGAAGAGGCTGGACACCGCCCGCAGGGCTTAGGAGGGAAGCCTCCATGACGGACATAGTAGGGAAAGGGTTAATGAAGGGTTAATTATGAGGGAGAGTTAGGAGGGGGGAGTTAGGGGCCGTTACCAAGCTTCCCGCTGTTTTCGGCATTGAGCAGGAAGCAGCGGGAGGAGTAACACGCACTGCATAAGCTCCTCCGCTGTCCCGTTCGGTTTTATGTCGGAGGCCGACATACTTGCGCGGCTGCGAGCCGCAGCTGTGCACCACGGTCCCGGATGGTTGGAGGAGACCGTGGCGGCACTCACCGCGATCCCGGACGCCGAATCGTCGCCACGTCAGGCACGGCACCCGAGGTCTGTGGCTGAAGGGGATAGGCTCCCCTCCCCCGGCCCCCTTCCTAGCTGTAATATGGCGGCGGGGGGGGAGTCGGCAACCCCCGCTCCTACTCAGGCAGGGTCTCCCGTCGCTCCCGGCGGTCTCGCCCTCCAGAACGCCTCAGCCCTGAGGTGGTCCCGCGGACACGGCGTCGCAGAGGGAGCCCTACACAGGACGCTGCAGGCCAGGCAGCTGGGGGGGCCGCCTCTTCCCAGGCCCTGCGTCCTAGCAGGAATCCCCGGCTGCGACGGGGTCCGGCTGCAATCAGGGAGTCGCAGGCCGGGCTCCCTGTCACCCCTCCCCCAACGGATGGAAGATTTGGAGGGGGCAGGCTTCATCGGGATCGTCTAGACGGACGCCTAGAGCTGCAGCGACGACGAGGCAACAGGTCCGGTCAGAAGTCTGGGTCCCAGCGGTCGGGTGGCAGGTTTCCGGCCCATCTGTCAGCGCGTCGTCGTCACCGTGTATGAGATGTCGGTGGGATGGCCAGTCGTCTGCGAGAGAGGAGCTGGAGGAAGGTGAACTGGACGTTTATCGGCGAGGTCAGGATGGTCCGGCTGACGGGAACACAGCGCCTGTGCAGCCCGGTGAGTGCATAACTCCGTCTTTGCCATATCCTGCGATTTTTATGTCGGGTGTCGGCGGGGGGGCTGCTAGCGTAGCGTCGGCGGCCGGTAGCGACGCGGTCGGGCGCGACGGCGCGGGTCTAGCGGACTTAGTGGGTTGCTTGCGGGAGCTGATCGGGCGTTTAGATAAGGCGGCGGCTCCAGTAGTTACGGAGGTGTCCCCGGCGGTAGTTTGGGAAGGCCCCCGGGAAGGGGGATCGTTACAGGCGCGGCCAGGGATGGCGGCGAAAGAGGCGGTCGCGGTGTCAGTACAAACCGAGGCGCAAAAGGAAGGCGATAGGGTGCGTATTGATGATCGTGCTCGTGGGGAGGTGTATGTTTGCTTCGAGGGTCCGTTGGGGGCGCATTTAAAGCAAGAGGTGCGCGAGCGAATATGGAAGGACGAATACGTCGAGATTTTTTCTCTCCTGCCGCTTGCTAAATTCAATTTGGCTAAAAGCAAGTGGGACTAGAGTAAGAAGGATGAGGAGGAACGTCGGCGGTATAGGCTTATCCCGCAGACGTTTGTCAATTGGTCGCAGGCGTTTGCAATATTAGCCAGTGTGGTAGAGGAAAAGGCACCGGAAAATTGTTTGTCGTTGTTTTGCTATTTTGATGCCATTGGGGAGGCTCATAGGGTGCACGGGGGGCAGGCGTGGCTAAGATACGACGAGCAATTCCGTCAGCGGAAAGCGGTTCGGCCAGCGATTCGGTGGGACCAGAAGGATATTGCTCTCTGGTTAAGGGTTACGGCTCCGGTTAGGCAGTCCTTTCCTGGGAGCGTTGGCCAGGGAGGCCAGTCCAGTCAGGTCGGGCAAGGCGCCGGGGCAAAGTTGGGATTCTGCTGGCAATTCAACGATGGCCAGTGTAAGTTCGGGGCCACGTGCAAGTTCAAGCACGTGTGTTCAGAGTGTAATGGTGCATCCCACGGCGCTGCAAAATGTATGCGAAAGAAGAGGTCAGGGAACCAGTCCTCCTCGGTTAGTCAAGGGGTCGTCACCGGTGAGGGTGGAAAGGATGGTCCCTTATCTAAATGAGTATCCGGATAGGGCGGCGGCCAAGTTACTTTACGAAGGGTTTTCTGTTGGTTTTATTATTCCTCCGCCTCCTTATGAGGTCCCGGTTACGCGGAGGAACCTTAAGTCGGCCTATTTGCATGCTCAGGTCGTGTCGGAAAAATTGTTTAAAGAAGTTTCGTTGGGTCGTATGGCAGGGCCTTTTGTTGATCCGCCAACAAAAGATTTAGTGTTGTCCCCGTTGGGTATTGTTCCAAATTTCGTTTGATTCAGCACTTATCGTTTCCCAGGGGTTCGTCGGTGAATGACGGGATTGATCACGAGTTGTGCTCCGTAGTGTATACCTCATTCGATAAGGCGGTGGGGTTAGTTCGGGCTTCGGGTCCCGGTGCGCTGTTAGCAAAAACCGACATCGAGGCGGCTTTCAGGTTGTTGCCAGTTCATCCAAAGAGCCAACGGCTGTTGGGTTGTTTTTGGAATGGGGCCTTTTACGTGGATAGGTGCCTTCCGATGGGATGTTCCCTTTCTTGCGCATACTTCGAGGCGTTTAGTAGTTTTGTTGAGTGGGTGACGAAGGGAGTAGCTGGGGTCGATTCGTTGATACATTACTTGGACGATTTCTTGTGCGTCGGCCCGGGGGGTTCGCCGGTTTGCGGTAATTTGCTTCATGCATTGCAGAAGGTGGCGGGGGATTTCGGGATCCCTTTGGCGCCAGAAAAGACTGAGGGCCCGGTATCGACTATTTACTTTTTGGGTATCGAAATTGACTCGGTGGCAATGGAGTGTCGTCTTCCTGCGGATAAGTTGGGGGCTTTGATTCAGGAGGTATGCCGGGCTTGTAGGTTAAAGAAAATTACGCTGCATGAGCTTCAGTCGTTGCTGGGGAAGTTGAATTTCGCTTGCCGGATTATGCCAAAGGGGAGGGTATTTGGTAGACGTTTGGCGGCGGCAACAGCGGGGGTGCGCGCGCCACATCATTTCGTGCGGCTCAAGGAGGAGCATCGAGCTGACCTGCAGGTATGGGATGACTTCTTGGGCCAGTATAACGGTCGCTCGCTATGGATGGCTCCGGCACAGGATACGAGTGATTTAAATATTTTTACGGATGCGGCTGGGGCGGGCGGTTTTGGAGCGTACGGGGGAGGTCCGTGGTGCGCAGGTCAATGGCCGGCTAGCTGGGTGTCCAGTGGACTCACGCAAAATCTGGCCCTGCTCGAGCTGCTCCCCATCGTGGTCGCGGCGACCATTTGGGGGGACAGGCTCAGGGATAAGAAGGTTTGTTTCTACTGCGACAACATGGGGGTGGTGCTGGCCATTAATAATATCACGGCATCATCTCCGCCGGTAGTTCAGTTGTTGCGACATTTAGTGTTGGTGTGCTTGTAATTGAACGCGTGGGTGGTGGCGGTTCATGTGCCGGGGGTACGGAATTGTATCGCTGATGCTCTTTCTCGCTCGTAGTGGGACCGGTTTCGGCAATTGGCACCGGGAGCGGACCGTCTCGGTTTGGCTTGTCCGGAACATCTCTGGGATCTGGTCTCGGTCCCGTAGAACGATTGGTGGAGAGGTCCTTGGCGCGCACAACGTGGAGTGCTTATTCTGCTTGTTGGAGGCAGTGGGAGGAGTGGGTAAGAGAGTTGGGTGACGTCAACACGAATAGAGACAGGTTGGTGGCACTTTTGTACTGGTTAGGGGACGCCTGGGAGGCGGGGTTTTCATTGGCAAAGGTTAATCGTTTCATGTCTGCGGTGGCGTTTGGTTTTAAGTTGCGAAGCTTTCGAGATGTATCTAAGGAATTTGTAGTGGGACAGGCTTTGAAGGGTTTGCGCCGAGGTAGGGTCGAGGCGGATCGTAGAAGGCCTGTGTCGTTTTATCTGCTTGGCTCTTTGGGCGGATCATTGGCATCGGTCTGTCGTTCTTCGGCTAAGATGGAGTTGTTTCGGTTAGCTTTTTCTTTAGCGTTCTTTGGGGCATTTAGAATTGGCGAGCTGGTGTCGCCTAGTACCAAGCGGGCAGGGGGGTTAAGACTGGGGGAGGTGAGCCTATATGCGGATCAGCTTGAGGTATGGTTGCGCCGGTCTAAAACTGACCAAGTAGGAAAGGGAAAGCTGATAGCTTTATTTGCCCTCCCGGGTTCGGCTATGTGCCCGGTCGCGTGCATGCAGGGTTTTAAGCCACGAGGGGTGTCTCAGGAATTGCCATTGCTATGTCACGAGGACGGATCATTTTTGTCCAGATTTCAATTTGGAGCTGTATTTAAAAAATGTTTGGCGGCGGTCGGTGTTTCGGCGGGCTCGTATTCATCTCATTCCTTCAGGATTGGCGCAGCAACAGAAGCAGGGCGCTGGGGGTTGGATGATGAAGGGGTGCGGCGCATCGGTCGTTGGGAGTCCAACAGATTTAGGTCTTATGTCCGCCCCCATCTGTTATGAGTCTTGTTGTTAGCGGTTAAAAACATGTTTGTGTGCTGGTATCTAACTTTCTTTTCCGTTTCAGATCCGCCTCTGTGTTTGGTGTGGTTGCTGGGCCACTCTTATGTGCATTGGGGGGCTTTGAGGGCGGACGTCCGCCCGGACGGTTGCCAGTTGCGCATTCCGCGGCGGGATGCGGTTTTGCATTGGCTGGGATTTAGAGGTATGTCATGGAGCAGGGTGTTAGCTGAATTCCAGACATATGCCCGGCTTGATAGGGTCCCAGAGGTCCTGGTATTGCAAGTGGGTGGGAATGATTTGGGAGTCCGCCCCTTTCGTGAGTTGGTGCGGGATATTAAACACGATATGTTGTGTTTGTGGGGTTCTTATCCCAGGTTGGTGATAGTGTGGTCGGACATTCTCCCAAGGAAACATTGGCGACTGGTTAGGTCAGTGGAAAGAGTCAATAAGGCTCGGATTAAAGTTAACCGGGCGGTGTCCCGTTTTGTAGCCAAAAATGGGGGCATTTGCGTGCGGCACAGGGATTTGGAGTCAGGAATGGGGAACTATTGGAGGAGTGATGGGGTTCATTTGACCGAGGTTGGGATTGATCTGTGGAGCCTGGCAATAGCTGAGGGAATTGAAAGGGCGGTGGTGGTGTGGCGGAACTCACAGGCTTAAGGTGGTCAAGGCCTGTTTCGCTGTGGCGGGGGGAGTCCTTGAGGTCAGTCAGTACAAAATGGTGGGGGGGTCGCATCGGGGGTATGCGTCCCCCAAAAAAGGTACATGGTTGAAGACTTCATCGGGTGTTATCCCTTTGAAGTGGTCTTCTGGTGGTTGGAGCCATCTGCAGAGGTGAGCGGTGCCTCCGAGCTGGTTTACGGCTGGAGGTAATGGGTTGGTGGTGGTTGCAGATGGCTAACTTGGGGTGTTTAAAAAGGAATATCTAAAATGGCTTCAAGGACTTCCCCTGCTCGGATTAAGGTTAATGTTAAATTGTTATTTATGATTCTGACCCATGTTGGGTCATGTGAATTATTAGGAGGAATTCTCTGGTTGGATTCCTAATTAGTTATCCGAATGTTTCGGATGTAAATTGTATTTTATAAAACTGTGAAATTAATATACGACTGCTGTGGCCATTTCACATCCAACCTCGGTGTCACGTGTCTTTCTAAATGGTGGGGGTGGAGGAATAGGAAGGGATAAGCGAAGGTTCACTAACACACGACTCTACTTAGGCAGGTCAAGAAGAGGCTGGACACAGCCCGCAGGGCTTAGGAGGGAAGCCTCCATGACGGACATAGTAGGGAAAGGGTTAATGAAGGGTTAATTATGAGGGAGGGTTAGGAGGGGGAGTTAGGGGCCGTTACCAAGCTTCCCGCTGTTTTCGGCATTGAGCCGGAAGCAGCGGGAGGAGTAACACGCACTGCATAAGCTCCCACCCTCCCGCCCTTTGTTCGTTATCCCTGTGGTCTTTATGTGAGTTTGTCTATGAGTGTTTTAATTTTCCTGTGTGCTTATTTAACATGTTGTTTTATTTTTCATTCGGAGCAGGTCCAGGTGTCATAGCAGCTGGCGGGGGGAGTCCTTGAGTTCAGTCAGTACAAAATGGTGGGGGGGTCGCATCGGGGGTATGCGTCCCCAAAAAAGGTACATGGTTGAAGACTTCATCGGGTGTTATCCCTTTGAAGTGGTCTTCTGGTGGTTGGAGCCATCTGCAGAGGTGAGCGGTGCCTCCGAGCTGGTTTACGGCTGGAGGTAATGGGTTGGTGGTGGTTGCAGATGGCTAACTCGGGGTGTTTAAAAAGGAATATCTAAAATGGCTTCAAGGACTTCCCCTGCTCGGATTAAGGTTAACGTTAAATTGTTATTTATGATTCTGACCCATGTTGGGTCATGTGAATTATTAGGAGGAATTCTCTGGTTGGATTCCTAATTAGTTATCCGAATGTTTCGGATGTAAATTGTATTTTATAAAACTGTGAAATTAATAAACGGCTGCTGTGGCCATTTCACATCCAACCTCGGTGTCACGTGTCTTTCTAAATGGTGGGGGTGGAGGGATAGGAAGGGATAAGCGAAGGTTCACTAACACACGACTCTACTTAGGCAGGTCATGCAGAGGTGGTTGAAACGGCTTCAACAACTGGAAATCTTGAAAAATCATCCATGACGACTAGTAATGCCTTATTCACACACGACAGGGTCCCGCCCGAGCGCGGCATTTTTGAAGCTGAGAATGAAATTTGGAGCTTTTTTTTTTCAGAGAAAACAGCCTCTGATTTAAAAGCACTGGGCAGATGTTTGCCGATGTATTGGAGCCATTTTTTCAGGCGTAATTCGAGGCGTAAAACGCCTCCATTACATCTGAAAATAGGTAGTGTGAACCCAGCCTAACGGTTCTTGCAGAGGTGGCCGTGCGACCTTCGTGGTTTTCATGCACCCATTGACTTCAATGGGTGCGTGATGCGCGAAAAACTCAGAATTTTAGAACATGTCGTGAGTTTTACGCAACGCACTCGCGCTGCGCAAAATTCACGCATCGTCTGCACTGCCCCATAGAGTAATATAGGTGCGTACGACAGGCGTGAAAAGCACGCGCGTCGCACGCGCGTATATTACGCTCGTGTAAATGAGGCCTTAATCAGTGCTTTCACTTTATTGTCAAGTCCTGGAAACAATGGCGGATTATAATATGTGCGTTTCGGGCGGTCGCCCAGGGCCCGAGGCTGCCAGGGGGCCCATCGCAGCCCGAACCGCACACTATCTTAAAAAACTATGCAGCGCTGCTAGCTGCCGCGCTGCCCGCTTCCAACTGAATCTGCGTCTGCAGGATGCAGATTCAGTTGGGTTGAATGCTGGAGCCTCGCTCCAGCATTCACTCTGCCGTGAGCGGCTCGGTGCAGGCAGGCGCGATGTAGTGACGTCATCGCGCCTGCCTGCACGGAGTCACTCACAGCACAGTGCAGAGGAGGAGAAGCATCGCATCCCCCACCGTCGTGGGAACCGGGATAGGTAAGCAATTATGTTTTTTTTAATTATTAGGTACGTACATATGGGGCATTATGCTGTGTCAGCTATGGGGCATTATACTGTGTCAGCTATGGGGCATTATACTGTGTCAGCTATGGGGCATTATGCTGTGTCAGCTATGGGGCATTATACTGTGTCAGCTATGGGGGCATTATACTGTGTCAGCTATGGGGCATTATACTGTGTCAGCTATGGGGCATTATGCTGTGTCAGCTATGGGGCATTATACTGTGTCAGCTATGGGGCATTATACTGTGTCAGCTATGGGGGCATTATACTGTGTCAGCTATGGGGGCATTATACTGTGTCAGCTATGGGGCATTATGCTGTGTCAGCTATGGGGCATTATGCTGTGTCAGCTATGGGGCATTATGCTGTGTCAGCTATGGGGCATTATACTGTGTCAGCTATGGGGCATTATGCTGTGTCAGCTATGGGGCATTATGCTGTGTCAGCTATGGGGCATTATGCTGTGTCAGCTATGGGGCATTATGCTGTCAGCTATGGGGCATTATGCTGTGTCAGCTATGGGGCATTATAATGTGTCAGCTATGGGGCATTATACTGTGTCAGCTATGGGGCATTATACTGTGTCAGCTATGGGGGCATTATACTGTGTCAGCTATGGGGGCATTATACTGTGTCAGCTATGGGGCATTATGCTGTGTCAGCTATGGAGCATTATGCTGTGTCAGCTATGGGGGCATTATGCTGTGTCAGCTATGGGGCATTATGCTGTGTCAGCTATGGGGCATTATGCTGTGTCATCTATGGGGCATTATGCTGTGTCAGCTATGGGGGCATTATGCTGTGTCAGCTATGGGGCATTATGCTGTGTCAGCTATGGGGCATTATGCTGTGTCAGCTATGGGGCATTATGCTGTGTCAGCTATGGGGCATTATGCTGTGTCAGCTATGGGGCATTATGCTGTGTCAGCTATGGGGCATTATGCTGTGTCAGCTATGGGGCATTATACTGTGTCAGCTATGGGGGCATTATGCTGTGTCAGCTATGGGGCATTATGCTGTGTCAGCTATGGGGCATTATGCTGTGTCAGCTATGGGGCATTATGCTGTGTCAGCTATAGGGCATTATACTGTGTCAGCTATCGGGCATTATGCTGTGTCAGCTATGGGGCATTATGCTGTGTCAGCTATGGGGCATTATGCTGTGTCAGCTATGGGGCATTATGCTGTGCCAGCTATGGGGCATTATACTGTGTCAGCTATAGGGCATTACACTGTGTCAGCTATGGGGCATTATACTGTGTCAGCTATGGGGCATTATACTGTGTCAGCTATGGGGCATTATGCTGTGTCAGCTATGGGGCATTATACTGTGTCAGCTATGGGGCATTATGCTGTGTCAGCTATGGGGCATTATGCTGTGTCAGCTATGGGGCATTATGCTGTGTCAGCTATGGGGCATTATGCTGTGTCAGCTATGGGGCATTATGCTGTGTCAGCTATGGGGCATTATGCTGTGTCAGCTATGGGGCATTATACTGTGTCAGCTATGGGGCATTATACTGTGTCAGCTATGGGGCATTATACTGTGTCAGCTATGGGGGCATTATACTGTGTCAGCTATGGGGGCATTATACTGTGTCAGCTATGGGGCATTATGCTGTGTCAGCTATGGAGCATTATGCTGTGTCAGCTATGGGGGCATTATGCTGTGTCAGCTATGGGGCATTATGCTGTGTCAGCTATGGGGCATTATGCTGTGTCATCTATGGGGCATTATGCTGTGTCAGCTATGGGGGCATTATGCTGTGTCAGCTATGGGGCATTATGCTGTGTCAGCTATGGGGCATTATACTGTGTCAGCTATGGGGCATTATACTGTGTCAGCTATGGGGGCATTATACTGTGTCAGCTATGAGGCATTATACTGTGTCAGCTATGTGGGCATTATACTGTGTCGCAGCTATGGAGGCATTATACTGTGTCGCGGCTATGGGGGCATTATACTGTGTCGCGGCTATGGGGGCATTATACTGTGTCGCGGCTATGGGGGCATTATACTGTGTCGCAGCTATGGGGGCATTATACTGTGTCGCAGCTATGGGGGCATTATACTGTGTAGAGGCAGCTATGAAGGGCATTATACTGTGGGGGCAGCTATGGGTGGCAATATACTGTGGGGGCAGCTACGGGGGACATTATACTGAGCAATTACAAGAGCTGCAGGTCCAAGGGGGGAGACGCTGTGTAGCACTATATACGAGGGGGGATTGTTGTATAGCACTATATAGAAGGGAGCGCTGTGTATCACTATATCTAAGGGGGATTGCTGTGTAGCACTATATACAAGAGGGGGAGGGCTATGTGACGCTATTTACAGAGGGGGAGGACTGTGTAGCGCTATTTACAGGGGGCTGTGTGTGGTGCTATCTACAGTGTTTGACACAATTATATTCAGGGGCGCAGTCTATGGTGCTATAATATTTAGGGGCACAGAGTTTGTACTATTTTATTCAGGGTCGCAGTGTTTGGTGCTATTATATTTAGGGGCACAGTGTGTGGCACCATGATAATATTATCTTTGTTTATAGGTGTGGAAATGTTGGAAAAGTGAGGAGCCAAAGACATCTGAGTGGCAAATTCTGCAGAAATGGGTCATGGCCGGGAAAAGTCGTCATGAAGTCTGGACTGGATGGAGAAGAGGAAAAAAACTACGTCGTCAGCTGTGAGTCACTAGATTTATAGACAATCTGTCATCTCTACTGACATGTTTATTATAGGAAATCCTTGTATTTCATAAAGTCTTTGTGCAGTCCAGGACTGATAGACAAATAAGTGTTACTATTCCCCTTGTCAGGAGAATGTGTCCCTACACGGTGCGATACTGTCAGCGATGGTTGGAGACTGTCAGTATGTGGGGACACAGCCTTTTGACAAGGGGAGTAGTAACACCCATTTGTTAATGTCTGGACAAAAAGGAAGTGTTAACAATAGTTACAGGGCGGCGGTGGAGAAGGGGGGCCCAACTATGGGTAACAGCCCAGGGCCCATGGTCTACTTAATCCGCCACTGCCTGGAAACCATACTTTCTCTCCTTGCAATTGCTTTGTTTTTACAAAACCTTGATGAACCTCGTGAGCCAGATCAAGCACTCTATTCTGAAGTTTCTGAGGTATGACAATGCGATTTTCTCTCAGTAGTAAATTTGGGTCTGACACCGAGAGCAGTGGCGTAACTACCGCGGTAGCAGCCGTAGCGGCTGCTACGGGGCCCGTGGCTTGAAGGGGCCCGTACCGCCAGCCGAAACGCCCCCTCTATATAATCGGTGGCGCTGCTAGCAGCCGTTATGGCTGCTCCAGCAGTAGCACCGCTTCAATGGTGCCCGCGCTGCCGAGCCTCCAACAAGTATGGGCCGGGCGACACAGGCCCTCTCATGCCTGTAGGCGTCGCTAGCACAGGAGGGGACCCCGGTGCTAGCGACAGCCAAATACATGCATTAGCGCTGAATGGCTGGGCATGTTCCGCTTTACAATGATGCTGATTCGCTAGCGGCGCTATGACGCTTCCATGCTTGAAGGGCGCTGATTGTCGGGGCAAGTCATTCTGCCCCGCCAATAAGCGTCATTGGACGACGCTTGTTCAGCTCCTGCAGACCCGCTCAGAAGAGAGCAGATCTGCATCGCCAGCGAACAGGAACAGGATCATGTGAGTATGTAAAGTTGTTTTTTTTTTTTATTCTCATAAAACTGTTCATGGCATTATCTATAGTGGGGGCTCTATCTACAGGAGGGTCGTCTATATGTGGGCCACTATATACAGGGGGGTCTATATGTGGGGCACTAGCTACAGTGGTGGCCTGTATGTGGGGATGTGGGGCACAACCTACAGGGGGGTCTATATGTGGGGATGTGGGCCACTATATACATGGGGGTCTATATGTGGGCCACTATCTACAGGGGGGTCTATATGTGGGGATGTGGGGCACTATCTACAGGGTGATCTATATGTGGGGCACTATATACAGGGGGAGCTATATGTGAGACACTATACAGGGGTGGGCTATATGTAGAGCACTATCTACAGGGGAGCTATTTTTTAGGGCACTTTCTATAGGGGTGGGCTATATGTGGGACACTATATACAGGGGTGGGTTACCTGTGGGGCACTAGCAACAGGGTGGCTATATGTAGGGCATTGTCTACAGAGGTGGGCTATACGTGGAGCACTATCTATAGGGGAAGCTTTATGTAGGGCAGCACAGTTGCTCAGTGGTTAGCACTATTGCCTTGCAGCTCTGGAGTCCATATGTGGGCACTATCTACAGGGGTTGTATGTGGGACACTATCTACAGGGGCTTCTATGTAGGTCACTATCTACAGAGGCTCTATGGGGGTCACTATCTACAGGGGGCTAAGGGGCACTATCTACAGGGGGCATGGTGTGTGTGTGTGCGCGCGTGCGTGCGTGCATGTGTGTGTGTGTGTGTGTGTGTATGTGTGTGTGACAGTGTATGGTACTATTATAATTAGTGACACAGTGTATGGCGCTATTATTGTTAGAGGTGCAAGAGGTGTTGAGAATTTTAACTTCGTTTATAGGTGCAGAAATGTTTTAAAAGTGAGAAGCTGAAGACATCTGAGCGGAAAACTGCAGAAATGGGTCATGGCCGGTAGAAATCCATCATGGATGTCTGGACCGGAGGGAGAAGAAAAGAACTAGAATCTGAGATGTCACCGGTGAGTCACTTAATGTAAATGTTTATTCTGCCTCTAATCAGCACTGTAGTCACTGTATGATCTGCAGCGAGATGATAGTTGGTATGATGATGATATGATTTTTTTTTTTTTTGTGAAACAGCATCTCCCAGCATATCCTCACCCTTGTTCGGGCCATGCTGGGAGCTGTAGTTTTACGCCGTACAAACCTATACGGCAGGGGTTGAACTAAATTGGCCTGTATTTGTTCTGGTGTTGTATATATGTACTGATCTTGGTTCTGATGCTGTATGTAAGTACTGAGCTTGGTTCTGGTGCTGTATATACGTATGAGATTGGGTTTGGTGCTGTGTATATATGTAATGAGTTTGTTTCTGGTGCTGTATATGTACTGAGCTTTGTTCTGGGGATGTATTTATGTACTGAGGTTGGTACTGGTGCTGTATTTATGTACTGAGGTTGGTTCTGGTGCTGTACTTATGTACTAAGGTTTGTTCTGGTGCTGTATTTATGTACTGAGGTTGGTTCTGGTGCTGTATTTATGTAATGAGGTTGGTTCTGGTGTTTGTATATATGTATGGGCTTGTTCTAGTGCTGTATTTATGTACTGAGCTTGGTTCTAGTGCTGTATATATGTAATGAGCTTTTTTCTGGTGCTGTATATATGTCAGAGCTTGGTTCTGGTGCTATATTTATGTACTGAGCTTGGTTCTGGTGCTGTCTATATGTACTTAGCTTGGTTCTAGTGCAGTATTTATGTACTGATGTACTGGAGCTTGGTTGTGGTACTGTATATATGTCAGAGCTTGGTTCTGGATCTGTAGTTATATAGGATATATTTATAATAACAAAATTGCAGGGCAGATGGAATTGTTCTCAATTCATTGAATATTTAATGGGAATCTGTCAGGTAGTTTTAACCCCTTGAACCGCCACAATGCGGTGATACATGACCTGACAATATTTCCAAACATTCCCTTGTATGTTTTTTCAGATGCAACAAAATTCTTAAAATCCATTTTTAAAATGGCGCACACTATATGCTAATTACTCATTAGAGGGTCATGGGGCGGTGCCGCTATACTGAAGAGTCACATAGTCCTGCCTCCAAACCCACCTTTTCATGTTTGAGTAACATCTCCCTGGCTGATACAACTTTCTCGGATGTGCCATTGCCTTGTGGCACTATACATAAAGGGGGGGCTGTGTGGCACTATACACAAAGAGGGGCTGTGTGGCACTATACACAAGGGGGAGCTGTGTGGCACTATACACAGGGGGGAGCTGTGTGGTACTATACACAAGGGGGAGCTGTGTGGCACTATACACAAGGGGGAACTGTATGGCACTATTTACAAGGGGGAGGGCTGTTGCTCTATCTACAGGGGGCTGATTGTGGCATAATCTACAGGGGTCTGTGTGGGGCACTTTCTACTAAGGGGGGGCTGTGCTATACTTTCTACTAAGGGGGGCTGTGTGGCACTATATACAAGGGAGGGGGGCTGTGTGGCACTATATACAGTGGGAGCTGTATATCGCTATATACAGTGGGGGCTTTATGGCGATATCTACAGGGGGCTGTATGGCACTATCTACAAGGGGAGGTGGGGGCGCTATCTACAAATGGGGTGTGACACTGTCTATAGGCGGGGCTATATAGCACTGTCTACAGGGGGGCTGTATGGCACATTCTACACGGGGCACTATTTATAAGGGGGCTGCTTCTGGCACCCGGGGGGGGGGCACGTTCAAGAGTTTGCTATGGGGCCCAGTCTTTCCTAGCTACATCCCTGTTTAAAGGGGTTGTCTCATCGCAATGTTTTATTTTCAAAGTCTCCCTAGTGGTAATATAGCGACATCTAATGCACTTTCATGTGTTTTGTTTTTTTTGCTTTTTTTTCAGTATAGCTCTCTGTGATCTCTGTAATCTCTCCCCGCAGCAGCTTCTTGCATCTTCCTGGATGATGGGTGAGCTAAACCAGCACGCAGCACTGTCACCTGTACCTCCCTACACCAGTTAGCTTCTCTGTGAAAGTGATAAGAATATGTTTAAAACATGACATTTTGCATGGACTCCATCTTGTATGGTAGGCGTCCATTTTGGATCATTGAAATTCATCTTGTGGCCTGAAGGAGCCATCTTGAGATTAGTAAGTAAAAGATAATATATTAATCTAAGTCAGCAATTGTCTTGAAACAATTCCATGTTATGTGTTCTTGAGTTGAATGTTTTTATTATTCTTGTAAGGAGCAGATCAATCATCCTTGGTAGAATGGAGAATGACATTGTTTACCATAAGGGAGGGGGTCAGCCTTGAAGAAGTGCTTTGTTTAAAGAGGCTCTGTCACCACATTATAAGTGCCCTATCTCCTACATAAGGAGATGGGCGCTATAATGTAGGTGACAGCAGTGCTTTTTATTTAAAAAACGATCTATTTTCACCTTTTTATTAGCGATTTTAGCTTTATGCTAATGAGTTTCTCAATGGACAACTGGGCGTGTTTTAGTATTGACCAAGTGGGCGTTGTACAGAGGAGTGTATGACGCTGACCAATCAGCGTCATACACTTCTCTCCATTCATTTAGTCAGCGCATAGGGATCCTTTTAGATGGCTATGTGCTGTCTTATACTAACACATTTACGATATTGAAGTGTTTAGACAGTGAATAGACATTCCACGGGATGTCTATTCACAATCCCGGCACTTCGTTAATGTTTCTGGGGTAGTTACAGCAGAGCAAGCGTAATCTCGCGAGATCACGCTGTAAATGACAGGTTACGACGAGATTACGCATTCTCTGCTGTATCTACCACAGAAACATTAACGAAGTGTTGGGATTGTGAATAGACATCCCTTGGAATGTCTATTCACTGTCTAAACACTTCAATATCGTTAATGTGTTAGTATAAGACAGCACATAGCCATCTAAAAGGATTCCTATGCGCTGACTAAATAAATGGAGAGAAGTGTATGACGCTGATTGGTCAGCGTCATACTCTCCTCTGTACAACGCCCACTTGGTCAATACTAAAACACAGAGAGAACCGATAAAAACAAGAGGACATATACGAAAACACAGAAAAAGGCCATACTTACAAATGGACACAGCCAGGTCAGAAACGCTGATGAAGGAATGAGCAGGTGCTTTAAATAGTAATAGCCACTCCCACTGGTCTTGAGGGGAGTGGTGTGTGTGGTGCATGGGATGTGTAGTAAGAAATAATAAATGAATAGTGTGTGTGCAAGTGTAATACTATGAGTGAAATATAGTGGCAGTAATGAGTGAAGTACCTCAATAGAAATAAATGGATAATGAGGTGCAAGTGTGTGAAACATGGAGGGAAAGTGTGTACGTCATGAGGCACAACGTGTATAGCCAGGTAGAAGCCTATTTGTGACGCCTTGATAGTTCATAGAGTGGGCTACCCTGCTTGCTATGCCAAACAACAACACACCATGCTCTCCCAGCATCAAAGACCCAAACACGCCCAGTTGTCCATTGAGAAACTCATTAGCATAAAGCTAAAATCGCTAATAAAAAGGTGAAAATAGATCGTTTTTTAAATAAAAAGCACTGCTGTCACCTACATTATAGCGCCCATCTCCTTATGTAGGAGGTAGGGCACTTATAATGTGGTGACAGAGCCACTTTAAGTGATTTAATGTTGTGTATCAGCCATCTTATCTGCAGTCTCCATTCTCTAGTGAGATCAGAAGTAGAGACATATTAACTTGTGTATCTGAAGTGTGTCTCCCCATGTAACAAGCGAGAGACCAACTGGGAGACCTTGAAGGGTGAAGAATCATTATAATGCATTGAAATATTCTCATTGGCTGAATGAGAGTCATTATCATATTGTAGATAATTGGCTGAAATCAAAGCCTACACCTTTTCTGTCATCATACTTACATACTTGTTTGGATCAATAAAGATCCGAGAAGTATTTTGAGCATACCAGCAGCGTCTGTGTTATTTCTCCTCCGCGATATATCGATAACCAATAACCGCTGAGATTATTTGGACCTGAACAGGTGTACTGATGCAGGTGTTGGTTGACACCCCTCCCTAAATCTTCAGTCTAATATACTGTTGGCCGAACCTGCGTCGACATTCTCCATGGCACTACTTCACCTGCTCTTCAAATTACTGTTATGGGCAGTAAATATTGCCATGCCCTATTTTAAATGTTTCACAAATAGCTGTACTATAGTAGTTTCTCCACGATTTTACTATATTTTTGCTGCAGTTTTTCTGAAAATAGTGGCAAAATCACAATAGTACCGCTATGTGAGAAACTTATAAAATAGTGCTTGCCAATATTTCCTGCCCATGAAAGAAATTTGGAGAGAAGGTAAAGTGGTTCTCTACAATGTGGTTTCTGCTCTGCTTTGTCCCCAAGAAACTCAGAGAGTGTTTACAGATAAGAGAAGCTAATATCAGGGCATTAGTAATAGGTAGGACGACTGGATAGACCAAAAGCCAGAAGTCACCCTGCAGGAGAGCCCATGGCTTCTGTAATTCTCCCCTGCCGTCCTGCTTCAAATTCACTCAGGTTCAGTATGACGGCACGGAAGAATCACAGAAATAGATCAATGCGCGCTACTGTTAGGGTATGTTCACACGCACTGTTTTCAGACGTAATTCGGGCATTTTACGCCTCGAATTACGCCTGAAAAAAAGCCCCTAATACGCCTACAAACATCTGCCCATTGCTTGCAATGGGTTTTATTATGTTCTGTTCCCACGAGGTGTAATTTTACGCATTGCTGTCAAAATACGGCACGTAAAAAGACGCCCGCAAAAAAGAAGTGCATGTCACTTCTTGGGACGTTTTTGGAGCCATTTTTCATTGACTCCATTGAAAATCCGCTCCAAAAACGGCCATAAAATACGCAGCAAAAAACACGACTTGCTACAAAAAAACGCCTGAAAATCAGGAGCTGTTTTCGCCTGAAAATAGCTAAGTATTTTCAGACGTTTTTGGTCACTGCGTGTGAAAATACCCTAAGATTAGTTAAGCCAGGGCAGCAGCATGATCTGCACATGCACGTCCTCCATAGGCAGATGGATTGTCCATTAGAAAGTCAATGTTGTCTTGACATAGTTAGGCTGGGTTCACACGTGGCGGAATTTCACTTAAATTCCGCTGCGGACACTCCGCAGCGTTAATCCGCAGCGGAGCCGTTTCTCCATTGACTTCCACTTTAATTTAGCAGTGTTCGTTTAGACGATGCGTAAAATTCCGCTGCGGAGCATAGGCTGCGGAGCGGAATTTGGTGTCCGCAGCATGCTCTGTCTGTTGCGGAGCAGTGGCGGACTCATGGCGGAATTTCTCCATTGACTTCAATGGAGATTCTAATTTCTGCAATGAAGTCCGCAGCTGTCATGCACATGTTATGTGTGCTGCGGATGCGTCTTGCTTTTTTAACTTGACATTTCTTCATTCTGGCTGGACCTATGTATTTCTAGGTCTACAGCCAGACTGAGGAAGTCAATGGGGCTCCCGTAATGACGGGAGCGTTGCTAGGACACGTCTGTAAATAGTCACTTTCCAGGGTGCTGAAAGAGTTAAGCGATCGTCAGTAACTGTTTCTGCACCCGGGACAGTGACTACCGATCCCAATATACAGCAACCTGTAAAAAAATATAAGTTCATACTTACCGAGAACTCCCTGCTTCTGTCTCCAGTCCGGCTTCCCAGGATGACGTTTCAGTCTAAGTGACGGCTGCAGCCAATCACAGGCCAAGCACAGGCTGCAGCGGTCACATGGACTGGCGCGTCATCCAGGGAGGTCGGGCTGGATGCCGAAAGAGGGACGCGTCACCAAGACAACGGCCGGTAAGTATGAAATTCGTTTACTTTCACTAGGGAAAGTGCTGTCCCTTCTCTCTATCCTGCACTGATAGGGAGAAGGGAAGCACTTTTCCCGCAGTCCGCAGCAGCTAGTCCGCATCAATTTTCTGCACATTTTGGGCAGATCCGCAGCCGTAATCCGCAACCCGGATTAGGTGCGGCATTGATGCGGACAGTTGCGGAGGAAATCCGCCACGTGTGGCCATGCCCTTAGGGTATGTTCACACGCAGTGACCAAAAACGTCTGAAAATAAGGAGCTGTTTTCAGGCAAAAACAGCTCCTGATTTTCAGGCATTTTTGTAGCAACTCACGTTTTTTGCGGTGTATTTTACGGCCGTTTTTGGAGTTGATTTTCAATGGAGTCATTGAAAAACGGCTCCAAAAACATCACAAGAAGTAACATGCACTTCTTTCTCGCGGGCGTCTTTTTACGCCCCGTATTTTGACCGCGACGCGTAAAATTACACCTCGTGGGAACAGAACACCGTAAAACCCATTGCAAGCAATGGGCAGATGATTGTAGGCATATTAGGAGCGTCTCCGCGATATATCGATAACCAATAACCGCTGAGATTATTTGGACCTGAACAGGTGTACTGATGCAGGTGTTGGTTGACACCCCTCCCTAAATCTTCAGTCTAATATACTGTTGGCCGAACCTGCGTCGACATTCTCCATGGCACTACTTCACCTGCTCTTCAAATTACTGTTATGGGCAGTAAATATTGCCATGCCCTATTTTAAATGTTTCACAAATAGCTGTACTATAGTAGTTTCTCCACGATTTTACTATATTTTTGCTGCAGTTTTTCTGAAAATAGTGGCAAAATCACAATAGTACCGCTATGTGAGAAACTTATAAAATAGTGCTTGCCAATATTTCCTGCCCATGAAAGAAATTTGGAGAGAAGGTAAAGTGGTTCTCTACAATGTGGTTTCTGCTCTGCTTTGTCCCCAAGAAACTCAGAGAGTGTTTACAGATAAGAGAAGCTAATATCAGGGCATTAGTAATAGGTAGGACGACTGGATAGACCAGAAGCCAGAAGTCACCCTGCAGGAGAGCCCATGGCTTCTGTAATTCTCCCCTGCCGTCCTGCTTCACATTCACTCAGGTTCAGTATGACGGCACGGAAGAATCACAGAAATAGATCAATGCGCGCTACTGTTAGGGTATGTTCACACGCACTGTTTTCAGACGTAATTCGGGCATTTTACACCTCGAATTACGCCTGAAAAAATGCCCCTAATACGCCTACAAACATCTGCCCATTGCTTGCAATGGGTTTTATGATGTTCTGTTCCCACGAGGTGTAATTTTACGCATTGCTGTCAAAATACGGCACGTAAAAAGACGCCCGCAAAAAAGAAGTGCATGTCACTTCTTGGGACGTTTTTGGAGCCATTTTTCATTGACTCCATTGAAAATCCGCTCCAAAAACGGCCATAAAATACGCAGCAAAAAACACGACTTGCTACAAAAAAACGCCTGAAAATCAGGAGCTGTTTTCGCCTGAAAATAGCTAAGTATTTTCAGACGTTTTTGGTCACTGCGTGTGAAAATACCCTAAGATTAGTTAAGCCAGGGCAGCAGCATGATCTGCACATGCACGTCCTCCATAGGCAGATGGATTGTCCATTAGAAAGTCAATGTTGTCTTGACATAGTTAGGCTGGGTTCACACGTGGCGGAATTTCACTTAAATTCCGCTGCGGACACTCCGCAGCGTTAATCCGCAGCGGAGCCGTTTCTCCATTGACTTCCACTTTAATTTAGCAGTGTTCGTTTAGACGATGCGTAAAATTCCGCTGCGGAGCATAGGCTGCGGAGCGGAATTTGGTGTCCGCAGCATGCTCTGTCTGTTGCGGAGCAGTGGCGGACTCATGGCGGAATTTCTCCATTGACTTCAATGGAGATTCTAATTTCTGCAATGAAGTCCGCAGCTGTCATGCACATGTTATGTGTGCTGCGGATGCGTCTTGCTTTTTTAACTTGACATTTCTTCATTCTGGCTGGACCTATGTATTTCTAGGTCTACAGCCAGACTGAGGAAGTCAATGGGGCTCCCGAAATGACGGGAGCGTTGCTAGGACACGTCTGTAAATAGTCACTGTCCAGGGTGCTGAAAGAGTTAAGCGATCGGCAGTTACTGTTTCTGCACCCGGGACAGTGACTACCGATCCCAATATACAGCAACCTGTAAAAAAATATAAGTTCATACTTACCGAGAACTCCCTGCTTCTGTCTCCAGTCCGGCTTCCCAGGATGACGTTTCAGTCTAAGTGACGGCTGCAGCCAATCACAGGCCAAGCACAGGCTGCAGCGGTCACATGGACTGGCGCGTCATCCAGGGAGGTCGGGCTGGATGCCGAAAGAGGGACGCGTCACCATGACAACGGCCGGTAAGTATGAAATTCGTTTACTTTCACTAGGGAAAGTGCTGTCCCTTCTCTCTATGCTGCACTGATAGGGAGAAGGGAAGCACTTTTCCCGCAGTCCGCAGCAGCTAGTCCGCATCAATTTTCTGCACATTTTGGGCAGATCCGCAGCCGTAATCCGCAACCCGGATTAGGTGCGGCATTGATGCGGACAGTTGCGGAGGAAATCCGCCACGTGTGGCCATGCCCTTAGGGTATGTTCACACGCAGTGACCAAAAACGTCTGAAAATAAGGAGCTGTTTTCAGGCAAAAACAGCTCCTGATTTTCAGGCATTTTTGTAGCAACTCACGTTTTTTGCGGTGTATTTTACGGCCGTTTTTGGAGTTGATTTTCAATGGAGTCATTGAAAAACGGCTCCAAAAACATCACAAGAAGTAACATGCACTTCTTTCTCGCGGGCGTCTTTTTACGCCCCGTATTTTGACCGCGACGCGTAAAATTACACCTCGTGGGAACAGAACACCGTAAAACCCATTGCAAGCAATGGGCAGATGATTGTAGGCATATTAGGAGCGTTTTTCAGGCGTAATTCGAGGCGTAAAATGCCTGAATTACTTCGGAAAACAGTGCAGGTGAACATATCCCTAGGGTGCAGTGACGCAACAGATTTTGTTGCAGAGAATTCCTACGACTAAAAATCTGTTCCATTCATCTGAATGCAACAAAATCTGCTGCGTGTGACTGCACCCTTAGAGATAATGAGACTGGTGGCATGGTCCATAACTACACGACCCCAAAGAAGCTGCCGTCTCCTCCCCAGAGCCACAACCAGGGTGAACCTTTACACCGTGCAGCACAGGAAGGCTAATCTCCCCAACCATGCCAAAACCATCCACCAGCTTCTCTCCTCCCATAACCCCCACCACTAGACACCACTGGGGCACATAAGAGGATCGGTTATGGCACAGATCCTCACTTAAACAAGGGGGGCAACATTAAAAAAAGAGCAATAAAAATAAAACCACATAAAGCAATATGAATATCTACACCTTGATGTGTATTGTCATGAATGAGAAAATGCAAAGGAGAAGATAATGGCTCAAAAAATAGACAAATACAAAAACAATGACAATGGTTTTTCTTTTCTTTTTTTCTAGCATTAATGTACATGTATATATAATTCTAACTACTATGCAATGTGTGAACTGTCTTCTACACCTTGAACTAGTTCAAATGCTCTGTTTTGTACTTTTGTATAACATGCTTATAAAATAAAAATCTATGATTTAAAAAAAAAAACACAGCAAAAATGAATGTAAAGCCTTATTCACACGAGTGTGCTGCGTTTTGCGCGCGTTGCAGTTCCGTGTGTCATCAGTGAATGGTGCGTGGCTGTATGATTTTCACGCATATGCCATCCTTATGACACGCGGTTTTGATGGTTAGAAAAAGAAATTAAAGAAGTGCTTTTTTTCCCTTCATTTCTTTATCTACTTTTGAGTGAATCACGCGTGACACACGGAAGTGCTTCCGTGTGCCGTGCGCGATTTTCACGCACCCATTGACGTCAATGGGTGCGTGATGCGCGAAAAATGGCCACTTCTCCATCTGGGCATCTGGGCACACTATTTTCTGGCCACTCAATGTTATAAAGGCCAATAGCTATAATTCTACAATGTCATATATCCTTTGACACTTTTCATTTTAAGCCTTAATAACATGGATAAGGGTACGCTGCTCCTAATCGCCAGCTGTATGACCTAGACCAGAGACATGTCCCGACACCCAAGGTACACATCCCTCCACCAAATGCCACCAAGTGTATGTAAAGTCCACAAAATAGAACCACTGTGGTAATCCATTCAGGGATTTGGTATATGCCTTATAGATTCATGGTTCGAACAGTACCCAAAATATAAGTCATAAAAAAGTGAAGGCAGCACTCCAAATGAAGAAATTAAAATGAATAGTTCCATGTATTTTACCCACTGCAATGTTTCAGTTCCAAACAGAATTATTTTTCTATCTTGAGAAAGGTTTCTATTTGGAGCTAAAATATTGCAGTGGGTAAATGAATGGATTTAGTCACTTAAAGTGCTGCCATCTTCTCTTTTTTTCTGCATTAAATTTATTTTGTTTGTTTCTAAGTACACATATGTGTGAGATCTGGTAATTTGGAAACGTCAGTAATCCAGCACCCCGACAGTCTGAATGTGTAGGATTATTCGATTTTTTTTTTATACCTATTATCTTTTTTGCAGTATTCTTATGTTATATAATAATTTTATTTTCCAGTTTTTTGGTGGAGACATCTTTAAACATCATAATAGATCCTGGGCCCCAACACAAAATCTGTAACAAGGCCCCCAAGTGTCACTTGCCATCAGGAGTTGGGTGGGCCCTATCAGTTGGGCCCTATCAGGCACCAGGGTAAGATGTGACTAGAACCTCTGCCACCTCTATGGTTATGCCCCTCATACCAGACTAATATGGTTTGGGATGTCACAATTTCTGCTTATTTACATTAAAAGCTATGTGATTTGTTTGAGAAGCAAAGAATATTAATAAATATATACTCCATATTGTCATAGTAAGACTCCAGACATCGTAATGTGAAATATTACACAATTACTCCCACAAAGATGGTAAAAAAGACAATACAATATATTAATGACAATACTTTTTTATTCTCATCAATTCCTATGGTAAGGAGCTCTATAACAGGTAACATGGTGAGTACAACCCAAGAGCTGGTCTATATTCAGGCTCGCAGTGTTATATCCATTTAGCAGCTTCACCAGTCCATAGAAATGCTGAGAGAAAGAGAACGTATTGTCCAGGCCTGTGTCCATTATCGCAGGAGGTGCGACCAACAAAGTTTATCATGGAACTGGTGAAGAAATAGATTTTGTATCTTTTAATATTTCTGTTTGACACAATTTGTAGTCTTTTAGCAGGAACATCTTTAGTTCTGCGCAATTCCATTCAAGTCATACACACTGTATTTATAGAAGGCCTTTGAGGAAAGTCTTTTTAGGTTTATAGTAATGTCCTGTGAGGTTAACAACCTGCCTCTCTCTCCATATAAAGGTTTTCCAGGTTGGATATCCTTAAGTCCATAGTAAGATAGCAATGTATCCATTAGAGAGTCAAGAAATGCCGTGTTTCCATCATGTCTTCCAGTATTGATGTCCTTTTCTTTTTCTATTCAGTAAATTCCCAATTCAGAATTAAGATTTCCAGATCTTCCAAGGAGGTGAGTAGAAAGTAAACCTTTCAGAACATCTAAGCTTCCATCTGGGATCAAAGTGTATCCTGGTAAGAAGAGGACAAGCACATTATTTAGTATAAAACGGTCACTATGTAATAAATCTGTCACTTCAATCCCCCCAACCGCCCCATAATCAATAAGACCCTGTTTACTTACCACCACTTTACTTTGATGGATTCTGTATTACACTTCTGCAAATAGTATGTGTGTTGAGAATCTTTATTTGCTAGACTGTCAGGAGACATTAGTACTACAAGGAAGAAGGGGAAGGTCTGTAGTGGTAGAATATCGGGTCTCCTTCCTTGGAAATGTCAGTGCCAAAAAGAGCCGCTCTCATAGCTATATTTTGACAGATCGCAGTCTGTTCTAATAAGGATTCATCGAGCTTGCTCAGGCCACTTTTCAGTTGTTACTGGAGTTCTAGTTCTCCACAGTCATTTTGAGCGTCAATGTTTAAGTAGATGGAATATAGGAAGGATTAGTAGACTGGTGATGATTCCTCTAGATACTTGTTACAGTATTCCAGGGTCCTCCCAGCAATTCCAGGATCCTTCTAACCTTCTCATCTTGTACAGCTATATCCCTCAAAACATCAATCAGTTCATTTTTGAGGAGCTTGTAATTTTGCTTGTGTCTTGTTGAGCTTTCACGATATTCGTTGTTGTTTATCAGACGTGTAAGCTTCATCTCAACATATTCCTGACAAATAGCAGTCAAGGAACTAGAAAGAAATCTGATGAGCCAAGGCATTTTCATCAGTATTAAGTCAGAGCAATCGACCAACTAACCAACCAACCAACCGACAAAAAAGTCACTGAGAAAACTGGGGAAGAGACAGTAACCAGTAGGCATTCCGCTATGACATCACATGACTTGCTATGACGTCACCTTAGCAACCAGGTGGCGGAACTTTCTGCCAGTTGGTTGTCAATTTATTAAAGGGAAATGACACTTAAAAATGGATTGGCTACCACTTGATGTCTCTATCGGTTCTCTAACTGTACATTGTAAAGGCTAATTACGTAATTACGGACCCATTAATTTCTATTGGCCCACGGACACCTTTTAGTATATTTACTGATGGGTGTCCGAGCTGAAAAAATTATAGAACCTGTCCTATTCTTGTCCGTAATTACGGCACTGACTCTCCAATGTGCATCCGTAAACTGTCCGTATTTACGGAAGCGTTGCTATGCAACATGTTGGTGACAACATTTGCAGCCTCCCTCTTTTTTTACGGATCCGTATATACAGATCAAATACGGATGCAATACGACCGTTTATATGGACGAATTGCAGATGACTACGGATCCGTATTTACGGACAGTATTTACAAACAGATGAAAATACGGCCGTGTGCATGGGGCCTAACCTATTACTATCAATTTATGTGTTAGCCATATATTACTTATCTTCTCCTATAAAGGAGTCCGGTGCACACAGTCATGCTGCAGGTAACTCCAGTCCAGGGTGGTAAAGACACAAGAAATAATACATCAGGAGACATAAATAAAATAATAATAAAGGATATACTGTGTAGTTTAAAATCACTAAGAAATTCGCTAATGTAAAATAATGTAATAACTGGAGTTTCAATTCTGTAGACCAGGGGCGTTGCTAGGGTCTTAAAAGATCAGGGGCACAAGCCCCGAAACCTATATTTACCCCCCCCCCCCCCCCCCATACAGATGTAGCCTTCTTTACTCTGTCTTGTAATGCAATAAATAAACAATGGCTAGATCTCTTATCTTGACTTTTCAATGGCTTTTGTTGTGTAATATCACGCTGCAGGAAGTTATCAGAATCAAGATAAAGATGGCTACATCCGTATGTATGTAAAAAGAAATAAATTTTTACATACATATTGGAGATAGCATATGTATAAGACTAAGGCTCCTATAGCTACACCACTGGATAGAATTGGATGCATTGTCTCAGCAGAAAATATCACACATGATATGCTTAGATACAGGGCCCCAGCAGACAGTATCACACATAATAGGCTTAGATACATGGCCCCAGCACACAGTATCACACATGATATGCTTAGATACATGGCCCCAGCAGACAGCATCACACATGATATAATTTGGGCTCATTCAGATGAGCGTGATTGTCGCCCGTGTGTTGTACGTTGAAACAACGCACAGCACACAGACCCATGGATTACAATGGGGCTATTCTCACATGCATGAGTTTTCACACAGCGAGTGTCCGTTGCCTGAAACTCACTGCATGTCTTATATTAGTGCGTTTTCATGCACCTAGTCGCTCATTGAAGTCAATGGGTGCTTGAAAACCACGGACAGCACTCAGATGACATCCGTGTGCATGTTTCACGCATCAAATACACTGAAAAAAAAGTGCTTGCGAGTGCGTGAAAAACAAAATGCAATGCACACGACTAGATTTACGCGCGATTTTAACGCACGTAAATCTGTCACGCTCCTGTAAATGTAGCCTTAGATACAGCGCCTCAGCAGTAAGTATCCATGTACTAACCCTCACGGGTAAATTTGGCATTTCTGGGGCCCCAAGCAAAGTTATGTCTCGGGGCTCTTATCAAAGACATCTGTAGAGCGTTCCCCACACAATGCCCCCTGTATATAGTGTCACAACCCCCCTGTATTTTTTCACACACAGTCCCCCTGCCATACATCCCCTTTGTAGACAGTGCCATGCAGTCCCCTGTAGGTAGTCCCACATACCCACCTTGTCTCAGTATTACACATGATAGACAGATACAGTGCCCCAGCAGTCGGTATCACACATGATAGACTTAGATACGGTGCCCCAGCAGACAGTATCACAAATGATAGGCTTAGATACATGGCACCAGTAGACAGTATCACACGCAGTAAGTATCCTTGCAGTGGCGTAGTTATAGGGGTCGCAGCGGTCGCAGTTGCGACCGGGCCCTTAAGCCTGGGGGGCCCACGGGCCCCCATTGACATACAGCATGCAAATAAATTTTCTGTGCCGGTTACGGTAACATGGTACACTTAGTGTACCATGTGACCGTGTTGTCACGTGACACGTCTTCCAGCCAGTGCAGTGGAAGAGTCGGTGCGGAGGACTCCAGGTGAGCTGCAGAGTCTGTTTTGTAATGTGTGGTGTTGTATTGTGCGTTCTTGTAATGTTATGTGTTGTGTTGTGTTGTGTTGTGTTGTGTTGTCTTGTAATGTGTTGTATTGTGCTGTTTGCGGTGGAGAGGGAGGCCCGTTAAATGACAGTCCCCCCTTCTCTCTACACCGCAAACTGCACATTACAACACAATACATTACAAACTGTGAGTAGCGTTTCCCTGGGGGGTCGTGTAAAGACCTCTGGGGGGTTGCGAGTCACTCACCGAGGTTCCGATTCCATTCAATGCTGGAGCAAGGAGCTCATGTCTCCTTGCTCCAGCATTCACTGTGCCCTGAGCTGCTCGACGCAGACAGGCGGGATGTAGCGACATCATCGCGCCTGTCTGCGCCGAGTCACTCATAGCACACACCGGAGGAGGCGAAGGAACGGGGATAGTAATTATGCTATTTTTCTATTTTGCACATATGGGAGGCATTATACTGCATGGGAGGACTGATATGGCATGGGGGCTGATAAGATGGGGGAGTATACTGTATGGGGAGCTGATATGGTGGTATTATACTGTATGGGGGCTGATATGGGGGGCACTATACTGTATTGGGAGCTGATATAGGGGGCATTATACTGTATTGGGAGCTCATATGGGGGCATTATATTGTATGGGAAGCTCAGATGTGGGGAATTATACTGTATGGGGGCATTATACTGTATGGGGGCCGCTATGTAGGGCATTATACTGTGGGGGCTGTTATGTGGAGCATTATACGGTATGGGGCTGTTATGGGGGCATTATACTGTATGGGGCATTATATTGTGTGGGGCAGCTATGGGAGCATTATACTATGTGGGGGCATTATACTATGGGGGCTGTTGGGCAAAGCGTCTGGGCATAGGCGTGCGCAGGGGTCTGATGATGGTGGTGTTGGGGAGGGATAGGGGGGCACAAACTGAATTCTTGCACCTGGGCCCATGAGCCTTTAGCTACGCCCCTGTATCCTTGTACCAACATATGTTCACCCCCCCCAAAAAAAAAATGTGAGTGCGTATATGTATATACAGGGTGGGCCATTTATATGGATATACCTAAATAAAATGGGAATAGTTGGTGATATTAACTTCCTGTTTGTGGCATATGAGTATATGGGAGGGGGGAAACTTTTTAAGCTGGGTGTTGACCATGGCGGCCATTTTGAAGTCGGCCATTTTTTATCCAACTTTAGTTTTTTCAATGGGAAGAGGGTCATGTGACACATCAAACTTATCGAGAATTTCATAAGAAAAACAATGGTGTGCTTGGTTTTAACGTTACTTTATTCTTTCATGAGTTATTTACAAGTTTCTGACCACTTATAAAATGTGTTCAAAGTGCTGCCCATTGTGTTGGATTGTAAATGCAACCCTCTTCTCCCACTCTTCACACACTGATAGCAACACCGCAGAAGAAATGCTAGCACAGGCTTCCAGTATCCGTAGTTTCAGTTGCTGCACATCTCGTATCTTCACAGCATAGACAATTGCCTTCAGATGACCCCAAAGATAAAAGTCTTAAGGGGGTCAGATCGGGAGGCATTTCTTCTGTGGTGTTGCTATCAGTGTGTGAAGAGTGGGAGAAGAGGGTTGCATTGACAATCCAACACAATGGGCAGCACTTTGAACACATTTTTTGAGTGATCAGAAACTTGTAAATAACTCATGAAAGAATAAAGTAACGTTAAAACCAAGCACACCATTGTTTTTCTTGTGAAATTCTCGATAAGTTTGATGTGTCACATGACCCTCTTCCCATTGAAAAAACTAAAGTTGGATACAAAATGGCCGACTTCAAAATAGCCGCCATGGTCAACACCCAGCTTGAAAAGTTTCCCCCCCTCCCATATACTAATGTGCCACAAACAGGAAGTTAATATCACCAACCATTCCCATTTTATTTAGGTGTATCCATATAAATGGCCCACCCTGTACATGTGTGCGTGTGTGTGTGTGTGTGTGTGTGTGTGTGTGTGTGTGTGTGTGTGTGTACGTACATATATATATATATATATATATATATATATGTATATATATACATATATATATATATATACACTAGTCCTTCTCAATGAATTAGAATATCATCAAAAAGTTAACTTATTTCAGTAATTCAATTCAAAAAGTGAAACTCATTATATAGATTCATTACATACAGAGTGATCTATTTCCAGCATTTTTTTCTTTTAATGTTGATGATTATGGCTAACAGTTAATGAAATCCCCAAATTTAGTCTCTCAGAAAATTAGAATATTATATAAGCCCAATTTCAAAAATTATTTTTAATACCAAAATGTTGGCCCAATGAAAAGCATGTACAGTATATGCACTCAATACTTGGTCGGAGCTCCTTTTGCATGAGTTACAGCATCAATGCGGCGTGGCATGGAGGCGATCAGCCTGTGGCACTGCTGAGGTGTTATCAATGCGGCGTGGCATGGAGGCGATCAGCCTGTAGCACTGCTGAGGTGTTATCATTGCGGCATGGCATGGAGGTGATCAGCCTGTGGCACTGCTGAGGTGTTATCAATGCGGCGTGGCATGGAGGCGATCAGCCTGTAGCACTGCTGAGGTGTTATCATTGCGGCATGGCATGGAGGCGATCAGCCTGTGGCACTGCTGAGGTGTTATTAATGTGGCGTGGCATGGAGGCGATCAGCCTGTGGCACTGCTGAGGTGTTATGGAAGCCCAGGTTGCTTTGATAGCGGCCTTCAGCTCATCTGCATTGTTGAGTCTGATGTCTCATCTTCCTCTTGACAATACACCATAGATTCTCTATGGGGTTTAGGTCAGGCGAGTTTGCTGGCCAATCAAGCGCAGTGATACTGTGGTTATTAAACCAGGTATTGGTACTATTGGCAGTGTGGGCATGTGCCAAATCCTGCTGGAAAATTAAATCAGCATTTCCATAAAGCTTGTCAGCAAATCGAAGCATGAAGTGCTCTAAAACGTCCTGGTAGACGGCTGCGTTGTCTCTGGACTTGATATATGGACATGGGCCCTGTATCTAAGCCTACCACAAGGCAGGCTTAGATACAGGACTACAGGACCCCAGCAGGCAGTAATGATGTTATATCAAAAGAATTATGAGAAAATAGACATGGACCACACAATCCACTATGTGTACGTTGATCTGAGCCGCTAGGCATCATTTATAAACATGAACATACTAGGTTCTTTGTTAACATTTTGATCAAACTGCATAAGCCCGCTTGCCACTTCACAGCGACCTCTTTCAAAGTGGGTCCCTACTCTATCGGTTGCAGCACCGCATGGCAGCCACTGCCACCGCAGCACCGCTCCTGCAGAGGTAGCAACCCAGGGGCCCAAAAGCACAGATTCTATCAGGCTGTGCCAAGCCTCCTTGACTCTTGGCTGCGTCCCCCCACAAATGCAGCACCACAGCCACAGGCACCACCCCACAGCACCACAACATGTGAACAGATGGAATAAGCTCACCTTACCATGCGCCCCCAGTGGCCAACTAAGAGCACAAGTAAGAGCAGAAACACTTATGAGGACATTCCTTGAATTAAAATCAGCTTGAGGATAGACTATACTTTATTAAAAGCATTATGAGAAAATAGACATGGACCGTACAATCCACAATGTATAGGTTGATCTGATCCGCTAGGCATAATTTATAAACATGAACATGAGGTCCTGTGATAACATTTTGATCAAACTGTATAAGCCCACTTGCCACTTCATGGCGACCTCTTTTAAAGTGGGTCCCTACTCTATCGGTTGCAGGACCGCATGACGACCACCGCCACCGCAGCACCGCACCTTATGATGTTACACTTACCCAGCTCTTTGGTGCAGCTAATGTCCCGACACCATCCAGCGTCGTGACATCATGCGCGGCGCACAGCGTCGTGATGCGAGAAGACCCTTGTATAGGGAGTCGCCCGGGGATCCTGGGCACCGGGCCAAAGATCTGGGGCCTGGGCCCCGGAGGTCCGGTGCTAGCGACGCCCCTGATGCAGACACACAATAATATCTTAGGTTTTTTTATATGCCATATAAAAACAGTAAACTGATACTTTACATAACATATTTCTGCACATTTTAATGACACAATACCGGCATTTCTATTTTCTTGTAAAACATATCATAGTGGAAAATATTAAACAAGTTTGGCATTTATCTGGAAAACTTTGGGCACCCTGTCATTCAATATTTAGTAAGGCCCCATGGACACGACCGTAGATTTCGTCCGTAATTACGAAGCGTAATTACGGACCCATTAATTTCTATGGCCAACAGATATCTTCCCGTATATTTACAGGAAGGAGCCGTGCCGTAGAAACCTTCCATAAAAAATAGGACATGTTCTATTTTTTTATTTTACGGACCATGCTCCCATACTTTATAAAGGGAGCAAGGCCAGCAAATGCAGACAGCTGTCCGCGGCTGGCCATGCCCATAATCACGGACTGTGGTTTTAGGCACGGTCATGTGCATGGGGCCTTATACCCCCTTTGGCAGCTATAAGCCTCTAAAAGGTTTTGGTAGCCAACTAAACAGTCTTTGACCCAGATGTACTAAGAATGGAGTTTTTTATGGCAGTCTTAGGACCAGTTCACACTGAGTTTTTTGGTGCTGGTTGTGACTCAGTAACCGCATTGGAATCAGCGCCAAAAAACGACCCGAAAACTGCCCACCATCTATTTTAATGAAAGGTGGAGGCGGTTTTCTCCCGCACGCACTTTTAGCCACTCGCTGGGAAAAGAAAGCAACATGCTCTTTCTACCCACAGTTCCGTGTCTGACCTCCCAATAAAATCAATGGGAGGCAGAGAATTGTTTTTCGCTGAGTTTTTTGCCCGCGGCACTCAATGGCCGCAGCAGGATCGTGCAGGCAGGTAAAAATCTGCCTCAAAATTCCTGAAGGAATATACACATGTATGTTAGAGAACTGTATCATTTCCTATTCTATAAATAAATTATTAAAACAACAAAAAGTGGATAACCTTCAGTACTGTGAAATTTCATTTAAGTTGTTCATACGGAATTTATAGAAGGCCTTTGAGGAAAGTCTCTAAAAATATTGTATTAGGGTATATTCACACTGGGTGGATAAGCTGCAGATTTTCCGCAGCGAATTTCATTGCGGAAAATCAGCAGCGTATTACTTTAGAAGCAAAGTGGATGAGATCTGAACAAATCCCATTCACACGTTGCAGAAAAAATCAGCTGAGAAAACCTGCATAAACTTACCCCCGGGCGTTGTCATAGCGACAGCTCCTTGTTCTCCCAGTTGTTCTCCAAGCAACTCGGCCTCCTAGGATAACGTTTCATCCCATGTGACTGCTGTAGCCAATCACAGGCTGTAGTAGTCACGTGGGTTGCAGCGTTATCACAGGAGGCCGGACTGCACGGACGACAAAGGGATGCTTTGCTATAGTGAAGAAAGTGAAGGTAAGTATTGGCTTTTTTTCAGCTGTTTTCCGCAGCAGTGACTCTGGCCAAAAATCGGCACCACAATTGGGTGCGGTTTTTCGGCTGGAATTCCCTGCAGGTTGTAGGTCAGATACACTTGCAGCATCCCAGAAGATACCATTCTGGTTCCCTGTTATTTGTATGTCATGCATTGTATGTGTTTTACATGTCTTTATTATTTTTCACACAGTGTGCTGTTCACCAGCTGAAGAGAAGGATGAAGGTATCAGTGGGGAGCCACTAGAGGGTGCATTGTACATCTAGCATTGTTTGAAAAGGGGGTGGAGCCTGGCTACTGCCCTAGAGCCTCACTCTGACGCTGTCTCACAGTCTACACAGAGGAGTCGGGTCGTGTCTGTGAGGAGACAGACATGTCTGCTAGCTGCTCTGACACAGCAGATTAATACAATCCTTTCAACTGGCAACAGGTCTCAGCACCTGCAGCCCAATGCAAGAGGAGGAACAGTAAGGAGATTGTAACCAGCATATCATCTCTATCATCACCACAGCAAGTATTATTTAGCTGAAAAGCTGTCTGTCTGTTTCTGAGGAGAAGTCTATATAATATTGGGCCTCAGAACTCCTGCTGGCGCTGTTACCGGTTCTGCCGCACGCCACAATTAATATAAGAAGTGTCTATCAAGTCACTCAACTACAACCCTCATCACTGAGAAAAGTGAGTTCATTTATTACACACGCTGCTGGAAAAGTGAATGATTTCTAGATATAGCTGGACAATTGAAACCCTCATTGGTCACCCACTGGTCCCTTCTTCCCCTCAACTGCTGAAGTGGACAGAAGATAACGTGCCTCCATTTTGGAAGACTGTATAAAGTTCTTCAGTAAACGTGAGTTATTCAAATCCCCTGTGTCGTCTGGTCCCTGCACTGCATAACATCAAGGGCACCCCACATACCACCTTGCCAGGCGGACACATACTACTACCACCATCACGGGAGTTGCTACGGGGGAAAAGACTATCACCACCATCATCCATAGTGCAGCCCCCCTGTCACTGTGCCAGCCCGAGAAGGAGCGAGGGAGGAGAGGTAGAGATTCCTACAGATACCTCAGGCCATACACCGTGCACTTCACTACTGCTCCCATCCTCCTGGGAAGCTCTTCCTCGTGGTTGCTGCATATAAACTTTGGCGTCACGAACAGGATACGTTTAAATCTCATGTGGGCCCCAAACCAGAGAGACTTTGTCCCAAAGCCCTGGTCCCCACCGTACAAAGCTGCAACCGCAGCTGCAAGAGACTATTTCAGCCCCAAAAGGGGTTAAAATCACTGTTTCCCGGCAGTTCCAGCCCAAAAGGGGTTAATCCGCCATTTTACCTCACAAACTGCTGCGTCACAGTTCCATTTACCCGCTCCAGACAGGTTAACCTGCGGCGCCAGTCTAGCGCCACCATCTGGATGATTATAGGAACTCACAATATCCAGCACAGGCAAGAGGGAACGGCCGAAAACTGCTAGGCGCCGCCATCTTGGATGAGTGAAGCCTCTGCACGGCACCTCCACCGCGGATCCCCAACAACCAGCAACTCTCCCAAAAACATCACAGGAGAGCAACGGAACAGCCCGGTAACAAAGTACAGCCCAGAGGGAAGCAACAGCATACCATCGGTGAGTCCCGATTCAATTGGCCATCAAGTTAACCCCTGCTGTACCACCACCGGTGCCCAATAAAAAGCCCGGGAGCATCCTGGACATCACTCCGGACCCAATAAAAAGTCCGGGAGCACCTTTAACAAGACCCCCGACTCAGTTAAAAGTCCGGGAGCGCCAATAATAGACATTGGAAAAATTTAAAGGGACAGTAACAATGTCAGACTCAAGTGACACGGAAGAGCCCGGTCTCAGCACGGTCACTACACTGGCCATGACAGAAAGAACAACACCTGCTGCAGCACCCTGCATCATGCCGCTGTCCATGCCCTACTATGCAGGGGCCCCATGGCTGCCCCACTACAAAGGTGAACCACACACCTTAAAAGACTTTAGAAAAAAAATGCTTGCCATGTTCCGCCTCTACCCCATTCCAGAAGAACAGAAGGTAGAGATCTTAATGGGACAACTACAAGATGTGGCCCTAAAAGAAGTGGAGTCCTGGCCACGTATCCAAAAGAAGGCTGTGGATCAGATCCTGGTCCAGCTACGTACCACCTTTGAGCCCAAATCCATCTCTGAGCTCAGGATGAGGTTCATGGACAGAGTTCAGCAACCAGGTGAGACACTCCGAAATTTTGCTCTTTCCTTACAGGAGACCATGAGGGCCATGATACAAGCCGACCCCCATGAGGCTGAAAAAGCAGACAGAATCCTGAGGGAGCAGTTCATTGAAGGAGTCGCCTCAGATTCCATGAGTCATCAACTACAAATGATGTCCGTCCAGAACCCTGACAGCACCTTCCATGAGTTTAAAGAACTGGCCATAGAGGTACTAGAAAGAAGGCCCAGAAGAAGAACAGTCAGGGCTACCACCCCTCTTAAAGAGGCAGAAGAGGAACCTGCCCCAGTAGCACCACATCCAACACCTTGCAAGCCCATCACCTACCAGGCTACACAGGCTCAAATCACAGCTGGAGGAGATCAGTACCAAGATCAACTGAAACTCATTGCCAAAAGCCTGGAGCAAGTCTGCCAACGACTGGAGAATCTAGAAGCCAGCTCTCCAGTAAAATGTGAGCTGCCAACATCTAGAGACAGTTATCCAAATAGCCCTAGCAAGGGCTACCGCAATAGTCCCAACAAAACGTCGACAGATCGCTTTGATGAACATGGGAGACCTGCCTGCAGACACTGCCATAAGATAGGTCACCAAGAACGTCAATGCTGGGCGTTAAACGGACGTCTCCCGAGGCAGAGGACCATTCCTCGGGAGGAGAAATAATAGGTCCCAAAGATCCAAAATGGCTGCCACGGTTTGTCGGACCTCGTCCAGAAGTTACCATCCGCATCAATGGAGTACCATTTGCTGCCCTGCTGGATACGGGATCCCAAGTGACAACCATCCAGCAGGCCGCCTTTGAACAACACTGGAGTAGCGAGATCCTGATGCAACCTCCAGAAGCCTGGTTAGACGTCATCGCTACCAACGGCCAGTCCCTACCTCTGCACGGGTACTGGGAGCCTACTGTCCAAGTGGGAGGAGTGCACTTACCTCAGCAAGGAGTCCTCGTGATCAAAGTTAAAGATCAAGGACAACCCACAGTAATTCTGGGAATGAACATCCTAAAGCACTGCTATGGAGAAATGCTAGAGGCCCTACGACAATCCGTCCCCACGGCTTCCCAGGCTGCCCAGAAGGTAATACACAAGACCATCCGTGTACTGGCTGCCCAACAGCGATTCACCAACGCCAGAGGAGAGATCTGCAGAGCTCGCATCAAGGACCACCATCCAGTAACCCTAAAACCTGGCACAGAAACACTGCTATGGTGTCGGGCCCGTTCAGGCCTACAAGGACTTGACTACCAAGCCCTAGTGGAACCAATACCACTAGATGAACATCCAATGGTTATGGCTGCCCGAAGTTTAGTGACTGTGGTCGAAGGGAAAGTACCCATCCGTCTTCTCAACTTAGGAGACCATTCAGTAACCCTGAGGAAGTACTACCCTGTAGCACAGCTGTCCCAACTCAGTGTGCAAGACCTGGTGGACATTCCAACTGTCACCGCTAAACAGGCTGCACAGCAACTAAAGACGTCAGAAGAAGCACCAGAAACACCCTGGTGGGGAGAAATCCATGTGGGAACTGCAACAACACCTGCCTACCAGATCCAAGGAGTACTTGAAGTGGCTCAGGATAACCATGAAGCCTTCAGTAAGCATCCTCTGGACCATGGGAGAGCCAAAGACATTGAGCACACTATTCCCACTGGTACTCATCCTCCCATTAAGGAAAGACACAGGCCTATACCACCTGCCCTATACCAAGACGTGAAGCAGATGGTCCACGACATGAAAGAGGCTAAAGTCATCCAAGAAAGTCACAGCCCCTGGGCTGCACCACTAGTTCTTGTCAGGAAGAAAGATGGCAACCTTCGCTTCTGTGTGGATTACAGAAAAATTAATAACATTACCCACAAGGATGCCTATCCTCTTCCAAGGATTGAAGAATCTCTGACAGCCCTGGGATCAGCTGCCTACTTCTCTACACTGGATCTCACAAGTGGTTACTGGCAAGTACCAATGTCTCCAGCTGATAGGGAGAAGACAGCCTTCACCACCTCAATGGGCTTATTCGAGTTCAATTGCATGCCCTTCGGACTGTGCAATGCTCCTGGAACATTCCAAAGGCTGATGGAAAGATGCCTAGGTCACAGGAACTTTGAGACTGTGCTCCTATACCTGGATGACGTCATAGTCTACTCCAAGTCCTATGAAGATCATCTCAAGCATCTAGCTGAAGTGTTCCAGGTCCTAATCAAAAATGGCTTAAAAATCAAACCCTCCAAGTGTCACCTCCTCCAACCTCAAGTCCAGTACTTGGGACATATAGTGAGCGCAGAAGGCATAAAGCCAGATCCTGAGAAGATAGCTGCTGTCCACAGTTGGCCTACACCTACCACTGTGAAGGAAGTAAGAAGCTTTCTCGGATTTGCCGGGTACTACCGGAGATTCATTCCTCATTTTGCCCGCATCGCTGAACCGCTACAAGAACTCTTGAGGGGGCACCCTAAAGAACACTTGAAGAGGAGAATTCCCATTAACTGGAAAGAAGAACAAGAAATTGCCTTCCAGTTACTAAAAAGATTATTGACTGAACCACCCATTCTGGGCTACCCAGATTACAGCCTGCCCTTCCATCTTTACACAGATGCAAGCAACCAAGGACTTGGTGCAGTGCTGGCCCAACAACAAGGAGACAAAGAAAGAGTGATCGCCTATGCAAGTAGAGCACTCAAAGGAGCTGAAAGAAACGATCAGAACTATAGTTCCTTCAAGCTGGAGTTCCTTGCATTGGTCTGGGCCGTCACAGAGAAGTTTAAGGACTACCTTGCCGCTTCTTCCTTCACTGTCTTCACAGATAACAACCCGCTAGCACACCTGAACACCGCAAGGCTGGGAGCCTTAGAACAGAGATGGGCTTCACGATTAGCAAATTACAACTTCGTGGTCAAATACAGAACAGGCAAGTCCAACATCAATGCGGATGCCTTGTCCCGCCTGCCTACAGGAGAAGACCCGGAGAATCCTGATGATGACAACCACAAAGAGGAAGTAGAGATGCCTGCATTCTACAACCGCTTTGCAGATCCTGATGCTATCAACAACAAAACCCAGGTACATTGTTCTTCCCAACAGGCCAAGAAGCAGTCACCAGAACAAGAACAATGGGCCCTGTTGCAAGCTGAGAGCAGAGTGATTGGAGATATCCTAGACTACCTGGATACCAAAAAAATACCCATTAGAATCCGCCGAGGCAACACAAACCCAGAACTACTTCGCCTTTGGAGACAAAGGAAACGTCTCTTTGAAGAGAATGGTCTGCTGCTGAGGAGAGTGCTGGATCCCATCACCAGTAATCGGCTGCACCAAATTGTCATCCCAAGGAGAGATGCCAAAGTTGTCCTTGAGGCATACCACAACAAGTCTGGACACTTTGGAGTTCAAAAGACAGAAGCTACAATTCGCAGAAGATTCTATTGGATCGGAATTAGAGGTGATGTCGAGAAATGGTGTCAAGAATGTACTGCTTGTGCCTTAGCAAGAGGAGAGAAGCCAAACCAAAAGGCCCCTCTGCATCCTATCGTGAGTCATCGACCGCTGGAGATCGTGGCCATCGACCATGTGAAAATGGAGCCAAGTAGAACAGGATACACCTATGCCATGACCATCATCGACCATTACACCAAATTCACAGTCGCAGTACCAGTAAAGGACTTGACAGCAAAGACCACCGCTGCAGTCTTCCTAAAAACTTTCCTTCTACCCTATGGCTGTCCTGAGAAGATCTTGACAGATAGAGGTTCTGCATTTGAATCCCAACTATTTCAGGAACTTTGTCAGCTGTACAACTGTAAGAAACTAAGAACAACCGCTTACCATCCCCAAGGAAATGGGTTGTGTGAGAAGATGAACCAGATTCTGATTGAGATGCTCAGAACTTTACCGCCTCATCAGAGAGCTGTCTGGCCAAATCATTTGCCTGAGTTGGTGTACATCTACAACAACACTATGCAAGCCTCCACAGGTTACACCCCATACTTCCTATTGTTCGGAAGACAAGGAAAGCTGCCTTCAGACATTTCATTGAATGTGTCCGTTCCAGATGACTTGAACCCTCTACCAACCACAGAGTGGGTGAGTGAACACCAAAGACGCATGGCTGATGCAAATGAAATTGTTGAAGCTAGGATGGAAGAAGCGAGAAAGAAGCAACAACAGGATTATGACCAACATGCTAATGCTAAACCCTTTCAAGTTGGAGACCTTGTCTGGTTGAAAAACTTTCAAAGAACCAGCAAATTGGACACTAAGTGGGAAAGAATCCCTTATACCATCAAGGCTATCCCATACCAAGGAACAGATATCTATGAGATCCAAAGAGATGGTAAACAACCGCAAATTGTCCACCGTAACAGGCTTAAACTGTGCCTACAAGATCAACAGTTGCCTACCATTGAACAGGAAATATCAATTGAAGAACCAGTTGCAATTGATCTACCAGAAGTAACTGAAGCTATTGAAGCAACAACTACTGAGTCCTCAACTCAAGAGCAACACTTGGACATAAAGAACCCACTGAGTTGGTGGTTTACCCCAATTTTGTCATTCCTTGCACCTGATCCTACACCTACAGTGTCTACAACTCACACAGAGGACAGATCACATCATGTACCTGCTGTTGTTGTACCTGAACCTGTCAGGAGATCAGAGAGAACCACTAAAGGAGTGAAACCAGTTCGCTATAGGGATTGAATATAATTGCAAGTAGGGAACAAGAAAGACTCTTATGTTCTAGAGCCCCTTCTTCATTTCTTCATTTATTCCTATCCAAGTTAGGCCGAAGCCTACCAACCCTTGTTACGTTCAAGAGGGAATATCCCCATAGACTCTGACGTACCAGAGCCCCTCATATCCTAAGTGCCATAAACTGTTGGACACTGCCGCTCATCTTAACTTGAGACTTCTGCCCCTCATCTTCCAACTGTTACAGAAGAAATCTTCGCCCCTATTCCCCCTTCGTGAGTCAAGAATACAGGAATACAATGTTATTAAGATGTTTGCATTTCATGTTAACCCTTTTTACATCTTTTAGGCTGTTCATATCCAAGAAAACGACGAGGACGTCTTGTCTTAAGTCCGGGAGTATGCAGCATCCCAGAAGATACCATTCTGGTTCCCTGTTATTTGTATGTCATGCATTGTATGTGTTTTACATGTCTTTATTATTTTTCACACAGTGTGCTGTTCACCAGCTGAAGAGAAGGATGAAGGTATCAGTGGGGAGCCACTAGAGGGTGCATTGTACATCTAGCATTGTTTGAAAAGGGGGTGGAGCCTGGCTACTGCCCTAGAGCCTCACTCTGACGCTGTCTCACAGTCTACACAGAGGAGTCGGGTCGTGTCTGTGAGGAGACAGACATGTCTGCTAGCTGCTCTGACACAGCAGATTAATACAATCCTTTCAACTGGCAACAGGTCTCAGCACCTGCAGCCCAATGCAAGAGGAGGAACAGTAAGGAGATTGTAACCAGCATATCATCTCTATCATCACCACAGCAAGTATTATTTAGCTGAAAAGCTGTCTGTCTGTTTCTGAGGAGAAGTCTATATAATATTGGGCCTCAGAACTCCTGCTGGCGCTGTTACCGGTTCTGCCGCACGCCACAATTAATATAAGAAGTGTCTATCAAGTCACTCAACTACAACCCTCATCACTGAGAAAAGTGAGTTCATTTATTACACACGCTGCTGGAAAAGTGAATGATTTCTAGATATAGCTGGACAATTGAAACCCTCATTGGTCACCCACTGGTCCCTTCTTCCCCTCAACTGCTGAAGTGGACAGAAGATAACGTGCCTCCATTTTGGAAGACTGTATAAAGTTCTTCAGTAAACGTGAGTTATTCAAATCCCCTGTGTCGTCTGGTCCCTGCACTGCATAACATCAAGGGCACCCCACATACCACCTTGCCAGGCGGACACATACTACTACCACCATCACGGGAGTTGCTACGGGGGAAAAGACTATCACCACCATCATCCATAGTGCAGCCCCCCTGTCACTGTGCCAGCCCGAGAAGGAGCGAGGGAGGAGAGGTAGAGATTCCTACAGATACCTCAGGCCATACACCGTGCACTTCACTACTGCTCCCATCCTCCTGGGAAGCTCTTCCTCGTGGTTGCTGCACACTGTGTACCTTTATGCAACCTATCCGACCTGTGTGAACATACCCCTAATGTCCTGTAAGGACAACAACCTGTCTCTCCCCATGAGGTTTCCCAAGTTGGATATCCAGCTCTTTTTTTAATGGGTGATATTTAAAGGGGTTGTCTCACCACAATGTTTTTTTTCAAAGTCTCCCTAGTGGTAATATAGCGACATCTAATGCACTTTCATCTGTTTAGTTTTTGCTTTTTTTCAGTATAGCTGAACTAAAGTAGCTGAACTAATGTAGTTTCTCCTCGATTTTGCAACATTTTTGCTGCATTTTTTTGGAAAATAGTGGCATAATAACAATAGTACCGCTATTTGAGAAACCTATAAAATAGTGCATGCCAATATTTCCTGACTATGAAAGAAATTTGGAGAGCAAATAAATTAATCCTCTACAATGTGCTTTCTGCTCTACTTTGTCCCCAAGACACTCAGAGAGAGTTTACAGATAAGAGCAGGTTATATCAGGACATTAGTAATGGGCAGGACGACTGGATAGACCAGAAGCCAGAAGTCACCCTGCAGGAGAGCCCATGGCTTCCGTAATTCTCCCCTACCATTCTGCTTACCATTCACTCACACTGGTTCAGTATGACGGCAGGAGAGAATCACAGAAATAGATAAATGTGCGCTACTTTTAGATTAGTTAAGCCAGGGAAGCAGCCAGATCTGCACATGCATGTCCTCCATAGCGATGTTCCCTTGTGGACGTAACCAGTAACAACAGATACAAACTGTGAAACAGCCGTGTGCATTACACTGAGACATATCTCTTGACACAGGCATTTTCAGTAAGTAAATTTGTACAGTAAGTTTGTACAACTCTTGATGCAAATCCTTGTGTTCCAAGGTGGAATCCTGAGAGTTTTGTTGATAGATTGCATGAAGCGTTCCACTTCACCATTGGCCTGAGGCCAGTGAGGGGTAATTTTCCTGTGTGTGAAGCCAAGATAAGTTGCAAAAGATTGAAAGCCTGTACTATTGAAAGGAGGCCCATTATCGGTTTTTACTATTTCAGGTATGCCATTTGCAGAAAATATCATGTCCAATTTTGGTATAAGGGTATGTTCACACGCTTAACAAAAAACGTCTAAAAAATACGGAGCTGATTTCAGAGAAAACAGCCTCTGATTTTCAGGCGTTTTTGAAGCTGAGAATGAAATTTGGAGCTTCTTTTGAGGCTTCTTTTCAAACGCTTTTTGAGTCGTTTTTTGAGGCGTTCTTCATATTGTTCAATGGAAAATCAGCACCAAAAAAACGCCTCAAAAAAGTAACATGCTACTTCTTTTTACGGAGCGTCTTTTTACGCTCCGTTTTTTGACAGCGAAGCGTAAAATGACAGGTCGTCGGCACAGTACATCATAAAGCCCATTGAAAGCAACGTATTGGAGCCATTTTTTCAGACGTAATTCGAGGTGTAAAACGCCCCCATTACGTCTGAAAATAGGTTGTGTGAACCCAGCCTAACGGTTCTTGCAGAGGTGGTTGAAACGGCAACTGGAAATCTTGAAAAATCATCCATGACGACTAGTAAGTAGGAATGATCTGGCAGAGAGCAGAAATCAACATTTACATTAGTCCATGGACTTGCAGGTAAAGGCGTCATTTGTAATGGTGCACGTCTATGGTCAACAGTAGTCGCTTGGCAAGGTATACACGCTTTAATCAGTGCTTCCACTTTATTGTCAAGTCCTGGAAACCATACTTTCTCTCTAAGCAATTGGTTTGTTTTTACAACACCTTGATGTACCTTGATTCACCTCGTGAGCCAGAGCTAGCACTCTATTCTGAAGTTTCAGAGGTATGACAATGCGATTGTCTCTCAGTAGTAAATTTGATTCTGACACCGAGAGCAGTGGCATAACTACCGCGGTAGCAGCCGTAGCGGCTGCTACGGGGCCCATGGCTTGAAGGGGCCCGTGCCGCCAGCCAAAACACCCCCCCCCCCTTTATATGATCAGTGGCGCCGTTAGCAGTCGTTATGGCTGCTACAGCAGTAGCACCGTTACAATGATGCTGATTCGGTAGCGGCGCTATGACGCTTCCATGCTTAAAAGGCGCTGATTGACGGGGCAAGTCATTCTGCCCTGCCAATCAGCGTCATTGGACGAAGTTCGTTCAGCTCCTGCAGACCTGCTCAGAAGAGAGCAGATCTGCATCACCAGTGAACAAGAATGGGATCATGTGAGTATGTAAAGTTGTTGTTTTTTTTTTCTCATAAAACTGTTAACGGCATTATCTATAGTGGGGGCTCTATCTACAGGAGGGTTGTCTATATGTGGGTCACTATATATAGGGGGGGTCTATATGTGGGGCACTAGCTACAGGGGTGGTCTCAGTGGCGTAACTACCGCTGTAGCAGCTGTAGCGGCTGCTACGGGGCGACGCCAATAAACACTATGGCAGAGTAGGGAGGTATCTCCGCGCTCTGCCATTAAAGGGGTTGTTCCTACAAAAGACATGTATCCCCTATCCACAGAGCACTATCTATAGGGTAAGCTATATGTAGGGCAGCACGGTGGTTCAGTGGTTAGCACTATTGCCTTGCAGCTCTGGAGTCCATATGTGGGCACTATCTACAGGGGCTGTATGTGGGACACTATCTACAGGGGCTTCTATGTAGGTCACTATCTACAGATAGATGTGTGTGTGTGTGTGTGTGTGTGTGTGTGTGTGTGTGTGTGTGTGTGTGTGTGTGTGTGTGTCAGTGTATGGTACTATAATAATCAGGGACACAGTGCATGGCGCTATTATTGTTAGAGGTGCAAGAGATGTTGAGAATTTTAACTTTGTTTATAGGTACAGAAATGTTTTAAAAGTGAGAAGCTGAAGACATCTGATCGGAAAACTGCAGGAATGGGTCACGGCTGGTAGAAATCCATCATAGATGTCTGGACCAGAGGGAGAAGAAAAGAACTAGAATCTAAGATGTCACCGGTGAGTCACTTAATGTAAATGTTTATTCTGCCTCTAACCAGCACTGTAGTTACTGTATGATCTGCAGCGAGATGATAGTTGGTATGATTATGATATAAATTTTTTTTTTTTGTGAAACAGCATCTCCCTGCATATCCTCACCATTGTTCGGGCCATGCTGGGAGTTGTAGTTTTACGCCGTACAAACCTATAGGGGCAGGGGTTGAACTAAATTAAGCTGTATTTGTTCTGGTGTTGTATATATGTACTGATCTTGGTTCTGATGCTGTATGTAAGCACTGAGCTTCGTTCTTGTGCTGTATATACGTGTGAGATTGGGTTTGGTGCTGTGTATATATGTAATGAGTTTGGTTCTGGTGCTGTATATGTACTGAGCTTTGTTCTGGGGATGTATTTATGTACTGAGGTTGGTTCTGGTGCTGTATTTATGTACTGAGGTTGGTTCAGGTGCGGTATTTATGTACTGAGGTTTGTTCTGGTGCTGTATTTATGTAATGAGGTTGGTTCTGGTGTTGTATATATGTATGGGCTTGTTCTAGTGCTGTATTTATGTACTGAGCTTGGTTCTAGTGCTGTATATATGTCAGAGCCTTGTTCTAGTGCTATATTTATGTACTGAGCTTTGTTATGGTGCTGTCTATATGTACTTAGCTTGGTTCTAGTGCTGTATTTATGTACTGATGTACTGAGCTTGTGTAGCGACGGGGGTAGGGAAATGAACAAGTGAGCCCTAATCTACCCGCCACTCTGTCCCAGCCTACTTGCAACGACCCGCCCTAGGCGACGGGGTACAACTGGGAAGCGGTCCCTACGCTCAGTAAGTGCACAAGACAAACATACAAGGGAATACAAAGCAAAGGGAAAGGGGCAGTTGCCCACGGCAACACCGTGATCAACCAGAGTGGTGAACGAGCCAAGTCAAACCAGGAGAGCACGAGGTACCAAACGCAGAGCAGGAGAGTAGTCAGTAAGCCAGGGTCAGTATGGAGCAGGATCAAATAGTTAGGAGCTGTAGCTGGGCCAGGAAACCACACGAAAAGAATCACAAGCAAAGGAGGAACAGGAAAGGCAGGTATAAATAGACAGAGGGCGGGAGCTAGCTCCGTCTGGCCAGGCTGCGATAGGCTCTCCCACTCCTAAGCCTGCCATCCTGAGTGGTGGAAGATGGAGTCAGTCTCAGAGACGTAGATTCAGGTGCAGACTGATTACCTATGGGAGTTAACCCCGAAGCTGTGCCTGGCAGATCCTTTACAGTACCCCCCCTTTTATGAGGGGCCACCGGACCCTTTCTAAGTGGACCTCGTTTTCTGGGGAAACGAAGGTGGAACTTCCTGACCAATACCCCAGCGTGAACATCCCGGGCGGGTACCCAAGTCCTCTCCTCAGGCCCGTATCCTCTCCAATGGACCAGGTACTGGAGGGAGCCTTGGACCATCTTGCTGTCCGCAATCTTAGCCACCTCGAATTCCACCCCCTCAGGGGTGAGAACGGGAACAGGAGGTTTCCTCGAGGGAGCCAAGGACGGGGAGCAGCGTTTAAGGAGGGAGGCATAAAACACGTCGTGTATACGAAAAGATGGGGGTAACTCCAGCCGGAAGGAGACAGGATTGAGGACTTCAATGACCTTATACGGCTCAATAAACCGGGGAGCAAACTTCTTGGACGGGACCTTAAGACGCAAGTTCCTAGACGATAACCACATCAGATCCCCGACCATAAACAAGGGGTTAGCAGAACGTTTTCTATCAGCCTGAGTATTTTGTACGCTCTGGGACGCCTCTAGGTTCTTCTGAACCTGGGCCCAGACTGTGCACAGTTCCCGATGAACGACCTCTACCTCGGGATTGTTGGAACTACCAGGTGAAACGGAGGAGAACCGTGGATTAAACCCAAAATTACAGAAAAAGGGGGAGACACCTGACGAGTTACTGACCCGGTTATTAAGGGAAAATTCGGCGAGGGGAATGAATGAGACCCAATTATATTGACAGTCAGAGATAAAACACCTTAAATATTGTTCTAGAGATTGATTAGTCCTCTCAGTTTGGCCATTGGTTTCAGGATGGAGAGGAGAAGGACAGATCAATCTCCAACTTTTTACAGAAGGCTCTCCAAAACAAAGAAACAAATTGTACCCCTCTGTCCGAAACAATATTGACAGGGACCCCATGTATACGCAGGATGTGTTTGACAAACAAGGTAGCTCACGTCTTGGCGTTGGGTAGTTTCTTGAGGGGCACAAAGTGGCACATCTTACTGAAGCGGTCTAGTACCACCCACACCACCGACTTGCCTTGGGATGGAGGCAAATCGGTGATAAAATCCATGGAGATATGTGTCCAAGGTCTCTGGGGAATGGGCAAAGAACGTAGTAAGCCCACTGGTCGGGACCTGGGAGTCTTGGACCTAGCACAAACCAAACAAGCGGTGACGTAGGCCTTAACGTCTTTAGGCAACCCAGGCCACCAATAGTTTCTGGCAATGAGATGTTTGGTACCCAGGATGCCTGGATGACCAGATAGTGCGGAGTCATGATTTTCCCTAAGTACCCTTAGCCGGAATTGCAGGGGAACAAACAGCTTGTCCTCAGGAAGGTTCCCGGGAGCTGAACCTTGATCAGCCGCAATTTCAGAGACTAAATCAGAATCAATGGAAGAAATGATTATACCGGGAGGCAAAATACAAGCAGGATCTTCCTCCGGGCAGATTCTAGGAAAACCAGATTCTTGTGGTCGGTAAGGACCGTTACCTGGTGCCTAGCCCCCTCGAGGAAGTGGCGCCACTCTTCAAATGCCCATTTAATGGCTAAGAGTTTGCGGTTGCCAATATCATAGTTACTCTCAGTGGGCGAAAAGTTCCTGGAGAAGTAGGCACAGGGGCGGAGATGGGTGAGGGACCTGGTACCCTGGGACAAGACAGCCCCCACTCCCACCTCGGATGCGTCAACTTCCACGATAAATGGCTCCATTTGGTTGTGCTGAACCAGCACCGGGGCCGAGATAAAGCACTTCTTAAGGACCTCAAAAGCCTGGACAGCCTCAGGAGGCCAGTGGAGGAGATCAGCACCTTTGCGAGTGAGGTCCGTAAGAGGCTTAGCGATGACCGAGAAGTTAGCAATTAATCTCCTGTAATAATTAGCGAACCCCAAAAAACACTGTAACGCCTTCAGGGAGGCAGGTTGGACCCATTCCGCCACAGCCTGAACCTTGGCGGGGTCCATGCGGAATTCATGAGGAGTGAGGATTTGACCCAAAAATGGTATCTCCTGTACCCCAAACACACATTTTTCGGTTTTTGCAAACATTTTGTTTTCCCGAAGGACCAGGAGCACCTTCCTGACATGCTCAATGTGGGAGGACCAGTCTTTGGAAGACACCAGTATGTCATCAAGGTACACTACAATAAATATCCCCAGGTAATCTCTCAAAATCTCATTTATGAAATTCTGGAAGACTGCCGGAGCATTACACAACCCAAAGGGCATGACGAGGTATTCGAAATGAACTTCGGGCGTGTTAAACGCAGTCTTCCACTCATCCCCCTCTTTGATGCGGATAAGGTTATACGCCCCCCGTAGATCAAACTTAGAGAACCATTGGGCCCCCTGAACCTGATTAAAGAGATCAGGAATCAAAGGAAGGGGATACTGGTTCCTTACAGTGACCTTATTCAGGTTACGGTAGTCAATGCATGGCCTAAGACCACCATCCTTCTTCCCTACGAAGAAGAAGCCAGCACCTACCGGAGAAGTAGAGGGGCGAATGTAACCCTTGGCCAGGCATTCCTGGATATACTCTCTCATGGCTTCACGTTCGGGACAAGAAAGATTAAATATCCTACCCTTAGGAAGCTTAGCTCCTGGTACCAATTCGATAGCGCAATCGTATTCTCTATGAGGAGGTAACACTTCGGAGGCCTCCTTAGAGAAAACATCAGCGAAGTCCTGAACAAACTCAGGTAGCGTGTTCACCTCCTCAGGGGGAGAAATAGAATTAACAGAAAAACATGACGTCAAACATTCATTACCCCATTTGGTAAGCTCCCCAGTATTCCAGTCAAACGTGGGATTATGCAACTGCAACCAGGGAAGGCCTAAAACCAAATCGGACGACAATCCCTGCATCAACAGTACATAGCACTGCTCCAAATGCATGGAGCCAACAAGGAGTTCAAAAACAGGGGTATGCTGTGTAAAATAACCATTAGCAAGAGGAGTGGAGTCGATACCCACTACCGGGACAGGTTTAGGCAAATCAATCAAAGGCATAGCAAGAGACATAGCAAATTCCACAGACATGATATTAGCAGGGGACCCTGAATCCACGAAGGCACTGCCGGTAGCAGACCTACCACCAAAAGAGACCTGAAAGGGAAGCAAGATCTTATTACGTTTCATATTTACCGGAAATACCTGTGCGCCCAAGTGACCTCCCCGATGATCACTTAGGCGCGGAAGTTCTCCGGCTGCATTCTTACGCTTAGGACAGTTGTTCACTTGATGCTTGTCATCCCCACAGTAGAAGCAGAAACCATTCTTCCTGCGGAAATCTCTACGTTGTTGGGGGGACACGGAGGCCCCGAGTTGCATAGGTACCTCTGAGTCTTCCGGGGAGGAACAAAGCAACGGAACCTCGGGAGGCATAATGGGGGAGTCGGAGGAGAAAACACATAGACGTTCACGTTGTCGTTCCCTGAGACGTCGGTCAAGTCGTACCGCTAAAGCCATAACCTGGTCTAGGGAGTCAGAAGAGGGATAGCTAACTAGCAGGTCTTTCAGGGCATTCGACAGACCCAACCTAAACTGGCACCTTAAGGCAGGGTCATTCCACCGAGAAGCTACGCACCACTTCCTAAAGTCAGAACAATACTCCTCAACAGGTCTCTTACCCTGATGTAAGGTCACCAGCTGACTCTCGGCAAAGGCAGTCCTGTCAGTCTCGTCATAAAGGAGTCCGATAGCAGAAAATAAACGATCAATGGAGGAAAGTTCAGGGGCGTCAGGAGTCAAGGAGAAGGCCCACTCTTGGGGCCCTTCCTGGAGCCGGGACATAATTATACCCACCCCCTGGTTCTCAGAACCTGAGGAATGAGGCTTTAAGTGAAAGTAAAGCCTACAACTCTCCCGAAAGGAGAGAAAAGCCCTCCGGTCCCCTGAGAACCGGTCGGGCAACTTGAGGTGGGGTTCAGGAGGTGAGGTGAGGGAAACTACCAAGGTAGCATCAGGCTGGTTGACCCTCTGAGCCAGGGCCTGGACCTGTAGGGAGAGACCCTGCATTTGCTGAGCCAGGGTCTCAAGGGGGTCCATAGTGGTGTCAGGGACCAGGGTAGACTAGGTATGGGCTTGTGATTATGTAGCGACGGGGGTAGGGAAACGAACTGTATTTATGTACTGAGCTTGGTTCTAGTGCTGTATATATGTCAGAGCTTGGTTCTAGTGCTATATTTATGTACTGAGCTTTGTTATGGTGCTGTCTATATGTACTTAGCTTGGTTCTAGTGCTGTATTTATGTACTGATGTACTGAGCTTGTGTAGCGACGGGGGTAGGGAAATGAACAAGTGAGCCCTAATCTACCCGCCACTCTGTCCCAGCCTACTTGCAACGACCCGCCCTAGGCGACGGGGTACAACTGGGCAGCGGTCCCTACGCTCAGTAAGTGCACGAGACAAACATACAAGGGAATACAAAGCAAAGGGAAAGGGGCAGTTGCCCACGGCAACACCGTGAGCAACCAGAGTGGTGAACGAGCCAAGTCAAACCAGGAGAGCACGAGGTACCAAACGCAGAGCAGGAGAGTAGTCAGTAAGCCAGGGTCAGTATGGAGCAGGATCAAATAGTTAGGAGCTGTAGCTGGGCCAGGAAACCACACGAAAAGAATCACCATCAAAGGAGGAACAGGAAAGGCAGGTATAAATAGACAGAGGGCGGGAGCTAGCTCCGTCTGGCCAGGCTGCGATAGGCTCTCCCACTCCTAAGCCTGCCATCCTGAGTGGTGGAAGATGGAGTCAGTCTCAGAGACGTAGATTCTGGTGCAGACTGATTACTTATGGGAGTTAACCCCGAAGCTGTGACTGGCAGATCCTTTACAGCTTGGTTGTGGTACTGTATATATGTCAGAGCTTGGTTCTGGATCTGTAGTTATATAGGATATATTTATAATAACAAAATTGCAGGTCAGATGGAATTGTTCTCAATTCATTGTATATTTAATGGGAATCTGTCAGGTAGTTTTAACCCCTTGAACCGCCACAATGCGGTGATACATGAATTGACAATATTTGCAAACATTTCCTTGTATGTTTTTTTCAGATGCAGCAAAATTCTTAAAATCCATTTTAAAAACGGCGCTTACTATATGCTAATTACTCATTAGAGGGTCATGGGGCGGTGCCGCTATCCTGAAGAGTCACATAGTCTTGCCTCCAAACCCACATTTTCATGTTTGAGTGACATCTCCCTGGCTGATACAACTTTCTCGGATGTGCCATTGCCTTGTGGCACTATACACAAGGGGGGGCTGTGTGGCACTATACACAAAGGGGGCTGTGTGGCACTATACACAAGGGGGAGCTGTGTGGCACTATACACAAGGGGGAGCTGTGTGGCACTATACACAAGGGGGAGCTGTGTGGCACTATACACAAGGGGGAACTGTGTGGCACTATACACAAGGGGGGACTGTATGGCACTATTTACAAGGGGAGGGCTGTGGCTCTATCTACAGGGCGCTGAGTGTGACGTAATCTACCGGGGTCTATGTATGGCACTTTCTACTAAGGGGGGGGCTGTGCTACACTTTATACTAAGGGGGCTCTGTGGCACTATATACAAGGTAGGGGGGGCTGTGTGGCATTATATACAGTGGGAGCTGTATATCGCTATATACAGTGGGGGCTTTATGGCGATATCTACAGGGGGGCTGTATGGCACTATCTACAAGTGGGAGGTGGGGGCTCTATCTACAAATGGGGTGTGACACTGTCTATAGGCGGGGCTATATAGCAGAGCAAGCGTAATCTCGCGAGATCACGCTGTAAATGACAGGTTACAACGAGATTACGCTTGCTCTGCTGTAACTACCACAGAAACATTAACAAAGTGTTGGGATTGTGAATAGACATCCCGTGGAATCTCTATGCACTGTCTAAACACTTCAGTATCGTTAATATGTCAGTATAAGACAGCACATAGCGATCTAAAAGGATCCCTATGCACTGACTAAATGAATGGAGAGAAGTGTATGACGCTGATTGGTCAGCGTCATACACTCCTCTGTACAACGCCCACTTGGTCAATAGTAAAACACGCCCAGTTTTCCATTGAGAAACTCATTAGAATAAAGCTAAAATTGATAATAACATGGTGAAAATAGATCGGTTTTTTTTTAAATAAAAAGCACTGCTGTCACCTACATTATAGCGCCCATCTCCTTATGTAGGAGATACGGCACTTATAATGTGGTGACAGGGCCTCTTTAAATGATTTAATGTTGTGTATCAGCCCTCTTATCTGCAGTCTCCATTCTCTAGTGAGATAAGAAGTAGAGACACATTAACCCCTTTAGGACGCAGCCTGTTTTGGCCTTGTGGACACAGCCTATTTTTTCAAATCTGACATGTGTCACTTTATGTGGTAATAACTCCGGAATGCTTTTACCTATCCAAGCGATTCTGAGATTGTTTTCTCGTGACATATTGTACTTTATGTTAGTGAAAAAATTTGGTCGATAAATTCAATATTTATTTGTGAAAAACGTCAAATTTTAGCAAAAATTTGCAAAAATTAGCATTTTTCTAAATTTAAATGTATTTGCTTGTAAAACAGATAGTAATACCACACAAAATAGTTACTAGTTAACATCCCCCATATGTCTAATTTATGTTTGCATCATTTTTTTTCACGTACTTTTATTTTTCTAGGACGTTACGAGGCTTAGAACTTTAGCAGCAATTTCTCATATTTTCAATAAAATTTCAAAAGGCTATTTTTTCAGGGACCAGTTCAGTTCTGAAGTGGCTTTGAGGGCCTTATATATTAGAAAGTCCCCATAAATCACCCCATTTTGAAAACTGTACCCCTCAAGGTATTCAAAACCACATTCAGAAAATATTTTAACCCTTTAGGCGTTTCACAGGAATTAAGGCAAAGTAGAGCTGAAATTTACAAATTTCATTTTTTTTGCCGAAATTCATTTGTAATAAAAAAAAATCTGTAACACAGAAGGTTTTACCAGGGAAACGCAACTCAATATTTATTGCCCAGATTCTGCAGATTTTAGAAATATCCAACATGTGGCCCTAGTGTCCTAATGGACTGAAACACAGGCCTCAGAAGCAAAGGAGCAGCTAGTGGATTTCGGGGCCTCCTTTTTTTAGGAATATATTTTAGGCACCATGTCAGGTTTGAGGAGGTCTTGTGGTACCTAAACAGCCGAAACCCCCCCAAAGTGACCCCATTTTGGAAACTACACCCCTCAATGCATTTTTCTAGGGGTATAGTTAGAATTTTGACCCCACAGTTTTTTTGCAGAATTTAGTGGAATTAGTCTGTGAAGATGAAAATCACCTATTTTTCTGTGGAAACATAGAATTTTTTCATTTTTACAAGGAATAAAGGAGAAAAAGCACCCCAAAATTTGTAAAGCAATTTCTCCCGATTACGGCAATACCCCATATGTGGTCGTAAACTGATGTTTGGACCCACAGCAGGGCTCAGAAGGGAGGGAGCGCCTTTTGGATTTTGGAGCGCAGATTTTGCTGGATTGGTTTTCAGTGCCGTGTCGGGTTTGCAACGCCCCGGAGGGACCAAAACAGTGGAAACCCGCCAAAAGTGACCCCATTTTGGAATCTACACCCCTCAAGGAATTTTTCTAGTGGTATAGTGAGCATTTTGGCCCCTCAGGATCTTTTTTAGAGCTAAGGTGACCAAAAAACAGCGATTTTTGGCGCTTTAAATTCTTTATTTATTACAGCGTTCACCGTGCGCAATAAATTACGTTTTAATTTATTCTGCCGGTCGGTACGATTACGCCGATACCATATGTGTATAGTTTTTTTTTAAGTTTTGCAGCGTTTGCACAATAAAATTAAGTTTCTATAAAATAATTTATTTTCTGGGACACGCTATTCTGAGCCGTAACTTTTTTATTTTTTCATCAAAAAAGCTGTGGGAGGTCTTGTTTTTTGCGGGACGGGTTGTAGTTTTTATTGGTACCATTTTGGGGTAAATGCGACTTTTTGATCACTTTTTATTCTATATCTTGGGAGGGGTGGTGACCAAAAAATAGTGATGCTGACAGTTTTCCGTTTATTTTGTTTGCGGCGTTCACCGTGCGGAAAAATTAACATTATAGTTTCATAGATTGGGTCGTTACGAACGCGGCGATACCAAATATGTGTACTTTTTTTAACGTTTTCATTTTTTCCCTATAATAAATGACTTATTATAGGAAAACAAAACCTTTTTATTTTTACACTTTTATAACACAGTTTTATTAACTTTTTTTTACTTTTTACACTTTATATTTTTGTTTATGAACTTTTCTTTTACTTTTTACACTTTCTTTTTTTGACCTGCAGCTCTGATCGCTGCTAGAATACATTACACTACCTAGGTAGTGTAACGTATTCCAACTGTCAGTGTGACGTCACAGTCACTCTGACAGTTGGTCTACGAGGATCAGCAGAGGCTGATCCTCATAGGCTGACATACATGGCAGACCTGGGGGCCGTTGTCTGGCCCCCGGGTGCCATCACAAGCATCAGAAGCCCCCACGATTGCATGGGGGCTGCTGATGCGCTACAAACCCGCTACATGCGGAGATCGCAATCGAGCCCCGCATGTAACGGGTTAATTGCCGAAATCAGCGGCGATGAGCCGCTGATCGGCAACACTGGAGAGTGTCAGCTGTCGGGGACAGCTGATCTCCAAGTTCCCGATGCACACTGTCGCCGACAGTGTGCATCGGGAACGGCACAGTGACTTTCTGTCACTCTGACAGGAAGCCTATCAGGACCAGCCGAAGGTTGGTCCTGATGGGCTTCTGTCCATGGCAGACCCGGAAGCCATTGTTTGGCTTCCGTTTGCCATACTAACTATCGGCAGACCCCGCGATTTCGGACGGGGGTCTGCCGATATGTTAGAAACCCCTAAAATTCGGCGATTGCACCCGATCGCCGAATTTAAGGGGTTAATGCGCCGAAATCAGCGGCAAAGGACCGCTGGCCGGCAAGAGGGGAGTGTCAGCTGTCGGCGACAGCTGACCTCCTGGTTCCCGGTGCACACTGTCGCCGACAGTGTGCACCGGGATTAACTCAGTAACTGTACGTCCTCGTGCGGGAAGTAACTTCCCGCAACGACGTACAGTTACGTCCTGGTGCGGGTAGGGGTTAAAGAGGCTCTGTCACCAGATTCTCAAATCCCTATCTCCTATTGCATGTGATCAGCGCTGCAATGTAGATAACAGTAACGTTTTTTTTTTTTTTTAAACGTTCATTTTTGGCCAAGTTATGAGCAATTTTATATATATGCAAATGAGGTTTGAAATGGACAACTGGGCGTGTTTTTTCGTTATGTCCAACTGGGCGTGTATTGTGTTTTTAACTGTGCGTGTTTACGTGTATGACGCTGGCCAATCAGTGACCAGTCAGCATCATACACTCCTCTACATTCATTTACACAGCAGCGATGTGCAGCCACATAAACAGAGATTAACGTTAATCAAGCGTCCTGATAATGAATACACCTGATCATCCAGCCTGGACGTCATGTATATTCAGAATCCTGACACTTCTGACTCTTTTCTGTGAGATTTCCAGCAAGTGAAACAAAATCTCGTTTACCTCCGTAATCTCGCGAGATTTCGTTTCCCTTGCTAGAAATCTCAAAGAAAAGAGTCAGAAGTGTCAGGATTCTGAATACACATGACGTCCAGGCTGGATGAACTTGTGTATCTGAAGTTTGTCTCCCCATGTAACAAGCGAGAGACCACCTGGGAGACCTTGAAGGGTGAAGAATCATTATAATGCATTGAAATATTCTCATTGGCTGAATGAGAGTCATCATATTGTAGATGATTGGCTGAAATCAAAGCCTACACCTTTTCTGTCATCATACTTATATACTTGTTTGGATCAATAAAGATCAGAGAAGTATTTTTAGCATACCAGCAGCGTCTGTGTTATTTCTCCTCCGCGATATATCGATAACCAATAACCGCTGAGACTATTTGGACCTGAACAGGTGTACTGATACAGGTGTTGGTTGACACCCCTCCCTAAATCTTCAGTCTAATATACTTTTGGTCGAACCTGCGACGACATTCTCCATGGCACTACTTGACCTGCTCTTCAAATTACTGTTATGGGCAGTAAATATTGCCATGCCCTATTTTAAATGTTTTCCAAATAGCTGTACTATAGTAGTTTCTGCACGATTTTACTATATTTTTGCTGCAGTTTTTCTGAAAATAGTGGCAAAATCGCAATAGTACCGCTTTGTGAGAAACTTATAAAATAGTGCTTGCCAATATTTCCTGCCCATGAAAGAAATTTGGAGAGAAGGTAAAGTGGTTCTCTACAATGTGGTTTCTGCTCTGCTTTGTCCCCAAGACACTCAGAGAGAGTTTACCGATAAGAGCAGCTTATATCAGGACGTTAGTAATAGGTAGGATGACTGGATAGACCAGAAGCCAGAAGTCATCCTGCAGGAGAGCCCATGGCTTCTGTAATTCTCCCCTGCCGTCCTGCTTCACATTCACTCAGGTTCAATATGTCGGCACGCAAGAATCACAGAAATAGATCAATGCGCGCTACTGTTAGGGTATGTTCACACGCACTGTTTTGAGACGAATTCGGGCATTTTAAGCCTCGAATTACGCCTGAAAAAATGACCCTAATACAAACATCTGCCCATTGCTTGCAATGGGTTTTATGGTGTTCTGTTCCCACGAGGTGTAATTTTACGCGTTGCTGTCACAATACGGCACGTAAAAAGACGCCCGTGAAAAAGAAGTGCATGTCACTTCTTGGGACGTTTTTGGAGCCGTTTTTCATTGACTCCATTGAAAATCAGCTCCAAAAACGGCCATAAAATACGCAGGGAAAAACGCGAGTTGCTACAAATGCCTGAAAATCAGGAGAGGTTTTCACCACTTTTCGTAAAACGCCTGAATTACTTCTGAAAACAGTGCGTGTGAACATACCCTTAGAGTGCAGTGACGCAGCAGATTTTGTTGCAGAAAATTCCTGCCACTAAAAATCTGTTCCATTCATCTGAATGCAACAAAATCTGCTGCGTGTGACTGCACCCTTAGAGATGATGAGACTGGTGGCATGGTCCATAACTACACGACCCCAAAGAAGCTGCTGTCTCCTCCCCAGAGCCGCAACCAGGGTGAACCTTTACACCGTGCAGCACAGGAAGGGTATGTGCACACGCTAGCTGTCATTTACGTCTGAAAAGACAGCAGTAAATTTTGAGCTGTGCTTTATTGAGTTCAATGAAGAACGGCTCAAATTACGTCTGAAAGAAGTGTCCTGCACTTCTTTTGACGAGGCTGTATTTTTACGCGTCGTCGTTTGACAGCTGTCAAACGACGACGCGTAAATGACAGGTTGTCTGCACAGTACGTCGGCAAACCCATTCAAATGAATGGGCAGATGTTTGCCGACGTTTTGTAGCCGTATTTTCAGACGTAAAACGAGGCATAATACGCCTCGTTTACGCCTGAAAATAGGTCGTGTGAACCCAGCCGAAGGCTAATCTCTCCAACCATGCCAAAACCATCCACCAGCTTCTCTCCTCCCATAACCCCCACCACTAGGACACATAAGAGGATCGGTTATGGCACAGATCCTCACTTAAACAAGGAGTGCAACATTAAAAAAAGAGCAATAAAAATAAAACCACATAAAGCAATATGAATATTTACACCTTGATGTGTATTGTCATGAATGAGAAAATGCAAAGGAGAAGATAATGGTTCAAAAAATAGACAAATACAAAAACAATGACGATGGTTTTTCTTTTCTTTTTTTCTAGCATTAATGTACATGTATATATAATTCTAACTACTATGCAATGTGTGAACTCTCTTCTACACCTTGAACTAGTTCAAATGCTCTGTTTTGTACTTTTGTATAACATGCTTAGAAAATAAAAATCTATGATTTAAAAAAAAAAAAAAACACAGCAAAAATGAATGTAAAGCCTTATTCACACGAGTGTGCTGCGTTTTGCGCGCGTTGCAGTTCCGTGTGTCATCAGTGAATGGTGCGTGGCTGCGTGATTTTCACGCATATGCCATCCTTATGACACGCGGTTTTGATGTTTAGAAAAAGAAATGAATGAAGTGCTTTTTTTTTTCCCTTCATTTCTTTGTCTACTGTTGAGCGAATCACGCGCGACACATGGAAGTGCTTCCGTGTGCCGTGCGCGATTTTCACGCATCCATTGACTACAATGGGTGCGTGATGTGCGAAAAATTACCAAGTATATGACATGTCGTGAGTTTCACGCAGCGGACATACGCTGCATGAAAATCACGCACTGTCTGAACGGCCCCATTGACTAACATAGGTCCGTGCGACGCGCGTGATTTTCACGCACGTATCACGGACGTTAAGCACGTTCGTGTGAATAAGGCCTTAATGTAAGTGCACTAATGTATAAAATGACATTACCATTGTCATGAGGTCTCTGCATGTTATATGTTCACACTTCTCCATCTGGGCACACTATTATCTGGCCACTCAATGTTATAAAGGCCAATAGCAATAATTCTACAATGTCATATATCCTTTGACACTTTTCATTTTAAGCCTTAATAACATGGATAAGGGTACGCTGCTCCTAATCGCCAGCTGTATGACCTAGACCAGACACATGTCCCGACACCCAAGGTACACATCCCTCCACCAAATGCCACCAAGTGTATGTAAAGTCCACAAAATAGAAACACTGTGGTAATCCGCTCAGGTATTTGGTATATGCTTTATAGAGTCATGATTCGAACAGTACCCAAAATATAAGACATAAAAAAGTGAAGGCAGCACTCCAAATGAAGAAATTAAAATGAATAGTTCCATGTATTTTACCCACTGCAATGTTTCCGTTCCAAACAGAATTATTTTTCTATCTTGAGAAAGGTTTCTATTTGGAGCTAAAATATTGCAGTGGGTAAAATGAATGGATTTAGTCATTTAAAGTGCTGCCGTCTTCTCTTTATTCTGCATTAAATTTATTTTGTTTGTTTCTAAGTACACATATGTGTGAGATCTGGTAATTTGGAAACGTCAGTAATCCAGCACCCCGACAGTCTGAGTGTGTAGGATTATTCGATTTTTTTTTTATACCTATTATCTTTTTGCAGTATTCTTATGTTATATAATAATTTTATTTCCCAGTTTTTGGTGGAGACATCTTTAAACATCATAATAGATCCTGGGCCCCAACACAAAATCCATAACAAGGCCCCCAAGTGTCACTTGCCATTCAGGAGTTGGGTGGGCCCTATCAGTTGAGCCCTATCAGGCACCAGGGTAAGATGTGACTAGAACCTCTGCCACCTGGTTTGGGATGTCACAATTTCTGCTTATTTACATTAAAAGCTCTGTGATTTGTTTGAGAAGCAAAGAATATTAATAAATATATACTCCATATTGTCATAGTAAGACTCCAGACATCGTAATGTGAAATATTACACAATTACTCCCACAAAGATGGTAAAAATGACAATACAATATATTAATGACAATACTTTTTTTTTTTCATCAATTCCTATGGTAAGGAGCTCTATAACAGGTAACATGGTGAGTACAACCCAAGAGCTGATCTATATTCAGGCTCGCAGTGTTATATCCATTTAGCAGCTTCACCAGTCCATAGAAATGCTGAGAGAAAGAGAACGTATTGTCCAGGCCTGTGTCCATTATCGCAGGAGGCGCGACCCAAAAAGTTTATCATGGAACTGGTGAAGAAATAGATTTTGGATCTTTTAATATTTCTGTTTGACACAATTTGTAGTCTTTTAGCAGGAACATCTTTAGTTCTGCGCAATTCCATTCAAGTCCTACACACTGTATTTATAGATGGCCTTTGAGGAAAGTCTTTTTAGGTTTATAGTAATGTCCTGTGAGGTTAACAACCTGTCTCTCTCTCCCTATAAAGGTTTTGCAGGTTGGATATCCTTAAGTCCATAGTAAGATAGCAATGTATGCATTAGAGAGTCAAGAAATGCCGTGTTTCCATCATGTCTTCCAGTATTGATGTCCTTTTCTTTTTCTATTCAGTAAATTCCCAATTCAGAATTAAGATTTCCAGATCTTCCAAGGAGGTGAGTAGAAAGTAAACCTTTCAGAACATCTAAGCTTCAATCTGGGATCAAAGTGTATCCTGGTAAGAAGAGGACAAGCACATAATTTAGTATAAAACGGTCACTACGTAATAAATCTGTCACTTCAATCCCCCCAACCGCCCCATAATCAATAAGACCCTGTTTACTTACCACCACTTTACTTTGATGGATTCTGTATTACACTTCTGCAAATAGTATGTGTGTTGAGAATCTTTATTTGCTAGACTGTCAGGAGACATTAGTACTACAAGGAAGAAGGTGAAGGTCTGTAGTGGTAGAATATCTGGTCTCCTTCCTTGGAAATGTCAGTGCCAAGAAGAGCCGCTCTCATAGTTATATTTTGACAGATCGCAGTCTGTTCTAATAAGGATTCATCGAGCTTGCTCAGGCCACTTTTCAGTTGTTACTGGAGTTCTAGTTCTCCACAGTCATTTTGAGCGCCAATGTTTAAGTAGATGGAATATAGGAAGGATTAGTAGACTGGTGATGATTCCTCTAGATACTTGTTACAGTATTCCAGGGTCCTCCCAGCAATTCCAGGATCCTTCTCACCTTCTCATCTTGTACAGCTATATCCCTCAAAACATCAATCAGTTCATTTTTGAGGAGCTTGTAATTTTGCTTGTGTCTTGTTGAGCTTTCACGATATTCGCTGTTGTTTATCAGACGTGTAAGCTTCATCTCAACATATTCCTGACAAATAGCAGTCAAGGAACTAGAAAGAAATCTGATGAGCCAAGGCATTTTCATCAGTATTAAGCCAGAGCAATCGACCAACTAACCAACCAACCAACTGACAAAAAAGTCACTGAGAAAACTGGGGAAGAGACAGTAACCAGTAGGCATTCCGCTATGACATCACACGACTTGCTATGACGACGACCTTAGTAACCAGGTGGCGGAACTTTCTGCCAGTTGGTTGTCAATTTATTAAATGGAAATGACACTTAAAGGAACAGTGTCATGGCAAATAATTTTTTTTATATGTTAAAGATGTTAGTGCTTTAATAAAAACGTTTTTATTCATTTGTGTGTTTGTGTTTTACTTTTTCTTATTTTTACACTTTTTCTTCCCTATGGGGGCTGCCATTTTTTGTTCCATTTCTGTGTGTGTCGATTAACGACACACACAGACATGGAGTACGGCAGCCACAGTCCCATAGGGACTGTGAACGGCTCCCGTCCCATTCACGTCCGTGTACGGCGTCTGTGTGGGAACTGCGCATGCGCCGCTCCCACACAGTCCTATTCGAAATTGGCGCCGTCCGGCGCCATTTTCCTGTGGACCGGAAGTCGCGGCCGGACTGTAATATTACTACTTCCGGTCGCGGCTTCCGGACTTGTGCACATGGAACAGCGGCAGCAAAGGGAGCGGACGGGCCGGAGGGAGCCGCGGCGGCAGGAGCAGGTAAGACATTTCAATGTATGTTAGTGTTTGTGTGTGTTTACTACTGTATGTAAACCTACTACACTGTGGGTTACCTCAAAAAATGGCGACACACAGTGTAGGAGGTTAAACCTTTCAAACCCCTCGTTTATCCCGGCACTAGCCAGGATAAAGGAGGGGGGGATGCTGAGAGCTCACTAGAGCGAGGGCTTTTAACCCAATGTTGCAATGCTGCAATTTTGGGAACTAGCTCCATCTAGTGACCAAAAATGGGTAGTATTATAAATTAGAATTAATTTATAATATTTCCTGACTATTTCCTGACTCGTGAAAAAAATAAAAAAAATTTGAACCATGTTTAATCACCCACACACTAAATGTTTAATTTTTAAAAAAAAAACATGTTTTTCTGGCAACACCATGCCTTTAAATATGGATTGGCTACCACTTGATGTCTCTATGGGTTCTCTAACTATACATTATAAAGGCTAATTACGTAATTACGGACCCATTCATTTCTATTGGCCCACGGACACCTTTTAGTAAATCTACTGATGGGTGTCCGAGCTGAAAAAATTATAGAACCTGTTCTATTCTTGTCCGTAATTACGGCACTGACTCTCCAATGTGCATCCGTAAACTGGCCGTATTTACGGAAGCGTTGCTATGCAACATGTTGGTGACAACATTTGCAGCCTCCCTCTTTTTTTACGGATCCGTATATACAGATCAAATACGGATGCAATACAGACCGTTTATATGGACGAATTGCAGATGACTACGGATCCGTATTTACGGACAGTATTTACAAACAGATGAAAATACGGTCGTGTGCATGGGGCCTAACCTATTACTATCAATTTATGTGTTAAGGCCTCATGCACACGACCGTAAAAACTCCCGTTATTACGGGTCGTAATTACGACCCGTAATAACGGGCTCATAGACTTCTATTGGCGACGGGTGCCTTCCCGTTTTCTCACGGGAAGGTGCCCGTGCCGTTGAAAAAGATAGAACATGTCCTATTTCAGGCCGTAATAACGGCACGGACAGTCCATAGAAGTCTATGGAGCTCTCGTAATGACAGGTGGCTACATGTGTGCACCCGTCATTACGGCAGCGTTGCTAAGCGACGTCAGTAAATAGTCACTGTCCAGGGAGCTGAAAGAGTTAACTGATCGGCAGTAACTCTTTCAGCACCCTGGACAGTGACTACCGATCAGTATAAACCTGTAAAAAATAAAAATAAAAGACTTTCATACTTACCGACAACTTCCTGCTTCCTCCAGTCCGGTCTCCCGCCCGTTGCCTTGGTGACGCGTCCCTCTCGACATCCGGCCCGACGTCCTGGATGACGTTTCAGGCCATGTGACCGCTGCAGCCAATCACAGATCAATCGCAGGCTGCAGCGGTCACATGGACTGCCGCGTCATCCAGGGATGTCGGGCTGGATGTGAAGAGAGGGACGCGTCACCAAGACAACGGCCGGGTAAGTATGAATTTCTTTAACTTTTATTACAGAAAAGGCTGTCCCTTCTCTCTATCCTGCACTGATAGAGAGAAGGGGCTGCCGATTAGTGCAGCGCTATTTTGCCGCCAAAAACGTGCCCGTAAATACGGGTGGAATACGGGTGACACCGGACCCATATTTACGCCAGTATTTACGGGTGGGGAAAAATACGGTCGTGTGCATGAGGCCTCATGCACACGACCGTATTTTTTCCCACCCGTAAATACTGGCGTAAATACGAGTCCAGTGTCACACGTATTCCACCCGTTTTGCACCAGTATTTACGAACCCGTGCCCGTAAATATGGGTCCGGTGTCACCCGTATTCCACCCGTATTTACGGGCACGTTTTTGGCGGCAAAATAGCACTGCACTAATCGGCAGCCCCTTCTCTCTATCAGTGCAGGATAGAGAGAAGGGACAGCCTTTTCTGTAATAAAAGTTAAAGAAATTCATACTTACCCGGCCGTTGTCTTGGTGACGCGTCCCTCTCTTCACATCCAGCCCGACATCCCTGGATGACGCGGCAGTCCATGTGACCGCTGCAGCTTGTGATTGACCTGTGATTGGCTGCAGCGGTCACATGGCCTGAAACGTCATCCAGGACGTCGGGCCGGATGTCGAGAGGGATGCGTCACCAAGGCAACGGGCGGGAGACCGGACTGGAGGAAGCAGGAAGTTGTCGGTAAGTATGAAAGTCTTTTATTTTATTTTTTTACAGGTTTATACTGATCGGTAGTCACTGTCCAGGGTGCTGAAAGAGTTACTGCCGATCAGTTAACTCTTTCAGCTCCCTGGACAGTGACTATTTACTGACGTCGCTTAGCAACGCTGCCGTAATGACGGGTGCACACATGTAGCCACCCGTCATTACGAGAGCTCCATAGACTTCTATGGACTGTCCGTGCCGTTATTACGGCCTGAAATAGGACATGTTCTATCTTTTTCAACGGCACGGGCACCTTCCCGTGAGAAAACGGGAAGGCACCCGTCGCCAATAGAAGTCTATGAGCCCGTTATTACGGGTCGTAATTACGACCCGTAATAACGGGAGTTTTTACGGTCGTGTGCATGAGGCCTTAGCCATATGTTACTTATCTTCTCCTATAAAGGAGTCCGGTGCACACAGTCATGCTGCAGGTAACTCCAGTCCAGGGTGGTAAAGACACAAGAAATAATACATCAGTAGACATAAATAAAATAATAATAAAGGATATACTGTATAGTTTAAAATCACTAAGAAATTCATTAATGTAAAATAATGTAATAACTGGAGTTTAAATTCTGTAGACAAGGGGCGTTGCTAGGGTCTTAAAAGATCAGGGGCACAAGCCCCGAAAGCTATATTTACCCCCCCCCCCCCACCGTACAGATGTAGCCGTCTTTACCTTGACTTTTAATGCATTAAATAAACAATGGCTAGATCTCTTCTAATACATTTTTACATACATATTGGAGATAGCATATTTATAAGACTAAGGCTCCTATAGCTACACCACTGGATAGAATTGGATGCATTGTCTCAGCAGAAAGTATCATACATGATAGGCTTAGATACAGGGCCCGAGCCATGGCCGGCCTTAGCTATGTGCGACACGTGCGGTCGCACAGGGCGCCGGCCGCCATGCTGTAAGGGTGGAGCCAGTGAGTACGAGCTGAAGAGAGGAGAAATGTTCCTTCCTCTCCACGGCTGTGTGAAGTGAGCGCTGATTGGAGGAGCAGCAGCAGGTGCTTCTGTCTGCTCCACCAATCGGCACAGCCTGTACTGCAGTGTCACTCAGAGCCTCACGCAGCTCCTTCCTGCTGTGCTGCTGCCACAGTGAAGACTCCTCCACGGAGCTCCAGTGTCAGGTAAGAGCAGGTTTAGGTTAATACATGTTTATTTATGTGCAGTGTGAGGGAGGAGGGAAGAGGGAGCTTTGTGATGTGTAACAGGATGATTTTTTTTGTGTTTTTTTTGCAAAGATCGATTTTATGGGGGAGGGGAGACTAGGTTATAGGTACTTTGTGTGTGTTTGTATTTTTTACAGATCGATTTTGAAGGTGAGGGGACATTGCCCTAAATGCTATAGGAGTGTGGGGGGATTCTTTATAAATGTATTTTGTGGGGAGGGGGACTTCTGTATAGTTTATTTTGTGGTGTAGGAGCTTATTATGAATCATGGGGGAGGGGAACTTAGCGTTCTGTATGGGGAGAAAGGATTCTTTAGGGTACGGCCACACGGAGCGGCCCTCACACTGTCGCAACGCGGCCAACAACCGCGCTGGCACTATGTAGGAGTGGCTGTCCAATACCTCGTTAAGGGGTATTCCGGTTACACTCGCGTGCGCACTGCCGCTCCATTCATTCTCTATGGGAGCGCCGGAGATAGCCGAGTGCAGTGTTCTGCTTTTTACGGCGCTCCCATAGAGAATTAATAGGGGGTAAGCTGTTGTAATTTGCAAAATCGTGCTGCCATAAAGGGTGTATTAATTCATGGCCGCACGTTAACGCGGGTAAACCGTCCCATTATCTGCAAAATCGTGCGGCCATGAATTAATACACCCTTTATGGCAGCACGATTTTGCAAATTACAACAGCTTACCCCCTATTCATTCTCTATGGGAGCGCCGGAAAAAGCTGAGCACTGCACTCGGCTATCTCCGGTGCTCCCATAGAGAATGAATGGAGCGGCAGTGCGCATGAGCATGTAACTGGAATATGTGCGGCCACTAACAGGCTGTGCGACAGCCGCACTGAACATGGTGCCGGCGTGGTTGTTAGCTGCGTTGCGACCGTGTCAGGGCCGCTCTGTGTGGCCTTACCCTTAGGCGGGATTCACACGAGTGTGTGCCTTTTGCGCACGCAAAAAAAGCTGCGCTTGGCCTGCGCAAAAGGCACTTGACAGCTCCGTGCGGCAGCATCATATGATGCGCGGCTGCGTGCTTTTCGCGCAGCCGCCATCATTATGACACTCCATTTGGATGTTTGTAAACAGAAAAGCACGTGGTGCTTTTCTGTTTTCATTCATCCTTTTGACAGCTGTTGCGCGAATCACGCAGTTCGCACGTTAGTGCTTCCGTGTGACATGCGTGGTTTTCACGCACCCATTGACTTCAATGGGTGCGTGATGCGCGAAAAACGCTCAAAGAACGGACATGTCGTGACTTTTACGCAGCGGACCAACGCTGCATAAAAATCCCGGACAGTCTGCACGGCCCCATAGACTAATATAGGTCCGTGCCACGCGCGTGAAAATCACACGCGTTGCACGGACTTATATCCCATTCGTCTGAATAAGCCCTTAGAGATAATATTTGTGGGGAGAGCAACTTGATTATAAGGGTAGGAACACACAGGGCGGATACGTAAAACTACACAGTGTATACGTCCTGAGAACCGCAGGGAATTTCACCTGAAAAACAGCACCAAATTTTGGTGGAGTTTTTTGGGCGGGAAGACTGCAGAAATAAATTTTAAAAAAAGCTAATACTCCCAGCCGTAGTCCCTCTCTCGCTCTGACTGTCCATGTGACCGCTGCAGCCTTTGATTGGCTGCCACATGGGATGCATCGTCATCCCTTGAGGCGGGGCTACGCTCAGAACAGAATACGCATCGCTATGACTACGGCCGGGTGTATTACCTTTTTTTTTTCTCATTTGAGATTAACGATAAGCAAAGTTTTTATCATTGATCTTCTCCTTTGTTAACACTGACCAAATATCATTATAATTGGTCAGAAACGAACGAATCATGATGATAATTGGCTAAACTAAATAGGCCTTTAATGGGGGTATATTCAGGCTTAGTGCCTAGGGCAGCGTGAGTTGTAAATACGGCCCTGCTAAAGACGCAGATACTATTCAACACTGTAGCGGGGCAGGGAGGTATCTCCCTGCTCTGCGATCTACTAGGCTGGTGGTTCCCAACATGAGGTTCCCATGAGAACGCTCCAGGGCTGCCGCGACACTCCTCTGGACAACTGCCACGGACGTGCTTTCTCTCCTCCTCCTCATAGCGCCAAGTGGATGTGAGGAGGAGGAGATTTTTTTGCAGAACCCCTGTAGATAGCACCCCCGACTAAATGGACAGAGACGTCAGGGGCTTCTCCTGGAGTGGAATCCCCGGTCACAGCGTCTGCAACGCTGAGGACAGGGATTCCGCTTCAGGAGTCAGTTGCCCGATGTCACTGTTCATATATGGACAGAGATATCAAGCACTCCGTCAAGGAGCAGAATCCCCAGCCACAGGGAGCTACAGTGGCGCTATCTACAGGAAGGCAGTGCTACCTACATGGGGGCTGTGTGGCACTACCTACACAAGGGCTTTGTGGCACTACCTACACAGGGGCTGTGTGGCACTACCTACACTGGGGCTGTGTGGCACTACAAGGGATCTGTGTGGCACTACCTACACGGGGGCTGTGTGGCACTACCTACAAGGGTGTGTGTGGCACTACAAGGGATCTGTGTGGCACTACCTACACGGGGGCTGTGTGGCACTACCTACAAGGGTGTGTGTGGCACTACAAGGGTGTGTGTGACACTACAAGGGTGTGTGTGGCACTACAAGGGATCTGTGTGGCACTACAAGGGATCTGTGTGGCACTACCTACACGGGAGCTGTGTGGCACTACCTACACGGGGGCTGTGTGGCACTACCTACACGGGGGCTGTGTGGCACTACCTACACGGGGGCTGTGTGGCACTATCTACAAGGGGGCTGTGCGGCAAGGGGGGGATTTGTGGCAATACTTACTAGGGCTGCACAATGCATCGAAACTTCGATACTGTGCATCCCCAAATGGTTCGAGCCACACAGCTAAGTATAGTAATACATGATGAATGAGAGCGGGGCTGCGGCTGTGTAATACAGCCATTGCCCCGCTCCTGAGTCCTGACAAGTGCGCGAGGATGATGCGAGGATGATGCGATGCGGCTAGCGCTGCACTAATGAGCGGCGGCACTGAAAACAACATGGCGGCCGCACTGCAAAACACCCCCATGTTCTGTCTTCGGTGTCTGCGCCGCCGCTCATTAGTGCAGCGCCGGCCGCATCACCTCATGCTGACCGCGCGTGCACTTAATGTCAGGAGCGGGGCAATGACTGTATTACACAGCCGCAGCCCCGCTCTATAACGACGGAGATCAGAGAAACCGCTCATCTCCGCCGCTATTCTCCTGAATGCTGCGATCAAAGCTGACTGCAGCATTCAGGGGAAAGTGAGGAGGGGGGATGCCCCTGGATCGCATCACAGGGAATTCCTGTGACGCGATCGAGGGCCATACCATATATGGGCAGACAGCGCAGGGTCTATTGAAGGCCCCCAGGGCTGTCCTACCATATTTCCTGTTGTTAGGGCATACTGAGGTATGTCCTAACAACTGCCTGTGTACTATACATACACTGGCTAATGTACTGGCGTATATCTGATATATGCCAATATATTAAAGAGGCTCTGTCACCAGATTTTGCAACCCCTATCTGCTATTGCAGCAGATCGGCGCTGCAATGTAGATTACAGTAACGTTTTTATTTTTAAAAAACGAGCATTTTTGGCCAAGTTATGACCATTTTTGTAGTTATGCAAATGAGGCTTGCAAAAGTCCAAGTGGGTGTGTTGAAAAGTAAAAGTCCAAGTGGGCGTGTATTAGGTGCGTACATCGGGGCGTTTTTAATACTTTTACTAGCTGGGCGCTCTGATGAGAAGTATCATCCACTTCTCTTCAGAACGCCCAGCTTCTGGCAGTGCAGACACAGCGTGTTCTCGAGAGATCACGCTGTGACGTCACTCACAGGTCCTGCATCGTGTCAGACGAGCGAGGACACCGGCACCAGAGGCTACAGTTGATTCTGCAGCAGCATCAGCGTTTGCAGGTAAGTAGCTACATCGACTTACCTGCTAACGCCGATGCTGCTGCAGAATCAACTGAAGCCTCTGGTGCCGGTGTCCTCGCTCGTCTGACACGATGCAGGACCTGTGAGTGACGTCACAGCGTGATTTCTCGAGAACACGCTGTATCTGCACTGCCAGAAGCTGGGCGTTCTGAAGAGAAGTGGATGATACTTCTCATCAGAGCGCCCAGCTAGTAAAAGTATTAAAAACGCCCCGATGTACGCAACTAATACACGCCCACTTGGACTTTTACTTTTAAACACACCCACTTGGACTTTTGCAAGCCTCATTTGCATAACTACAAAAATGGCCATAACTTGGCCAAAAATGCTCGTTTTTTAAAAATAAAAACGTTACTGTAATCTACATTGCAGCGCCTATCTGCTGCAATAGCATATAGGGGTTGCAAAATCTGGTGACAGAGCCTCTTTAAAGTTTAAAAATAAAGTAAAAACATAAAGTATTGTTAAATTTAAAAAAATACACATACGCCTTTTTTTTTTACAATAAACATTAAAATAAGTCTCAATATATAAAATATACACACATTCGGTATTGGCGCGGCCGTAATAACCTGCACAACAATTTTTTGCCGTCATTTATGATGTGTATGCTGTAAAAAAAAAACTAAAAAAAACCTTTTCACTTATTAATGTGAGGCGCGAGGTGCGATGATTTTAACCTCCATGTGCCTCAAATTAATAGTAATTAAGCCCATCATGTACCTCACACATTAACCCATTATGACTGAGAAACATGATGGGGTTAATTACTATTAATGTGAGGCAAATGGAGGTTAAATTCAGCATCACACCTCACTGTGTGGCACGACCTACAAGGGGGCTGTGTGACACTATCTACCGGGGGCATCTGTGAGTGGAGGGGCTGATGGTCATTTTACTGTGAGTGGCGGGCTGATGGTCATTTTACTGTGAGTGGGGGGGCTAATGGTTGTTTTACTGTGAGTGGGGGGCTAATGGTCATTTTACTGTGAGTGGACGGGCTGATGGTCATTTTAGGGTATGTTCACACTGCAGCCTCCGTTACGGATGAAATTACGGACGTAATGGCATGTGCAGGCGCTTTTCGCTGCGTCCATGACGGACGTAATTGGAGCTGTTTTTCCATGGAGTCCATGGAAAACTGCTCCAATTACGTCTCAAGAAGTGACAGGCACTTCTTTGACGCGGGCGTCTTTTACGTAAAAAAAATGACCGTCGGCACAGAACATCGTAAGACCCATTCAAATGAATGGGCAGATGTGTGCCGACGCTTTTGAGCCGCATTTTCGGACGTAATTCAGGGCTAAAACGCCAGAATTACGTCCGTAAATAGTGTGTGTGAACCCAGCCTTACTGTGAGTGGTGGGCTGATGGTCATTTTACTGTGAGTGGAGGGACCGATGGTTATTTCAGTGCGGGGGGGGGGGGGGGGGGGGCTGATGGTCTTCAAGTGGTTTCCACCTCTGACCTCCAATTGAAATGAATAGTAGGAAGAAAATAGCTGTGGCGCTCGTTTGGAGCTTTTTTTTGCTGCGTCTTTTGCATTCGCTTCAGCGGCTTAAAAAAAACGCAAAACAAACCCCATCAAATAATGCTGTCAATTCAAAAGCAGATTTTTTTCTGCCTTACAAAAAACGCTGTGTGAACATACCCTAAGAATGTAGTCCTTATTTTTTAGCTATTTTCTGTCTTTCTCTAAACAATTTTTGGTAGGGGGGCCCTGAGGATTTTTTTTTTCCAGTGGTGGCTCAAGTCCGAAAAAGTTGGGAAACTCTGTAGCAGGCTACAGAGGCGCCTGCAGCCTATGAGGCGCAGGGACAGGATCCCTGCGCAGTTGGCGTGATGACATCTCTGGATCAAGCTGGCCTACGCAAGGATCCTGTCAGGTGGAGGTGGGGGGCAGTATGGCACTGTCTACAAGGGGGATGTGGGGGCTGTATGTCACTTTCTACAATGGGGAGGTGGGTGCTGTATGACACTGTCTACAAGGGGGCGGTGGGGGGCACTCTGTACAAGAGGGAGGTGGGGCTGTATGACACTACAAGTGGCAGATGGGGGCTGTATGGCACTGTCTACAAGGAGGAGGTGGGGGATTATGGCACTGTCTACAGGGAGGCTGTACGGCGCAATCTACAGGGGGCACTTTCTACTAGGGGGGCTGTGGGGGCATTCTACTCTGTGGAGGACATCATACTGTGTAGGGGCACTACAGGGGGCAATATAATGTGTGTGGCACTTAGGGGGCATAACACTGTGTGGGCACAATTAGAGGACAAAATACTGTGTCCTTGAAGGCGTTATAATATATTACATTATTAAATATTATTATTATACTGTGTGTGGGGCAATAAAGGGGCATTCTACTGTGGGGAGGAATTATGCTTTTTTTATGGGGTATTTTTTATAATGGCGTGGGGCGCCGAAAGATAATTTTGCACGGGGCGCCATCTACCCTAAGGCCGGCCCTGGCCCCAGCAGACAGTATCATACATTATAGGCTTAGATAAATGGCCCCAGCACACAGTATCACACATGATAGGCTTAGATACATGGCCCCAGCAGACAGCATCACACATGATATACTTAGGGCTCATTCAGATGAGCGTGATTGTCGTCCGTGTGTTGTACGTTGAAACAACGCACAGCACACAGACCCATTGATTACAATGGGGCTATTCACACATGCATGAGTTTTCACACAGCGAGTGTCCGTTGCCTGAAACTCACTGCATGTCTTATATTGGTGCGTTTTCACGCAACTTGTCGCTCATTGAAGTCAATGGGTGCTTGAAAACCACGGACAGCACTCGGATGACATCCGTGTGCATGTTTCACGCATCAATTACACTGAAAAAAAAGTGCTTGCGAATGTGTGAAAAACACATGCCACACGCGAAGCACACTGATGCAAAACGCAACGCACATGACCAAATTTACGCACGATTTTAACGCACGTAAATCTGTCACGCTCGTGTGAATGTAGCCTTAGATACAGCGCCTCAGCAGTAAGTATCCATGTACTAACCCTCAGGGGTAAATTTGGCATTTCTGGGGCCCCAAGCAAAGTTATGTCTCGGGGCTCTTATCAAAGACATCTGTAGAGCGTTCCCCACACAATGCCCCCTGTATATAGTGTCACAACCCCCCTGTATTTTTTCACACACAGTCCCCCTGCCATACATCCCCTTTGTAGACAGTGCCATGCAGTCCCCTGTAGGTAGTCCCACATACCCACCTTGTCTCAGCAGACAGTATCATACATGATAGGCTTAGATACATGGCCCAGCAGACAGTATTCCACATGATAGACAGATACAGTGCCCCAGCAGTCGATATCACACATGATAGGCTTAGATACATGGCACCAGTAGACAGTATCACACATGATACTTAGATGCAGGGCCCCAGCAGTAAGTATCCTTGCAGTGGCGTAGTTATAGGGGTCGCAGTTGCGACCGGGCCCTTAAGCCTGGGGGGCCCACGGGCCCCCATTGACATAGAGCATGCAAATACATTTTCTGTGCCGTGAAGCCGGCACTTCCTGGTTACGGTAACATGGTACACTTAGTGTACCATGTGACCGTGTTGTCACGTGACACATCTTCCAGCCAGTGCAGTGGAAGAGTCGGTGCGGAGGACTCCAGGTGAGCTGCAGAGTCTGTATTGTAATGTGTGGTGTTGTATTGTGTGTTCTTGTAATGTTATGTGTTGTGTTGTGTTGTCTTGTAATGTGTTGTATTGTGCTGTTTGCGGTGAGAGGGAGGCCCGTTAAATAACAGTCCCCCCTTCTCTCTCAACAGCAAACTGCACAATACAACACAATACATTACAAACTGTGAGTCGCGTTTCCCTGGGGGGTCGTGTAAAGACTTCTGGGGGTCGCGAGTCACTCACCGAGGTCCCGATTCCATTCAATGCTGGAGCAAGGAGCTCATGTCTCCTTGTTCCAGCATTCACTGTGCCCTGAGCTGCTCGACGCAGACAGGCGGGATGTAGCGACATCATCGCGCCTGTCTGCGCCGAGTCACTCATAGCACACACCGGAGGAGGCGAAGGAACGGGGATAGTAATTATGCTATTTTTCTATTTTGCACATATGGGGGCATTATACTGTATGGGGGGCATTATACTGCATGGGGGGACTGATATGGCATGGGGGCTGATAAGATGGGGGAGCATACTGTATGGGGAGCTGATATGGGGGCATTATACTGTATGGGGAGCTGATATGGAGGGGCATTATACTGTATGGGGAGCTCATATGGGGGCATTATATTGTATGGGAAGCTCAGATGTGGGGAATTATACTGTATGGGGGCCGCTATGTAGGGCATTATACTGTGGGGGCTGTTATGGGGAGCATTATACGGTATGGGGCTGTTATGGGGGCATTATACTGTATGGGGCATTATATTGTGTGGGGCAGCTATGGGAGCATTATACTGTGTGGGGGCATTATACTATGGGGGCTGTTGGGCAAAGCGTCTGGGCATAGGCGTGCCCAGGGGTCTGATGATGGTAGTGTTGGGGAGGGATAGGGGGGCACAAACTGAATTATTGCACCTGGGCCCATGAGCCTTTAGCTACGCCCCTGTATCCTTGTACTAACATATGTTCACCCCCCCCAAAAAAAAATGTGAGTGCGTGTATGTATATATGTGTGTGTGTGTGTGTGTGTGTGTATATATATATATACACACACACACACACACACACACACTAGTCCTTCTCAATGAATTAGAATATCATCAAAAAGTTAACTTATTTCAGTAATTCGATTCAAAACGTGAAACTCATTATATAGATTCATTACACACAGAGTGATCTATGTCTGCATTGTTGGGTCTGATGTCTCATCTTCCTCTTGACAATACACCATAGATTCTCTATGGGGTTTAGGTCAGGCGAGTTTGCTGGCCAATCAAGCGCAGTGATACTGTGGTTATTAAACCAGGTATTGGTACTATAGAAGAGGCTGGACGCAGCCTGCAGGGCTTCAGAGGGAAGCCTCCATGACGGGACCTAGTAGGGAAAGGGTTAACTAGAGGGAGGGGGAGGTAGATGAGAGGCAGGGAGGAGTTAGGGGACGTTACCAGGCTTCCCGCTGTTTTCGGCATTGAGCCGGAAGCAGCGGGAGGAGTAACACGCAATTTTCATAAGCTCCCTCTGTTGTCCTGGCTCTGTGCTGACCTGCCATGTCGGAGGTCGGCATACTCGAGCAGCTGCGTGCGGCAGCTGCATTCCACGGTCCCGGCTGGTTAGAGGAGACCGTGGCGACACTTACTAGGATCCCGGGGGCCGAATCATCGCCACGTCAGGCCCGGCACCCGAGGTCTGTTGCGCAAGGGGCCAGGCTCCCCTCCCCCGGCCCCCTCCCTAGTAGTAATGTGGCGGCGGGTGGGGAGTCGGCAACACCCGCTCCTGCTCAGAGGAGACAGAGAGCGTCGCCAGGGGCGACGGTGGCTCAGGCCGGGGCTCCCCGGCGGTCCCGCCCTCCAGAACGCCTCATCCCTGAGGTGGTCCCGCGGACACGGCGTCGCTGGGGGAGCCCTACAAAGGACGCTGCAGGCCAGGTAGCTGGGAGGGCCGCCTCTTCCCAGGCCCTGCGCCCTGGCAGGAATCCCCAGCCGCAACGGGGTCCGGCGGTAAACGGAGTCGCAGGCCGGGCTCCCTGTCACCCCTCCCCCATCGGATGCAAGAGTTGGAGGACAATCTACGGCCGCCCCGCATGGTGATGCTCCGGCCAGGGGGCAGGCTTCATCGAGACCGTTAAGACGGACGCCTAGAGCTGCAGCGACGACGAGGCAACAGGTCCGGTCGGAAGTCTGGGTCCCAGCGGTCGGGCGGCAGGTTGCCGGCCCACCTGTCAGCGCGTCGTCGTCCCCGTGTAGGAGATGTCGGTGGGATGGCCAGTCATCTGCGAGAGAGGATCTGGAAGAAGGCGAGCTGGACGATTATCGGCGAGGTCAGGATGGTCCGGCTGACGGGAACACAGCGCCTGTGCAGCCCGGTGAGTGCATAACTCCGTCTTTGCCATATCCAGCGATCTTTATGTCGGGTGTCGGGGGGGGGCGGCAAGCGTGGTATCGGCTGCCGGTAGCGGCGCTGGCGGGCGCGACGGCGCGGGTCTAGCAGATTTAGTGGGTTGCTTGCGGGAGCTGGTCGGGCGTCTAGACAGGGCGGTTGCGCCGGTAGTTACGGAGGTGTCCCCGGCGGTAGTTTGGGAAGGCCCCCGGGAAGTGGGATCGTTACAGGCGCGTCCCAGGATGGCGGTGGCGGCTAAGGAGGCGGTCACGGTGTCAGTACAGACCGAGGCCCATAAAGATGGCGATAGGGTGCGTATTGATGATCGCGCTCGCGGGGAGGTGTATGTTTGCTTCGAAGGTCCGTTGGGGGCGCATTTAAAACAGGAGGTGCGTGAGCGGATCTGGAAGGACGAATATGTTGAGATTTTCTCTCTCCTGCCGCTTGCTAAATTCAATTTGGATAAGGGCAAGCGGGACGAGAGTAAGAAGGAGGAGGAGGAACGTCGGCGGTATAGGCTTATCCCGCAGACGTTCGTTAATTGGTCGCAGGCGTTTGCCATATTAGCCAGTGTGATAGGGGAAAAGGCGCCGGAAAATTGTTCGGCGTTGTTTTGCTATTTTGATGCCATTGGGGAGGCTCATAGGGCGTACGGGGGGCAGGCGTGGCTAAGATACGACGAGCAATTCCGTCAGCGGAAAGCGGTTCGGCCGGCGATTCGGTGGGACCAGAAGGATATTGCTCTTTGGTTAAGGGTTACGGCTCCGGTTAGGCAGTCCTTTCCCGGGAGCGTTGGCCAAGGAGGTCAGTCCAGTCAGGCCGGGCAAGGTGCAGGGGCAAAATTGGGATTCTGCTGGCAATTTAACGATGGCCAGTGTAAGTTCGGGGCCACGTGTAAGTTCAAGCACGTGTGCTCAGAGTGTAATGGTGCATCCCACGGGGCTGCAAAATGTATGCGGAAGAAGAGGGCAGGGAACCAGTCCTCCTCGGCTAGTCAAGGGGTTGTCACCGGTGAGGGTGGAAAGGATGGCCCCTTATCTAAATGAGTATCCGGATAGGGCTGCGGCCAAGTTAATTTACGAAGGGTTTTGTGTTGGTTTTATTATTCCTCCGCCTCCTTATGAGGTCCCGGTTACGCGGAGGAACCTTAAGTCGGCCTACTTGCATGCCGAGGTCGTGTCGGAAAAATTGTTTAAAGAGGTTTCGTTGGGTCGCATGGCGGGGCCTTTTGTTGATCCGCCAATAAAAGATTTAGTGGTGTCCCCATTGGGTATTGTCCCAAAGCGTGAGCCCCGGAAATTTCGTTTGATTCAGCATTTATCGTTTCCCAAGGGTTCGTCGGTAAATGACGGGATTGATCACGAGTTGTGCTCCGTAGTGCAGGGGCGTAGCTAGGGGGGGGCAGGCGGGGCATGTGCCCCGGGCGCAGCCTGGAGGATACTGATAGGGGGGCGCCGAAGAGCAGCTGATCGCTGCTGACAGGCGCCCCGTATGTGGGACACCTGCAGCAGCTTAGGAAGAGCCAGGACATTACGGAGTTCTGACTGGGGTCTGTGACGGCCAGGGAGTGGACCAGTCCAGTCACCTGACCTCACCAGTGACATGAGGTCAGATGACTCAGGTCAGGGGACAGGTCCACTCCCGTGCTGCAGCCTTCCTGCATTTGCCTGTGCTCTGTGCTCTGCCGAGAAGCAGAAGAGGAAGCTCCGCCCACACACAGTCCGTCCTGACCTGTCAGCAAGGAGACTTGGCGAGTGTCTGTGTGTAATGTGTGTCTCTGTGTTTGTATGTGTATATGTTACAGTGTGTGTGTGTCTCTGTCTGTCTTTGTCTCTGCATGTGTTTGTCTCTTACATCTACTACATTATCTGTACTCAGAGAGATATGACTGTTATCTGTAATGTTACATAGGACTGCAGGGGACATCTACTACATTATCTGTACTGTGTGCTAAATTACAATCTCAGCTCTGCTACACAGTACAGATAATATAGTAGCTGTTACTTGCAGTCCTGTGTAACACCACAGAGAACACAGTCATATCTCTCTGAGTACAGATAATGTAGTAGTGTTACCTGCAGTCCTATGTAACACCACAGATAACACAGTGATAACTCTGATTACAGATAATGTAGTAGCTGTTGCCTGCAGTCCTATGTAACACCACAGATAGCACAGTGATAACTCTCTGAGTACAGATAATGTAGTAGCTGTTGCCTGCAGTCCTATGTAACACCACAGATAACACAGTGCAAATTACAATCTCAGCTCTGCTACAATGTGTTATCTGTGGTGTTACATAGGACTGCAGGCAACAGCTACTACATTATCTGTACTCAGAGAGTTATCACTGTTTTATCTGTGTTGTTACATAGGACTGCAGGTAACACTATTATCTGTATTTAGAGAGTTATCACTGTGTTATCTGTGTTGTTACATAGGACTGCAGGTAACATCTACTACATTATCTGTGCTGTGTACATATGTGCCTGTGTGCGTATATATGGGTCTATTTGTGAATGTGTCTTTGTGCTTGTATATTTGTGCCTTTTATGTATTTGCATATGTTCCTGTCTGTGTATTTATATGCCGGTGTGTGTGTATATATATGTGTCTGTACGTCTATATATTTACCTGTATGTATATATTCCAGAATGTGTGTATGTATAGTTGCCTGTATGTCTAAATATCTGTCTCTATGTATGTACAGTATATATGTTTCAGCGTGTCTATATATGTGGTTCATTTTTTGTTTGTGTAGGGGGCGGCAATAGAGAGTCCCGCACAGGGCGCCATCCAAGAGAAGGCCGGCCCTGGCTGTCACCAACCCTAGTCAGAAGGAACTCCGCCGCTCCCTGCGCCGAATGACCTCCTCGGCCTCACCGGTAAGTCACACCACGCAGAGCGGAGAGTGGTATCGGTAGGCTGCCGCTCACCGGTCTGTTCACAGTGTGGCGCTATTTAAAAGGGGGGGGAGTGTGGCGCTATTTACAAAGAGGCAGCAGGACGCTGCCCCTTTGTAAATGGGCACTATCTGTTTGTAAGGTGGCACTATCTACAAGGGGGGCTGTGTGTGGCACTATTTACTGGGGGCTGTGTGTGGCACTATCTACATGGGGCTGTGTGTGGCACTATCTACAAGAGGGGGGCTGTGTGTCGCTATCTACAAGAGGGGGGCTGTGTGGCGCTATCTACAGGGGGCTGTGTGTGGCCTCTAATTTATTTTCTTTTAATTTATTTTTATGTTAATTACATTATAGAACTTGTAAAATGTAGAAATGCTTTTATACTCAAGTTATATTAAAAAAATTGTTAACAAAAAATTACATCTCATTGATTGGTAGGGAAAGAAAACATGGCGAGGGGTAAGGAAATCTCGGGAAATAAGTTGGGGGGGGCGCCAATCTGAATCTTTGCCCCGGGTGCTGGAAAGCCTAGCTACGCCTCTGCGTAGTGTATACCTCATTCGATAAGGCGGTGGGGCTGGTTCGTGCTGCGGGTCCCGGCGCGCTGTTAGCGAAAACCGACATTGAGGCGGCTTTCAGGTTGTTGCCAGTTCATCCAGAAAGCCAACGGCTGTTGGGTTGTTTCTGGAATGGGGCTTTTTACGTGGATAGGTGTCTTCCGATGGGGTGTTCCCTTTCTTGCGCATATTTCGAGGCGTTTAGTAGCTTCGTCGAATGGGTGACGAAGGGAGTAGCCGGGGTCGACTCTTTGATACATTACTTGCATGATTTCTTGTGTGTCGGCCCGGGGGGTTCGCCGGTTTGCGGTAATTTGCTTCATTCCCTGCAGAAGGTGGCGAGGGATTTTGGGATTCCCTTGGCGCCAGAGAAGACTGAGGGCCCGGTATCGACGATTTGCTTTTTGGGAATTGAAATTGATTCGGTGGCGATGGAGTGTCGTCTGCCTGTGGATAAGTTAGGGTCATTGAGTCAGGAGGTACGTCGGGCTTGTAGGTTAAAGAAAATTACGTTGCGCGAGCTCCAGTCGTTGCTGGGGAAGTTGAATTTCGCTTGCCGGATTATGCCAATGGGGAGGGTGTTTAGTAGACGTTTGGCGGCTGCAACGGCGGGGGTGCGTGCGCCACATCATTTTGTGCGGCTCAAGGAGGAGCATCGGGCTGATCTGCAGGTCTGGGATGAATTCTTGGGTCAGTATAACGGTCGCTCGCTATGGATGGCTCCAGCGCAGGATACGAGAGATTTAAATTTTTTTACGGATGCGGCTGTTGCGGGCGGTTTTGGGCCGTACGGGGGGGGGGTCCGTGGTGTGCAGGTCAATGGCTGGCTAGCTGGGTGTCCAGTGGACTCACGCGGAATCTGGCCCTGCTCGAGCTGTTCCCTATCGTGATTGCGGCGACCATTTGGGGGGACAGGCTCAGGGATAAGAAGGTTCGGTTTTATTGCGACAACATGGGGGTGGTGCTGGCCATTAATAACATTACTGCATCCTCTCCTCCGGTAGTTCAGTTGTTGCGACATTTAGTTTTGGTGTGCTTGTCGTTGAACGCGTGGGTGGTGGCGGTGCATGTGCCGGGGGTACGGAATTGTATCGCTGATGCTCTTTCTTGCTCGCAGTGGGACCGATTTCGGCAATTGGCACCGGGAGCGGACCGTCTCGGTTTGGCTTGTCCGGAACATCTCTGGGATCTGGTCTCGGTCCCGTAGAACGATTGGTGGAAAGGTCTTTGGCGCGCATGACGTGGAGTGCTTATTCTGCTTGTTGGAGGCAGTGGGAGGAGTGGGTAAGAGAGTTGGGTAACGTCAGCACGGATAGAGACAGGTTGGTGGCACTTTTGTACTGGTTGGGGGACGCCTGGGAGGCGGGGTTTTCGTTGGCAAAGGTTAATCGTTTCATGTCTGCGTTGGCTTTTGGTTTTAAGTTACGGGGCTTGCAGGATATATCTAAAGAATTTTTAGTGGGGCAGGCTTTAAAGGGTCTGCGCCAAGGTAGGTTCGAAGCGGATTGTAGGAGGCCTGTGTCGTTTTCTCTGTTTAGCTCTTTGGGCGTGTCATTAGTATCGGTCTGTCGTTCTTCGTCCGAGGTGAAGTTGTTTCGGTTAGCATTTTCCTTAGCGTTCTTCGGGGCACTTAGAATTGGCGAGCTGGTGTCACCTAGTACCAAACGGGCAGGGGTGTTGAGACTGGGGGAGGTGAGCTTATATGTGGATCGGCTCGAGGTATGGTTGCGCCGGTCGAAAACTGACCAATTGGGAAAAGGAAAGCTGATAGTTTTGTTCGCCCTCCCGGGGTCGGCGATGTGCCCGGTCGCTTGCATGCGGGTTTTTCAGCCACAGGGTGGGTCTCCCGAGTTGCCGTTGCTATGTCACGAGGATGGGTCATTTTTGTCCAGATTTCAATTTGGCGCAGTGTTTAAGAAATGCTTGGCGGCGGTCGGTGTCGCAGCGGGCCTGTACTCATCTCATTCCTTCAGGATTAGCGCAGCAACAGAGGCGCTGGGGGCTGGATGAAGAGGGTGTTGGGAGTCCAACAGGTTTAGGTCCTACGTGCGCCCCCATTTGTTATGAGTCATGTTGTTAGCGTTTAAAAAATCGTTTGTGTGCTGGTATCTAACTTTCTTTTCCGTTTCAGATCAGCTTCCGTGTCTTGTGTGGTTGTTGGGCCACAACTACGTTCATTGGGGGGCTTTGAGGGCGGACGTCCGCCCGGACGGTCGCCAGTTGCGCATTCCGCGGCAGGACGCGGTTTTGCATTGGCTGGGATTTAGAGGTATGTTGTGGAGCAGGGTGTTATTGGAATTCCAGACATACTCCCGGCTGGATAGGGTTCCTGAAGTCTTGGTGTTGCACGTGGGTGGGAATGATTTGGGGGTCCGCCCCTTTCGTGAGTTGGTGCGGGATATCAAACACGATATGTTGTGTTTGTGGGTTTCTTATCCCGGGTTAGTTATAGTATGGTCGGACATTGTTCCAAGGAAGCATTGGCGGCTGGCTAGGTCAGTGGGAAGAGTCAATAAGGCTCGCATCAAAGTTAATCGGGCGGTGTCCCGTTTTGTAGCCAAAAATGGGGGCATTTGTGTGCGGCACAGGGATTTGGAGTCAGGAGTGGGTAACTACTGGAGGAGTGATGGGGTTCATTTGACCGAGGTTGGGATTGATCTGTGGAGTCTGGCAATAGCAGAGGGAATTGAAAGGGCGGTGGTGGTGTGGCGAGACTCACAGGCTTAAGGTGGTCAAGGCCTGTTTCGCTGTGGCGGGGGGAGTCCTTGAGGTCGGTCAGTACAAAATGGTGGGGGGGTCGCATCGGGGGTATGCGTCCCCCAAAAAAGGTACATGGTTGAAGACTTCATCGGGTGTTATCCCTTTGAAGTGGTCTTCTGGTGGTTGGAGCCATCTGCAGAGGTGAGCGGTGCCTCCGAGCTGGTTTACGGCTGGAGGTAAGGTCTTGGTGGTGTTGCAGATGGCTAACTCGAGTTTTTAAAAGGAACATCTAAAATGGCTTCAAGGACTTCCCCTGCTCGGATTAATGTTAACGTTAAATTGTTATTTATGATTCTGACCCATGTTAGGTCATGTGAATTATTAGGAGGAATTCTCTGGTTGGATTCCTAATTAGTTATCCGAATGTTTCGGATTTAAATTGCATTTTTTTTAAAAAGCTGTGAAATTAATAAACGGCTGCTGTGGCCATTTCACATCCAACCTCGGTGTCATGTGTCTTTTCTCAAAGGTGGGGGTGGAGGGAAAAGAAGGGATAAGTGAAGGTTCATTAACACACGACTCTACTTAGGCAGGTCATGGCAGTGTGGGCAGGTGCCAAGTCCTGCTGGAAAATGAAATCAGCATCTCCATAAAGCTTATCGGCAGAGGGAAGCATGAAGTGCTCTAGAATTTCCTGGTAGACGGCTGCGTTGACTCTGGACTTGATATATCTACATGGGCCCTGTATCTAAGCCTACCACAAGGCAGGCTTAGATACAGGACTAGAGGACCCCAGCAAGCAGTAATGATGTTATATCAAAAGAATTATGAGAAAATAGACATGGACCACACAATCTACAATGTGTACGTTGATTTGAGCCGCTAGGTATCATTTATAAACATGGACATACTAGGTTCTTTGTTAACATTTTGATGAAACTGTATAAGCCCGTTTGCCACTTCACAGCGACCTCTTTCAAAGTGGGTCCCTACTCTATCGGTTGCAGCACCGCATGGCAGCCACTGCCACCGCAGCACCGCTCCTGCAGAGGTAGCAACCCAGGAGCCCAAAAGCACAGATTCTATCAGGCTGTGCCAAGCCTCCTTGACTCTTGGCTGCGTCCCTCCACAAATGCAGCACCACAGCCACAGGCACCAGCCCACAGCACCACAACATGTGAACAGATGGAATAAGCTCACCTTACCATGCGCCCCAGTGGCCAACTAAGAGCAGAAACACTTATGAGGGCATTCCTGGATTAAAATCAGCTGGGGTTTTTTTTGAATTGTGGTGCCAAGTAAAACAAAGAAATTGAGGAGTATAGACTATACTTTATTAAAAGCATTATGAGAAAATAGACATGGACCGTACAATGCACAATGTATACGTTAATCTGAGCCGCTAGGCATAATTTATAAACATGAACGTGAGGTCCTGTGATAACATTTTGATCAAACTGTATAAGCCCACTTGCCACTTCATGGCGACCTCTTTTAAAGTGGGTCCCTACTCTATCGGTTGCAGGACCGCATGACGACCACCGCCACCGCAGCACCGCTCCTTATGATGTTACACTTACCCAGCTCTTTGGTGCAGCTAATGTCCCGACACCATCCAGCGTCGTGACATCATGCGCGGCGCACAGCGTCGTGATGCGAAAATACCCTTGTATAGGGAGTCGCCCGGGGATCCTGGGCACCGGGCCAAAGATATGGGGCCTGGGCCCCGGAGGTCCGGTGCTACCGACGCCCCTGATGCAGACACACAATAATATCTTAGGTTTTTTTATATGCCATATAAAAACAGCAAACTGATACTTTACATAACATATTTCTGCACATTTTAATGACACAATACCGGCATTTCTATTTACTTGTAAAACATATCCTAGTGGAAAATATTAAACAAGTTTGGCATTTATCTGGAAAACTTTGGGCACCCTGTCATTCAATATTTAGTAAGGCCCCATGGACACAACCGTAGATTTCGTCCGTAATTACGAAGCGTAATTACGGACCCATTAATTTCTATGGCCAACACATATCTTCCCGTATATTTACAGGAAGGAGCCGTGCCGTAGAAACCTTCCATAAAAAATAGGACATGTTCTATTTTTTTATTTTACGGACCATGCTTCCATACTTTATAAAGGGAGCAAGGCCAGCAAATGCAGACAGCTGTCCGCGGCTGGCCATGTCCATAATCACGGACTGTGGTTTTAGGCACGGTCATGTGCATGGGGCCTTATACCCCCTTTGGCAGCTATAAGCCTCTAAAAGGTTTTGGTAGCCAACTAAACAGTTTTTGACCCAGATGTACTAAGAATGGAGTTTTTTTATGGCAGTCTTAAGGCCAGTTCACACTGAGTTTTTTGGCGCTGGTTGTGACTCAGTAACCGCATTGGAATCAGCGCCAAAAAATGCCCGAAAACTGCCCACCATCTATTTTAATGAAAGGTGGAGGTTGTTTTCTCCCGCACGCGCTTTTAGCCACTCGCGGGGAAAAGAAAGCAACATTCTCTTTCTACCCACAGTTCCGTCTCTGACCGCCCATTAAAATCAATGGGAGGCAGAAAACTGTTTTTCGCTGAGTTTTTTGCCCGCGGCACTCAATGGCCGCAGCAGGATCGTGCAGGCAGGTAAAAATCTGCCTCAAAATTCCTGAAGGAATATACACATGTATGTTAGAGAACTGTATCATTTCCTATTCTATAAATAAATTATTAAAACAACAAAAAGTGGATAACCTTCAGTACTGTGAAATTTCATTTAAGTTGTTCAAACTTTATTTATAGAAGGCCTTTGAGGAAAGTCTCTAAAAATATTGTATTAGGGTATATTCACACTGTGTGGATAAGCTGCAGATTTTCCGCAGAGTATTTCATTGCGGAAAATCAGCAGCGTATTACAGTAGAAGCAAAGTGGATGAGATCTGAACAAATCCCATCCATTCAATGCAGAAAAAAAATCAGCTGAGAAAACCTGCATAGACTTACCCCTGGGCGTTGTCATAGCGACAACTCCTTGTTCCCTCAGTTGTTCTCCAAGCAACTCGGACTCCTAGGATGACGTTTCATCCCATGTGATTGCTGCAGCCATTCACAGGCTGTAGTGGTCACGTGGGTTGCAGCGTTATCACAGGAGGCCGGACTGCACGGACGACAGAGGGATGCGTTGCTATGGTAATGAAAGTGAAGGTAAGTATTGGCTTTTTTTTCAGCTGTTTTCCGCAGCAGTGACTCTGGCCAAAAATCTGCACCACAATTGGGTGCGGTTTATCGGCTGGAATTCCCTGCAGGTTGTATGTCAAATACACTGTGTACCTTTATGCACCCTATCCGACCTGTGTGAACATACCCCTAATGTCCTATAAGGACAACAACCTGTCTCTCCCCATGAGGTTTCCCAAGTTAGATATCCAGCTCTTTTTTTAATGGGTGATATTTAAAGGGGTTGTCTCACCACAATGTTTTTTTTTCAAAGTCTCTGTAAAGGATTTGCCAGACACAGCTTCTGTGTCTATGCCCATGGGCAATCAGTCTGCAACTGCTCCTATGTCTGTGAGACTGACTCCATCTTCCACCACTCAGGATGGCAGGCTTAGGAGTGGGAGAGCCTATCACAGCCTGGCCAGACGGAGCTAGCTCCCGCCCACTGTCTATTTATACCTGCCTTTCCTGTTCCTCCTTTGCCTGTGATTCTTCTATGCTTGTTTCCTGGCTTGCTGCTGCTGCTTGTACTACTCATCCTCTGCTTGTTATTTGACCTTGGCTTTCTGACCACTCTCCTGCTCAGCGTTTTTGTACCTCGTTCTCTTGCTGGTTTGACTCGGCTCGTTCACTACTCTTGTTGCTCACGGTGTCTCCGTGGGGAGCTGCCCCGTTTCCCTAGCTTTTGTGTACCCTTGTCTGTTTGTCTGTCTTGCACTTACTGAGCGTAGGGACCGTCGCCCAGTTGTACCCCATCGCTTAGGGCGGGTCGTTGCAAGTAGGCAGGGACTGAGTGGCGGGTAGATTAGGGCTCACCTGTCTGTCTCCCTACCCTGTCATTACAGTCTCCCTAGTGGTAATATAGCGACATCTAATGCACTTTCATGTGTTTTGTTTTTGCTTTTTTTCAATATAGATTTCTGTGATCTCTGTAATCTCACCCCGCAGCAGCTTCTTGTATCTTCCTGGATCATGGGTGAGCTAAACCAGCACCCAGCATTGTCACCTGTAGCCTCCCTACGCCGGGTAGTTCCTCCATGGCAATACTTCTGCTCTTCAAATTACGGTTATGGGCATTAAATATTGACGTGCGCCATTTTAAATGTTTCACAAATAGCTGTACTAAAGTAGTTTCTCCACGATTTTACAACATTTAATAACAATAATAACAATAGTACCGCTATTTGAGAAACCTATAATATAGTGCATGCCAATATTTCCTGAATATGAAAGAAATTTGGAGAGTAAATAAAGTGGTCCTCTACAATGTGCTTTCTGCTCTACTTTGTCCCCAAGAAACTCAGAGAGAGTTTACACATAAGAGCAGGTTATATCAGGACATTAGTAATGGGCAGGACGAGTGGATAGACCAGAAGCCAGAAGTCACCCTGCAGGAGAGCCCATGGCTTCCGTAATTCTCCCCTGCCGTTCTGATTACAATTCACTCACACTGGTTCAGTAGGACAGCAAGAGAGAATCACAGAAATAGATAAATGCGCGCTACTTTTCGATTAGTTAAGTCAGGGAAGCAGCCAGATCTGCACATGCATGTCCTCCATAGCGATGTTCCCTTGTGGACGTAACCAGTAACAACAGCTACAAAATGTGAAACAGCCGTGTGCATTATACTGAGAAATATCTTTTGACACAGGCATTTTCAGTAAGTAAATTTGTACAGTAAGTTTGTACAACTCTTGATCCAAATCCTTGTATTCCAAGGTGGCAATCCTGAGAGTTTTTTTGATAGGTTGCATGAAGCGTTCCACTTCACCATTGGCCTGAGGCCAGTGAGGAGTAATTTTCCTATGTGTGAAGCCAAGATAAGTTACAGAAGATTGAAAGTCTGTACTATTGAAAGGAGGCCCATTATCGGTCTTTACTATTTCATGTATGCCATACGCAGAAATATCTTGTCCAATTTTGGTATAAGGGTATGTTCACACGCTTAACAAAAAACGCCTAAAAAATACGGAGCTGATTTCAGAGAAAACAGCCTCTAATTTGAAAGCAATGGGCAGATGTTTGCCGAAATATTGGAGCCATTTTTTCAGACGTAATTCGAGGCGTAAAACGCCTCCATTACGTCTGAAAATAGGTTGTGTGAACCCAGCCTAACGGTTCTTGCAGAGGTGGTTGAAACGGCTTCAACAACTGGAAATCTTGAAAAATCAACCATGACGACTAGTAAGTAGGAATGATCTGGCAGAGAGCAGAAATTAACACTTACATTAGTCCATGGACTTGCAGGCAAAGGCGTCATTTGTAATGGTGCACGCCTATGGTCAACAGTAGTCGCTTGGCAAGGTATACACGCTTTAATCAGTGCTTCCACTTAATTGTCAAGTCCTGGAAACCATACTTTCTCTCTAAGCAATTGCTTTGTTTTTACAACACCTTGATGAACCTCGTGAGCCAGATCAAGCACTCTATTCTGAAGTTTCTGAGGTATGACAATGCGATTTTCTCTCAGTAGTAAATTTGAGTCTGACACCGAGAGCAGTGGCGTAACTACCGCGGTAGCAGCCGTAGCGGCTGCTACGGGGCCCGTGGCTTGAAGGGGCCCGTGCTGCCAGCCAAAACGCCCCCCATATGTTTGGTGGTGCCGCTAGCAGCCGTTAAGGATGTAGCACCGCTACAATGGGGCCCGCGCTGCCGAGCCTCCAAGTATGGGCCGGGCGACACAGGCCCTCCCATGCCTGTAGGCGTCGCTAGCACCGGAGGGGGCCCCGGTGCTAGCGACAGCCAAATACATGCATTAGCGCTGAATGGCCGGGTATGTTCCGCCTTACAATGATGCTGATTCACTAGCGGCGCTATAACGCTTCCATGCTTAAAAGGCGCTGATTGACGGGGCAAGTCATTCTGCCCCGCTAATCAGCGTCATTGGACGACGTTCGTTCAACTCCTGCAGACCTGCTCAAAAGAGAGCAGATCTGCATCGCCAGTGAACAGGAATGGGATCATGTGTGTATGTAAAGTTGTTGGTTTTATTTTCTCAAAAAACTGTTAATGGCATTATCTATAGTGGGGGCTCTATCTACAGGAGGGTCGTCTATATGTGGGCCACTATATACAGGGGGGTCTATATGTGGGGCACTAGCTACAGGGGTGGTCTGTATGTGGGGATGTGGGGCACAATGTACAGGGGGGGTCTATATGTGGGGATGTGGGCCACTATATACATGGAGGTCTATATGTGGGCCACTGTCTACAGGGGGGTCTATATGTGGGGATGTGGGCCACTATCTACAGGGTGGTCTATATGTGGGCCACTTTATACAGGAGGAGCTATTTGTGAGACACTATATACAGGGGTGGGCTATATGTAGAGCACTATCTATAGGGGAGCTATTTTTTTATGGCACTTTCTATAGGGATGGGCTATATGTGGGACACTATATACAGGGGTGGGTTACCTGTGGGGCACTAGCAACAGGGTGGCTATATGTAGGGCACTGTCTACAGAGGTGGGCTATACGTGGAGCACTATCTATAGGGGAAGCTATATGTAGGGCAGCATGGTGGCTCAGTGGTTAGCACTATTGCCTTGCAGCTCTGGAGTCCATATGTGGGCACTACCTACAGGGGCTGTATGTGGGACACTACCTACAGGGGCTTCTATGTAGGTCACTATCTACAGAGGCTCTATGGGGGTCACTATCTACAGGGGGCATGGTGTGTGTGTGTGTGTGTGTGTGTGTGTGTGTGTGTGTGTGTGTGTGTGTGTGTGTGACAGTGTATGGTACTATTAAAATCAGGGACACAGTGTATGGTGCTAATATTGTTAGAGGTGCAAGAGGTTTTGAGAATTTTAACTTTGTTTATATGTGCAGAAATGTTTTAAAAGTGAGAAGCTGAAGACATCTGAGCGGAAAACTGCAGAAGTGGGTCATGGCCGGTAGAAATCCATCATAGATGTCTGGACCAGAGGGAGAAGAAAAGAACTAGAATCTGAGATGTCACCGGTGAGTCACTTAATGTAAATGTTTATTCTGCCTCTAATCAGCACTGTAGTCACTGTATGATCTGCAGCGAGATGATATGTTGTATGATTATGATATGATTTTTTTTTTTGTGAAACAGCATCTCCCAGCATATCCTCACCATTGTTCGGGCAATGCTGGGAGCTGTAGTTTTACGCCGTACAAACCTATACGGCAGGGGTTGAACTAAATTGAGCTGTATTTGTTCTGGTGTTGTATATATGTACTGAGCTTGGTTTTGGTGCTGTATATATGTATGAGATTGGGTTTGGTGCTGTATATATATATGTAATGAGTTTAATTATGGTGCTGTATATGTACTGAGCTTTGTTCTGGGGATGTATTTATGTACTGAGGTTGGTTCTGGTGCTGTATTTATGTACTGAGATTTCTTCTGGTGCTGTATATATATATTGAGCTTGGTTCTAGTGCTGTATTTATGTACTGAGGTTGGTTCTGGTGCTGTATTTATGTAATGAGGTTGTTCTGGTGCTGTATATATGTATGGGCTTGTTCTAGTGCTGTATTTATGTACTGAGCTTTGTTCTAGTGCTGTATATATGTACTAAGCTTTGTTCTGGTGCTGTATATATGTCAGAGCTTGGTTCTAGTGCTGTCTATATGTACTTAGCTTTGTTCTAGTGCTGTCTATATGTACTTAGCTTTGTTCTAGTGCTGTATTTATGTACTGATGTACTGAGCTTGGGTGTGGTACTGTATATATGGCAGGGCTTGGTTCTGGATCTGTAGTTATATAGGATATATTTATAATAACAAAATTGCAGGGCAGATGGAATTGTTCTCAATTCATTGTATATTTAATGAGAATCTGTCAGGTAGTTTTAACCCCTTGAACTGCCACAATGCGGTGATACATGACCTGACAATATTTCCAAACATTCCCTTGTATGTTTTTTTCAGATGCAGCAAAATTCTTAAAATCCATTTTTAAAATGGGAGACAGAAGGTGAAGAGAAAAAAATGCAGTGTAATTACGGGTATCGGCGCCAGGCTGAAGAGGATCCTCTTCAGCCTGGCGCCGATACCCGTAATTACACTGCATTTTTTGCTCTTCACCTTCTGACTCTCACCTTGTCCCAGTAACTAAGGTTTTAGCACCAAGGGACTGCAGTGGGTGGCAGCCGGCTATCTACACTTCACCACCTCATAAGAGTCTCGGAGTAGCACCGCCATCCCCTCACCTTTTTGCTGTACTAACTAATTTTTAAAATGGGGCACACTATATGCTAATTACTCATTAGAGGGTCATGGGGCGGTGCCGCTATCCTGAAGAGTAACATAGTCCTGCCTCCAAACCCACCTTTTCACGTTTGAGTGACATCTCCCTGGCTGATACAACTTCCTCGGATGTGCCATTGCCTTGTGGCACTATGCACAAGGGGGGGCTGTGTGGCACTATACACAAAGGGGGACTGTGTGGCACCATACACAAGGGGGAGCTGTGTGGCACTATACACAAGGGGGAACTGTATGGCACTATTTACAAGGGGGAGGGATGTGGCTCTATCTACAGGGGACTGAGTGTGGCGTAATGTACAGGGGTCTGTGTGTGGCACTTTCTACTAAGGGGGGCTGTGCTATACATTCTACTAAGGGGGGCTGTGTTGCACTATACACAAGGGAGGGGGCTGTGTGGCACTATATACAGTGGGAGCTGTATAGAGCTATATACAGAGGGGGCTTTATGGCGATATCTACAAGGGGGAGGTGGGGGCGCTATCTACAAATGGGGTGTGACACTGTCTATAGGTGGGGCTATATAGCACTGTCTACAGGGGGGCTTTATGGCACATTCTACAGGGTGCACTATTTATAAGGAGGCTGCTAGTGGCACCCGGGGGGGGGGGCACGGTCAAGAGTTTGCTATGGGGCCCAGTCTTTCCTAGTTACGCCCCTGTTTAAAGGGGCTGTCTCACCACAATGTTTTATTTTCAAAGTCTCCCTAGTGGTAATATAGCGACATCTAATGCACTTTCATGTATTTTGTTTTTTTGCTTTTTTCAGTATAGCTCTCTATGACCTCTGTAATCTCTCCCCGCAGCAGCTTCTTGCATCTTCCTGGTTGATGGGTGAGCTAAACCAGCACGCAGCACTGTCACCTGTACCTCCCTACACCAGTTAGCTTCTCTGTGAAAGTGATAAGAATATGTTTAAAACATGACATTTTGCATGGACTCCATCTTGTATGGTAGGCGTCCATTTTGGATCATTGGAATCCATCTTGTGGCCTAATCTTGAGATTAATAAGTAAAAACCTAATATATTAATCTAAGTCAGCAGTTGTCTTGAAACAATTCTATGTTATGTGTTCTTGAGTTGAATGTTTTTATTATTCTTGTAAGGAGCAGATCAATCATCCTTGGTAGAATGGAGAATGACATTGCTTACCATAAGGGAGGGGGTCAGCCTTGAAGAAGGGCTTTGTTTTAAGAGGCTCTGTCACCACATTATAAGTGCCCTATCTCCTACATAAGGAGAAGGGCGCTATAATGTAGGTGACAGCAGTGCTTTTTATTTAAAAAATAATCTATTTTCACCATGTTATTAGCAATTTTAGCTTTATGCTAATGAGTTTCTCAATGGACAACTGGGCGTGTTTTAGTATTGACCAAGTGGGCGTTGTACAGAGGAGTGTATGATGCTGACCAATCAGCGTCATACACTTCTCTCCATTCATTTAGTCAGCGCATAGGGATCCTTTTAGATCACTATGTGCTGTCTTATACTAACACATTAACGATACTGAAGTGTTTAGACAGTGAATAGATATTCCACGGGATGTCTATTCACAATCCCGGCACTTCGTTAATGTTTCTATGGTACTTACAGCAGACCAAGCGTAATCTCGCGAGATCATGCGGTAAATGACAGGTTACAATGAGATTACGCTAAATGAATGGAGACAAGTGTATGATGCTGATTGGTCAGCGTCATACACTCCTCTGTACAACGCCCACTTGGTCAACAGTAAAACACGCCCAGTTGTCCATTGAGAAACTCATTAGCATAAAGCTAAAATCGGTAATAAGATGGTGAAAATAGATAGTTTTTTTTATAAAAATCACTGCTGTCACCTACATTATAGCGCCCATCTCCTAATATAGGAGATAGGGCACTTATAATGTGGTGACAGAGCCACTTTAAGTGATTTAATGTTGTGTATCAGCCATCTTATCTGCAGTCTCCATTCTCTAGTGAGATCAGAAGTAGGGATGTAATGACGGGGGTGGGGAGACAGACAAGTGAGCCCTAATCTACCTGCCACTCAGTCCCTGCCTACTTGCAACGACCCGCCCTAAGCGACGGGGTACAACTGGGCGACGGTCCCTACGCTCAATAAGTGCACGACAGACAAACAGACAAGGGTACACAGAGCTAGGGGGAGAGAGGGGCAGTTGCCCACGGCAACACCGTGAGCAACAAGAGAAGTGAACAAGCCGAGTCAAACCTGGAGAGTACGAGGTGCAAAACGCAGAGCAGAAGAGTAGTCAGCAAGCCGGGGTCAATATGAAGCAAGGACAATAGTACAAGAAGCTGCAGCAGGGCTAGGAAACCAAACGAGAAGAATCACAAGCAAAGGAGGAACAGGAAAGGCAGTTATAAATAGACAGAGGGCGGGAGCTAGCTCCGTCTGGCCAGGCTGTGATAGGTTCTCCCACTCCTAAGCCTGCCACCCTGAGTGGTGGAAGATGGAGTCAGTCTCACAGACATAGGAGCAGGTGCAGACTGATTATCTATTGGCGTTAACCCCGAAGCTGTGCCTGGCAGATCCTTTACAGTACCCCCCCTTTTATGAGGGGCCACCGGACCCTTTCTAAGTGGACCTGGTTTACTGGGGAAGCGAAGGTGAAACCTTCTGACCAATATCCCAGCGTGAACATCCCGAGCGGGTACCCAAGTCCTCTCCTCAGGCCCGTATCCTCTCCAATGGACCAGGTACTGGAGGGAGCCTTGGACCATCCTGCTGTCCACAATCTTGGCCACCTCGAATTCTGCCCCCTCAGGGGTGAGAACAGGGACCGGAGGTTTCCTCGAGGGAAGCAAGGATGGGGAGCAGCGTTTAAGGAGGGAGGCATGGAACACGTCGTGTACTCGAAAAGATGGGGGCAACTCCAGTCGGAAGGAGACAGGATTGAGGACTTCAATGACCTTGTACGGCCCTATAAACCGGGGAGCAAACTTCTTGGACGGGACCTTAAGGCGCAAATTTTTAGACGATAGCCACACCAGATCCCCGACCATAAACAAGGGGTTAGCAGAACGTTTTCTATCTGCCTGAGTTTTTTGTATGCTCTGGGACGCCTCTAGGTTCTTCTGAACCTGAGCCCAGACTGTGCACAGTTCTCGATGAACGACCTCTACCTCGGGATTGTTGGAACTACCAGGTGAAACGGAAGAGAACCGTGGATTAAACCCAAAATTAGAGAAAAAGGGGGAGACACCTGACGAGCTACTGACCCGGTTATTAAGGGAAAATTCGGCGAGGGGAACGAATGAGACTTAATCATATTGACAGTCATAGATAAAACACCTTAAATATTGTTCTAGAGACTAGTCCTCTGTTTGGCCATTAGTTTCAGGATGGAAGGCAGAGTAGAAGGACAGATCAATCTCCAACTTTTTACAGAAGGCTCTCCAAAACAATGAAACAAATTGTACCCCTCTATCAGAAACAATATTGACAGGGACCCCATGGAGACGCAGGATGTGTTTGACAAACAAGGTAGCTAACGTCTTAGCATTGGGTAGTTTCTTGAGGGGCACAAAATGGCACATCTTACTGAAGCGGTCTACTACAACCCACACCACCGACTTTCCTTGAGATGGAGGCAAATCGGTGATAAAATCCATGGAGATATGGGTCCAAGGTCTCTGGGGAATGGGCAAAGAACATAGTAAGCCCGCTGGTCGGGACCTGGGAGTCTTGGACCTAGCACAAACTTCACAAGCGGCGACGTAGGCCTTAACGTCTTTAGGCAACCCAGGCCACCAATAGTTTCTGGCAATGAGGTGCTTGGTACCCAGGATGCCTGGATGGCCAGATAGTGCAGAGTCATGATTTTCCCTAAGTACCCTTAGCCGGAATTGCAGGGGAACAAACAGCTTGTTCTCAGGAAGGCTCCCGGGAGCTGAACCTTGATCAGCCGCAATTTCAGAGACTAAATCAGAATCAATAGCGGAAATGATTATACCTGGAGGCAAAATACAAGCAGGATCTTCCTCCGAAGGAGGGCTGGCCATGAAGCTACGTGACAGTGCATCAGCCTTAACATTTTTAGAACCAGCCCTATAGGTAACCACAAAGTTGAATCTGGTAAAAAATAACGCCCAACGAGCTTGTCTCGGGTTTAGCCTCCGGGCAGATTCTAGGAAAACCAGATTCTTGTGGTCGGTAAGGACTGTTACCTGGTGCCTAGCCCCCTCCAGGAAGTGGCGCCACTCTTCAAATGCCCATTTAATGGCTAAGAGTTTTCGGTTGCCAATATCATAGTTACTCTCAGTGGGTGAAAACTTCCTGGAGAAGTAGGCACATGGACGGAGATGGGTGTGGGACCTGGTACCCTGGGACAAGACAGCCCCCACTCCCACCTCGGACGCGTCAACCTCCACGATAAATGGCTGCATTCGGTTGGGCTGAACCAGCACCGGGGCCGAGATAAAGCACTTCTTAAGGACCTCAAAAGCCTGGACAGCCTCAGGAGGCCAGTGGAGGAGATCAGCACCTTTGCGAGTGAGATCCGTAAGAGGCTTAGTGATGACCGAGAAGTTAGCAATAAACCTCCTGTAATAATTAGCGAACCCCAGGAAGCACTGTAACGCCTTCAGGGAGGCAGGTTGGACCCATTCAGCCACAGCCTGGACCTTGGCAGGGTCCATGCGGAATTCATGAGAGGTGAGGATTTGGCCCAAAAATGGTATCTCCTGCACCGCAAACACACATTTTTCGGTCTTCGCAAACAGTTTGTTTTTCCGAAGGACCTGGAGCACCTTCCTGACATGCTCAATGTGGGAGGACCAGTCCTTGGAAAACACAAGTATGTCATCAAGGTACACTACAAGAAATACCCCCAGGTAGTCTCTTAAAATCTCATTTATGAAATTCTGGAAGACCGCGGGAGCATTACACAACCCAAAGGGCATGACGAGGTATTCGAAATGACCTTCGGGCGTGTTAAACGCAGTCTTCCACTCATCCCCCTCTTTGATGCGGATAAGGTTATATGCCCCCCGTAGATCAAACTTAGAGAACCATTGGGCCCCCTGAACCTGATTGAAGAGATCAGGAATCAGAGGAAGGGGATACTGGTTCCTTACAGTGACCTTATTCAAGCTTCGGTAGTCAATGCATGGCCTAAGACGACCATCCTTCTTCCCTACGAAGAAGAAGCCAGCACCTACCGGAGAAGTAGAGGGGCGAATGTAACCCTTGGCCAGACATTCCTGGATATACTCTCTCATGGCTTCACGTTCGGGACAAGAGAGATTAAATATCCTACCCTTAGGGAGCTTAGCTCCTGGTACCAAATTGATTGCGCAATTATATTCTCTATGAGGAGGTAACACTTCGGAGGCCTCCTTAGAGAAAACATCGGCGAAGTCCTGAACAAACTCAGGTAGCGTGTTCACCTCCTCAGGGGGAGAAATAGAATTAACAGAAAAACATGACGTCAAGCATTCATTACCCCACTTGGTAAGGTCCCCAGAATTCCAGTCAAACGTGGGATTATGCAACCAGGGAAGGCCTAAAACCAAATCGGACGATAATCCCTGCATTAACAGTACAGAGCACTGCTCCAAATGCATGGAGCCAACAAGGAGTTAAAAAACAGGGTTATGCTGTGTAAAATAACCATTAGCAAGAGGAGTGGAGTCGATACCCACTACCGGGACAGGTTTAGGCAAATCAATCAAAGGCATAGCTAGAGACATAGCAAATTCCACAGACATGATATTAGCAGAAGACCCTGAATCCACGAAGGCACTGCCGGTAGCAGACCTACCACCAAAAGAGACCTGAAAGGGAAGCAAGATTTTATTACGTTTCATATTTACGGGAAATACCTGTGCGCCCAAGTGACCTCCCCGATGATCACTTAGGCGCGGAAGTTCTCCGGCTGCATTCTTACGCTTAGGACAGTTGTTCACTTGATGCTTGTCATCCCCACAGTAGAAGCAGAGACCATTCTTCCTGCGGAAATCTCTACGTTGTTGGGGGGACACGGAGGCCCCGAGTTGCATAGGTACCTCCGAGTCTTCCGGGGAGGAACGAAGCAACGGAACCTCGGGAGGCATCATGGGGGAGTCAGAGGAGAAAACATCAAGATGTTCAAGTCGTCGTTCCCTGAGACGTCGGTCAAGTCGTACCGCTAAAGCCATAACCTGGTCTAGGGAGTCAGAAGAGGGATAACTAACTAGCAGATCTTTCAGTGCATTCGACAGACCCAACCTAAACTGGCACCTTAAGGCAGGGTCATTCAACTGAGAAGCTACGCACCACTTCCTAAAGTCAGAGCAATACTCCTCAACAGGTCTCTTACCCTGACGTAAGGTCACCAGCTGACTCTCGGCAAAAGCAGTCTTGTCAGTCTCGTCATAGATGAGTCCTAGAGCAGAAAAGAAAAGATCAACGGAGGAAAGTTCAGGGGCGTCAGGAGCCAAGGAGAAGGCCCATTCTTGGGGCCCTTCCTGGAGCCGGGACATATTTATACCCACCCGCTGGCTCTCGGAACCTGAGGAGTGGGGCTTTAAACGAAAATAGAGCCTACAACTCTCCCGATAGGAGAGAAAAGTCTTCCGGTCCCCTGAGAACCGGTCAGGCAACTTGAGGTGGGGTTCCAGAGGTGAGGGGGACTACCATGGTAGCATCAGGCTGGTTGACCCTCTGAGCCAGGGCCATGACCTGTAGGGAGAGACCCTGCATTTGCTGAGCCAGGGCCTCAAGGGGGTCCATAGTGGTGTCAGGGACCAGGGTAGACTAGGTATGGGCTTGTGATTATGTAATGACGGGGGTGGGGAGACAGACAAGTGAGCCCTAATCTACTCGCCACTCAGTCCCTGCCTACTTGCAACGACCCGCCCTAGGCGACGGGGTACAACTGGGCGACGGTCCCTACGCTCAATAAGTGCACGACAGACAAACAGACAAGGGTACACAGAGCTAGGGGGAGAGAGGGGAAGTTGCCCACGGCAACACCGTGAGCAACAAGAGAAGTTAACAAGCCGAGTCAAATCAGGAGAGTACGAGGTGCCAAACGCAGAGCAGAAGAGTAGTCAGCAAGCCGGGGTCAATATGAAGCAAGGAGAATAGTACAAGAAGCTGCAGCAGGGCCAGGAAACCAAACGAGAAGAATCACAAGCAAAGGAGGAACAGGAAAGGCAGGTATAAATAGACAGAGGGCGGGAGCTAGCTCCGTCTGGCCAGGCTGTGATAGGTTCTCCCACTCCTTAGCCTGCCACCCTGAGTGGTGGAAGATGGAGTCAGTCTCACAGACATAGAAGCAGGTGCCGACTGATTATCTATGGGCGTTAACCCCGAAGCTGTGCCTGGCAGATCCTTTACAAGGGACATATTAACTTGTGTATCTGAAGTGTGTCTCCCCATGTAACAAGCGAGAGACCAACTGGGAGACCTTGAAGGGTGAAGAATCATTATAATGCATTGAAGTATTCTCATTGGCTGAATGAGAGTCATTATCATATTGTAGATGATTGGCTGAAATCAAAGCCTACATCTTTTCTGTCATCATACTTATATACTTGTTTGGATCAATAAAGATCAGAGAAGTATTTTGAGCATACCAGCAGCGTCTGTGTGTTATTTCTCCTCCGCGATATATCGATAACCAATAACCGCTGAGATTATTTGGACCTGAACAGGTGTACTGATACAGATGTTGGTTGACACCTAAATCTTCAGTCTAATATACTGTTGGCCAAACCTGCGTCGACATTCTCCATGGCACTACTTCACCTGCTCTTCAAATTACTGTTATGGGCAGTAAATATTGCCATGCACTATTTTAAATGTTTCACAAATAGCTGTATTATAGTAGTTTCTCCACGATTTGACAATATTTTTGCTGCAGTTTTTCTGAAAATAGTGGCATAATAACTATAGTACCGCTATGTGAGAAACTTATAAAATAGTGCATGCCAATATTTCCTGCCCATGAAAGAAATTTGGAGAGAAGGTAAAGTGGTTCTCTACAATGTGGTTTCTGCTCTGCTTTGTCCCCAAGACACTCAGAGAGAGTTTACAGATAAGAGAAGCTTATATCAGGGCATTAGTAATAGGTAGGACGACTGGATAGACCAGAAGCCAGAAGTCACCCTGCAGGAGAGCCCATGGCTTCTGTAATTCTCCCCTGCCGTCCTGCTTCACATTCACTCAGGTTCAGTATGACGGCACGGAAGAATCACAGAAATAGATCAATGCACGCTACTGTTAGGGTATGTTCACACGCACTGTTTTCAGATAAATTAGGGCATTTTACGCCTCGACTTACGCTTGAAAAAATGCCCCTAATACGCCTACAAACATCTGCCCATTGCTTGCAATGGGTTTTACGGTATTCTGTTCCCACGAGGTGCAATTTTACGCGTTGCTGTCAAAATACGGCACATAAAAAGACGACCGCAAAAAAGAAGTGCATTTCACTTCTTGGGACGTTTTTGGAGCCGTTTTTCATTGACTCCATTGAAAATCAGCTCCAAAAACGGTCATAAAATACGCAGCAAAAAACGTGAGTTGCTACAAAAACGCCTGAAAATCAGGAGCTGTTTTCGCCTGAAAACAGCTAAGTATTTTCAGACTTTTTTGGTCACTGCGTGTGAACATATCCTAAGATTAGTTAAGCCAGGGCAGCAGCACGATCTGCACATGCACGTCCTCCATAGGCAGTCTTGACATAGTTAGGGAATGTTCACACGCAGGGACCAAAAACATCTGAAAATAAGGAGCTGTTTTCAGACAAAAACTCCTGATTTTCAGGCGTTTTTGTAGCAACTCTCGTTTTTTGCGGTGTATTTTACAGCCGTTTTTGGAGCTGATTTTCAATGAAGTCAATGAAAAACGGCTCCAAAAACATCCCAAGAAGTGACATGCACTTCTTTTTCGCGGGCGTCTTTTTACGTGCCGTATTTTGACAGTGACGCATAAAATTACACCTCGTGGGAACAGAATACCGTAAAACCCATTGCAAGCAATGGGCAGATGTTTGTAGGCGTATTAGGGGCATTTTTCAGGCGTAATTCGAGGCGTAAAATGCCTGAATTACTTCTGAAAACAGTGCGTGTGAATATACTCTTAGGGCATGACCACACATGGCGGAATTCCTCCGCAACTGTCCGCATCAATGCCGCACCTAATCCGGGTTGCGGATTACGGCTGCGGATCTGCACAAAATGTGCAGAAAATTGATGCGGACTAGCTGCTGCGGACTGCGGGAAAAGTGCTTCCCTTCTCCCTATCAGTGCAGGATAGAGAGAAGGGACAGCACTTTCCCTAGTGAAAGTAAAAGAAATTCATACTTACCGCCCGTTGTCTTTATGACGCGTCCCTCCTTCGGCATCCAGCCCGACCTCCCTGGATGACGCGCCAGTCCATGTGACCGCTGCAGCCTGTGCTTGGCCTGTGATTGGCTGCAGCCGTCACTTACACTGAAACGTCATCCTGGGAGGCCGGACTGGAGACAGAAACAGGGAGTTCTCGGTAAGTATGAACTTATATGTTTTTTTACAGATACATGTATATTGAGATCGGTAGTCACTGTCCCGGGTGCAGAAACAGTTACTGCCGATCGCTTAACTCTTTCAGCACCCTGGACAGTGACTATTTACTGACGTCTCCTAGCAACGCTCCCGTCATTACGGGAGCCCCATTGACTTCCTCAGTCTGGCTGTAGACCTAGAAATACATAGGTCCAGCCAGAATGAAGAAATGTCAAGTAAAAAAAGCAAGACGCATCCGCAGCACACATGACATGTGCATGACAGCTGCGGACTTCATTGCGGAACTTTGAATCTCCATTGAAGTCAATGGAGAAATTCCGCCATGAGTCCGCCACTGCTCCGCAACAGACAGAGCATGCTGCGGACACCAAATTCCGCTCCGCAGCCTATGCTCCGCAGCGGAATTGTACGCATCGTGTAAACGAACACTGCTAAATTAAAGTGAAAGTCAATGTAGAAACGGCTCCGCTGCGGATTAACGCTGCGGAGTGTCCGCAGCGGAATTTAAGTGCAATTCCGCCATGTGTGAACCCGCCCTTAGGGTGCAGTGACGCAGCAGATTTTGTTGCAGAAAATTCCTGCGACTAAAAATCTGTTCCATTCATCTGAATGCAACAAAATCTGCTGCGTGTGACTGAGATGATGATACTGGAGGCATGGTCCATAACTACACGACCCCAAAGAAGCTGCCGTATCCTCCCCAGAGCCACAACCAGGGTGAACCTTTACACCGTGCAGCACAGGAAGGCTAATCTCCCCAACCATACCAAAACCACCACACCAGCTTCTCTCCTCCCATAACCCCCACCACTAGACACCACTGGGGCACATAAGAGGATCGGGTATGGCACAGATCCTCACTTAAACAAGGGGGGGCAACATTAAAAAAGAGCAATAAAAATAAAACCACATAAAGCAATATGAATATCTACACCTTGATGTGTATTGTCATGAATGAGAAAATGCAAAGGAGAAGATAATGGTTCAAAAAATAGACAAATACAAAAACAATGACGATGGTTTTTCTTTTCTTTTTTTCTAGTATTAACCCCTTCAGGACTGAGCCTGTTTTGGCCTTCAGGACGAAGCCAATTTTTCAAATCTGACATGTGTCCCTTTATGTGGTAATAACTCCGGAATGCTTTTGCCTATCCAAGTGATTCTGAGATTGTTTTCTCGTGACATATTGTACTTTATGTTAGGGAAAAAATTTGGTCGATAAATTCAATATTTATTTGTAAAAAACACCAAGATTTGAAGAAAATTTGCAAAAATTAGCATTTTTCTGAATTTAAATGTATCTGTTTGTAAAACAGATAGTAATACCACACAAAATAGTTACTAGTTAACATCCCCCATATGTCTACTTTAGTTTGGCATCGTTTTTTGAACACTTTTATTTTTCTAGGACGTTACAAGACTTAGAACTTTAGCAGCGATTTCTCATATTTTCAAGAAAATTTCAAAAGGCGATTTTTACAAGGACCAGTTCAGTTCTGAAGTGGCTTTGAGGGCCTTATATATTAGAAAGTCCCCATAAATCACCCCATTTTGAAAACTTCACCCCTCAAAGTATTCAAAACAGCATTCAGAAAGTGTTTTAACCCTTTAGGCGTTTCACAGGAATTAAAGCAAAGTAGAGGTGAAAGTTACAAATTTCATTTTTTTTTTACAAAATTCATTTGTAATAAAAAAAATTCTATACCACAGAAGGTTTTACCCGAGAAATGTAACTTATTATTTATTGCCCAGATTCTGCAGTTTTTAGAAATATCCCACATGTGGCCCTAGAGCGCTAATTTACTGAAATACAGGCCTCAGAAGCAAAGGAGCACTTAGTGGATTTTGGGGCCTCCTTTATTTTAGCATATATTTTAGGTACCATGTCAGGTTTGAAGAGGTCTTGTGGGGCCAAAACAATAAAAAAAAACAAAATTGACCTCATTTTGGAAACTTCACCCCTCAGGGAATTTATCTAGGGGTATAGTTAGCATTTTGAACCCACAGTTTTTTTGCTAAATTTATTTGAATTAGTATGTGAAGATGAAAATCTACTTTTTTTTCTGAAAAAACATAGAAATTTTTAATTTTTTCAAGGAATAAAACAGAAAAAACACCCCAACATATGTAAAGCAATTTCTCCCGATTATAGCAATACCCCATATGTGGTAATAAACTGCTGTTTGGACCCACAGCAGGACTCAGAAGGGAAGGAGCACCATTTGGATTTTGAAATTCTTATTTTGCTGGAATAGTTTTCAGTGCCATGTCGCGTTTGAAATGCACTGGAGGGAACAAAATAGTGGAAACCCCCGGAAAGTGACCCCATTTTGGAAACTACACTCATCAAGGAATTTTTCTAGGGGTAAAGTTAGCGTTTTGACCCCACAGTTGTTTTGCTGAATTCATTGTAATTATTCTGTAAAGGTAAAAATCTACTTTTTTTCTGAAAAAAGGTAGCCATTTTTAATTTTTACAAGGAATAAAGGAGAAAAAGCACCCCAACATTTGTAAAACAATTTCTCCCGATTACGGAAATATGCCATATGTGGTAATAAACTGCTGTTTGGACCCACAGCAGGGCTTAGAAGGGAAGGAGCACTATTTGTCTTTTGGAGCTCAAATTTAGCTGAAATGTTTTTTGGGTGCCATGTCGCATTTGCAAAGCCCCTGAGAGGACAAAACAGTGGAAACCCCCCAAAAGTGGAAATTACACCACTTAAAAAAGCTATCTAGGGATATAGTGGGCATTTAGACCCCACAAGTCTTTTGCAGGATTTATTAGAATTAGGCCGTGAAAATGAATATCGACATTTCTTCCACTAAATGTTGCATTTTTTCAATTTCACAAAGGATAAAGGGGGTAAAAGCAGCCCAACATTTGTAAAGCAATTTCTCCCGAGTACGGCAATACCCCACGTGTGGTCATAAATGGTTTTTCATTAGAAAGTAATTAACCCTTTCTGGACTGATCCATTTTTTTCTTTTCCTTTTTAGTTTTTTCCTCCCCGCGTTCCAAGAGCCACAACTTTTTTATTTTTCAGTCAATAGAGCGGTATGAGGGCTTATTTATTGAGGGATGAGCGCTCGTTTTTATTGGTACCATTTTTTGGTACATGCAACTTTTTGAGCACTTTTTATTACATTTTTAGGTATTAAAAATGCTTTTAAATGCTTTTTATCTTGCCGAATAACAGTCTATTTGTAACGCCGCTACTGTTAGCTAAAGCGGGCCAAAATAACAAGTAATACCCCATGTTTCATGGATATTTTTTACTATGTATACTACTTTTTTTTCCGGACGCAGCCAGGTCTTATATGCTGGGAAGGCATGATGTGCTGGCGTTTGGTTTGGCATACAGAGCAGCCCGCTTTAGCTAACAGTAGCAGCGTTACAAATAGGCTGTTATTCGGCAAGATACACCATGACGACCAGCACATTATCCCTCATCGTATTACACATAGTACTGACACCCCATGTACTATTCACAGCACTGACCCCCATTCATCACATTTATTTACTATTTATTTTTATTACATTATTACACAGTTCTGACACTTTCATACATACATATTTCTTTTTTGCCATACATTCACACCCTAGCACCACACTGACACTCATTTATCGCACACCTTTGAGCACTTAGTTCGCCACTCCCCTCAAGACTAGTGGGAGGGGCTATCACTATTTAATGCACACTCCTTCTGCAGCATTTTTTTACCTGTCTGCGTCCTGCTGGGAACGGGTCTTCACCCACCCACCTACCTAGTGAGTATGGCCTTTTTTGTGGTTTTGCTATTATCTTTTTTGCAGTATTCTTATGTTATATAATAATTTTATTTTCAAGTTTTTGGTGAAGACATACTTAAACATCATAAAAGATCCTGGGCCCCAACACAAAATCTGTAACAAGGCCCCCAAGTGTCATTGCCATCAGGAGTTGGGTGGACCCTATCAGTTGGGCCCTATCAGGCACCAGGGTAAGATGTGACTAGAACCTCTGCCACCTCTATGGTTATGCCCCTAATACCAGACTAATATGGTTTGGGATGTCACAATTTCTGCTTATTTCCATTTAAAGCCCTGTGATTTCTTTGAGAAGCAAAGAATATTAATAAATATATACTCCATATTGTCATAGTAAGACTCCAGACATCGTAATGTGAAATATTACACAATTACTCCCACAAAGATGGTAAAAATGACAATACAATATATTAATGACAATACTTTTTTATTTTCATCAATTCCTATGGTAAGGAGCTCTATAACAGGTAACGTGGTGAGTACAACCCAAGAGCTGGTCTATATTCAGGCTCGCAGTGTTATATCCATTTAGCAGCTTCACCAGTCCATAGAAATGCTGAGAGAAAGAGAACGTATTGTCCAGGCCTGTGTCCATTATCGCAGGAGGCGCGACCAACAAAGTTTATCATGGAACTGGTGAAGAAATAGATTTTGTATCTTTTGATATTTCTGTTTGACACAATTTGTAGTCTTTTAGCAGGACCATCTTTAGTTCTGCGCAATTCCATTCAAGTCATACACACTGTATTTATAAAAGGCCTTTGAGGAAAGTCTTTTTAGGTTTATAGTAATGTCCTGTGAGGTTAACAACCTGTCTCTCTCTCCCTATAAAGGTTTTCCAGGTTGGATATCCTTAAGTCCATAGTAAGATAGCAATGTATGCATTAGAGTCAAGAAATGCCGTGTTTCCATCATGTCTTCCAGTATTGATGTCCTTTTCTTTTTCTATTCAGTAAATTCAGAATTAAGATTTCCAGATCTTCCAAGGAGGTGAGTAGAAAGTAAACCTTTCAGAACATCTAAGCTTCCATCTGGGATCAAAGTGTATCCTGGTAAGAAGAGGACAAGCACATTATTTAGTATAAAACGGTCACTATGTAATAAATCTGTCACTTCAATCCCCCCATCCGCCCCATAATCAATAAGACCCTGTTTACTTACCACCACTTTACTTTGATGGATTCTGTATTACACTTCTGCAAATAGTATGTGTGTTGAGAATCTTTATTTGCTAGACTGTCAGGAGACATTAGTACTACAAGGAAGAAGGGGAAGGTCTGTAGTGGTAGAATATCGGGTCTCCTTCCTTGGAAATGTCAGTGCCAAGAAGAGCCGCTCTCATAGCTATATTTTGACAGATCGGAGTCTGCTCTAATAAGGATTCATCGAGCTTGCTCAGGCCACTTTTCAGTTGTTACTGGAGTTCTAGTTCTCCACAGTCATTATGAGCATCAATGTTTAAGTAGATGGAATATAGGAAGGATTAGTAGACTGGTGATGATTCCTCTAGATACTTGTTACCGTATTCCAGGGTCCTCCCAGCAATTCCAGGATCCTTCTCACCTTCTCATCTTGTACAGCTATATCCCTCAAAACATCAATCAGTTCATTTTTGAGGAGCTTGTAATTTTGCTTGTGTCTTGTTGAGCTTTCACGATATTCGCTGTTGTTTATCAGACGTGTAAGCTTCATCTCAACATATTCCTGACAAATAGCAGTCAAGGAACTAGAAAGAAATCTGATGAGCCAAGGCATTTTCATCAGTATTAAGTCAGAGCAATCGACCAACTAACCAACCAACCAACCGACAAAAAAGTCACTGAGAAAACTGGGGAAGAGACAGTAACCAGTAGGCATTCCGCTATGACATCACATGACTTGCTATGACGACAGCCTTAGTAACCAGGTGGCAAAACTTTCTGCCTGTTGGTTGTCAATTTATTAAAGGGAAATGACACTTAAATATGGATTGGCTACCACTTGATGTCTCTATGGGTTCTCTAACTGTACATTATAAAGGCTAATTACGTAATTACGGACCCATTCATTTCTATTGGCCCACGGACACCTTTTAGTAAATTTACTGATGTGTGTCCGAGCTGAAAAAATTATAGAACCTGTTCTATTCTTGTCCGTAATTACGGCACTGACACTCCAATGTGCATCCGTAAACTGTCCGTATTTACGGAAGCGTTGCTATGCAACATGTTGGTGACAACATTTGCAGCCTCCCTCTTTTTTTACGGATCCGTATATACAGATCAAATACGGATGCAATACGACCGTTTATATGGACGAATTGCAGATGACTACGGATCCGTATTTACGGACAGTATTTACAAACAGATGAAAATACGGCCGTGTGCATGGGGCCTAACCTATTACTATCAATTTATGTGTTAGCCATATATTACTTATCTTCTCCTATAAAGGAGTCCGGTGCACACAGTCATGCTGCAGGTAACTCCAGTTCCGGGTGGTAAAGACACAAGAAATAATACATCAGGAGACATAAATAAAATAATAATAAAGGATATACTTTAAAGTCACCACCCCGCACAAGATCCGCACGCTCATCTCCTGAAATACTCTGTGCTGCTGTGAACTCTGCTCTTACCATTACGTGGTGACTTGCCAATCATGTGAAGGTGTTATTGAGGATAGGAGTGGAGGAGAGGTACAACTGAGCTACGTAATGGTAAGAGCAGAGTTCACAGCAGCACAGAATCTGCACGCTCATCTCCTGAAATACTCTGTGCTGCTGTGAATTCTGCTCTTACCATTACGTAGCTCAGTTGTACCTCTCCTCCACTCCTGTCCTCAATAACACCTTCACATGATTGGAAAGTCACCACCCTGTACAAGATCCGCACGCTCATCTCCTGAAATACTCTGTGCTGCCTTAAACTCTATGGACAGGTCAGGATCCTGTTTCTTTTAAATGCTGCACTGTAGCGCAGCCTTAGATAGTGGATCGAGCAGGTTCCCCAGCAGCATTTAAAAGAAACAGGATCCTGACCTGTCCACAGAGTTTAAGGCAGCACAGAGTATTTAAGGAGATGAGCATGGCCGGCCACGGGCAGCTGGTCGTTTTTCCGAGCCGTGCTCCCATTATAAAATCTAGGGTGCTGAAAGAGTTAACTGATCGGCAGTAACTGTTTCAGCACCCTGGACAGTGACTACCGATCACAATATAGAGTAACCTGTAAAAAAAAAAAGACATTCATACTTACCGAGAACTTTCTGCTTCATCCAGTCCGGTCTCCTGGCCATTGCCTTGGTGACGCGTCCCTCTCGACATCCGGCCCGACCTTCCTGGATGACGATACAGCCCATGTGACCGCTGCAGCCAATCACAGGCTGCAGAGGCCTCTGCAGCCAATCACAGGCTGCCGCGTCAGAAAAGAAGCTCGGACTGGAGGAAGTATTGGCTTTTTTTTCAGCTGTTTTCCGCAGCAGTGATTCTGGTCAAAAATCTGCACCACAATTGGGTGCGGTTTTTCGGCTGGAATTCCCTGCAGGTTGTATGTCAGATACACTGTGTACCTTTATGCACCCTATCCGACCTGTGTGAACATACCCCTAATGTCCTGTAAGGACAACAACCTGTCTCTCCCCATGAGGTTTCCCAAGTTGGATATCCAGCTCTTTTTTTAATGGGTGATATTTAAAGGGGTTATCTCACCACAATGTTTTTTTTTTTCAAAGTCTCCCTAGTGGTAATATAGCGACATCTAATGCACTTTCATGTGTTTTGTTTTTGCTTTTTTTCAGTATAGCTCTCTGTGATCTCTGTAATCTCACCCCGCAGCAACTTCTTGTATCTTCCTGGATCATGTGTGAGCTAAACCAGCACGCAGCATTCTCACCTGTAGCCTCCCTACGCCGGGTAGTTTCTCCATGGCACTACTTCTCCTGCTCTTCAAATTACGGTTATGGGCATTAAATATTGCCGTGCACCATTTTAAATGTTTCACAAATAGCTGTACTAAAGTCGTTTCTCCACGATTTTACAACATTTTTGCTGCAGTTTTTTGGAAAATAGTGGCATAATAACAATAGTACCGCTATTTGAGAAACCTATAAAATAGTGCATGCCAATATTTCCTGACTATGAAAGAAATTTGGAGAGTAAATAAATTAATTCTCTACAATGTGCTTTCTGCTCTACTTTGTCCCCAAGACACTCAGAGATAGTTTACACATAAGAGCAGGTTATATCAGGACATTAGTAATGAGAAGGACGACTGGATAGACCAGAAGCCAGAAGTCACGCCGCAGGAGAGCCCATGGCTTCCGTAATTCTCCCCTGCCGTTCTGCTTACCATTCACTCACACTGGATCAGTAGGACGGCAAGAGAGAATCACAGAAATAGATAAATGCGCGCTACTTTTCGATTAGTTAAGCCAGGGAAGCAGCCAGATCTGCACATGCATGTCCTCCATAGAGATGTTCCCTTGTGGACGTAACCAGTAACAACAGATACAAACTGTGAGACAGCCGTGTACATTACACTGAGACATATCTTTTGACACAGGCATTTTCAGTAAGTAAATTTGTACAGTAAGTTTGTACAACTCTTGATGCAAATCCTTGTGTTCCAAGGTGGAATCCTGAGAGTTTTTTTGATAGATTGCATGAAGCGTTCCACTTCACCATTGGCCTGAGGCCAGAGAGGGGTAATTTTCCTGTGTGTGAAGCCAAGATAAGTTGCAAAAGATTGAAAATCTGTACAATTGAAAGGAGGCCCATTATTGGTCTTTACTATTTCAGGTATGCCATACGCAGAAAATATCTTGTCCAATTTTGGTATAACGGTTCTAGAAGAGGCTGGACACCGCCCGCAGGGCTTAGGAGGGAAGCCTCCATGACGGACATAGTAGGGAAAGGGTTAATGAAGGGTTAATTATGAGGGAGAGTTAGGAGGGGGGAGTTAGGGGCCGTTACCAAGCTTCCCGCTGTTTTCGGCATTGAGCAGGAAGCAGCGGGAGGAGTAACACGCACTGCATAAGCTCCTCCGCTGTCCCGTTCGGTTTTATGTCGGAGGCCGACATACTTGCGCGGCTGCGAGCCGCAGCTGTGCACCACGGTCCCGGATGGTTGGAGGAGACCGTGGCGGCACTCACCGCGATCCCGGACGCCGAATCGTCGCCACGTCAGGCACGGCACCCGAGGTCTGTGGCTGAAGGGGATAGGCTCCCCTCCCCCGGCCCCCTTCCTAGCTGTAATATGGCGGCGGGGGGGGGAGTCGGCAACCCCCGCTCCTACTCAGGCCGGGTCTCCCGTCGCTCCCGGTGGTCTCGCCCTCCAGAACGCCTCAGCCCTGAGGTGGTCCCGCGGACACGGCGTCGCAGAGGGAGCCCTACACAGGACGCTGCAGGCCAGGCAGCTGGGGGGGCCGCCTTTTCCCAGGCCCTGCGTCCTAGCAGGAATCCCCGGCCGCGACGGGGTCCGGCTGCAATCAGGGAGTCGCAGGCCGGGCTCCCTGTCACCCCTCCCCCAACGGATGGAAGATTTGGAGGGGGCAGGCTTCATCGGGATCGTCTAGACGGACGCCTAGAGCTGCAGCGACGACGAGGCAACAGGTCCGGTCAGAAGTCTGGGTCCCAGCGGTCGGGTGGCAGGTTTCCGGCCCATCTGTCAGCGCGTCGTCGTCACCGTGTATGAGATGTCGGTGGGATGGCCAGTCGTCTGCGAGAGAGGAGCTGGAGGAAGGTGAACTGGACGTTTATCGGCGAGGTCAGGATGGTCCGGCTGACGGGAACACAGCGCCTGTGCAGCCCGGTGAGTGCATAACTCCGTCTTTGCCATATCCTGCGATTTTTATGTCGGGTGTCGGCGGGGGGGCTGCTAGCGTAGCGTCGGCGGCCGGTAGCGACGCGGTCGGGCGCGACGGCGCGGGTCTAGCGGACTTAGTGGGTTATATAATGTAGGTAATATAGTGGCCAGACCAGAGAGTTGTAGACCGAAAATTGTTATATAAGTTACGTGTATAATATAGACTGTTAGAATGGATGGTTTACGGTCCATATTCAAATCATCAGGATCACCCGATCCTATTCATGATTTGGTGAAGTGAATGGAAGTTAGGAATAAGAAAGGTATTGCATGTTATATGTATTAGAAAACACAGGACCAGCCGACGCCCGGTAATGGCTTCCGTACCTCATGTTGAGTGTGTCCTCATTGTGGGTGGGAAACCCCCCCCCTTCACAGCTGCGCAATGTGTTTCCAATGGGAGAGGCTGCCCCCACACCACCCACCTCTGATGTGGCCACGCCCGGCCCAACCAAATCAGTATGAAATAATCGCCTTGTTAATTTTGTCATTTGTAGTGTCTTCTATTTTTTAGGTTCCATGCTAGACGCTGTTCACTGATGAAGCAACACGTCATCATAATATAGAGATGGTGGCCGACAGATTGTAGACTGTTACAGATTATATGTTTGATGTTTTGAACGTAGATAATTCCTATACAATGGTGTGATGAATGATTGCAGATACGTATGTTGTTTTGCCGGCATTGAAAGTGTTAAGATTGTGAGACTAGAAGCTGTGAGAAATGAGTGTGTGACCCCCCTCCCTCTCCCCTGTAGTGTGCTGTGTTTGGGAGGAGGAGGGGGCTGACTGGGTGCAGCGCTGAGGAGACAAAGGGATTACAATATGCACTGCTAGATATATATATATATATCAGTAATGTCTACAAACCTAAATAAATTTCTTCTCTTTGCGCATGCGCTGTTGTTTATAAAAGTTACGATATTTATGTGTTATGATGTGATCAGATTTCATGTGTTTTGATGTTAATTCAGATGTATTAAACTATAGATACTGTGAGACACAGGGTTTTGAAAATGTATGTGCCCCCCACCGTTCCCTATTTTTATATACAGTTTATTGGTTTGCAGTAATTAATGTTATCAGATATAATATTTTCTGTTTTATTGAATAACTAACTACAATTGTTTTGTTTTTGATTTCACACATAAATTATGTCATTGTAAAGATCAAATGTATTTTCGTCAGGAAAAAGTCATTTTTGTTTCAGGCTGTTGTACATTACAGGGGGTTAAACTAGTGCCGCACAGATAGAGTGCCAGACTTTGTTATGTTGAGATGTAGTTTTGAACTCTGCTACATTACTTTCGCAGAGTCCACAAAGGGGGGAATGGTGAAGGAACTTATCAGGTACAATTTTGGTTTGTTTTGAGTTAATTAATTTGGTTTCAGGAGATCTAAAAATGTGTAAGAGACCCCAATGAGTAATCCAGATTAAATGTGTATGAGAGTAACCTACATTTTGAGGTTTTTCTGTGTAGATGGTTCCAAATCTTTCCATAACGGTGAATATGGCACTGGGTATGCTGTGCTGTAGTCTCCACCCAATATGAGGTATTGTGTAAGAGACCATCCCCCTCCAGCAAAGTTACACAGGAGGCAGAGGTGACGTCACTCACAGATGGGTCTTTACAGATTTAGATGGGGGAGAAGGCAAAACAAAAAAAAAAAAACAAAAAAAAAACTTGTCTGGACATTGTTAATTTGATGTAAAGTTTTTAGGAATGTTTTATTTTTATTTGTTTTTGTATTAATCAAGTATTTGCAGAACCGGATAAAAGTGAGATTCTCAAAGTAGTCTGGATTATCAGATGAGTGTGGAGAAGTGTATAACATTTGTTTTTATTTTAGAGGATGAAGACGCCACCCCTTTGAGATGTTCTATCTATATGTGACATGGGTTTTTAATGTAAATTTGTAATAAAGAGATTTTATTATACAGTATGTACAAGACAGGATACGAGGCACCAGGTAAATCATCCAGAAACCACTCTCACCTTCTTGTTCATCTCAAGGAGCGGAGCTGGAGGTGCTTGCTGAGGCTTGTAACCTGGCGAAAGGTAAGACGGCCGACATTTACACTGACTCTAGGTACGCTTTTGGCATCGCCCACAATTATGGGCCCATTGGTAGTAGGAACTTTATTGGATCATCGGGTAAGCCAATTGAGAGAGCGAGAGAGGACAGAACTGACAACAAGGGTATATGCAGCCAGGTGTCAGTAAATTGGCTTGTCCCTGGATACAATAATGCCACCACTAGGTTTGTAGCAGCCGGCATGATGTGCTCACTGCATGACATAGGTAAAACAGCAAAGGTACCTGTGAAAAGTGCAGCCCGGCCAGATTACCCGTCCCAGCGACTGCAGAACATAAAACTACCCGAGGTAGAAGTGTATGACAATGTGCTCGTGTGTGTAGACCTGTTCTCAGGGGGGGCCTGAAGCCCGGCCGATATCCTCCCCATTGCAGACGTGTGTAAGGGACGGGGGAACAGTGTTATCCCAAGTATTGACCTGATGTTTGTACAATGATAAGATGTCAGCAGTTCTCTAGACATTGTCCCAAGGTTAGTTTGTTTAATAACTGTATTTAAGAAGTGTTGTGGGAATATTAAATACTGAGGTTAAGTTTCATGTAAAGTTCTGGACCAGCCTTAGCATTGGACTATTAGAGTCATGCGTCAGATAAAAGGTACAGAAGCGGAATATTCCCATGCGAAAACATTTTTATTTGTTTATTTTTGTTGTTATTGTGAAAGGAAAATTTTAGAGCAGAGAATTCTGTGCAGTGTATATGTGTAAGTATAGATATGTATATAAAGAAGAAGAATCAGTTTGTAGGTATCAGTTTTAGTTACTGACCAGTGTGAACGGTTAACATAAATCTGTCATTGTTAATGTTTTTCTTCAAGTTAATTATCTGATTAAGATCAAATACTGATTATGCTATGAAAAGCTTGTTCTTCACAGGAAGAGTCCAACTGGGAGCGGAAGGCGTGAGAACCAGATTCTGACAGAATGTGGACGGATAAAGGAAGGTAAACCGGTAACACCCAAGGCACTCTTGATGGCACTTGTATTGATGGTGTATGACCTCACATATGCCCTAAGACTGCAAGGATCGATTTGGTAAGATCTAATTGGTATGTCCCAGGTTTTACAGCTGTTGCTGCTAAATTCTGTTAGAGCTGTTTGATTTGCCTACAGAACAGTCCTGGCAGACCGGTGCCAACCTTATCATACCCGCCTCCCACAAAGAGAACCGACCTTGAGAGGCCTTCCCAGGTAGAACGAACCAGATTAGAGTAAGAAAAAAATTGGTTTGAGACACTTGTCAAATAAACATGTGGAATCTGTGTAAGTTTCTGTGAGGTGGAGATGTTCTAGGCAATCAGCTGAGATCAAGGTACAAATCCTGCTGAAAGAGTATCACCAAGTGCAAATGAAGTACCCAATAATTACACATCTTCTAGGTGCACTGTCCATTGTAACAGAGAAGTTTTTCCTTATATATATATAAGGTGTTTGATGTCATTTAAGGGCCTGACATTATTGTATGTACTTAGAACAACGTTTATAATGTATGCGGATGATGTTATCACCAGATTAGTATTTATTTTAACAATTGACAAGAGTTGGGGGTCCCAAGCAAGTGCCAGTAAATATGAACTAAGAGACTTTTAAAACGATGAACTCCATCACTGAGATGCGGCAGGCGCAGCCTGAGCCACTACAACGCTTTTATCATGAACTGACGGCAGTGTCACAATTCTAAGCGGCCGCCCAGACAAGTAACTTGCCAGAGGAAGAGTTCAGATGCGGAGGGTTCATGATAGTCACAATACAACTCCACTAATCCGCCTACGTGGGATCTCACCCCAGGCTCACATCATGAGGTGCTATGTACAGCCTGATGACGTAAACTAAAGGAGACGGTGTCGGACAGATGAGAAGGACCAAACCAAGTCCTGATGACATCAGCAAAGATTAAAGTAAAGACCAAAAACCTGAGTGAATCCGTCAGCAGGATCAAGTGTTTTGATAAGTAAGTGGCTAGGAGGGGGTAATAATAACTCTCCCACTGGACACCAACGTAGTCTGACTCCACAATTGTGTGGGTTACCCTGAGGGTGACAGTCAGTGAAGAGCAGAAGACAGGAGAAGAAGAAGGCGATGGTGTACAGGACTGGCAATGAACTGATGGGACCCGAAACCTGAGGGTGATAGCATTATGATTATTAGTTGAGGCCTCATTGTTTATAATGTCTGAGGTTTATAATTATAATGTGTGTAAATATGCCACAGTGCTGCAAATTACAATCTGAGGAGTTTTATGTGGAGGTGTGAGGTGAAGGTCACTGTGCTGCCCATGACCTGTTATATCTGCAGGGGTAAAAGTTCCATTAGGACAGTAAGTGACAGTGCGACAGTTGTTACCATTAATAAAATGTAGACCGGATTAATTATATATATATATATTACAACCAGCAGCGGTTTGTAGATTATATCAAGACAACCATCCTGTATCCAGAGGAGAATAGGGACAGTTAGGACCACTCCGACACCTTGGAAATCCAGGTACAAAGGGGGGTTACTCATCAGGAGTAGCTCGTCTCAAGCTGGTGAAGAAATCCAAAACCCCTACCCGCCTGGTTCGAGTGGTCAGTGATAGGTTGCTAGGCAAGACTCCTGGATAGAGTAATAATATTTTTAGGGGGGACTGTCAGGGATCATTACTATGTATATTGTTTGAAAATTATTATCCTCACACATATGTATATACATTTCAGTTCTTTGTGTAATATACTGACATATATAACAAGTTCTTTGTTCATGTCGGACACACCTATGGAAGACACCGCCCCCTGGAATGCAAGAAGAGTGAGTCTGAGAAACTGGTGGGGGGGCTTGGGCACTCCCACATCTCTGGGGAGGAGGCATGTGTCTCTTTCTGTGTTTCTTTGTTCTGAATAAAAAGTTTTTTTTCAGTCTTCCTCCTGACGGAGAGGGAAGCTGTACCAAACATCTGTGTGGTGTACTTCTCTCCAGGCATGCCTTCAGCTTTCAATTTACAGAGGTGGTTATTCGGTGTGAAATACGGACCTGACACTGTCTCATGGGCCCCCTAAGCCTGATACATCGTAGGCTTAGGGGTTGTGCAGTCCCTAAACATTGATGGCCTATCCTCAGGATAGGCCATCAATAGCTGATGTGTCGCCCGGGACCCGCAAATCAGCTATTTTGAAGGGGCCGCAGCACTCGTACGAGAGCTGCTTCCCCTTCATTTCACTACTCGCCCACACTGTGAATCGCCGACACGGATTCACAGTGTGACCGGAATGAAGTGACAGGAATGAAGGGGAGCAGCTCTCGTACGAGTGCTGCGGCCCCTTCAAAACAGCTGATTGGCAGGTCCCGGGAGTCGGACCCCGCCAGTCAGGGCTAACCTTACCTTCCTCTTCGGCCGCGTTGGGAGTTCTGTCGTCTCAATGCTGTGCGCGGCGCATAGCGCTGTGATGTCATGCGCTGCGCACAGCGCCTGACGTCAGGACCTCCGCTGCGATCCGGAACCAGGAAGGTAAGTAAAGTATGTTACTATAGTAACAGGGGCCCGCGGCCCGAGTTACTATAGTAACTTTTTATTGATGTGGTGCGGGGGGCCGTGGGCCCCCGGGCTTCGGGGCCCGGTCGCAATTGCGACCGCTGCGACCCCTATAGCTACGCCAGTGTCTGGGGCTCTGCAAATGCGACATGGCACCCGAAAACCAATCCAGCTAATCTGGACTCCAACAAACACATAATGGTAAAAGTCCCATTAGGACAGTAAAGTGACAGTGCGACAGTTGTTACCATTAATAAAATGTAGACCGGATTAATTATATATATATATATATATATTACAACCAGCAGCGGTTTGTAGATTATATCAAGACAACCATCCTGTATCCAGAGGACAATAGGGACAGTTAGGACCACTCCGACACCTTGAAAGTCCAGGTACAAAGGGGGGTTACTCATCAGGAGTAGCTCGTCTCAAGCTGGTGAAGAAATGCAAAACCCCTACCCGCCTGGTTCGAGTGGTCAGTGATAGGTTGCTAGGCAAGACTCAGGGATAGAGTAATAATATTTTTAGGGGGGACTGTCAGGGATCATTACTATGTATATTGTTTGAAAAATATTATCCTCACACATATGTATATACATTTCAGTTCTTTGTGTAATATACTGACATATAACAAGTTCTTTGTTCATGTCGGACACACCTATGGAAGACACCGCCCCCTGGAATGCAAGAAGAGTGAGTCTGAGAAACTGGTGGGGGGGCTTGGGCACTCCCACATCTCTGGGGAGGAGGCATGTGTCTCTTTCTGTGTTTCTTTGTTCTGAATAAAAAGGTTTTTTTTCAGTCTTCCTCCTGACGGAGAGGGAAGCTGTACCAAACATCTGTGTGGTGTACTTCTCTCCAGGCATGCCTTCAGCTTTCAATTTACAGAGGTGGTTATTCGGTGTGAAATACGGACCTGACACTGTCTCATGGGCCCCCTAAGCCTGATACATCGTAGGCTTAGGGGTTGTGCAGTCCCTAAACATTGATGGCCTATCCTCAGGATAGGCCATCAATAGCTGATGTGTCGCCCGGGACCCGCAAATCAGCTATTTTGAAGGGGCCGCAGCACTCGTACGAGAGCTGCTTCCCCTTCATTTCACTACTCGCCCACACTGTGAATCGCCGACACGGATTCACAGTGTGACCGGAATGAAGTGACAGGAATGAAGGGGAGCAGCTCTCGTACGAGTGCTGCGGCCCCTTCAAAACAGCTGATTGGCGGGTCCCGGGAGTCGGACCCCGCCAGTCAGGGCTAACCTTACCTTCCTCTTCGGCTGCGGTGGGAGTTCTGTCGTCTCGATGCTGTGCGCGGCGCATAGCGCTGTGATGTCATGCGCTGCGCACAGCGCCTGACGTCAGGACCTCCGCTGCGATCCGGAACCAGGAAGGTAAGTAAAGTATGTTACTATAGTAACAGGGGCCCGCGGCCCGAGTCACTATAGTAACTTTTTATTGATGTGGTGTGGGGGGCCGTGGGCCCCCTGGTTTCGGGTCCCGGTCGCAATTGCGACCGCTGCGACCCCTATATCTACGCCAGTGTCTGGGGCTCTGCAAATGCGACATGGCACCCGAAAACCAATCCAGCTAATCTGGACTCCAACAAACACATAGCGCTCCTTTCCTTCTGAGCCCTCCCATGGGCCCAAACGGCAGTTTATCACCACAAATGGGGTATTGCCGCACTAAGGACAAATTGGGCAACAAAATGGGTTTTTTTTTTCCCTGTGAAAATAAGACATTTTGATCACAAATGACATTTTATTGGAAAAAAATTCATTTTTTTAATTTCACAGCCCAATTCAAATAGGTGCTGTGAAAAAACTGTGCGGTCAAAATGGTAACAACAACCATAAATGAATTCCTTGAGGGGTGTAGTTTCCAAAATGGGGTCACTTTTGTGGGATTCCTACTGTTTTGGCACCTCAACACCTTTTCAAACCTGGCATGCTGCCTAAAATATATTCTAATAAAAAAGAGGCCTCAAAATGCACTTGGTGCTTCTTTGCTTCTAGGGCTTGTGTTTTATTCCACGAGCGCAGTGGAGACACATGTGGGACATTTCTAAAAACTGCAGAATCTGGACAATACATATTTAGTAGTATTTCTCTGGTAAAACCTTCTGTGTTACAGAAAAAAAATTGAATGAAGTTGAACTTCAGCAAGAAAAATGAAATTTGCAAATTTCACCTCCACTTTGCTTTAATTCCTGTGAAATGCCTGAAGGGTTAAAAATTTTCTAAATGTTGTTTTCAATACTTTGAGTGGTCTAGTTTTTAAAATGGGGTATTTTTTCAGGGTTTCTAATACATAGGCCCCTCAAAGCCACTTCAGAACAGAACTGAAAAGGTACCTTAAAAAAAAGGCTTTTGAAATTTTCTTAAAAATATGAGAAATTGCAGTTTATTTTCTAAGCCTTGTAACGTCCAAGAAAAATAAAATAATGTTCAAAAAAACTATGCCAATCTAAAGTAGACATATGGGAAATGTGAACTCGTAACTATTTTGGGTGGTATAACCGTCTGTTTTACAAGCAGATGCATTTAAATTCTGAAAAATTCTATTTTTTCACAATTTTCTCTACATTTTGCAATTTTTCACCAATAAACACTGAATATATCGACCAAATTTTACCACGAACATGAAGCCCAATGTGTCACGATAAAACATTCTCAGAATCGTTTGGATAGGTTTAAGCATTCCGACGTTATTACCACATAAAGTGAAATATGTCAGATTTGAAAAATGGGCTCTGAGCCTTAAGGCCAAAACTAGGCTGCGTCCTTTAGGGGTTAATGTAAAATAATGTAATAACTGGAGTTTCAATTCTGTAGACTAGGGGCGTTGCTAGGGTCTTAAAAGATCAGGGGCACAAGCCCCGAAACCTATATTTACCCCCCCCCATACAGATGTAGCCATCTTTACTCTGACTTTTAACCCCTTCCCGCACCTTGACGTTAATGAACGTCAATGTGTGCAGTAACTTCGCGCACCTTGACGTTCATTAACGTCAGTGCTTTGACAGTTAACCGCCGCGCGGCGCTACACCGCAGCGGCGGTTAACTGTGCAGGGTGTCAGCCCTGCTCTCCCCGTTGCCGATCAGCGGCCTGTCGCCGCTGAAATCGGCAATTAACCCCTTCGATGCGGTGGTCGATTGCGATCCCCACATTGAAGAGGTTTACAGCGGATCGGCAGCCCCCCACATGTATTTGCGGGGGCTGGCGATCCTTCTCACGGCAACCAGAGGCCAGACAATGACCTCCGGGTTGCCATGTACGGAAGCCTCGGAGGATCAGCCTCCGGCCGTTCCTCCTCTGCTTCCTGTCAGTGTGACAGTTACGTCACAATGACAGTTACAACACATTACACTACGTGTGTAGTGTAATGTGTTCCAGCAGCGATCAGAGCTGCAAGTCTAAGTGTCCCCTAGTGGGACAAGTAAAAAAAGTAAAAAAAAGATAATAAAAATGTTTTGAAAAAGTGTAAAAATAAAAGTTAGAAGTGACATAAACAAAGAATGCTTTTTTTCCTATAATAAGTCTTTTATTATAGGAAAAAAATTAACACGTTAAAAAAAGTACACATATTTGGTATCACCGCGTTCGCAACGACCCCGACTATAAAACTGTAATATTATTTTTCCCGCACGGTGAACACCGCGAAAAAAATAAACGAAAAACAGTGCCCGAATCACAATTTTTTGGTTACCACCCCTCCCAAAATCGACAATAAAAAGTGATCAAAAAGTCGCATGTACGCCAAAATGGTACCAATACAAACTACAACCCGTCCCGCAAAAAACAAGCCCTTACACCGCATTTTTGACTGAAAAATAAAAAAAGTTATCGCTCTCAGAATATGGTGACACAAAAAAGAATTTATTTTATAAATAAGTGATTTTATTGCACAAACGCTGCAAAACATCAAAAAGTTATATACGTATGGTATCGCTGTAATCGTATCGACCCGCAGTATAAAATATAATGGTAATTTATAGCCCAGGGTGAACGCCATAAAAAACAGTTTCAGAATTGATGGTTTTTGGTCACCTTGCTTGCCAAAAAATTGAATAAAACGTGATCAAAAAAATTTCTAGTACCCCAAAATGGTACCAATGAAAACTACAGATTGTCCCGCAAAGAATAACCCCTCACCCAGCTCCGGTGGAAAAAAAATAAAACCGTTCTGGCTCTCAGAATATGGCGATGCAAAATGTGCAGTGTTCCAAAAGCAGATAAGATCGGGCGCCTTTTATCAGTGCGACACCGGCCACATATCTGCGGATTATTATTTATTTACTGCATTATTATACCCTCTTATTATACCCTGATGTACCCCGCACAGATAACATATACCCTGATGTACTCCGCACAGATAACATGTACCCTGATGTACCCCGCACAGATTACATATGCCCCCACATTATATATTGAGACACCAGTAAAACCCCAAACAGAACTACTACCAAGCTACATCTGCGCCCCAAAAGCCAAATGCTGCTCCCTCCCTTCTGAGCCCTGCAGCGTGCCCAAACACCAGTTTACGCCCATAGATATGGCATCGCCATACCCAGGAGAACCCGCTTAATATTTTATGAGGTATTCGTCTTCAGTGGCACAAACTGGGCATAACATGTAGTGCACTAAAATGGCATATGAGTGGAAAATTGTAATTTTTACTCTGCACCATCCGCTGCACATTAACCCCTGCGCGCACCACAACATAGCATGTCGTAGTGTGGGGGGGGGTGATGCATGGAGCGTCTCACGTGAAAAATAAAGCATTTAAAACGGCAAAATCACTGTTTTTTGGTCACCTTGGCTCTACCTAAAAATGTAATAAGTGCTCAAAAAGTTGTATGTACCAAAAAATGGTACCAATAAAAACGACCGCTCGTCCCTCAATAAATAAGCCCTCATACCGCTCTATTGACTGAAAAATAAAAAAGTTGTGGCTCTTGGAAAGCGGGGAGGAAAAAACTAAAAAGGAAAAGAAAAAAATGGATCAGTCCAGAAAGGGTTAATTACTTTCTAATGAAAAACCATTTATGACCACACGTGGGGTATTGCCGTACTCGGGAGAAATTGCTTTACAAATGTTGGGGTGCATTTTCTCCTTTATCCTTTGTGAAATTGAAAAAATACAACATTTTAGTGGAAGAAATGTTGATATTCATTTTCACGGCCTAATTCTAATAAATCCTGCAAAAGACTTGTGGGGTCTAAATGCCCACTATATCCCTAGATAGATTCTTTAAGTGGTGTAATTTCCACTTTTGGGGGGTTCCACTGTTTGGCCTCTCAGGGGCTTTGCAAATGCAACATGGCACCCAAAAACCATTTCAGCTAAATTTGATCTCCAAAAGACAAATAGCGCTCCTTCCCTTCTAAGCTCTGCTGTGGGTCCAAACAGCCGTTTATTACCACATATGGCATATTTCCGTAATCGGGAGAAATTGTTTTACAAATGTTGGGGTGCTTTTTCTCCTTTATTCCTTGTAAAAATTAAAAATGGCTACCTTTTTTCAGAAAAAAAGTAGATTTTTACCTTTACAGAATAATTCCAATGAATTCAGCAAAACAACTGTGGCATCAAAATGCTAACTTTACCCCTAGAAAAATTCCTTGATGAGTGTAGTTTCCAAAATGGGGTCACTTTCCGGGGGTTTCCACTATTTTGTTCCCTCCAGTGCAATTCAAACGCGACACGGCACTGAAAACTATTCCAGCAAAATCAGAATTTCAAAATCCAAATGGTGCTCCTTTCCTTCTGAGTCCTGCTGTGGGTCCAAACTGCAGTTTATTACCACATATGGGGTATTGCTGTAATCGGGAGAAATTGCTTTACATATGTTGGGGTGTTTTTTCTCTTTTATTCATTAAAAAAATAAAAAAATTCTACGTTTTTTTCAGAAAAAAAGTAGATTTTCATCTTCACATACTAATTCAAATACATTTTGCAAAAAAACTGTGGGTTCAAAATGCTAACTATACCCATAGATAAATTCCTTGAGGGGTGTAGTTTCCAAAATGAGGTCACTTTTGGGGGTTTTTATTGTTTTGGCCCCACAAGACCTCTTCAAACCTGACATGGTACCTAAAATCTATGCTAAAAAAAAAGGAGGCCCCAAAATCCACTAGGTGCTTCTTTGCTTCTGAGGCCTGTATTTCAGTAAATTAGCGCACTAGGGCTACATGTGGAATATTTCTAAAAACTGCAGAATCTGGGCAATAAATAATAAGTTCCATTTCTCGGGTAAAAACTTCTGTGGTATAGAATTTTTTTTATTACAAATGAATTTTGTAAAAAAAAAATGACATTTGTAACTTTCACCTCTACTTTGCTTTAATTCCTGTGAAACGCCTAAAGGGTTAAAACACTTTCTGAATGCTGTTTTGAATACTTTGAGGGGTGCAGTTTTCAAAATGGGGTGATTTATGGGGACTTTCTAATAAATAAGACCCTCAAAGCCACTTCAGAACTGAACTGGCCCCTGTAAAAATCGGCTTTTGAAATTTTCTTGAAAATATGAGAAATCGCTGCTAAAGTTCTAAGTCTTGTAACGTCCTAGAAAAATAAAAGAATGTTCAAAAAACGATGCCAAACTAAAGTAGACATATGGGGGATGTTAACTAGTAACTATTTTGTGTGGTATTACTATCTGTTTTACAAGCAGATACATTTAAAATTTAGAAAAATGCTAATTTTTGCAAATTTTCTTCAAGTTTTGGTGTTTTTTACAAATAAATATTGAATTTATCGACCAAATTTTTTCCGTAACATAAAGTACAATATGTCACGAGAAAACAATCTCAGAATCACTTTGATAGGCAAAAGCATTCCGGAGTTATCACCACATAAATGGACACATGTCAGATTTGAAAAATCGGCTTCGTCCTGAAGGCCAAAACAGGCTCAGTCCTGAAGGGGTTAATGCAATAAATAAACAATGGATAGATCTCTTATCTTGACTTTTCAATGGCTTTTGTTGTGTAATATCACGCTGCAGGAAGTTATCAGAATCAAGTTAAAGATGGCTACATCCGTATGTATGAAAAAAGAAATACAATTTTACATACATATTGGAGATAGCATATCTATAAGACTAAGGCTCCTATAGCTACACCACTGAATAGAATTGGATGCATTGTCTCAGCAGAAAGTATCACACATGATAGGCTTAGATACAGGGCCCCAGCAGACAGTATCATACATTATAGGCTTAGATATATGACCCCAGCACACAGTATCACACATGATATGCTTAGATACATGGCCCCAGCAGACAGCATCACACATGATATACTTAGGGCTCATTCAGATGAGCGTGATTGTCGTCCGTGTGTTGTACGTTGAAACAACGCACAGCACACAGACCCATGGATTACAATGGGGCTATTCTCACATGCAGGAGTTTTCACACAGCGAGTGTCCGTTGCCTGTAACTCACTGCATGTCTTATATTAGTGCGTTTTCACGCACCTAGTCGCTCATTGAAGTCAATGGGTGCTTCAAAACCACGGACATCACTCGGGTGACATCCGTGTGCATGTTTCACGTATCAATTACACTGAATAAAAAGTGCTTGCGAGTGCATGAAAAACACATGCCACACGCGAAGCACACTGATGCAAAACGCAACGCACACTACCAGATTTACGCACGATTTTAACGCACGTAAATCTGTCACGCTCGTGGGAATGTAGCCTTAGATACAGCGCCTCAGCAGTAAGTATCCATGTACTAACCCTCAGGGGTAAATTTGGCATTTCTGGGGCCCCAAGCAAAGTTATGTCTTGGGGCTCTTATCAAAGACATCTGTAGAGCGTTCCCCACACAATGCCCCCTGTATATAGTGTCACAACCCCCCTGTATTTTTTCACACACAGTCCCCCTGCCATACATCCCCCTTGTAGACAGTGCCATGCAGTCCCCTGTAGGTAGTCCCACATACCCACCTTGTCTCAGCAGACAGTATCATACATTATAGGCTTAGATACATGGCTCCAGCAGACAGTATCAAACATGATAGGCTTAGATTAGATACATGGCCCAGCAGACAGTATTACACATGATAGACTTAGATACAGTGCCCCAGCTGTCAGTATCACACATGATAGACTTAGATACAGTGCCCCAGCAGACAGTATCACAAATGATAGGCTTAGATGCATGGCACCAGCAGACAGCATCACACAGGATACTTAGATACAGGGCCCTACCAGTAAGTATCCTTGCAGTGGCGTAGCTATAGGGGTCGCATCGGTCGCAATTGTGATCGGGCCCCTAAGCCTGGGGGCCCACGGGCCCCCGTTGCCATACAGCATCCAAATAAATTTTCTGTGGCGTGAAGCCGACACTTCCTGGTTACGGTCACATGGTACACTTAGTGTACCATGTGACCGTGTTGTCACGTGACACGTCTTCCAGCCAGTGCAGTGTAAGAGTCGGTGCGGAGGACTCCAGGTGAGTCGCGTTTCCCTGGGGGGTCGTGTGAAGACCTCCGGGGGGGTCTCGAGTCACTCACCGAGGTCCCGATTCAATTCAATGCTGGAGCAAGGATGTCGTTCCTTTGAGGAAAGTCTCTAAAAATATTGTATTAGGGTATATTCACACTGGGTGGATAAGATTTTCCACAGCGAATTTCATTGCGGAAAATCAGCAGCGTATTACAGTAGAAGCAAAGTGGATGAGATCTGAACAAATCCCATCCACACATTGCAGAAAAAATCAGCTGGGAAAACCTGCATAAACTTACCCCCGGGCGTTGTCATAGCGACAGTTCCTTGTTCCCCCAGTTGTTCTCCAAGCAACTCGGCCTCCTAGGATGACGTTTCATCCCATGTGACTGCTGCAGCCAATCACAGGCTGTAGTGGTCACGTGGGTTGCAGCGTTATCACAGGAGGCCGGACTGCACGGACGACAGAGGGATGCGTTGCTATGGTGATGAAAGTGAAGGTAAGTATTGGCTTTTTTTTCAGCTGTTTTCCGCAGCAGTGATTCTGGTCAAAAATCTGCACCACAATTGGGTGCGGTTTTTCGGCTGGAATTCCCTGCAGGTTGTATGTCAGATACACTGTGTACCTTTATGCACCCTATCCGACCTGTGTGAACATACCCCTAATGTCCTGTAAGGACAACAACCTGTCTCTCCCCATGAGGTTTCCCAAGTTGGATATCCAGCTCTTTTTTTAATGGGTGATATTTAAAGGGGTTGTCTCACCACAATGTTTTTTTTTTTCAAAGTCTCCCTAGTGGTAATATAGCGACATCTAATGCACTTTCATGTGTTTTGTTTTTGCTTTTTTTCAGTATAGCTCTCTGTGATCTCTGTAATCTCACCCCGCAGCAACTTCTTGTATCTTCCTGGATCATGTGTGAGCTAAACCAGCACGCAGCATCGTCACCTGTAGCCTCCCTACGCCGGGTAGTTTCTCCATGGCACTACTTCTCCTGCTCTTCAAATTACGGTTATGGGCATTAAATATTGCCGTGCACCATTTTAAATGTTTCACAAATAGCTGTACTAAAGTCGTTTCTCCACGATTTTACAACATTTTTGCTGCAGTTTTTTGGAAAATAGTGGCATAATAACAATAGTACCGCTATTTGAGAAACCTATAAAATAGTGCATGCCAATATTTCCTGACTATGAAAGAAATTTGGAGAGTAAATAAATTAATTCTCTACAATGTGCTTTCTGCTCTACTTTGTCCCCAAGACACTCAGAGATAGTTTACACATAAGAGCAGGTTATATCAGGACATTAGTAATGAGAAGGACGACTGGATAGACCAGAAGCCAGAAGTCACGCCGCAGGAGAGCCCATGGCTTCCGTAATTCTCCCCTGCCGTTCTGCTTACCATTCACTCACACTGGATCAGTAGGACGGCAAGAGAGAATCACAGAAATAGATAAATGCGCGCTACTTTTCGATTAGTTAAGCCAGGGAAGCAGCCAGATCTGCACATGCATGTCCTCCATAGAGATGTTCCCTTGTGGACGTAACCAGTAACAACAGATACAAACTGTGAGACAGCCGTGTACATTACACTGACATATCTTTTGACACAGGCATTTTCAGTAAGTAAATTTGTACAGTAAGTTTGTACAACTCTTGATGCAAATCCTTGTGTTCCAAGGTGGAATCCTGAGAGTTTTTTTGATAGATTGCATGAAGCGTTCCACTTCACCATTGGCCTGAGGCCAGAGAGGGGTAATTTTCCTGTGTGTGAAGCCAAGATAAGTTGCAAAAGATTGAAAATCTGTACAATTGAAAGGAGGCCCATTATTGGTCTTTACTATTTCAGGTATGCCATACGCAGAAAATATCTTGTCCAATTTTGGTATAACGGTTCTAGAAGAGGCTGGACACCGCCCGCAGGGCTTAGGAGGGAAGCCTCCATGACGGACATAGTAGGGAAAGGGTTAATGAAGGGTTAATTATGAGGGAGAGTTAGGAGGGGGGAGTTAGAGGCCGTTACCAAGCTTCCCGCTGTTTTCGGCATTGAGCAGGAAGCAGCGGGAGGAGTAACACGCACTGCATAAGCTCCTCCGCTGTCCCGTTCGGTTTTATGTCGGAGGCCGACATACTTGCGCGGCTGCGAGCCGCAGCTGTGCACCACGGTCCCGGATGGTTGGAGGAGACTGTGGCGGCACTCACCGCGATCCCGGACGCCGAATCGTCGCCACGTCAGGCACGGCACCCGAGGTCTGTGGCTGAAGGGGATAGGCTCCCCTCCCCCGGCCCCCTTCCTAGCTGTAATATGGCGGCGGGGGGGGAGTCGGCAACCCCCGCTCCTACTCAGGCCGGGTCTCCCGTCGCTCCCGGCGGTCTCGCCCTCCAGAACGCCTCAGCCCTGAGGTGGTCCCGCGGACACGGCGTCGCAGAGGGAGCCCTACACAGGACGCTGCAGGCCAGGCAGCTGGGGGGGCCGCCTCTTCCCAGGCCCTGCGTCCTAGCAGGAATCCCCGGCCGCGACGGGGTCCGGCTGCAATCAGGGAGTTGCAGGCCGGGCTCCCTGTCACCCCTCCCCCAATGGATGGAAGATTTGGAGGGGGCAGGCTTCATCGGGATCGTCTAGACGGACGCCTAGAGCTGCAGCGACGACGAGGCAACAGGTCCGGTCAGAAGTCTGGGTCCCAGCGGTCGGGTGGCAGGTTTCCGGCCCATCTGTCAGCGCGTCGTCGTCACCGTGTATGAGATGTCGGTGGGATGGCCAGTCGTCTGCGAGAGAGGAGCTGGAGGAAGGTGAACTGGACGTTTATCGGCGAGGTCAGGATGGTCCGGCTGACGGGAACACAGCGCCTGTGCAGCCCGGTGAGTGCATAACTCCGTCTTTGCCATATCCTGCGATTTTTATGTCGGGTGTCGGCGGGGGGGCTGCTAGCGTAGCGTCGGCGGCCGGTAGCGACGCGGTCGGGCGCGACGGCGCGGGTCTAGCTGACTTAGTGGGTTGCTTGCGGGAGCTGATCGGGCGTTTAGATAAGGCGGCGGCTCCAGTAGTTACGGAGGTGTCCCCGGCGGTAGTTTGGGAAGGCCCCCGGGAAGGGGGATCGTTACAGGCGCGGCCAGGGATGGCGGCGAAAGAGGCGGTCGCGGTGTCAGTACAAACCGAGGCGCAAAAGGAAGGCGATAGGGTGCGTATTGATGATCGTGCTCGTGGGGAGGTGTATGTTTGCTTCGAGGGTCCGTTGGGGGCGCATTTAAAGCAAGAGGTGCGCGAGCGAATATGGAAGGACGAATACGTCGAGATTTTTTCTCTCCTGCCGCTTGCTAAATTCAATTTGGATAAAAGCAAGCGGGACGAGAGTAAGAAGGATGAGGAGGAACGTCGGCGGTATAGGCTTATCCCGCAGACGTTTGTCAATTGGTCGCAGGCGTTTGCAATATTAGCCAGTGTGGTAGAGGAAAAGGCACCGGAAAATTGTTCGTCGTTGTTTTGCTATTTTGATGCCATTGGGGAGGCTCATAGGGTGCACGGGGGGCAGGCGTGGCTAAGATACGACGAGCAATTCCGTCAGCGGAAAGCGGTTCGGCCAGCGATTCGGTGGGACCAGAAGGATATTGCTCTCTGGTTAAGGGTTACGGCTCCGGTTAGGCAGTCCTTTCCCGGGAGCGTTGGCCAGGGAGGCCAGTCCAGTCAGGTCGGGCAAGGCGCCGGGGCAAAGTTGGGATTCTGCTGGCAATTCAACGATGGCCAGTGTAAGTTCGGGGCCACGTGCAAGTTCAAGCACGTGTGTTCAGAGTGTAATGGTGCATCCCACGGCGCTGCAAAATGTATGCGAAAGAAGAGGTCAGGGAACCAGTCCTCCTCGGTTAGTCAAGGGGTCGTCACCGGTGAGGGTGGAAAGGATGGTCCCTTATCTAAATGAGTATCCGGATAGGGCGGCGGCCAAGTTACTTTACGAAGGGTTTTCTGTTGGTTTTATTATTCCTCCGCCTCCTTATGAGGTCCCGGTTACGCGGAGGAACCTTAAGTCGGCCTATTTGCATGCTCAGGTCGTGTCGGAAAAATTGTTTAAAGAAGTTTCGTTGGGTCGTATGGCAGGGCCTTTTGTTGATCCGCCAACAAAAGATTTAGTGGTGTCCCCGTTGGGTATTGTTCCAAATTTCGTTTGATTCAGCACTTATCGTTTCCCAGGGGTTCGTCGGTGAATGACGGGATTGATCACGAGTTGTGCTCCGTAGTGTATACCTCATTCGATAAGGCGGTGGGGTTAGTTCGGGCTTCGGGTCCCGGTGCGCTGTTAGCAAAAACCGACATCGAGGCGGCTTTCAGGTTGTTGCCAGTTCATCCAAAGAGCCAACGGCTGTTGGGTTGTTTTTGGAATGGGGCCTTTTACGTGGATAGGTGCCTTCCGATGGGATGTTCCCTTTCTTGCGCATACTTCGAGGCGTTTAGTAGTTTCGTTGAGTGGGTGACGAAGGGAGTAGCTGGGGTCGATTCGTTGATACATTACTTGGACGATTTCTTGTGCGTCGGCCCGGGGGGTTCGCCGGTTTGCGGTAATTTGCTTCATGCATTGCAGAAGGTGGCGGGGGATTTTGGGATCCCTTTGGCGCCAGAAAAGACTGAGGGCCCGGTATCGACTATTTGCTTTTTGGGTATCGAAATTGACTCGGTGGCAATGGAGTGTCGTCTTCCTGCGGATAAGTTGGGGGCTTTGATTCAGGAGGTATGCCGGGCTTGTAGGTTAAAGAAAATTACGCTGCGTGAGCTTCAGTCGTTGCTGGGGAAGTTGAATTTCGCTTGCCGGATTATGCCAAAGGGGATGGTATTTGGTAGACGTTTGGCGGCGGCAACAGCGGGGGTGCGCGCGCCACATCATTTCGTGCGGCTCAAGGAGGAGCATCGAGCTGACCTGCAGGTATGGGATGACTTCTTGGGCCAGTATAACGGTCGCTCGCTATGGATGGCTCCGGCACAGGATACGAGTGATTTAAATATTTTTACGGATGCGGCTGGGGCGGGCGGTTTTGGAGCGTACGGGGGAGGTCCGTGGTGCGCAGGTCAATGGCCGGCTAGCTGGGTGTCCAGTGGACTCACGCGAAATCTGGCCCTGCTCGAGCTGTTCCCCATCGTGGTCGCGGCGACCATTTGGGGGGACAGGCTCAGGGATAAGAAGGTTCGTTTCTACTGCGACAACATGGGGGTGGTGCTGGCCATTAATAATATCACGGCATCATCTCCGCCGGTAGTTCAGTTGTTGCGACATTTAGTGTTGGTGTGCTTGTCATTGAACGCGTGGGTGGTGGCGGTTCATGTGCCGGGGGTACGGAATTGTATCGATGATGCTCTTTCTCGCTCGTAGTGGGACCGGTTTCGGCAATTGGCACCGGGAGCGGACCGTCTCGGTTTGGCTTGTCCGGAACATCTCTGGGATCTGGTCTCGGTCCCGTAGAACGATTGGTGGAGAGGTCCTTGGCGCGCACAACGTGGAGTGCTTATTCTGCTTGTTGGAGGCAGTGGGAGGAGTGGGTAAGAGAGTTGGGTGACGTCAACACGAATAGAGACAGGTTGGTGGCACTTTTGTACTGGTTAGGGGACGCCTGGGAGGCGGGGTTTTCATTGGCAAAGGTTAATCGTTTCATGTCTGCGGTGGCGTTTGGTTTTAAGTTGCGAAGCTTTCGGGATGTATCTAAGGAATTTGTAGTGGGACAGGCTTTGAAGGGTTTGCGCCGAGGTAGGGTCGAGGCGGATCGTAGAAGGCCTGTGTCGTTTTATCTGCTTGGCTCTTTGGGCGGATCATTGGCATCGGTCTGTCGTTCTTCGGCTAAGATGGAGTTGTTTCGGTTAGCTTTTTCTTTAGCGTTCTTTGGGGCATTTAGAATTGGCGAGCTGGTGTAGCCTAGTACCAAGCGGGCAGGGGGGTTAAGACTGGGGGAGGTGAGCCTATATGCGGATCAGCTTGAGGTATGGTTGCGCCGGTCTAAAACTGACCAAGTAGGAAAGGGAAAGCTGATAGTTTTATTTGCCCTCCCGGGTTCGGCTATGTGCCCGGTCGCGTGCATGCAGGATTTTAAGCCACGAGGGGTGTCTCAGGAATTGCCATTGCTATGTCACGAGGACGGATCATTTTTGTCCAGATTTCAATTTGGAGCTGTATTTAAAAAATGTTTGGCGGCGGTCGGTGTTTCGGCGGGCTCGTATTCATCTCATTCCTTCAGGATTGGCGCAGCAACAGAAGCAGGGCGCTGGGGGTTGGATGATGAAGGGGTGCGGCGCATCGGTCGTTGGGAGTCCAACAGATTTAGGTCTTATGTCCGCCCCCATCTGTTATGAGTCTTGTTGTTAGCGGTTAAAAACATGTTTGTGTGCTGGTATCTAACTTTCTTTTCCGTTTCAGATCCGCCTCTGTGTTTGGTGTGGTTGCTGGGCCACTCTTACGTGCATTGGGGGGCTTTGAGGGCGGACGTCCGCCCGGACGGTTGCCAGTTGCGCATTCCGCGGCGGGATGCGGTTTTGCATTGGCTGGGATTTAGAGGTATGTCATGGAGCAGGGTGTTAGCTGAATTCCAGACATATGCCCGGCTTGATAGGGTCCCAGAGGTCCTGGTATTGCAAGTGGGTGGGAATGATTTGGGAGTCCGCCCCTTTCGTGAGTTGGTGCGGGATATTAAACACGATATGTTGTGTTTGTGGGTTTCTTATCCCAGGTTGGTGATAGTGTGGTCGGACATTGTCCCAAGGAAACATTGGCGACTGGTTAGGTCAGTGGAAAGAGTCAATAAGGCTCGGATTAAAGTTAACCGGGCGGTGTCCCGTTTTGTAGCCAAAAATGGGGGCATTTGCGTGCGGCACAGGGATTTGGAGTCAGGAATGGGGAACTATTGGAGGAGTGATGGGGTTCATTTGACCGAGGTTGGGATTGATCTGTGGAGCCTGGCAATAGCTGAGGGAATTGAAAGGGCGGTGGTGGTGTGGCGGAACTCACAGGCTTAAGGTGGTCAAGGCCTGTTTCGCTGTGGCGGGGGGAGTCCTTGAGGTCAGTCAGTACAAAATGGTGGGGGGGTCGCATCGGGGGTATGCGTCCCCCAAAAAAGGTACATGGTTGAAGACTTCATCGGGTGTTATCCCTTTGAAGTGGTCTTCTGGTGGTTGGAGCCATCTGCAGAGGTGAGCGGTGCCTCCGAGCTGGTTTACGGCTGGAGGTAATGGGTTGGTGGTGGTTGCAGATGGCTAACTTGGGGTGTTTAAAAAGGAATATCTAAAATGGCTTCAATGACTTCCCCTGCTCGGATTAAGGTTAATGTTAAATTGTTATTTATGATTCTGACCCATGTTGGGTCATGTGAATTATTAGGAGGAATTCTCTGGTTGGATTCCTAATTAGTTATCCGAATGTTTCGGATGTAAATTGTATTTTATAAAACTGTGAAATTAATAAACGACTGCTGTGGCCATTTCACATCCAACCTCGGTGTCACGTGTCTTTCTAAATGGTGGGGGTGGAGGAATAGGAAGGGATAAGCGAAGGTTCACTAACACACGACTCTACTTAGGCAGGTCAAGAAGAGGCTGGACACAGCCCGCAGGGCTTAGGAGGGAAGCCTCCATGACGGACATAGTAGGGAAAGGGTTAATGAAGGGTTAATTATGAGGGAGAGTTAGGAGGGGGAGTTAGGGGCCGTTACCAAGCTTCCCGCTGTTTTCGGCATTGAGCCGGAAGCAGCGGGAGGAGTAACACGCACTGCATAAGCTCCCACCCTCCCGCCCTTTGTTCGTTATCCCTGTGGTCTTTATGTGAGTTTGTCTATGAGTGTTTTAATTTTCCTGTGTGCTTATTTAACATGTTGTTTTATTTTTCATTCGGAGCAGGTCCAGGTGTCATAGCAGCTGGCGGGGGGAGTCCTTGAGTTCAGTCAGTACAAAATGGTGGGGGGGTCGCATCGGGGGTATGCGTCCCCAAAAAAGGTACATGGTTGAAGACTTCATCGGGTGTTATCCCTTTGAAGTGGTCTTCTGGTGGTTGGAGCCATCTGCAGAGGTGAGCGGTGCCTCCGAGCTGGTTTACGGCTGGAGGTAATGGGTTGGTGGTGGTTGCAGATGGCTAACTCGGGGTGTTTAAAAAGGAATATCTAAAATGGCTTCAAGGACTTCCCCTGCTCGGATTAAGGTTAACGTTAAATTGTTATTTATGATTCTGACCCATGTTGGGTCATGTGAATTATTAGGAGGAATTCTCTGGTTGGATTCCTAATTAGTTATCCGAATGTTTCGGATGTAAATTGTATTTTATAAAACTGTGAAATTAATAAACGGCTGCTGTGGCCATTTCACATCCAACCTCGGTGTCACGTGTCTTTCTAAATGGTGGGGGTGGAGGGATAGGAAGGGATAAGCGAAGGTTCACTAACACACGACTCTACTTAGGCAGGTCATGCAGAGGTGGTTGAAACGGCTTCAACAACTGGAAATCTTGAAAAATCATCCATGACGACTAGTAATGCCTTATTCACACACGACAGGGTCCCGCCCGAGCGCGGCATTTTTGAAGCTGAGAATGAAATTTGGAGCTTTTTTTTTTCAGAGAAAACAGCCTCTGATTTGAAAGCACTGGGCAGATGTTTGCCGATGTATTGGAGCCATTTTTTCAGGCGTAATTCGAGGCGTAAAACGCCTCCATTACGTCTGAAAATAGGTAGTGTGAACCCAGCCTAACGGTTCTTGCAGAGGTGGCCGTGCGACCTTCGTGGTTTTCATGCACCCATTGACTTCAATGGGTGCGTGATGCGCGAAAAACTCAGAATTTTAGAACATGTCGTGAGTTTTACGCAACGCACTCGCGCTGCGCAAAATTCACGCATCGTCTGCACTGCCCCATAGAGTAATATAGGTGCGTACGACAAGCGTGAAAAGCACGCGCGTCGCACGCGCGTATATTACGCTCATGTAAATGAGGCCTTAATCAGTGCTTTCACTTTATTGTCAAGTCCTGGAAACAATGGCGGATTATAATATGTGCGTTTCGGGCGGTCGCCCAGGGCCCGAGGCTGCCAGGGGGCCCATCGCAGCCCGAACCGCACACTATCTTAAAAAACTATGCAGCGCTGCTAGCTGCCGCGCTGCCCGCTTCCAACTGAATCTGCGTCTGCAGGATGCAGATTCAGTTGGGTTGAATGCTGGAGCCTCGCTCCAGCATTCACTCTGCCGTGAGCGGCTCGGTGCAGGCAGGCGCGATGTAGTGACGTCATCGCGCCTGCCTGCACGGAGTCACTCACAGCACAGTGCAGAGGAGGAGAAGCATCGCATCCCCCACCGTCGTGGGAACCGGGATAGGTAAGCAATTATGTTTTTTTTAATTATTAGGTACGTACATATGGGGCATTATGCTGTGTCAGCTATGGGGCATTATACTGTGTCAGCTATGGGGCATTATACTGTGTCAGCTATGGGGCATTATGCTGTGTCAGCTATGGGGCATTATACTGTGTCAGCTATGGGGGCATTATACTGTGTCAGCTATGGGGCATTATACTGTGTCAGCTATGGGGCATTATGCTGTGTCAGCTATGGGGCATTATGCTGTGTCAGCTATGGGGCATTATACTGTGTCAGCTATGGGGCATTATACTGTGTCAGCTATGGGGGCATTATACTGTGTCAGCTATGGGGCATTATGCTGTGTCAGCTATGGGGCATTATGCTGTGTCAGCTATGGGGCATTATGCTGTGTCAGCTATGGGGCATTATGCTGTGTCAGCTATGGGGCATTATGCTGTGTCAGCTATGGGGCATTATACTGTGTCAGCTATGGGGCATTATGCTGTGTCAGCTATGGGGCATTATGCTGTGTCAGCTATGGGGCATTATACTGTGTCAGCTATGGGGCATTATACTGTGTCAGCTATGGGGGCATTATACTGTGTCAGCTATGGGGCATTATAATGTGTCAGCTATGGGGCATTATACTGTGTCAGCTATGGGGCATTATGCTGTGTCAGCTATGGGGCATTATGCTGTGTCAGCTATGGGGCATTATACTGTGTCAGCTATGGGGCATTATGCTGTGTCAGCTATGGGGCATTATGCTGTGTCAGCTATGGGGCATTATGCTGTGTCAGCTATGGGGCATTATGCTGTCAGCTATGGGGCATTATGCTGTGTCAGCTATGGGGCATTATAATGTGTCAGCTATGGGGCATTATACTGTGTCAGCTATGGGGCATTATACTGTGTCAGCTATGGGGGCATTATACTGTGTCAGCTATGGGGGCATAATACTGTGTCAGCTATGGGGCATTATGCTGTGTCAGCTATGGAGCATTATGCTGTGTCAGCTATGGGGGCATTATGCTGTGTCAGCTATGGGGCATTATGCTGTGTCAGCTATGGGGCATTATGCTGTGTCATCTATGGGGCATTATGCTGTGTCAGCTATGGGGGCATTATGCTGTGTCAGCTATGGGGCATTATGCTGTGTCAGCTATGGGGCATTATGCTGTGTCAGCTATGGGGCATTATGCTGTGTCAGCTATGGGGCATTATGCTGTGTCAGCTATGGGGCATTATAATGTGTCAGCTATGGGGAATTATACTGTGTCAGCTATGGGGCATTATACTGTGTCAGCTATGGGGGCATTATGCTGTGTCAGCTATGGGGCATTATACTGTGTCAGCTATGGGGCATTATGCTGTGTCAGCTATGGGGCATTATACTGTGTCAGCTATGGGGGCATTATACTGTGTCAGCTATGGGGCATTATACTGTGTCAGCTATGGGGCATTATGCTGTGTCAGCTATGGGGCATTATAATGTGTCAGCTATGGGGAATTATACTGTGTCAGCTATGGGGCATTATACTGTGTCAGCTATGGGGGCATTATACTGTGTCAGCTATGGGGGCATTATACTGTGTCAGCTATGGGGCATTATGCTGTGTCAGCTATGGAGCATTATGCTGTGTCAGCTATGGGGGCATTATGCTGTGTCAGCTATGGGGCATTATGCTGTGTCAGCTATGGGGCATTATGCTGTGTCATCTATGGGGCATTATGCTGTGTCAGCTATGGGGGCATTATGCTGTGTCAGCTATGGGGCATTATGCTGTGTCAGCTATGGGGCATTATGCTGTGTCAGCTATGGGGCATTATGCTGTGTCAGCTATGGGGCATTATGCTGTGTCAGCTATGGGGCATTATGCTGTGTCAGCTATGGGGCATTATGCTGTGTCAGCTATGGGGCATTATGCTGTGTCAGCTATGGGGCATTATACTGTGTCAGCTATGGGGGCATTATGCTGTGTCAGCTATGGGGCATTATGCTGTGTCAGCTATGGGGCATTATGCTGTGTCAGCTATGGGGCATTATGCTGTGTCAGCTATAGGGCATTATACTGTGTCAGCTATCGGGCATTATGCTATGTCAGCTATGGGGCATTATGCTGTGTCAGCTATGGGGCATTATGCTGTGTCAGCTATGGGGCATTATGCTGTGCCAGCTATGGGGCATTATACTGTGTCAGCTATGGGGCATTACACTGTGTCAGCTATGGGGCATTATACTGTGTCAGCTATGGGGCATTATACTGTGTCAGCTATGGGGGCATTATACTGTGTCAGCTATGGGGCATTATGCTGTGTCAGCTATGGGGCATTATGCTGTGTCAGCTATGGGGCATTATACTGTGTCAGCTATGGGGCATTATGCTGTGTCAGCTATGGGGCATTATGCTGTGTCAGCTATGGGGCATTATGCTGTGTCAGCTATGGGGCATTATGCTGTGTCAGCTATGGGGCATTATGCTGTGTCAGCTATGGGGCATTATGCTGTGTCAGCTATGGGGCATTATACTGTGTCAGCTATGGGGCATTATACTGTGTCAGCTATGGGGCATTATACTGTGTCAGCTATGGGGGCATTATACTGTGTCAGCTATGGGGGCATTATACTGTGTCAGCTATGGGGCATTATGCTGTGTCAGCTATGGAGCATTATGCTGTGTCAGCTATGGGGGCATTATGCTGTGTCAGCTATGGGGCATTATGCTGTGTCAGCTATGGGGCATTATGCTGTGTCATCTATGGGGCATTATGCTGTGTCAGCTATGGGGGCATTATGCTGTGTCAGCTATGGGGCATTATGCTGTGTCAGCTATGGGGCATTATACTGTGTCAGCTATGGGGGCATTATACTGTGTCAGCTATGAGGCATTATACTGTGTCAGCTATGGGGGATTATACTGTGTCGCAGCTATGGAGGCATTATACTGTGTCGCGGCTATGGGGGCATTATACTGTGTCGCGGCTATGGGGGCATTATACTGTGTCGCGGCTATGGGGGCATTATACTGTGTCGCGGCTATGGGGGCATTATACTGTGTCGCAGCTATGGGGGCATTATACTGTGTCGCAGCTATGGGGGCATTATACTGTGTAGAGGCAGCTATGAAGGGCATTATACTGTGGGGGCAGCTATGGGTGGCAATATACTGTGGGGGCAGCTACGGGGGACATTATACTGAGCAATTACAAGAGCTGCAGGTCCAAGGGGGGAGACGCTGTGTAGCACTATATACGAGGGGGGATTGTTGTATAGCACTATATAGAAGGGAGCGCTGTGTATCACTATATCTAAGGGGGATTGCTGTGTAGCACTATATACAAGAGGGGGAGGGCTATGTGACGCTATTTACAGAGGGGGAGGACTGTGTAGCGCTATTTACAGGGGGCTGTGTGTGGTGCTATCTACAGTGTTTGACACAATTATATTCAGGGGCGCAGTCTATGGTGCTATAATATTTAGGGGCACAGAGTTTGTACTATTTTATTCAGGGGCGCAGTGTTTGGTGCTATTATATTTAGGGGCACAGTGTGTGGCACCATGATAATATTATCTTTGTTTATAGGTGTGGAAATGTTGGAAAAGTGAGGAGCCAAAGACATCTGAGTGGCAAATTCTGCAGAAATGGGTCATGGCCGGGAAAAGTCGTCATGAAGTCTGGACTGGATGGAGAAGAGGAAAAAAACTACGTCGTCAGCTGTGAGTCACTAGATTTATAGACAATCTGTCATCTCTACTGACATGTTTATTATAGGAAATCCTTGTATTTCATAAAGTCTTTGTGCAGTCCAGGACTGATAGACAAATAAGTGTTACTATTCCCCTTGTCAGGAGAATGTGTCCCTACACGGTGCGATACTGTCAGCGATGGTTGGAGACTGTCAGTATGTGGGGACACAGCCTTTTGACAAGGGGAGTAGTAACACCCATTTGTTAATGTCTGGACAAAAAGGAAGTGTTAACAATAGTTACAGGGCGGCGGTGGAGAAGGGGGGCCCAACTATGGGTAACAGCCCAGGGCCCATGGTCTACTTAATCCGCCACTGCCTGGAAACCATACTTTCTCTCCTTGCAATTGCTTTGTTTTTACAAAACCTTGATGAACCTCGTGAGCCAGATCAAGCACTCTATTCTGAAGTTTCTGAGGTATGACAATGCGATTTTCTCTCAGTAGTAAATTTGAGTCTGACACCGAGAGCAGTGGCGTAACTACCGCGGTAGCAGCCGTAGCGGCTGCTACGGGGCCCGTGGCTTGAAGGGGCCCGTACCGCCAGCCGAAACGCCCCCTCTATATAATCGGTGGCGCTGCTAGCAGCCGTTATGGCTGCTCCAGCAGTAGCACCGCTTCAATGGTGCCCGCGCTGCCGAGCCTCCAACAAGTATGGGCCGGGCGACACAGGCCCTCTCATGCCTGTAGGCGTCGCTAGCACAGGAGGGGACCCCGGTGCTAGCGACAGCCAAATACATGCATTAGCGCTGAATGGCTGGGCATGTTCCGCTTTACAATGATGCTGATTCGCTAGCGGCGCTATGACGCTTCCATGCTTGAAGGGCGCTGATTGTCGGGGCAAGTCATTCTGCCCCGCCAATAAGCGTCATTGGACGACGCTTGTTCAGCTCCTGCAGACCCGCTCAGAAGAGAGCAGATCTGCATCGCCAGCGAACAGGAACAGGATCATGTGAGTATGTAAAGTTTTTTTTTTTTTTTATTCTCATAAAACTGTTCATGGCATTATCTATAGTGGGGGCTCTATCTACAGGAGGGTCGTCTATATGTGGGCCACTATATACAGGGGGGTCTATATGTGGGGCACTAGCTACAGTGGTGGCCTGTATGTGGGGATGTGGGGCACAATCTACAGGGGGGTCTATATGTGGGGATGTGGGCCACTATATACATGGGGGTCTATATGTGGGCCACTATCTACAGGGGGGTCTATATGTGGGGATGTGGGGCACTATCTACAGGGTGATCTATATGTGGGGCACTATATACAGGGGGAGCTATATGTGAGACACTATACAGGGGTGGGCTATATGTAGAGCACTATCTACAGGGGAGCTATTTTTTAGGGCACTTTCTATAGGGGTGGGCTATATGTGGGACACTATATACAGGGGTGGGTTACCTGTGGGGCACTAGCAACAGGGTGGCTATATGTAGGGCATTGTCTACAGAGGTGGGCTATACGTGGAGCACTATCTATAGGGGAAGCTTTATGTAGGGCAGCACAGTTGCTCAGTGGTTAGCACTATTGCCTTGCAGCTCTGGAGTCCATATGTGGGCACTATCTACAGGGGTTGTATGTGGGACACTATCTACAGGGGCTTCTATGTAGGTCACTATCTACAGAGGCTCTATGGGGGTCACTATCTACAGGGGGCTATGGGGCACTATCTACAGGGGGCATGGTGTGTGTGTGTGCGCGCGTGCGTGCGTGCGTGTGTGTGTGTGTGTGTGTGTGTGTGTATGTGTGTGTGACAGTGTATGGTACTATTATAATTAGTGACACAGTGTATGGCGCTATTATTGTTAGAGGTGCAAGAGGTGTTGAGAATTTTAACTTCGTTTATAGGTGCAGAAATGTTTTAAAAGTGAGAAGCTGAAGACATCTGAGCGGAAAACTGCAGAAATGGGTCATGGCCGGTAGAAATCCATCATGGATGTCTGGACCGGAGGGAGAAGAAAAGAACTAGAATCTGAGATGTCACCGGTGAGTCACTTAATGTAAATGTTTATTCTGCCTCTAATCAGCACTGTAGTCACTGTATGATCTGCAGCGAGATGATAGTTGGTATGATGATGATATGATTTTTTTTTTTTGTGAAACAGCATCTCCCAGCATATCCTCACCCTTGTTCGGGCCATGCTGGGAGCTGTAGTTTTACGCCGTACAAACCTATACGGCAGGGGTTGAACTAAATTGGCCTGTATTTGTTCTGGTGTTGTATATATGTACTGATCTTGGTTCTGATGCTGTATGTAAGTACTGAGCTTGGTTCTGGTGCTGTATATACGTATGAGATTGGGTTTGGTGCTGTGTATATATGTAATGAGTTTGTTTCTGGTGCTGTATATGTACTGAGCTTTGTTCTGGGGATGTATTTATGTACTGAGGTTGGTACTGGTGCTGTATTTATGTACTGAGGTTGGTTCTGGTGCTGTACTTATGTACTGAGGTTTGTTCTGGTGCTGTATTTATGTACTGAGGTTGGTTCTGGTGCTGTATTTATGTAATGGGGTTGGTTCTGGTGTTGTATATATGTATGGGCTTGTTCTAGTGCTGTATTTATGTACTGAGCTTGGTTCTAGTGCTGTATATATGTAATGAGCTTTTTTCTGGTGCTGTATATATGTCAGAGCTTGGTTCTGGTGCTATATTTATGTACTGAGCTTGGTTCTGGTGCTGTCTATATGTACTTAGCTTGGTTCTAGTGCAGTATTTATGTACTGATGTACTGGAGCTTGGTTGTGGTACTGTATATATGTCAGAGCTTGGTTCTGGATCTGTAGTTATATAGGATATATTTATAATAAGAAAATTGCAGGGCAGATGGAATTGTTCTCAATTCATTGAATATTTAATGGGAATCTGTCAGGTAGTTTTAACCCCTTGAACCGCCACAATGCGGTGATACATGACCTGACAATATTTCCAAACATTCCCTTGTATGTTTTTTCAGATGCAACAAAATTCTTAAAATCCATTTTTAAAATGGCGCACACTATATGCTAATTACTCATTAGAGGGTCATGGGGCGGTGCCGCTATACTGAAGAGTCACATAGTCCTGCCTCCAAACCCACCTTTTCATGTTTGAGTAACATCTCCCTGGCTGATACAACTTTCTCGGATGTGCCATTGCCTTGTGGCACTATACATAAAGGGGGGGGCTGTGTGGCACTATACACAAAGAGGGGCTGTGTGGCACTATACACAAGGGGGAGCTGTGTGGCACTATACACAGGGGGGAGCTGTGTGGTACTATACACAAGGGGGAGCTGTGTGGCACTATACACAAGGGGGAACTGTATGGCACTATTTACAAGGGGGAGGGCTGTTGCTCTATCTACAGGGGGCTGATTGTGGCATAATCTACAGGGGTCTGTGTGGGGCACTTTCTACTAAGGGGGGGCTGTGCTATACTTTCTACTAAGGGGGGCTGTGTGGCACTATATACAAGGGAGGGGGGCTGTGTGGCACTATATACAGTGGGAGCTGTATATCGCTATATACAGTGGGGGCTTTATGGCGATATCTACAGGGGGCTGTATGGCACTATCTACAAGGGGAGGTGGGGGCGCTATCTACAAATGGGGTGTGACACTGTCTATAGGCGGGGCTATATAGCACTGTCTACAGGGGGGCTGTATGGCACATTCTACACGGGGGCTGCTTCTGGCACCCGGGGGGGGGCACGTTCAAGAGTTTGCTATGGGGCCCAGTCTTTCCTAGCTACATCCCTGTTTAAAGGGGTTGTCTCATCACAATGTTTTATTTTCAAAGTCTCCCTAGTGGTAATATAGCGACATCTAATGCACTTTCATGTGTTTTGTTTTTTTTGCTTTTTTTTCAGTATAGCTCTCTGTGATCTCTGTAATCTCTCCCCGCAGCAGCTTCTTGCATCTTCCTGGATGATGGGTGAGCTAAACCAGCACGCAGCACTGTCACCTGTACCTCCCTACACCAGTTAGCTTCTCTGTGAAAGTGATAAGAATATGTTTAAAACATGACATTTTGCATGGACTCCATCTTGTATGGTAGGCGTCCATTTTGGATCATTGAAATTCATCTTGTGGCCTGAAGGAGCCATCTTGAGATTAGTAAGTAAAAGATAATATATTAATCTAAGTCAGCAATTGTCTTGAAACAATTCCATGTTATGTGTTCTTGAGTTGAATGTTTTTATTATTCTTGTAAGGAGCAGATCAATCATCCTTGGTAGAATGGAGAATGACATTGTTTACCATAAGGGAGGGGGTCAGCCTTGAAGAAGTGCTTTGTTTAAAGAGGCTCTGTCACCACATTATAAGTGCCCTATCTCCTACATAAGGAGATGGGCGCTATAATGTAGGTGACAGCAGTGCTTTTTATTTAAAAAACGATCTATTTTCACCTTTTTATTAGCGATTTTAGCTTTAAGGTAATGAGTTTCTCAATGGACAACTGGGCGTGTTTTAGTATTGACCAAGTGGGCGTTGTACAGAGGAGTGTATGACGCTGACCAATCAGCGTCATACACTTCTCTCCATTCATTTAGTCAGCGCATAGGGATCCTTTTAGATGGCTATGTGCTGTCTTATACTAACACATTTACGATATTGAAGTGTTTAGACAGTGAATAGACATTCCACGGGATGTCTATTCACAATCCCGGCACTTCGTTAATGTTTCTGGGGTAGTTACAGCAGAGCAAGCGTAATCTCGCGAGATCACGCTGTAAATGACAGGTTACGACGAGATTACGCTTTCTCTGCTGTATCTACCACAGAAACATTAACGAAGTGTTGGGATTGTGAATAGACATCCCTTGGAATGTCTATTCACTGTCTAAACACTTCAATATCGTTAATGTGTTAGTATAAGACAGCACATAGCCATCTAAAAGGATTCCTATGCGCTGACTAAATAAATGGAGAGAAGTGTATGACGCTGATTGGTCAGCGTCATACTCTCCTCTGTACAACGCCCACTTGGTCAATACTAAAACACAGAGAGAACCGATAAAAACAAGAGGACATATACGAAAACACAGAAAAAGGCCATACTTACAAATGGACACAGCCAGGTCAGAAACGCTGATGAAGGAATGAGCAGGTGCTTTAAATAGTAATAGCCACTCCCACTGGTCTTGAGGGGAGTGGTGTGTGTGGTGCATGGGATGTGTAGTAAGAAATAATAAATGAATAGTGTGTGTGCAAGTGTAATACTATGAGTGAAATATAGTGGCAGTAATGAGTGAAGTACCTCAATAGAAATAAATGGATAATGAGGTGCAAGTGTGTGAAACATGGAGGGAAAGTGTGTACGTCATGAGGCACAACGTGTATAGCCAGGTAGAAGCCTATTTGTGACGCCTTGATAGTTCATAGAGTGGGCTACCCTGCTTGCTATGCCAAACAACAACACACCATGCTCTCCCAGCATCAAAGACCCAAACACGCCCAGTTGTCCATTGAGAAACTCATTAGCATAAAGCTAAAATCGCTAATAAAAAGGTGAAAATAGATCGTTTTTTAAATAAAAAGCACTGCTGTCACCTACATTATAGCGCCCATCTCCTTATGTAGGAGGTAGGGCACTTATAATGTGGTGACAGAGCCACTTTAAGTGATTTAATGTTGTGTATCAGCCATCTTATCTGCAGTCTCCATTCTCTAGTGAGATCAGAAGTAGAGACATATTAACTTGTGTATCTGAAGTGTGTCTCCCCATGTAACAAGCGAGAGACCAACTGGGAGACCTTGAAGGGTGAAGAATCATTATAATGCATTGAAATATTCTCATTGGCTGAATGAGAGTCATTATCATATTGTAGATAATTGGCTGAAATCAAAGCCTACACCTTTTCTGTCATCATACTTACATACTTGTTTGGATCAATAAAGATCCGAGAAGTATTTTGAGCATACCAGCAGCGTCTGTGTTATTTCTCCTCCGCGATATATCGATAACCAATAACCGCTGAGATTATTTGGACCTGAACAGGTGTACTGATGCAGGTGTTGGTTGACACCCCTCCCTAAATCTTCAGTCTAATATACTGTTGGCCGAACCTGCGTCGACATTCTCCATGGCACTACTTCACCTGCTCTTCAAATTACTGTTATGGGCAGTAAATATTGCCATGCCCTATTTTAAATGTTTCACAAATAGCTGTACTATAGTAGTTTCTCCACGATTTTACTATATTTTTGCTGCAGTTTTTCTGAAAATAGTGGCAAAATCACAATAGTACCGCTATGTGAGAAACTTATAAAATAGTGCTTGCCAATATTTCCTGCCCATGAAAGAAATTTGGAGAGAAGGTAAAGTGGTTCTCTACAATGTGGTTTCTGCTCTGCTTTGTCCCCAAGAAACTCAGAGAGTGTTTACAGATAAGAGAAGCTAATATCAGGGCATTAGTAATAGGTAGGACGACTGGATAGACCAGAAGCCAGAAGTCACCCTGCAGGAGAGCCCATGGCTTCTGTAATTCTCCCCTGCCGTCCTGCTTCACATTCACTCAGGTTCAGTATGACGGCACGGAAGAATCACAGAAATAGATCAATGCGCGCTACTGTTAGGGTATGTTCACACACACTGTTTTCAGTCGTAATTCGGACATTTTACACCTCGAATTACGCCTGAAAAAATGCCCCTAATACGCCTACAAACATCTGCCCATTGCTTGCAATGGGTTTTATGATGTTCTGTTCCCACGAGGTGTAATTTTACGCATTGCTGTCAAAATACGGCACGTAAAAAGACGCCCGCAAAAAAGAAGTGCATGTCACTTCTTGGGACGTTTTTGGAGCCATTTTTCATTGACTCCATTGAAAATCCGCTCCAAAAACGGCCATAAAATACGCAGCAAAAAACACGACTTGCTACAAAAAAACGCCTGAAAATCAGGAGCTGTTTTCGCCTGAAAATAGCTAAGTATTTTCAGACGTTTTTGGTCACTGCGTGTGAAAATACCCTAAGATTAGTTAAGCCAGGGCAGCAGCATGATCTGCACATGCACGTCCTCCATATTCAGATGGATTGTCCATTAGAAAGTCAACGTTGTCTTGACATAGTTAGGCTGGGTTCACACGTGGCGGAATTTCACTTAAATTCCGCTGCGGACACTCCGCAGCGTTAATCCGCAGCGGAGCCGTTTCTCCATTGACTTCCACTTTAATTTAGCAGTGTTCGTTTAGACGATGCGTAAAATTCCGCTGCGGAGCATAGGCTGCGGAGCGGAATTTGGTGTCCGCAGCATGCTCTGTCTGTTGCGGAGCAGTGGCGGACTCATGGCGGAATTTCTCCATTGACTTCAATGGAGATTCTAATTTCTGCAATGAAGTCCGCAGCTGTCATGCACATGTTATGTGTGCTGCGGATGCGTCTTGCTTTTTTAACTTGACATTTCTTCATTCTGGCTGGACCTATGTATTTCTAGGTCTACAGCCAGACTGAGGAAGTCAATGGGGCTCCCGAAATGACGGGAGCGTTGCTAGGACACGTCTGTAAATAGTCACTGTCCAGGGTGCTGAAAGAGTTAAGCGATCGGCAGTAACTGTTTCTGCACCCGGGACAGTGACTACCGATCCCAATATACAGCAACCTGTAAAAAAATATAAGTTCATACTTACCGAGAACTCCCTGCTTCTGTCTCCAGTCCGGCTTCCCAGGATGACGTTTCAGTCTAATTGACGGCTGCAGCCAATCACAGGCCAAGCACAGGCTGCAGCGGTCACATGGACTGGCGCATCATCCAGGGAGGTCGGGCTGGATGCCGAAAGAGGGACGCGTCACCAAGACAACGGCCGGTAAGTATGAAATTCGTTTACTTTCACTAGGGAAAGTGCTGTCCCTTCTCTCTATCCTGCACTGATAGGGAGAAGGGAAGCACTTTTCCCGCAGTCCGCAGCAGCTAGTCCGCATCAATTTTCTGCACATTTTGGGCAGATCCGCAGCCGTAATCCGCAACCCGGATTAGGTGCGGCATTGATGCGGACAGTTGCGGAGGAAATCCGCCACGTGTGGCCATGCCCTTAGGGTATGTTCACACGCAGTGACCAAAAACGTCTGAAAATAAGGAGCTGTTTTCAGGCAAAAACAGCTCCTGATTTTCAGGCATTTTTGTAGCAACTCACGTTTTTTGCGGTGTATTTTACGGCCGTTTTTGGAGTTGATTTTCAATGGAGTCATTGAAAAACGGCTCCAAAAACATCACAAGAAGTAACATGCACTTCTTTCTCGCGGGCGTCTTTTTACGCCCCGTATTTTGACCGCGACGCGTAAAATTACACCTCGTGGGAACAGAACACCGTAAAACCCATTGCAAGCAATGGGCAGATGATTGTAGGCATATTAGGAGCGTTTTTCAGGCGTAATTCGAGGCGTAAAATGCCTGAATTACTTCGGAAAACAGTGCAGGTGAACATATCCCTAGGGTGCAGTGACGCAACAGATTTTGTTGCAGAGAATTCCTACGACTAAAAATCTGTTCCATTCATCTGAATGCAACAAAATCTGCTGCGTGTGACTGCACCCTTAGAGATGATGAGACTGGTGGCATGGTCCATAACTACACGACCCCAAAGAAGCTGCCGTCTCCTCCCCAGAGCCACAACCAGGGTGAACCTTTACACCGTGCAGCACAGGAAGGCTAATCTCCCCAACCATGCCAAAACCATCCACCAGCTTCTCTCCTCCCATAACCCCCACCACTAGACACCACTGGGGCACATAAGAGGATCGGTTATGGCACAGATCCTCACTTAAACAAGGGGGGGCAACATTAAAAAAAGAGCAATAAAAATAAAACCACATAAAGCAATATGAATATCTACACCTTGATGTGTATTGTCATGAATGAGAAAATGCAAAGGAGAAGATAATGGCTCAAAAAATAGACAAATACAAAAACAATGACGATGGTTTTTCTTTTCTTTTTTTCTAGCATTAATGTATATGTATATATAATTCTAACTACTATGCAATGTGTGAACTGTCTTCTACACCTTGAACTAGTTCAAATGCTCTGTTTTGTACTTTTGTATAACATGCTTATAAAATAAAAATCTATGATTTAAAAAAAAAAACACAGCAAAAATGAATGTAAAGCCTTATTCACACGAGTGTGCTGCGTTCTGCGCGCGTTGCAGTTCCGTGTGTCAACAGTGAATGGTGCGTGGCTGTATGATTTTCACGCATATGCCATCCTTATGACACGCGGTTTTGATGGTTAGAAAAAGAAATTAAAGAAGTGCTTTTTTTCCCTTCATTTCTTTATCTACTTTTGAGTGAATCACGCGTGACACACGGAAGTGCTTCCTTGTGCCGTGCGCGATTTTCACGCACCCATTGACGTCAATGGGTGCGTGATGCGCGAAAAATGGCCACTTCTCCATCTGGGCATCTGGGCACACTATTTTCTGGCCACTCAATGTTATAAAGGCCAATAGCTATAATTCTACAATGTCATATATCCTTTGACACTTTTCATTTTAAGCCTTAATAACATGGATAAGGGTACGCTGCTCCTAATCGCCAGCTGTATGACCTAGACCAGAGACATGTCCCGACACCCAAGGTACACATCCCTCCACCAAATGCCACCAAGTGTATGTAAAGTCCACAAAATAGAACCACTGTGGTAATCCGCTCAGGTATTTGGTATATGCTTTATAGAGTCATGGTTCGAACAGTACCCAAAATATAAGACATAAAAAAGTGAAGGCAGCACTCCAAATGAAGAAATTAAAATGAATAGTTCCATGTATTTTACCCACTGCAATGTTTCCATTCCAAACAGAATTATTTTATCTTGGGAAAGGTTTCTATTTGGAGCTAAAATATTGCAGTGGGTAAAATGAATGGATTTAGTCATTTAAAGTGCTGCCATCTTCTCTTTTTTTCTGCATTAAATTTATTTTGTTTGTTTCTAAGTACACATATGTGTGAGATCTGGTAATTTGGAAACGTCAGTAATCCAGCACCCCGACAGTCTGAATGTGTAGGATTATTCGATTTTTTTTTTATACCTATTATCTTTTTTGCAGTATTCTTATGTTATATAATAATTTTATTTTCCAGTTTTTTGGTGGAGACATCTTTAAACATCATAATAGATCCTGGGCCCCAACACAAAATCTGTAACAAGGCCCCCAAGTGTCACTTGCCATCAGGAGTTGGGTGGGCCCTATCAGTTGGGCCCTATCAGGCACCAGGGTAAGATGTGACTAGAACCTCTGCCACCTCTATGGTTATGCCCCTGATACCAGACTAATATGGTTTGGGATGTCACAATTTCTGCTTATTTACATTAAAAGCTATGTGATTTGTTTGAGAAGCAAAGAATATTAATAAATATATACTCCATATTGTCATAGTAAGACTCCAGACATCGTAATGTGAAATATTACACAATTACTCCCACAAAGATGGTAAAAAAGACAATACAATATATTAATGACAATACTTTTTTATTTTCATCAATTCCTATGGTAAGGAGCTCTATAACAGGTAACATGGTGAGTACAACCCAAGAGCTGATCTATATTCAGACTCGCAGTGTTATATCCATTTAGCAGCTTCACCAGTCCATAGAAATACTGAGAGAAAGAGAACGTATTGTCCAGGCCTGTGTCCATTATCGCAGGAGGTGCGACCAACAAAGTTTATCATGGAACTGGTGAAGAAATAGATTTATCTTTTGATATTTCTGTTTGACAAAATTTGTAGTCTTTTAGCAGGACCATCTTTAGTTCTGCGCAATTCCATTCAAGTCCTACACACTGTATTTATAGAAGGCCTTTGAGGAAAGTCTTTTTAGGTTTATAGTAATGTCCTGTGAGGTTAACAACCTGCCTCTCTCTCCATATAAAGGTTTTCCAGGTTGGATATCCTTAAGTCCATAGTAAGATAGCAATGTATCCATTAGAGAGTCAAGAAATGCCGTGTTTCCATCATGTCTTCCAGTATTGATGTCCTTTTCTTTTTCTATTCAGTAAATTCAGAATTAAGATTTCCAGATCTTCCAAGGAGGTGAGTAGAAAGTAAACCTTTCAGAACATCTAAGCTTCCATCTGGGATCAAAGTGTATCCTGGTAAGAAGAGGACAAGCACATTATTTAGTATAAAACGGTCACTATGTAATAAATCTGTCACTTCAATCCCCCCATCCGCCCCATAATCAATAAGACCCTGTTTACTTACCACCACTTTACTTTGATGGATTCTGTATTACACTTCTGCAAATAGTATGTGTGTTGAGAATCTTTATTTGCTAGACTGTCAGGAGACATTAGTACTACAAGGAAGAAGCGGAAGGTCTGTAGTGGTAGAATATCGGGTCACCTTCCTTGGAAATGTCAGTGCCAAGAAGAGCCGCTCTCATAGCTATATTTTGACAGATCGCAGTCTGTTCTAATAAGGATTCATCGAGCTTGCTCAGGCCACTTTTCAGTTGTTACTGGAGTTCTAGTTCTCCACAGTCATTTTGAGCGTCAATGTTTAAGTAGATGGAATATAGGAAGGATTAGTAGACTGGTGATGATTCCTCTAGATACTTGTTACAGTATTCCAGGGTCCTCCCAGCAATTCCAGGATCCTTCTCACCTTCTCATCTTGTACAGCTATATCCCTCAAAACATCAATCAGTTCATTTTTGAGGAGCTTGTAATTTTGCTTGTGTCTTGTTGAGCTTTCACGATATTCGCTGTTGTTTATCAGACGTGTAAGCTTCATCTCAACATATTCCTGACAAATAGCAGTCAAGGAACTAGAAAGAAATCTGATGAGCCAAGGCATTTTCATCAGTATTAAGTCAGAGCAATCGACCAACTAACCAACCAACCAACTGACAAAAAAGTCACTGAGAAAACTGGGGAAGAGACAGTAACCAGTAGGCATTCCGCTATGACATCACATGACTTTCTATGACGATGACCTTAGCAACCAGGTGGCGGAACTTTCTGCCAGTTGGTTGTCAATTTATTAAAGGGAAATGACACTTAAATATGGATTGGCTACCACTTGATGTCTCTATCGGTTCTCTAACTGTACATTGTAAAGGCTAATTACGTAATTACGGACCCATTAATTTCTATTGGCCCACGGACACCTTTTAGTATATTTACTGATAGGTGTCCGAGCTGAAAAAATTATAGAACCTGTCCTATTCTTGTCCGTAATTACGGCACTGACTCTCCAATGTGCATCCGTAAACTGTCCGTATTTACGGAAGCGTTGCTATGCAACATGTTGGTGACAACATTTGCAGCCTCCCTCTTTTTTTACGGATCCGTATATACAGATCAAATACGGATGCAATACGACCGTTTATATGGACGAATTGCAGATGACTACGGATCCGTATTTACGGACAGTATTTACAAACAGATGAAAATACGGCCGTGTGCATGGGGCCTAACCTATTACTATCAATTTATGTGTTAGCCATATATTACTTATCTTCTCCTATAAAGGAGTCCGGTGCACACAGTCATGCTGCAGGTAACTCCAGTCCAGGGTGGTAAAGAGTTAACAAGAAATAATACATCAGGAACATAAATAAAATAATAATAAAGGATATACTGTGTAGTTTAAAATCACTAAGAAATTCGCTAATGTAAAATAATGTAATAACTGGAGTTTCAATTCTGTAGACCAGGGGCGTTGCTAGGGTCTTAAAAGATCAGGGGCACAAGCCCCGAAACCTATATTTACCCCCCCCCCCCCATACAGATGTAGCCGTCTTTACTCTGTCTTGTAATGCAATAAATAAACAATGGCTAGATCTCTTATCTTGACTTTTCAATGGCTTTTGTTGTGTAATATCACGCTGCAGGAAGTTATCAGAATCAAGATAAAGATGGCTACATCCGTATGTATGTAAAAAGAAATAAATTTTTACATACATATTGGAGATAGCATATCTATAAGACTAAGGCTCCTATAGCTACACCACTGGATAGAATTGGATGCATTGTCTCAGCAGAAAATATCACACATGATATGCTTAGATACAGGGCCCCAGCAGACAGTATCACACATAATAGGCTTAGATACATGGCCCCAGCACACAGTATCACACATGATATGCTTAGATACATGGCCCCAGCAGACAGCATCACACATGATATAATTTGGGCTCATTCAGATGAGCGTGATTGGCGCCCGTGTGTTGTACGTTGAAACAACGCACAGCACACAGACCCATGGATTACAATGGGGCTATTCTCACATGCATGAGTTTTCACACAGCGAGTGTCCGTTGCCTGAAACTCACTGCATGTCTTATATTAGTGCGTTTTCATGCACCTAGTCGCTCATTGAAGTCAATGGGTGCTTGAAAACCACGGACAGCACTCGGATGACATCCGTGTGCATGTTTCACGCATCAAATACACTGAAAAAAAAGTGCTTGCGAGTGCGTGAAAAACAAAATGCAATGCACACGACTAGATTTACGCGCGATTTTAACGCACGTAAATCTGTCACGCTCCTGTAAATGTAGCCTTAGATACAGCGCCTCAGCAGTAAGTATCCATGTACTAACCCTCACGGGTAAATTTGGCATTTCTGGGGCCCCAAGCAAAGTTATGTCTCGGGGCTCTTATCAAAGACATCTGTAGAGCGTTCCCCACACAATGCCCCCTGTATATAGTGTCACAACCCCCCTGTATTTTTTCACACACAGTCCCCCTGCCATACATCCCCTTTGTAGACAGTGCCATGCAGTCCCCTGTAGGTAGTCCCACATACCCACCTTGTCTCAGCAGACAGTATCATACATGATAGGCTTAGCTACATGGCCCCAGCAGACAGTATCAAACATGATAGGCTTAGATACATGGCCCAGCAGACAGTATTACACATGATAGACAGATACAGTGCCCCAGCAGTCGGTATCACACATGATAGACTTAGATACGGTGCCCCAGCAGACAGTATCACAAATGATAGGCTTAGATACATGGCACCAGTAGACAGTATCACACGCAGTAAGTATCCTTGCAGTGGCGTAGTTATAGGGGTCGCAGAGGTCGCAGTTGTGACCGGGCCCTTAAGCCTGGGGGGCCCACGGGCCCCCATTGACATACAGCATGCAAATAAATTTTCTGTGCCGGTTACGGTAACATGGTACACTTAGTGTACCATGTGACCGTGTTGTCACGTGACACGTCTTCCAGCCAGTGCAGTGGAAGAGTCGGTGCGGTGGACTCCAGGTGAGCTGCAGAGTCTGTTTTGTAATGTGTGGTGTTGTATTGTGCGTTCTTGTAATGTTATGTGTTGTGTTGTGTTGTGTTGTCTTGTAATGTGTTGTATTGTGCTGTTTGCGGTGGAGAGGGAGGCCCGTTAAATGACAGTCCCCCCTTCTCTCTACACCGCAAACTGCACATTACAACACAATACATTACAAACTGTGAGTAGCGTTTCCCTGGGGGGTCGTGTAAAGACCTCTGGGGGGTTGCGAGTCACTCACCGAGGTTCCGATTCCATTCAATGCTGGAGCAAGGAGCTCATGTCTCCTTGTTCCAGCATTCACTGTGCCCTGAGCTGCTCGACGCAGACAGGCGGGATGTAGCGACATCATCGCGCCTGTCTGCGCCGAGTCACTCATAGCACACACCGGAGGAGGCGAAGGAACGGATATAGTAATGATGCTATTTTTCTATTTTGCACATATGGGAGGCATTATACTGCATGGGAGGACTGATATGGCATGGGGGCTGATAAGATGGGGGAGTATACTGTATGGGGAGCTGATATGGTGGTATTATACTGTATGGGGGCTGATATGGGGGGCACTATACTGTATTGGGAGCTGATATAGGGGGCATTATACTGTATTGGGAGCTCATATGGGGGCATTATATTGTATGGGAAGCTCAGATGTGGGGAATTATACTGTATGGGGGCATTATACTGTATGGGGGCCGCTATGTAGGGCATTATACTGTCAGGGCTGTTATGTGGAGCATTATACGGTATGGGGCTGTTATGGGGGCATTATACTGTATGGGGCATTATATTGTGTGGGGCAGCTATGGGAGCATTATACTATGTGGGGGCATTATACTATGGGGGCTGTTGGGCAAAGCGTCTGGGCATAGGCGTGCGCAGGGGTCTGATGATGGTGGTGTTGGGGAGGGATAGGGGGGCACAAACTGAATTCTTGCACCTGGGCCCATGAGCCTTTAGCTACGCCCCTGTATCCTTGTACCAACATATGTTCACCCCCCCCAAAAAAAAAATGTGAGTGCGTATATGTATATACAGGGTGGGCCATTTATATGGATATACCTAAATAAAATGGGAATAGTTGGTGATATTAACTTCCTGTTTGTGGCATATGAGTATATGGGAGGGGGGAAACTTTTTAAGCTGGGTGTTGACCATGGCGGCCATTTTGAAGTCGGCCATTTTTTATCCAACTTTAGTTTTTTCAATTGGAAGAGGGTCATGTGACACATCAAACTTATCGAGAATTTCATAAGAAAAACAATGGTGTGCTTGGTTTTAACGTTACTTTATTCTTTCATGAGTTATTTACAAGATTCTGACCACTTATAAAATGTGTTCAAAGTGCTGCCCATTGTGTTGGATTGTAAATGCAACCCTCTTCTCCCACTCTTCACACACTGATAGCAACACCGCAGAAGAAATGCTAGCACAGGCTTCCAGTATCCGTAGTTTCAGTTGCTGCACATCTCGTATCTTCACAGCATAGACAATTGCCTTCAGATGACCCCAAAGATAAAAGTCTTAAGGGGGTCAGATCGGGAGGCATTTCTTCTGTGGTGTTGCTATCAGTGTGTGAAGAGTGGGAGAAGAGGGTTGCATTGACAATCCAACACAATGGGCAGCACTTTGAACACATTTTTTGAGTGATCAGAAACTTGTAAATAACTCATGAAAGAATAAAGTAACGTTAAAACCAAGCACACCATTGTTTTTCTTGTGAAATTCTCGATAAGTTTGATGTGTCACATGACCCTCTTCCCATTGAAAAAACTAAAGTTGGATACAAAATGGCCGACTTCAAAATAGCCGCCATGGTCAACACCCAGCTTGAAAAGTTTCCCCCCCTCCCATATACTAATGTGCCACAAACAGGAAGTTAATATCACCAACCATTCCCATTTTATTTAGGTGTATCCATATAAATGGCCCACCCTGTACATGTGTGCGTGTGTGTAACGGCAGGGGGTAAGGAGACGGACAAGTGAGCCCTAATCTACCCGCCACTCTGTCCCTGCCTACTTGCAACGACCCGCCCTAGGCGACGGGGTACAACTGGGCGGCGGTCCCTGCGCTCAGTAAGTGCACGACAAACACGACAAACATACAAGGAACACAAGCAAGGAAAAGGGGCCGTTGCCCACGGCAACACCGTGAGCAACCAGAGTGGTGAACGAGCCGAGTCAAGCCAGGAGTGTGCGAGGTACAAAACGAAAAGCAGAAGAGTAGTCGGTAAGCCAGGGTCGGTATGGAGCAGGATCAAAAATAGCAGGAGCTGTAGCTGGGCCAGGAACCACAAGGAAGGAAACCAAAGCAATAACAAGCACCGAGGGACAGGAAGTGCAGGCTTAAATAGACCGAGGGCGGGAGCTAGCTGAGTCTGGCCAGGTTACGATAGGCTCTCCCACTCCTAAGCCTGCCAGCCTGAATGGTGGAAGCAGGAGTCAGTCTCAGGGATGTATTCTCAGGTGCTGACTGATAAGTTCTGGGAGTTAACCCCGCAGTGCCTGGCAGATCCTTTACAGTGTGTGTGTGTGTGTGTGTGTGTGTGTGTGTGTGTGTGTGTGTGTACGTACATATATATATATATATATATATATATATATATGTATATATATATATATATATACACATATATATATATATATATATATATATATATATATATATATATATATATATATACACTAGTCCTTCTCAATGAATTAGAATATCATCAAAAAGTTAACTTATTTCAGTAATTCAATTCAAAAAGTGAAACTCATTATATAGATTCATTACATACAGAGTGATCTATTTCCAGCATTTTTTTCTTTTAATGTTGATGATTATGGCTAACAGTTAATGAAATCCCCAAATTTAGTCTCTCAGAAAATTAGAATATTATATAAGCCCAATTTCAAAAATGATTTTTAATACCAAAATGTTGGCCCAATGAAAAGCATGTACAGTATATGCACTCAATACTTGGTCGGAGCTCCTTTTGCATGAGTTACAGCATCATTGCGGCGTGGCATGGAGGCGATCAGCCTGTGGCACTGCTGAGGTGTTATCAATGCGGCGTGGCATGGAGGCGATCAGCCTGTAGCACTGCTGAGGTGTTATCATTGCGGCATGGCATGGAGGTGATCAGCCTGTGGCACTGCTGAGGTGTTATCATTGCGGCATGGCATGGAGGCGATCAGCCTGTGGCACTGTTGAGGTGTTATTAATGTGGCGTGGCATGGAGGCGATCAGCCTGTGGCACTGCTGAGGTGTTATGAAAGCCCAGGTTGCTTTGATAGCGGCCTTCAGCTCGTCTGCATTGTTGAGTCTGATGTCTCATCTTCCTCTTGACAATACACCATAGATTCTCTATGGGGTTTAGGTCAGGCGAGTTTGCTGGCCAATCAAGCGCAGTGATACTGTGGTTATTAAACCAGGTATTGGTACTATTGGCAGTGTGGGCATGTGCCAAATCCTGCTGGAAAATTAAATCAGCATTTCCATAAAGCTTGTCAGCAAATCGAAGCATGAAGTGCTCTAAAACGTCCTGGTAGACGGCTGCGTTGTCTCTGGACTTGATATATGGACATGGGCCCTGTATCTAAGCCTACCACAAGGCAGGCTTAGATACAGGACTACAGGACCCCAGCAGGCAGTAATGATGTTATATCAAAAGAATTATGAGAAAATAGACATGGACCACACAATCCACAATGTGTACGTTGATCTGAGCCGCTAGGCATCATTTATAAACATGAACATACTAGGTTCTTTGTTAACATTTTGATCAAACTGCATAAGCCCGCTTGCCACTTCACAGCGACCTCTTTCAAAGTGGGTCCCTACTCTATCGGTTGCAGCACCGCATGGCAGCCACTGCCACCGCAGCACCGCTCCTGCAGAGGTAGCAACCCAGGGGCCCAAAAGCACAGATTCTATCAGGCTGTGCCAAGCCTCCTTGACTCTTGGCTGCGTCCCCCCACAAATGCAGCACCACAGCCACAGGCACCACCCCACAGCACCACAACATGTGAACAGATGGAATAAGCTCACCTTACCATGCGCCCCCAGTGGCCAACTAAGAGCACAAGTAAGAGCAGAAACACTTATGAGGACATTCCTTGAATTAAAATCAGCTTGAGGATAGACTATACTTTATTAAAAGCATTATGAGAAAATAGACATGGACCGTACAATCCACAATGTATAGGTTGATCTGATCCGCTAGGCATAATTTATAAACATGAACATGAGGTCCTGTGATAACATTTTGATCAAACTGTATTAGCCCACTTGCCACTTCATGGCGACCTCTTTTAAAGTGGGTCCCTACTCTATCGGTTGCAGGACCGCATGACGACCACCGCCACCGCAGCACCGCACCTTATGATGTTACACTTACCCAGCTCTTTGGTGCAGCTAATGTCCCGACACCATCCAGCGTCGTGACATCATGCGCGGCGCAACAAGCGTCGTGATGCGAGAAGACCCTTGTATAGGGAGTCGCCCGGGGATCCTGGGCACCGGGCCAAAGATCTGGGGCCTGGGCCCCGGAGGTCCGGTGCTAGCGACGCCCCTGATGCAGACACACAATAATATCTTAGGTTTTTTTATATGCCATATAAAAACAGTAAACTGATACTTTACATAACATATTTCTGCACATTTTAATGACACAATACCGGCATTTCTATTTACTTGTAAAACATATCATAGTGGAAAATATTAAACAAGTTTGGCATTTATCTGGAAAACTTTGGGCACCCTGTCATTCAATATTTAGTAAGGCCCCATGGACACGACCGTAGATTTCGTCCGTAATTACGAAGCGTAATTACGGACCCATTAATTTCTATGGCCAACAGATATCTTCCCGTAAATTTACAGGAAGGAGCCGTGCCGTAGAAACCTTCCATAAAAAATAGGACATGTTCTATTTTTTTATTTTACGGACCATGCTCCCATACTTTATAAAGGGAGCAAGGCCAGCAAATGCAGACAGCTGTCCGCGGCTGGCCATGCCCATAATCACGGACTGTGGTTTTAGGCACGGTCATGTGCATGGGGCCTTATACCCCCTTTGGCAGCTATAAGCCTCTAAAAGGTTTTGGTAGCCAACTAAACAGTCTTTGACCCAGATGTACTAAGAATGGAGTTTTTTATGGCAGTCTTAGGACCAGTTCACACTGAGTTTTTTGGTGCTGGTTGTGACTCAGTAACCGCATTGGAATCAGCGCCAAAAAACGACCCGAAAACTGCCCACCATCTATTTTAATGAAAGGTGGAGGCGGTTTTCTCCCGCACGCACTTTTAGCCACTCGCTGGGAAAAGAAAGCAACATGCTCTTTCTACCCACAGTTCCGTGTCTGACCTCCCAATAAAATCAATGGGAGGCAGAGAATTGTTTTTCGCTGAGTTTTTTGCCCGCGGCACTCAATGGCCGCAGCAGGATCGTGCAGGCAGGTAAAAATCTGCCTCAAAATTTCTGAAGGAATATACACATGTATGTTAGAGAACTGTATCATTTCCTATTCTATAAATAAATTATTAAAACAACAAAAAGTGGATAACCTTCAGTACTGTGAAATTTCATTTAAGTTGTTCATACGGAATTTATAGAAGGCCTTTGAGGAAAGTCTCTAAAAATATTGTATTAGGGTATATTCACACTGGGTGGATAAGCTGCAGATTTTCCGCAGCGAATTTCATTGCGGAAAATCAGCAGCGTATTACTTTAGAAGCAAAGTGGATGAGATCTGAACAAATCCCATTCACACGTTGCAGAAAAAATCAGCTGAGAAAACCTGCATAAACTTACCCCCGGGCGTTGTCATAGCGACAGCTCCTTGTTCTCCCAGTTGTTCTCCAAGCAACTCGGCCTCCTAGGATAACGTTTCATCCCATGTGACTGCTGCAGCCAATCACAGGCTGTAGTAGTCACGTGAGTTGCAGCGTTATCACAGGAGGCCGGACTGCACGGACGACAAAGGGATGCTTTGCTATAGTGAAGAAAGTGAAGGTAAGTATTGGCTTTTTTTCAGCTGTTTTCCGCAGCAGTGACTCTGGCCAAAAATCGGCACCACAATTGGGTGCGGTTTATCGGCTGGAATACCCTGCAGGTTGTATGTCAGATACACTGTGTACCTTTATGCAACCTATCCGACCTGTGTGAACATACCCCTAATGTCCTGTAAGGACAACAACCTGTCTCTCCCCATGAGGTTTCCCAAGTTGGATATCCAGCTCTTTTTTTAATGGGTGATATTTAAAGGGGTTGTCTCACCACAATGTTTTTTTTCAAAGTCTCCCTAGTGGTAATATAGCGACATCTAATGCACTTTCATCTGTTTTGTTTTTGCTTTTTTTCAGTATAGCTGAACTAAAGTAGCTGAACTAATGTAGTTTCTCCTCGATTTTGCAACATTTTTGCTGCATTTTTTTGGAAAATAGTGGCATAATAACAATAGTACCGCTATTTGAGAAACCTATAAAATAGTGCATGCCAATATTTCCTGACTATGAAAGAAATTTGGTGAGGAGGTAAAGTGGTCCTCTACAATGTGCTTTCTGCTCTACTTTGTCCCCAAGACACTCAGAGAGAGTTTACAGATAAGAGCAGGTTATATCAGGACATTAGTAATGGGCAGGACGACTGGATAGACCAGAAGCCAGAAGTCACCCTGCAGGAGAGCCCATGGCTTCCGTAATTCTCCCCTACCATTCTGCTTACCATTCACTCACACTGGTTCAGTAGGACGGCAGGAGAGAATCACAGAAATAGATAAATGTGCGCTACTTTTAGATTAGTTAAGCCAGGGAAGCAGCCAGATCTGCACATGCATGTCCTCCATAGCGATGTTCCCTTGTGGACGTAACCAGTAACAACAGATACAAACTGTGAAACAGCCGTGTGCATTACACTGAGACATATCTCTTGACACAGGCATTTTCAGTAAGTAAATTTGTACAGTAAGTTTGTACAACTCTTGATGCAAATCCTTGTGTTCCAAGGTGGAATCCTGAGAGTTTTGTTGATAGATTGCATGAAGCGTTCCACTTCACCATTGGCCTGAGGCCAGTGAGGGGTAATTTTCCTGTGTGTGAAGCCAAGATAAGTTGCAAAAGATTGAAAGCCTGTACTATTGAAAGGAGGCCCATTATCGGTTTTTACTATTTCAGGTATGCCATTTGCAGAAAATATCATGTCCAATTTTGGTATAAGGGTATGTTCACACGCTTAACAAAAAACGTCTAAAAAATACGGAGCTGATTTCAGAGAAAACAGCCTCTGATTTTCAGGCGTTTTTGAAGCTGAGAATGAAATTTGGAGCTTCTTTTGAGGCTTCTTTTCAAACGCTTTTTGAGTCGTTTTTTGAGGCGTTCTTCATATTGTTCAATGGAAAATCAGCACCAAAAAAACGCCTCAAAAAAGTAACATGCTACTTCTTTTTACGGAGCGTCTTTTTACGCTCCGTTTTTTGACAGCGAAGCGTAAAATGACAGGTCGTCGGCACAGTACATCATAAAGCCCATTGAAAGCAACGTATTGGAGCCATTTTTTCAGACGTAATTCGAGGTGTAAAACGCCCCCATTACGTCTGAAAATAGGTTGTGTGAACCCAGCCTAACGGTTCTTGCAGAGGTGGTTGAAACGGCAACTGGAAATCTTGAAAAATCATCCATGACGACTAGTAAGTAGGAATGATCTGGCAGAGAGCAGAAATCAACATTTACATTAGTCCATGGACTTGCGGGTAAAGGCGTCATTTGTAATGGTGCACGTCTATGGTCAACAGTAGTCGCTTGGCAAGGTATACACGCTTTAATCAGTGCTTCCACTTTATTGTCAAGTCCTGGAAACCATACTTTCTCTCTAAGCAATTGGTTTGTTTTTACAACACCTTGATGTACCTTGATTCACCTCGTGAGCCAGAGCTAGCACTCTATTCTGAAGTTTCAGAGGTATGACAATGCGATTGTCTCTCAGTAGTAAATTTGATTCTGACACCGAGAGCAGTGGCATAACTACCGCGGTAGCAGCCGTAGCGGCCGCTACGGGGCCCATGGCTTGAAGGGGCCCGTGCCGCCAGCCAAAACACCCCCCCCCCTTTATATGATCAGTGGCGCCGTTAGCAGTCGTTATGGCTGCTACAGCAGTAGCACCGTTACAATGATGCTGATTCGGTAGCGGCGCTATGACGCTTCCATGCTTAAAAGGCGCTGATTGACGGGGCAAGTCATTCTGCCCTGCCAATCAGCGTCATTGGACGAAGTTCGTTCAGCTCCTGCAGACCTGCTCAGAAGAGAGCAGATCTGCATCACCAGTGAACAAGAATGGGATCATGTGAGTATGTAAAGTTGTTGTTTTTTTTTTCTCATAAAACTGTTAACGGCATTATCTATAGTGGGGGCTCTATCTACAGGAGGGTTGTCTATATGTGGGTCACTATATATAGGGGGGGGTCTATATGTGGGGCACTAGCTACAGGGGTGGTCTCAGTGGCGTAACTACCGCTGTAGCAGCTGTAGCGGCTGCTACGGGGCGACGCCAATAAACACTATGGCAGAGTAGGGAGGTATCTCCGCGCTCTGCCATTAAAGGGGTTGTTCCTACAAAAGACATGTATCCCCTATCCACAGAGCACTATCTATAGGGTAAGCTATATGTAGGGCAGCACGGTGGTTCAGTGGTTAGCACTATTGCCTTGCAGCTCTGGAGTCCATATGTGGGCACTATCTACAGGGGCTGTATGTGGGACACTATCTACAGGGGCTTCTATGTAGGTCACTATCTACAGATAGATGTGTGTGTGTGTGTGTGTGTGTGTGTGTGTGTGTGTGTGTGTGTGTGTGTGTGTGTCAGTGTATGGTACTATAATAATCAGGGACACAGTGCATGGCGCTATTATTGTTAGAGGTGCAAGAGATGTTGAGAATTTTAACTTTGTTTATAGGTACAGAAATGTTTTAAAAGTGAGAAGCTGAAGACATCTGATCGGAAAACTGCAGGAATGGGTCACGGCTGGTAGAAATCCATCATAGATGTCTGGACCAGAGGGAGAAGAAAAGAACTAGAATCTAAGATGTCACCGGTGAGTCACTTAATGTAAATGTTTATTCTGCCTCTAACCAGCACTGTAGTTACTGTATGATCTGCAGCGAGATGATAGTTGGTATGATTATGATATAAATTTTTTTTTTTTGTGAAACAGCATCTCCCTGCATATCCTCACCATTGTTCGGGCCATGCTGGGAGTTGTAGTTTTACGCCGTGCAAACCTATAGGGGCAGGGGTTGAACTAAATTAAGCTGTATTTGTTCTGGTGTTGTATATATGTACTGATCTTGGTTCTGATGCTGTATGTAAGCACTGAGCTTCGTTCTTGTGCTGTATATACGTGTGAGATTGGGTTTGGTGCTGTGTATATATGTAATGAGTTTGGTTCTGGTGCTGTATATGTACTGAGCTTTGTTCTGGGGATGTATTTATGTACTGAGGTTGGTTCTGGTGCTGTATTTATGTACTGAGGTTGGTTCAGGTGCTGTATTTATGTACTGAGGTTTGTTCTGGTGCTGTATTTATGTAATGAGGTTGGTTCTGGTGTTGTATATATGTATGGGCTTGTTCTAGTGCTGTATTTATGTACTGAGCTTGGTTCTAGTGCTGTATATATGTCAGAGCCTTGTTCTAGTGCTATATTTATGTACTGAGCTTTGTTATGGTGCTGTCTATATGTACTTAGCTTGGTTCTAGTGCTGTATTTATGTACTGATGTACTGAGCTTGTGTAGCGACGGGGGTAGGGAAATGAACAAGTGAGCCCTAATCTACCCGCCACTCTGTCCCAGCCTACTTGCAACGACCCGCCCTAGGCGACGGGGTACAACTGGGAAGCGGTCCCTACGCTCAGTAAGTGCACAAGACAAACATACAAGGGAATACAAAGCAAAGGGAAAGGGGCAGTTGCCCACGGCAACACCGTGATCAACCAGAGTGGTGAACGAGCCAAGTCAAACCAGGAGAGCACGAGGTACCAAACGCAGAGCAGGAGAGTAGTCAGTAAGCCAGGGTCAGTATGGAGCAGGATCAAATAGTTAGGAGCTGTAGCTGGGCCAGGAAACCACACGAAAAGAATCACAAGCAAAGGAGGAACAGGAAAGGCAGGTATAAATAGACAGAGGGCGGGAGCTAGCTCCGTCTGGCCAGGCTGCGATAGGCTCTCCCACTCCTAAGCCTGCCATCCTGAGTGGTGGAAGATGGAGTCAGTCTCAGAGACGTAGATTCAGGTGCAGACTGATTACCTATGGGAGTTAACCCCGAAGCTGTGCCTGGCAGATCCTTTACAGTACCCCCCCTTTTATGAGGGGCCACCGGACCCTTTCTAAGTGGACCTCGTTTTCTGGGGAAACGAAGGTGGAACTTCCTGACCAATACCCCAGCGTGAACATCCCGGGCGGGTACCCAAGTCCTCTCCTCAGGCCCGTATCCTCTCCAATGGACCAGGTACTGGAGGGAGCCTTGGACCATCTTGCTGTCCGCAATCTTAGCCACCTCGAATTCCACCCCCTCAGGGGTGAGAACGGGAACAGGAGGTTTCCTCGAGGGAGCCAAGGACGGGGAGCAGCGTTTAAGGAGGGAGGCATAAAACACGTCGTGTATACGAAAAGATGGGGGTAACTCCAGCCGGAAGGAGACAGGATTGAGGACTTCAATGACCTTATACGGCTCAATAAACCGGGGAGCAAACTTCTTGGACGGGACCTTAAGACGCAAGTTCCTAGACGATAACCACATCAGATCCCCGACCATAAACAAGGGGTTAGCAGAACGTTTTCTATCAGCCTGAGTATTTTGTACGCTCTGGGACGCCTCTAGGTTCTTCTGAACCTGGGCCCAGACTGTGCACAGTTCCCGATGAACGACCTCTACCTCGGGATTGTTGGAACTACCAGGTGAAACGGAGGAGAACCGTGGATTAAACCCAAAATTACAGAAAAAGGGGGAGACACCTGACGAGTTACTGACCCGGTTATTAAGGGAAAATTCGGCGAGGGGAATGAATGAGACCCAATTATATTGACAGTCAGAGATAAAACACCTTAAATATTGTTCTAGAGATTGATTAGTCCTCTCAGTTTGGCCATTGGTTTCAGGATGGAGAGGAGAAGGACAGATCAATCTCCAACTTTTTACAGAAGGCTCTCCAAAACAAAGAAACAAATTGTACCCCTCTGTCCGAAACAATATTGACAGGGACCCCATGTATACGCAGGATGTGTTTGACAAACAAGGTAGCTCACGTCTTGGCGTTGGGTAGTTTCTTGAGGGGCACAAAGTGGCACATCTTACTGAAGCGGTCTAGTACCACCCACACCACCGACTTGCCTTGGGATGGAGGCAAATCGGTGATAAAATCCATGGAGATATTTGTCCAAGGTCTCTGGGGAATGGGCAAAGAACGTAGTAAGCCCACTGGTCGGGACCTGGGAGTCTTGGACCTAGCACAAACCAAACAAGCGGTGACGTAGGCCTTAACGTCTTTAGGCAACCCAGGCCACCAATAGTTTCTGGCAATGAGATGTTTGGTACCCAGGATGCCTGGATGACCAGATAGTGCGGAGTCATGATTTTCCCTAAGTACCCTTAGCCGGAATTGCAGGGGAACAAACAGCTTGTCCTCAGGAAGGTTCCCGGGAGCTGAACCTTGATCAGCCGCAATTTCAGAGACTAAATCAGAATCAATGGAAGAAATGATTATACCGGGAGGCAAAATACAAGCAGGATCTTCCTCCGGGCAGATTCTAGGAAAACCAGATTCTTGTGGTCGGTAAGGACCGTTACCTGGTGCCTAGCCCCCTCGAGGAAGTGGCGCCACTCTTCAAATGCCCATTTAATGGCTAAGAGTTTGCGGTTGCCAATATCATAGTTACTCTCAGTGGGCGAAAAGTTCCTGGAGAAGTAGGCACAGGGGCGGAGATGGGTGAGGGACCTGGTACCCTGGGACAAGACAGCCCCCACTCCCACCTCGGATGCGTCAACTTCCACGATAAATGGCTCCATTTGGTTGTGCTGAACCAGCACCGGGGCCGAGATAAAGCACTTCTTAAGGACCTCAAAAGCCTGGACAGCCTCAGGAGGCCAGTGGAGGAGATCAGCACCTTTGCGAGTGAGGTCCGTAAGAGGCTTAGCGATGACCGAGAAGTTAGCAATTAATCTCCTGTAATAATTAGCGAACCCCAAAAAACACTGTAACGCCTTCAGGGAGGCAGGTTGGACCCATTCCGCCACAGCCTGAACCTTGGCGGGGTCCATGCGGAATTCATGAGGAGTGAGGATTTGACCCAAAAATGGTATCTCCTGTACCCCAAACACACATTTTTCGGTTTTTGCAAACATTTTGTTTTCCCGAAGGACCAGGAGCACCTTCCTGACATGCTCAATGTGGGAGGACCAGTCTTTGGAAGACACCAGTATGTCATCAAGGTACACTACAATAAATATCCCCAGGTAATCTCTCAAAATCTCATTTATGAAATTCTGGAAGACTGCCGGAGCATTACACAACCCAAAGGGCATGACGAGGTATTCGAAATGAACTTCGGGCGTGTTAAACGCAGTCTTCCACTCATCCCCCTCTTTGATGCGGATAAGGTTATACGCCCCCCGTAGATCAAACTTAGAGAACCATTGGGCCCCCTGAACCTGATTAAAGAGATCAGGAATCAAAGGAAGGGGATACTGGTTCCTTACAGTGACCTTATTCAGGTTACGGTAGTCAATGCATGGCCTAAGACCACCATCCTTCTTCCCTACGAAGAAGAAGCCAGCACCTACCGGAGAAGTAGAGGGGCGAATGTAACCCTTGGCCTGGCATTCCTGGATATACTCTCTCATGGCTTCACGTTCGGGACAAGAAAGATTAAATATCCTACCCTTAGGAAGCTTAGCTCCTGGTACCAATTCGATAGCGCAATCGTATTCTCTATGAGGAGGTAACACTTCGGAGGCCTCCTTAGAGAAAACATCAGCGAAGTCCTGAACAAACTCAGGTAGCGTGTTCACCTCCTCAGGGGGAGAAATAGAATTAACAGAAAAACATGACGTCAAACATTCATTACCCCATTTGGTAAGCTCCCCAGTATTCCAGTCAAACGTGGGATTATGCAACTGCAACCAGGGAAGGCCTAAAACCAAATCGGACGACAATCCCTGCATCAACAGTACATAGCACTGCTCCAAATGCATGGAGCCAACAAGGAGTTCAAAAACAGGGGTATGCTGTGTAAAATAACCATTAGCAAGAGGAGTGGAGTCGATACCCACTACCGGGACAGGTTTAGGCAAATCAATCAAAGGCATAGCAAGAGACATAGCAAATTCCACAGACATGATATTAGCAGGGGACCCTGAATCCACGAAGGCACTGCCGGTAGCAGACCTACCACCAAAAGAGACCTGAAAGGGAAGCAAGATCTTATTACGTTTCATATTTACCGGAAATACCTGTGCGCCCAAGTGACCTCCCCGATGATCACTTAGGCGCGGAAGTTCTCCGGCTGCATTCTTACGCTTAGGACAGTTGTTCACTTGATGCTTGTCATCCCCACAGTAGAAGCAGAAACCATTCTTCCTGCGGAAATCTCTACGTTGTTGGGGGGACACGGAGGCCCCGAGTTGCATAGGTACCTCTGAGTCTTCCGGGGAGGAACGAAGCAACGGAACCTCGGGAGGCATAATGGGGGAGTCGGAGGAGAAAACACATAGACGTTCACGTTGTCGTTCCCTGAGACGTCGGTCAAGTCGTACCGCTAAAGCCATAACCTGGTCTAGGGAGTCAGAAGAGGGATATCTAACTAGCAGGTCTTTCAGGGCATTCGACAGACCCAACCTAAACTGGCACCTTAAGGCAGGGTCATTCCACCGAGAAGCTACGCACCACTTCCTAAAGTCAGAACAATACTCCTCAACAGGTCTCTTACCCTGATGTAAGGTCACCAGCTGACTCTCGGCAAAGGCAGTCCTGTCAGTCTCGTCATAAAGGAGTCCGATAGCAGAAAATAAACGATCAATGGAGGAAAGTTCAGGGGCGTCAGGAGTCAAGGAGAAGGCCCACTCTTGGGGCCCTTCCTGGAGCCGGGACATAATTATACCCACCCCCTGGTTCTCAGAACCTGAGGAATGAGGCTTTAAGTGAAAGTAAAGCCTACAACTCTCCCGAAAGGAGAGAAAAGCCCTCCGGTCCCCTGAGAACCGGTCGGGCAACTTGAGGTGGGGTTCAGGAGGTGAGGTGAGGGAAACTACCAAGGTAGCATCAGGCTGGTTGACCCTCTGAGCCAGGGCCTGGACCTGTAGGGAGAGACCCTGCATTTGCTGAGCCAGGGTCTCAAGGGGGTCCATAGTGGTGTCAGGGACCAGGGTAGACTAGGTATGGGCTTGTGATTATGTAGCGACGGGGGTAGGGAAACGAACTGTATTTATGTACTGAGCTTGGTTCTAGTGCTGTATATATGTCAGAGCTTGGTTCTAGTGCTATATTTATGTACTGAGCTTTGTTATGGTGCTGTCTATATGTACTTAGCTTGGTTCTAGTGCTGTATTTATGTACTGATGTACTGAGCTTGTGTAGCGACGGGGGTAGGGAAATGAACAAGTGAGCCCTAATCTACCCGCCACTCTGTCCCAGCCTACTTGCAACGACCCGCCCTAGGCGACGGGGTACAACTGGGCAGCGGTCCCTACGCTCAGTAAGTGCACGAGACAAACATACAAGGGAATACAAAGCAAAGGGAAAGGGGCAGTTGCCCACGGCAACACCGTGAGCAACCAGAGTGGTGAACGAGCCAAGTCAAACCAGGAGAGCACGAGGTACCAAACGCAGAGCAGGAGAGTAGTCAGTAAGCCAGGGTCAGTATGGAGCAGGATCAAATAGTTAGGAGCTGTAGCTGGGCCAGGAAACCACACGAAAAGAATCACCATCAAAGGAGGAACAGGAAAGGCAGGTATAAATAGACAGAGGGCGGGAGCTAGCTCCGTCTGGCCAGGCTGCGATAGGCTCTCCCACTCCTAAGCCTGCCATCCTGAGTGGTGGAAGATGGAGTCAGTCTCAGAGACGTAGATTCTGGTGCAGACTGATTACTTATGGGAGTTAACCCCGAAGCTGTGACTGGCAGATCCTTTACAGCTTGGTTGTGGTACTGTATATATGTCAGAGCTTGGTTCTGGATCTGTAGTTATATAGGATATATTTATAATAACAAAATTGCAGGTCAGATGGAATTGTTCTCAATTCATTGTATATTTAATGGGAATCTGTCAGGTAGTTTTAACCCCTTGAACCGCCACAATGCGGTGATACATGAATTGACAATATTTGCAAACATTTCCTTGTATGTTTTTTTCAGATGCAGCAAAATTCTTAAAATCCATTTTAAAAACGGCGCTTACTATATGCTAATTACTCATTAGAGGGTCATGGGGCGGTGCCGCTATCCTGAAGAGTCACATAGTCTTGCCTCCAAACCCACATTTTCATGTTTGAGTGACATCTCCCTGGCTGATACAACTTTCTCGGATGTGCCATTGCCTTGTGGCACTATACACAAGGGGGGGCTGTGTGGCACTATACACAAAGGGGGGCTGTGTGGCACTATACACAAGGGGGAGCTGTGTGGCACTATACACAAGGGGGAGCTGTGTGGCACTATACACAAGGGGGAGCTGTGTGGCACTATACACAAGGGGGAACTGTGTGGCACTATACACAAGGGGGGACTGTATGGCACTATTTACAAGGGGAGGGCTGTGGCTCTATCTACAGGGCGCTGAGTGTGACGTAATCTACCGGGGTCTATGTATGGCACTTTCTACTAAGGGGGGGCTGTGCTACACTTTATACTAAGGGGGCTCTGTGGCACTATATACAAGGTAGGGGGGCTGTGTGGCATTATATACAGTGGGAGCTGTATATCGCTATATACAGTGGGGGCTTTATGGCGATATCTACAGGGGGGCTGTATGGCACTATCTACAAGTGGGAGGTGGGGGCTCTATCTACAAATGGGGTGTGACACTGTCTATAGGCGGGGCTATATAGCAGAGCAAGCGTAATCTCGCGAGATCACGCTGTAAATGACAGGTTACAACGAGATTACGCTTGCTCTGCTGTAACTACCACAGAAACATTAACAAAGTGTTGGGATTGTGAATAGACATCCCGTGGAATCTCTATGCACTGTCTAAACACTTCAGTATCGTTAATATGTCAGTATAAGACAGCACATAGCGATCTAAAAGGATCCCTATGCACTGACTAAATGAATGGAGAGAAGTGTATGATGCTGATTGGTCAGCGTCATACACTCCTCTGTACAACGCCCACTTGGTCAATAGTAAAACACGCCCAGTTTTCCATTGAGAAACTCATTAGAATAAAGCTAAAATTGATAATAACATGGTGAAAATAGATCGGTTTTTTTTTAAATAAAAAGCACTGCTGTCACCTACATTATAGCGCCCATCTCCTTATGTAGGATATACGGCACTTATAATGTGGTGACAGGGCCTCTTTAAATGATTTAATGTTGTGTATCAGCCCTCTTATCTGCAGTCTCCATTCTCTAGTGAGATAAGAAGTAGAGACACATTAAAGAGGCTCTGTCACCAGATTCTCAAATCCCTATCTCCTATTGCATGTGATCAGCGCTGCAATGTAGATAACAGTAACGTTTTGTTTTTTTTTTAAACGTTCATTTTTGGCCAAGTTATGAGCAATTTTATATATATGCAAATGAGGTTTGAAATGGACAACTGGGCGTGTTTTTTCGTTATGTCCAACTGGGCGTGTATTGTGTTTTTAACTGTGCGTGTTTACGTGTATGACGCTGGCCAATCAGTGACCAGTCAGCATCATACACTCCTCTACATTCATTTACACAGCAGCGATGTGCAGCCACATAAACAGAGATTAACGTTAATCAAGCGTCCTGATAATGAATACACCTGATCATCCAGCCTGGACGTCATGTATATTCAGAATCCTGACACTTCTGACTCTTTTCTGTGAGATTTCCAGCAAGTGAAACAAAATCTCGTTTACCTCCGTAATCTCGCGAGATTTCGTTTCCCTTGCTAGAAATCTCAAAGAAAAGAGTCAGAAGTGTCAGGATTCTGAATACACATGACGTCCAGGCTGGATGAACTTGTGTATCTGAAGTTTGTCTCCCCATGTAACAAGCGAGAGACCACCTGGGAGACCTTGAAGGGTGAAGAATCATTATAATGCATTGAAATATTCTCATTGGCTGAATGAGAGTCATCATATTGTAGATGATTGGCTGAAATCAAAGCCTACACCTTTTCTGTCATCATACTTATATACTTGTTTGGATCAATAAAGATCAGAGAAGTATTTTTAGCATACCAGCAGCGTCTGTGTTATTTCTCCTCCGCGATATATCGATAACCAATAACCGCTGAGACTATTTGGACCTGAACAGGTGTACTGATACAGGTGTTGGTTGACACCCCTCCCTAAATCTTCAGTCTAATATACTTTTGGTCGAACCTGCGACGACATTCTCCATGGCACTACTTGACCTGCTCTTCAAATTACTGTTATGGGCAGTAAATATTGCCAAGCCCTATTTTAAATGTTTTCCAAATAGCTGTACTATAGTAGTTTCTGCACGATTTTACTATATTTTTGCTGCAGTTTTTCTGAAAATAGTGGCAAAATCGCAATAGTACCGCTTTGTGAGAAACTTATAAAATAGTGCTTGCCAATATTTCCTGCCCATGAAAGAAATTTGGAGAGAAGGTAAAGTGGTTCTCTACAATGTGGTTTCTGCTCTGCTTTGTCCCCAAGACACTCAGAGAGAGTTTACCGATAAGAGCAGCTTATATCAGGACGTTAGTAATAGGTAGGATGACTGGATAGACCAGAAGCCAGAAGTCATCCTGCAGGAGAGCCCATGGCTTCTGTAATTCTCCCCTGCCGTCCTGCTTCACATTCACTCAGGTTCAATATGTCGGCACGCAAGAATCACAGAAATAGATCAATGCGCGCTACTGTTAGGGTATGTTCACACGCACTGTTTTGAGACGAATTCGGCCATTTTAAGCCTCGAATTACGCCTGAAAAAATGACCCTAATACAAACATCTGCCCATTGCTTGCAATGGGTTTTATGGTGTTCTGTTCCCACGAGGTGTAATTTTACGCGTTGCTGTCACAATACGGCACGTAAAAAGACGCCCGTGAAAAAGAAGTGCATGTCACTTCTTGGGACGTTTTTGGAGCCGTTTTTCATTGACTCCATTGAAAATCAGCTCCAAAAACGGCCATAAAATCCGCAGGGAAAAACGCGAGTTGCTACAAATGCCTGAAAATCAGGAGAGGTTTTCGCCACTTTTCGTAAAACGCCTGAATTACTTCTGAAAACAGTGCGTGTGAACATACCCTTAGAGTGCAGTGACGCAGCAGATTTTGTTGCAGAAAATTCCTGCCACTAAAAATCTGTTCCATTCATCTGAATGCAACAAAATCTGCTGCGTGTGACTGCACCCTTAGAGATGATGAGACTGGTGGCATGGTCCATAACTACACGACCCCAAAGAAGCTGCTGTCTCCTCCCCAGAGCCGCAACCAGGGTGAACCTTTACACCGTGCAGCACAGGAAGGGTATGTGCACACGCTAGCTGTCATTTACGTCTGAAAAGACAGCAGTAAATTTTGAGCTGTGCTTTATTGAGTTCAATGAAGAACGGCTCAAATTACGTCTGAAAGAAGTGTCCTGCACTTCTTTTGACGAGGCTGTATTTTTACGCGTCGTCGTTTGACAGCTGTCAAACGACGACGCGTAAATGACAGGTTGTCTGCACAGTACGTCGGCAAACCCATTCAAATGAATGGGCAGATGTTTGCCGACGTTTTGTAGCCGTATTTTCAGACGTAAAACGAGGCATAATACGCCTCGTTTACGCCTGAAAATAGGTCGTGTGAACCCAGCCGAAGGCTAATCTCTCCAACCATGCCAAAACCATCCACCAGCTTCTCTCCTCCCATAACCCCCACCACTAGGACACATAAGAGGATCGGGTATGGCACAGATCCTCACTTAAACAAGGAGTGCAACATTAAAAAAAGAGCAATAAAAATAAAACCACATAAAGCAATATGAATATTTACACCTTGATGTGTATTGTCATGAATGAGAAAATGCAAAGGAGAAGATAATGGTTCAAAAAATAGACAAATACAAAAACAATGACGATGGTTTTTCTTTTCTTTTTTTCTAGCATTAATGTACATGTATATATAATTCTAACTACTATGCAATGTGTGAACTCTCTTCTACACCTTGAACTAGTTCAAATGCTCTGTTTTGTACTTTTGTATAACATGCTTAGAAAATAATCAGTGAATGGTGCGTGGCTGCGTGATTTTCACGCATATGCCATCCTTATGACACGCGGTTTTGATGTTTAGAAAAAGAAATGAATGAAGTGCTTTTTTTTTTCCCTTCATTTCTTTGTCTACTGTTGAGCGAATCACGCGCGACACATGGAAGTGCTTCCATGTGCCGTGCGCGATTTTCACGCATCCATTGACTACAATGGGTGCGTGATGTGCGAAAAATTACCAAGTATATGACATGTCGTGAGTTTCACGCAGCGGACATACGCTGCATGAAAATCACGCACTGTCTGAACGGCCCCATTGACTAACATAGGTCCGTGCGACGCGCATGATTTTCACGCACGTATCACGGACGTTAAGCACGTTCGTGTGAATAAGGCCTTAATGTAAGTGCACTAATGTATAAAATGACATTACCATTGTCATGAGGTCTCTGCATGTTATATGTTCACACTTCTCCATCTGGGCATCTGGGCACACTATTATCTGGCCACTCAATGTTATAAAGGCCAATAGCAATAATTCTACAATGTCATATATCCTTTGACACTTTTCATTTTAAGCCTTAATAACATGGATAAGGGTACGCTGCTCCTAATCGCCAGCTGTATGACCTAGACCAGACACATGTCCCGACACCCAAGGTACACATCCCTCCACCAAATGCCACCAAGTGTATGTAAAGTCCACAAAATAGAAGCACTGTGGTAATCCGCTCAGGTATTTGGTATATGCTTTATAGAGTCATGATTCGAACAGTACCCAAAATATAAGACATAAAAAAGTGAAGGCAGCACTCCAAATGAAGAAATTAAAATGAATAGTTCCATGTATTTTACCCACTGCAATGTTTCCGTTCCAAACAGAATTATTTTTCTATCTTGAGAAAGGTTTCTATTTGGAGCTAAAATATTGCAGTGGGTAAAATGAATGGATTTAGTCATTTAAAGTGCTGCCGTCTTCTCTTTATTCTGCATTAAATTTATTTTGTTTGTTTCTAAGTACACATATGTGTGAGATCTGGTAATTTGGAAACGTCAGTAATCCAGCACCCCGACAGTCTGAGTGTGTAGGATTATTCGATTTTTTTTTTATACCTATTATCTTTTTGCAGTATTCTTATGTTATATAATAATTTTATTTCCCAGTTTTTGGTGGAGACATCTTTAAACATCATAATAGATCCTGGGCCCCAACACAAAATCCATAACAAGGCCCCCAAGTGTCACTTGCCATTCAGGAGTTGGGTGGGCCCTATCAGTTGAGCCCTATCAGGCACCAGGGTAAGATGTGACTAGAACCTCTGCCACCTGGTTTGGGATGTCACAATTTCTGCTTATTTACATTAAAAGCTCTGTGATTTGTTTGAGAAGCAAAGAATATTAATAAATATATACTCCATATTGTCATAGTAAGACTCCAGACATCGTAATGTGAAATATTACACAATTACTCCCACAAAGATGGTAAAAATGACAATACAATATATTAATGACAATACTTTTTTTTTTTCATCAATTCCTATGGTAAGGAGCTCTATAACAGGTAACATGGTGAGTACAACCCAAGAGCTGATCTATATTCAGGCTCGCAGTGTTATATCCATTTAGCAGCTTCACCAGTCCATAGAAATGCTGAGAGAAAGAGAACGTATTGTCCAGGCCTGTGTCCATTATCGCAGGAGGCGCGACCCAAAAAGTTTATCATGGAACTGGTGAAGAAATAGATTTTGGATCTTTTAATATTTCTGTTTGACACAATTTGTAGTCTTTTAGCAGGAACATCTTTAGTTCTGCGCAATTCCATTCAAGTCCTACACACTGTATTTATAGATGGCCTTTGAGGAAAGTCTTTTTAGGTTTATAGTAATGTCCTGTGAGGTTAACAACCTGTCTCTCTCTCCCTATAAAGGTTTTGCAGGTTGGATATCCTTAAGTCCATAGTAAGATAGCAATGTATGCATTAGAGAGTCAAGAAATGCCGTGTTTCCATCATGTCTTCCAGTATTGATGTCCTTTTCTTTTTCTATTCAGTAAATTCCCAATTCAGAATTAAGATTTCCAGATCTTCCAAGGAGGTGAGTAGAAAGTAAACCTTTCAGAACATCTAAGCTTCAATCTGGGATCAAAGTGTATCCTGGTAAGAAGAGGACAAGCACATAATTTAGTATAAAACGGTCACTACGTAATAAATCTGTCACTTCAATCCCCCCAACCGCCCCATAATCAATAAGACCCTGTTTACTTACCACCACTTTACTTTGATGGATTCTGTATTACACTTCTGCAAATAGTATGTGTGTTGAGAATCTTTATTTGCTAGACTGTCAGGAGACATTAGTACTACAAGGAAGAAGCGGAAGGTCTGTAGTGGTAGAATATCGGGTCTCCTTCCTTGGAAATGTCAGTGCCAAGAAGAGCCGCTCTCATAGTTATATTTTGACAGATCGCAGTCTGTTCTAATAAGGATTCATCGAGCTTGCTCAGGCCACTTTTCAGTTGTTACTGGAGTTCTAGTTCTCCACAGTCATTTTGAGCGCCAATGTTTAAGTAGATGGAATATAGGAAGGATTAGTAGACTGGTGATGATTCCTCTAGATACTTGTTACAGTATTCCAGGGTCCTCCCAGCAATTCCAGGATCCTTCTCACCTTCTCATCTTGTACAGCTATATCCCTCAAAACATCAATCAGTTCATTTTTGAGGAGCTTGTAATTTTGCTTGTGTCTTGTTGAGCTTTCACGATATTCGCTGTTGTTTATCAGACGTGTAAGCTTCATCTCAACATATTCCTGACAAATAGCAGTCAAGGAACTAGAAAGAAATCTGATGAGCCAAGGCATTTTCATCAGTATTAAGCCAGAGCAATCGACCAACTAACCAACCAACCAACTGACAAAAAAGTCACTGAGAAAACTGGGGAAGAGACAGTAACCAGTAGGCATTCCGCTATGACATCACACGACTTGCTATGACGACGACCTTAGTAACCAGGTGGCGGAACTTTCTGCCAGTTGGTTGTCAATTTATTAAATGGAAATGACACTTAAATATGGATTGGCTACCACTTGATGTCTCTATGGGTTCTCTAACTATACATTATAAAGGCTAATTACGTAATTACGGACCCATTCATTTCTATTGGCCCACGGACACCTTTTAGTAAATCTACTGATGGGTGTCCGAGCTGAAAAAATTATAGAACCTGTTCTATTCTTGTCCGTAATTACGGCACTGACTCTCCAATGTGCATCCGTAAACTGGCCGTATTTACGGAAGCGTTGCTATGCAACATGTTGGTGACAACATTTGCAGCCTCCCTCTTTTTTTACGGATCCGTATATACAGATCAAATACGGATGCAATACAGACCGTTTATATGGACGAATTGCAGATGACTACGGATCCGTATTTACGGACAGTATTTACAAACAGATGAAAATACGGTCGTGTGCATGGGGCCTAACCTATTACTATCAATTTATGTGTTAAGGCCTCATGCACACGACCGTAAAAACTCCCGTTATTACGGGTCGTAATTACGACCCGTAATAACGGGCTCATAGACTTCTATTGGCGACGGGTGCCTTCCCGTTTTCTCACGGGAAGGTGCCCGTGCCGTTGAAAAAGATAGAACATGTCCTATTTCAGGCCGTAATAACGGCACGGACAGTCCATAGAAGTCTATGGAGCTCTCGTAATGACAGGTGGCTACATGTGTGCACCCGTCATTACGGCAGCGTTGCTAAGCGACGTCAGTAAATAGTCACTGTCCAGGGAGCTGAAAGAGTTAACTGATCGGCAGTAACTCTTTCAGCACCCTGGACAGTGACTACCGATCAGTATAAACCTGTAAAAAATAAAAATAAAAGACTTTCATACTTACCGACAACTTCCTGCTTCCTCCAGTCCGGTCTCCCGCCCGTTGCCTTGGTGACGCGTCCCTCTCGACATCCGGCCCGACGTCCTGGATGACGTTTCAGGCCATGTGACCGCTGCAGCCAATCACAGATCAATCGCAGGCTGCAGCGGTCACATGGACTGCCGCGTCATCCAGGGATGTCGGGCTGGATGTGAAGAGAGGGACGCGTCACCAAGACAACGGCCGGGTAAGTATGAATTTCTTTAACTTTTATTACAGAAAAGGCTGTCCCTTCTCTCTATCCTGCACTGATAGAGAGAAGGGGCTGCCGATTAGTGCAGCGCTATTTTGCCGCCAAAAACGTGCCCGTAAATACGGGTGGAATACGGGTGACACCGGACCCATATTTACGGGCCCGGGTTCATAAATACTGGTGCAAAACGGGTGGAATACGTGTGACACCGGACCCGTATTTACGCCAGTATTTACGGGTGGGGAAAAATACGGTCGTGTGCATGAGGCCTCATGCACACGACCGTATTTTTTCCCACCCGTAAATACTGGCGTAAATACGAGTCCAGTGTCACACGTATTCCACCCGTTTTGCACCAGTATTTACGAACCCGTGCCCGTAAATATGGGTCCGGTGTCACCCGTATTCCACCCGTATTTACGGGCACGTTTTTGGCGGCAAAATAGCACTGCACTAATCGGCAGCCCCTTCTCTCTATCAGTGCAGGATAGAGAGAAGGGACAGCCTTTTCTGTAATAAAAGTTAAAGAAATTCATACTTACCCGGCCGTTGTCTTGGTGACGCGTCCCTCTCTTCACATCCAGCCCGACATCCCTGGATGACGCGGCAGTCCATGTGACCGCTGCAGCTTGTGATTGACCTGTGATTGGCTGCAGCGGTCACATGGCCTGAAACGTCATCCAGGACGTCGGGCCGGATGTCGAGAGGGACGCGTCACCAAGGCAACGGGCGGGAGACCGGACTGGAGGAAGCAGGAAGTTGTCGGTAAGTATGAAAGTCTTTTATTTTTATTTTTTACAGGTTTATACTGATCGGTAGTCACTGTCCAGGGTGCTGAAAGAGTTACTGCCGATCAGTTAACTCTTTCAGCTCCCTGGACAGTGACTATTTACTGACGTCGCTTAGCAACGCTGCCGTAATGACGGGTGCACACATGTAGCCACCCGTCATTACGAGAGCTCCATAGACTTCTATGGACTGTCCGTGCCGTTATTACGGCCTGAAATAGGACATGTTCTATCTTTTTCAACGGCACGGGCACCTTCCCGTGAGAAAACGGGAAGGCACCCGTCGCCAATAGAAGTCTATGAGCCCGTAATTACGGGTCGTAATTACGACCCGTAATAACGGGAGTTTTTACGGTCGTGTGCATGAGGCCTTAGCCATATGTTACTTATCTTCTCCTATAAAGGAGTCCGGTGCACACAGTCATGCTGCAGGTAACTCCAGTCCAGGGTGGTAAAGACACAAGAAATAATACATCAGTAGACATAAATAAAATAATAATAAAGGATATACTGTATAGTTTAAAATCACTAAGAAATTCATTAATGTAAAATAATGTAATAACTGGAGTTTAAATTCTGTAGACAAGGGGCGTTGCTAGGGTCTTAAAAGATCAGGGGCACAAGCCCCGAAAGCTATATTTACCCCCCCCCCCCCACCGTACAGATGTAGCCGTCTTTACCTTGACTTTTAATGCATTAAATAAACAATGGCTAGATCTCTTCTAATACATTTTTACATACATATTGGAGATAGCATATTTATAAGACTAAGGCTCCTATAGCTACACCACTGGATAGAATTGGATGCATTGTCTCAGCAGAAAGTATCATACATGATAGGCTTAGATACAGGGCCCCAGCCATGGCCGGCCTTAGCTATGTGCGACACGTGCGGTCGCACAGGGCGCCGGCCGCCATGCTGTAAGGGTGGAGCCAGTGAGTACGAGCTGAAGAGAGGAGAAATGTTCCTTCCTCTCCACGGCTGTGTGAAGTGAGCGCTGATTGGAGGAGCAGCAGCAGGTGCTTCTGTCTGCTCCACCAATCGGCACAGCCTGTACTGCAGTGTCACTCAGAGCCTCACGCAGCTCCTTCCTGCTGTGCTGCTGCCACAGTGAAGACTCCTCCACGGAGCTCCAGTGTCAGGTAAGAGCAGGTTTAGGTTAATACATGTTTATTTATGTGCAGTGTGAGGGAGGAGGGAAGAGGGAGCTTTGTGATGTGTAACAGGATGATTTTTTTTGTGTTTTTTTTGCAAAGATCGATTTTATGGGGGAGGGGAGACTAGGTTATAGGTACTTTGTGTGTGTTTGTATTTTTTACAGATCGATTTTGAAGGTGAGGGGACATTGCCCTAAATGCTATAGGAGTGTGGGGGGATTCTTTATAAATGTATTTTGTGGGGAGGGGGACTTCTGTATAGTTTATTTTGTGGTGTAGGAGCTTATTATGAATCATGGGGGAGAGGAACTTAGCGTTCTGTATGGGGAGAAAGGATTCTTTAGGGTACGGCCACACGGAGCGGCCCTCACACTGTCGCAACGCGGCCAACAACCGCGCTGGCACTATGTAGGAGTGGCTGTCCAATACCTCGTTAAGGGGTATTCCGGTTACACTCGCGTGCGCACTGCCGCTCCATTCATTCTCTATGGGAGCGCCGGAGATAGCCGAGTGCAGTGTTCTGCTTTTTACGGCGCTCCCATAGAGAATTAATAGGGGGTAAGCTGTTGTAATTTGCAAAATCGTGCTGCCATAAAGGGTGTATTAATTCATGGCCGCACGTTAACGCGGGTAAACCGTCCCATTATCTGCAAAATCGTGCGGCCATGAATTAATACACCCTTTATGGCAGCACGATTTTGCAAATTACAACAGCTTACCCCCTATTCATTCTCTATGGGAGCGCCGGAAAAAGCTGAGCACTGCACTCGGCTATCTCCGGTGCTCCCATAGAGAATGAATGGAGCGGCAGTGCGCATGAGCATGTAACTGGAATATGTGCGGCCACTAACAGGCTGTGCGACAGCCGCACTGAACATGGTGCCGGCGTGGTTGTTAGCTGCGTTGCGACCGTGTCAGGGCCGCTCTGTGTGGCCTTACCCTTAGGCGGGATTCACACGAGTGTGTGCCTTTTGCGCACGCAAAAAAAGCTGCGCTTGGCCTGCGCAAAAGGCACTTGACAGCTCCGTGCGGCAGCATCATATGATGCGCGGCTGCGTGCTTTTCGCGCAGCCGCCATCATTATGACACTCCATTTGGATGTTTGTAAACAGAAAAGCACGTGGTGCTTTTCTGTTTTCATTCATCCTTTTGACAGCTGTTGCGCGAATCACGCAGTTCGCACGTTAGTGCTTCCGTGTGACATGCGTGGTTTTCACGCACCCATTGACTTCAATGGGTGCGTGATGCGCGAAAAACGCTCAAAGAACGGACATGTCGTGACTTTTACGCAGCGGACCAACGCTGCATAAAAATCCCGGACAGTCTGCACGGCCCCATAGACTAATATAGGTCCGTGCCACGCGCGTGAAAATCACACGCGTTGCACGGACTTATATCCCATTCGTCTGAATAAGCCCTTAGAGATAATATTTGTGGGGAGAGCAACTTGATTATAAGGGTAGGAACACACAGGGCGGATACGTAAAACTACACAGTGTATACGTCCTGAGAACCGCAGGGAATTTCACCTGAAAAACAGCACCAAATTTTGGTGGAGTTTTTTGGGCGGGAAGACTGCAGAAATAAATTTTAAAAAAAGCTAATACTCCCAGCCGTAGTCCCTCTCTCGCTCTGACTGTAGCCCCGCCTCCTGCGATGACGCTGTCGTCCATGTGACCGCTGCAGCCTTTGATTGGCTGCCACATGGGATGCATCGTCATCCCTTGAGGCGGGGCTACGCTCAGAACAGAATACGCATCGCTATGACTACGGCCGGGTGTATTACCTTTTTTTTTTCTCATTTGAGATTAACGATAAGCAAAGTTTTTATCATTGATCTTCTCCTTTGTTAACACTGACCAAATATCATTATAATTGGTCAGAAACGAACGAATCATGATGATAATTGGCTAAACTAAATAGGCCTTTAATGGGGGTATATTCAGGCTTAGTGCCTAGGGCAGCGTGAGTTGTAAATACGGCCCTGCTAAAGACGCAGATACTATTCAACACTGTAGCGGGGCAGGGAGGTATCTCCCTGCTCTGCGATCTACTAGGCTGGTGGTTCCCAACATGAGGTTCCCATGAGAACGCTCCAGGGCTGCCGCGACACTCCTCTGGACAACTGCCACGGACGTGCTTTCTCTCCTCCTCCTCATAGCGCCAAGTGGATGTGAGGAGGAGGAGATTTTTTTGCAGAACCCCTGTAGATAGCACCCCCGACTAAATGGACAGAGACGTCAGGGGCTTCTCCTGGAGTGGAATCCCAGGTCACAGCGTCTGCAACGCTGAGGACAGGGATTCCGCTTCAGGAGTCAGTTGCCCGATGTCACTGTTCATATATGGACAGAGATATCAAGCACTCCGTCAAGGAGCAGAATCCCCAGCCACAGGGAGCTACAGTGGCGCTATCTACAGGAAGGCAGTGCTACCTACATGGGGGCTGTGTGGCACTACCTACACAAGGGCTTTGTGGCACTACCTACACAGGGGCTGTGTGGCACTACCTACACTGGGGCTGTGTGGCACTACAAGGGATCTGTGTGGCACTACCTACACGGGGGCTGTGTGGCACTACCTACAAGGGTGTGTGTGGCACTACAAGGGATCTGTGTGGCACTACCTACACGGGGGCTGTGTGGCACTACCTACAAGGGTGTGTGTGGCACTACAAGGGTGTGTGTGACACTACAAGGGTGTGTGTGGCACTACAAGGGATCTGTGTGGCACTACAAGGGATCTGTGTGGCACTACCTACACGGGAGCTGTGTGGCACTACCTACACGGGGGCTGTGTGGCACTACCTACACGGGGGCTGTGTGGCACTACCTACACGGGGGCTGTGTGGCACTATCTACAAGGGGGCTGTGCGGCAAGGGGGGGATTTGTGGCAATACTTACTAGGGCTGCACAATGCATCGAAACTTCGATACTGTGCATCCCCAAATGGTTCGAGCCACACAGCTAAGTATAGTAATACATGATGAATGAGAGCGGGGCTGCGGCTGTGTAATACAGCCATTGCCCCGCTCCTGAGTCCTGACAAGTGCGCGAGGATGATGCGAGGATGATGCGATGCGGCCAGCGCTGCACTAATGAGCGGCGGCACTGAAAACAACATGGCGGCCGCACTGCAAAACACCCCCATGTTCTGTCTTCGGTGTCTGCGCCGCCGCTCATTAGTGCAGCGCCGGCCGCATCACCTCATGCTGACCGCGCGTGCACTTAATGTCAGGAGCGGGGCAATGACTGTATTACACAGCCGCAGCCCCGCTCTATAACGACGGAGATCAGAGAAACCGCTCATCTCCGCCGCTATTCTCCTGAATGCTGCGATCAAAGCTGACTGCAGCATTCAGGGGAAAGTGAGGAGGGGGGATGCCCCTGGATCGCATCACAGGGAATTCCTGTGACGCGATCGAGGGCCATACCATATATGGGCAGACAGCGCAGGGTCTATTGAAGGCCCCCAGGGCTGTCCTACCATATTTCCTGTTGTTAGGGCATACTGAGGTATGTCCTAACAACTGCCTGTGTACTATACATACACTGGCTAATGTACTGGCGTATATCTGATATATGCCAATATATTAAAGAGGCTCTGTCACCAGATTTTGCAACCCCTATCTGCTATTGCAGCAGATCGGCGCTGCAATGTAGATTACAGTAACGTTTTTATTTTTAAAAAACGAGCATTTTTGGCCAAGTTATGACCATTTTTGTAGTTATGCAAATGAGGCTTGCAAAAGTCCAAGTGGGTGTGTTGAAAAGTAAAAGTCCAAGTGGGCGTGTATTAGGTGCGTACATCGGGGCGTTTTTAATACTTTTACTAGCTGGGCGCTCTGATGAGAAGTATCATCCACTTCTCTTCAGAACGCCCAGCTTCTGGCAGTGCAGACACAGCGTGTTCTCGAGAGATCACGCTGTGACGTCACTCACAGGTCCTGCATCGTGTCAGACGAGCGAGGACACCGGCACCAGAGGCTACAGTTGATTCTGCAGCAGCATCAGCGTTTGCAGGTAAGTAGCTACATCGACTTACCTGCTAACGCCGATGCTGCTGCAGAATCAACTGAAGCCTCTGGTGCCGGTGTCCTCGCTCGTCTGACACGATGCAGGACCTGTGAGTGACGTCACAGCGTGATTTCTCGAGAACACGCTGTATCTGCACTGCCAGAAGCTGGGCGTTCTGAAGAGAAGTGGATGATACTTCTCATCAGAGCGCCCAGCTAGTAAAAGTATTAAAAACGCCCCGATGTACGCAACTAATACACGCCCACTTGGACTTTTACTTTTAAACACACCCACTTGGACTTTTGCAAGCCTCATTTGCATAACTACAAAAATGGCCATAACTTGGCCAAAAATGCTCGTTTTTTAAAAATAAAAACGTTACTGTAATCTACATTGCAGCGCCTATCTGCTGCAATAGCATATAGGGGTTGCAAAATCTGGTGACAGAGCCTCTTTAAAGTTTAAAAATAAAGTAAAAACATAAAGTATTGTTAAATTTAAAAAAATACACATACGCCTTTTTTTTTTACAATAAACATTAAAATAAGTCTCAATATATAAAATATACACACATTCGGTATTGGCGCGGCCGTAATAACCTGCACAACAATTTTTTGCCGTCATTTATGATGTGTATGCTGTAAAAAAAAAACTAAAAAAAACCTTTTCACTTATTAATGTGAGGCGCGAGGTGCGATGATTTTAACCTCCATGTGCCTCAAATTAATAGTAATTAAGCCCATCATGTACCTCACACATTAACCCATTATGACTGAGAAACATGATGGGGTTAATTACTATTAATGTGAGGCAAATGGAGGTTAAATTCAGCATCACACCTCACTGTGTGGCACGACCTACAAGGGGGCTGTGTGACACTATCTACCGGGGGCATCTGTGAGTGGAGGGGCTGATGGTCATTTTACTGTGAGTGGCGGGCTGATGGTCATTTTACTGTGAGTGGGGGGGCTAATGGTTGTTTTACTGTGAGTGGGGGGCTAATGGTCATTTTACTGTGAGTGGACGGGCTGATGGTCATTTTAGGGTATGTTCACACTGCAGCCTCCGTTACGGATGAAATTACGGACGTAATGGCATGTGCAGGCGCTTTTCGCTGCGTCCATGACGGACGTAATTGGAGCTGTTTTTCCATGGAGTCCATGGAAAACTGCTCCAATTACGTCTCAAGAAGTGACAGGCACTTCTTTGACGCGGGCGTCTTTTACGTAAAAAAAATGACCGTCGGCACAGAACATCGTAAGACCCATTCAAATGAATGGGCAGATGTGTGCCGACGCTTTTGAGCCGCATTTTCGGACGTAATTCAGGGCTAAAACGCCAGAATTACGTCCGTAAATAGTGTGTGTGAACCCAGCCTTACTGTGAGTGGTGGGCTGATGGTCATTTTACTGTGAGTGGAGGGACCGATGGTTATTTCAGTGCGGGGGGGGGGGGGCTGATGGTCTTCAAGTGGTTTCCACCTCTGACCTCCAATTGAAATGAATAGTAGGAAGAAAATAGCTGTGGCGCTCGTTTGGAGCTTTTTTTTGCTGCGTCTTTTGCATTCGCTTCAGCGGCTTAAAAAAAACGCAAAACAAACCCCATCAAATAATGCTGTCAATTCAAAAGCAGATTTTTTTCTGCCTTACAAAAAACGCTGTGTGAACATACCCTAAGAATGTAGTCCTTATTTTTTAGCTATTTTCTGTCTTTCTCTAAACAATTTTTGGTAGGGGGGCCCTGAGGATTTTTTTTTTCCAGTGGTGGCTCAAGTCCGAAAAAGTTGGGAAACTCTGTAGCAGGCTACAGAGGCGCCTGCAGCCTATGAGGCGCAGGGACAGGATCCCTGCGCAGTTGGCGTGATGACATCTCTGGATCAAGCTGGCCTACGCAAGGATCCTGTCAGGTGGAGGTGGGGGGCAGTATGGCACTGTCTACAAGGGGGATGTGGGGGCTGTATGTCACTTTCTACAATGGGGAGGTGGGTGCTGTATGACACTGTCTACAAGGGGGCGGTGGGGGGCACTCTGTACAAGAGGGAGGTGGGGCTGTATGACACTACAAGTGGCAGATGGGGGCTGTATGGCACTGTCTACAAGGAGGAGGTGGGGGATTATGGCACTGTCTACAGGGAGGCTGTACGGCGCAATCTACAGGGGGCACTTTCTACTAGGGGGGCTGTGGGGGCATTCTACTCTGTGGAGGACATCATACTGTGTAGGGGCACTACAGGGGGCAATATAATGTGTGTGGCACTTAGGGGGCATAACACTGTGTGGGCACAATTAGAGGACAAAATACTGTGTCCTTGAAGGCGTTATAATATATTACATTATTAAATATTATTATTATACTGTGTGTGGGGCAATAAAGGGGCATTCTACTGTGGGGAGGAATTATGCTTTTTTTATGGGGTATTTTTTATAATGGCGTGGGGCGCCGAAAGATAATTTTGCACGGGGCGCCATCTACCCTAAGGCCGGCCCTGGCCCCAGCAGACAGTATCATACATTATAGGCTTAGATAAATGGCCCCAGCACACAGTATCACACATGATAGGCTTAGATACATGGCCCCAGCAGACAGCATCACACATGATATTCTTAGGGCTCATTCAGATGAGCGTGATTGTCGTCCGTGTGTTGTACGTTGAAACAACGCACAGCACACAGACCCATTGATTACAATGGGGCTATTCACACATGCATGAGTTTTCACACAGCGAGTGTCCGTTGCCTGAAACTCACTGCATGTCTTATATTGGTGCGTTTTCACGCAACTTGTCGCTCATTGAAGTCAATGGGTGCTTGAAAACCACGGACAGCACTCGGATGACATCCGTGTGCATGTTTCACGCATCAATTACACTGAAAAAAAAGTGCTTGCGAATGTGTGAAAAACACATGCCACACGCGAAGCACACTGATGCAAAACGCAACGCACATGACCAAATTTACGCACGATTTTAACGCACGTAAATCTGTCACGCTCGTGTGAATGTAGCCTTAGATACAGCGCCTCAGCAGTAAGTATCCATGTACTAACCCTCAGGGGTAAATTTGGCATTTCTGGGGCCCCAAGCAAAGTTATGTCTCGGGGCTCTTATCAAAGACATCTGTAGAGCGTTCCCCACACAATGCCCCCTGTATATAGTGTCACAACCCCCCTGTATTTTTTCACACACAGTCCCCCTGCCATACATCCCCTTTGTAGACAGTGCCATGCAGTCCCCTGTAGGTAGTCCCACATACCCACCTTGTCTCAGCAGACAGTATCATACATGATAGGCTTAGATACATGGCCCAGCAGACAGTATTCCACATGATAGACAGATACAGTGCCCCAGCAGTCGATATCACACATGATAGGCTTAGATACATGGCACCAGTAGACAGTATCACACATGATACTTAGATGCAGGGCCCCAGCAGTAAGTATCCTTGCAGTGGCGTAGTTATAGGGGTCGCAGTTGCGACCGGGCCCTTAAGCCTGGGGGGCCCACGGGCCCCCATTGACATAGAGCATGCAAATACATTTTCTGTGCCGTGAAGCCGGCACTTCCTGGTTACGGTAACATGGTACACTTAGTGTACCATGTGACCGTGTTGTCACGTGACACATCTTCCAGCCAGTGCAGTGGAAGAGTCGGTGCGGAGGACTCCAGGTGAGCTGCAGAGTCTGTACTGTAATGTGTGGTGTTGTATTGTGTGTTCTTGTAATGTTATGTGTTGTGTTGTGTTGTCTTGTAATGTGTTGTATTGTGCTGTTTGCGGTGAGAGGGAGGCCCGTTAAATAACAGTCCCCCCTTCTCTCTCAACAGCAAACTGCACAATACAACACAATACATTACAAACTGTGAGTCGCGTTTCCCTGGGGGGTCGTGTAAAGACTTCTGGGGGTCGCGAGTCACTCACCGAGGTCCCGATTCCATTCAATGCTGGAGCAAGGAGCTCATGTCTCCTTGCTCCAGCATTAACTGTGCCCTGAGCTGCTCGACGCAGACAGGCGGGATGTAGCGACATCATCGCGCCTGTCTGCGCCGAGTCACTCATAGCACACACCGGAGGAGGCGAAGGAACGGGGATAGTAATTATGCTATTTTTCTATTTTGCACATATGGGGGCATTATACTGTATGGGGGGCATTATACTGCATGGGGGGACTGATATGGCATGGGGGCTGATAAGATGGGGGAGCATACTGTATGGGGAGCTGATATGGGGGCATTATACTGTATGGGGAGCTGATATGGAGGGGCATTATACTGTATGGGGAGCTCATATGGGGGCATTATATTGTATGGGAAGCTCAGATGTGGGGAATTATACTGTATGGGGGCCGCTATGTAGGGCATTATACTGTGGGGGCTGTTATGGGGAGCATTATACGGTATGGGGCTGTTATGGGGGCATTATACTGTATGGGGCATTATATTGTGTGGGGCAGCTATGGGAGCATTATACTGTGTGGGGGCATTATACTATGGGGGCTGTTGGGCAAAGCGTCTGGGCATAGGCGTGCCCAGGGGTCTGATGATGGTAGTGTTGGGGAGGGATAGGGGGGCACAAACTGAATTATTGCACCTGGGCCCATATAGCCTTTAGCTACGCCCCTGTATCCTTGTACTAACATATGTTCACCCCCCCCCCAAAAAAAAATGTGAGTGCGTGTATGTATATATGTGTGTGTGTGTGTGTGTGTGTGTGTGTGTGTGTGTATATATATATATATATACACACACACACACACACACACACTAGTCCTTCTCAATGAATTAGAATATCATCAAAAAGTTAACTTATTTCAGTAATTCGATTCAAACCGTGAAACTCATTATATAGATTCATTACACACAGAGTGATCTATTTCCAGCATTTTTTCTTTTAATGTTCATGATTAACAGTTAATGAAAACCACAAATTTAGTCTCTCAGAAAATTAGAATATTATATAAGCCCAATTTCAAAAATGATTTTTAATACCAAAATGTTGGCCTAATGAAAAGCATGTACAGTATATGCACTCAATACTTGGTCGGAGCTCCTTTTGCATGAGTTACAGCATCAATGCAGCGTGGCATGGAGGCGATCAGCCTGTGGCACTGCTGAGATGTTATGGAAGCCCAGGTTGCTTTCATAGCGGCCTTCAGCTCGTCTGCATTGTTGGGTCTGATGTCTCATCTTCCTCTTGACAATACACCATAGATTCTCTATGGGGTTTAGGTCAGGCGAGTTTGCTGGCCAATCAAGCGCAGTGATACTGTGGTTATTAAACCAGGTATTGGTACTATAGAAGAGGCTGGACGCAGCCTGCAGGGCTTCAGAGGGAAGCCTCCATGACGGGACCTAGTAGGGAAAGGGTTAACTAGAGGGAGGGGGAGGTAGATGAGAGGCAGGGAGGAGTTAGGGGACGTTACCAGGCTTCCCGCTGTTTTCGGCATTGAGCCGGAAGCAGCGGGAGGAGTAACACGCAATTTTCATAAGCTCCCTCTGTTGTCCTGGCTCTGTGCTGACCTGCCATGTCGGAGGTCGGCATACTCGAGCAGCTGCGTGCGGCAGCTGCATTCCACGGTCCCGGCTGGTTAGAGGAGACCGTGGCGACACTTACTAGGATCCCGGGGGCCGAATCATCGCCACGTCAGGCCCGGCACCCGAGGTCTGTTGCGCAAGGGGCCAGGCTCCCCTCCCCCGGCCCCCTCCCTAGTAGTAATGTGGCGGCGGGTGGGGAGTCGGCAACACCCGCTCCTGCTCAGAGGAGACAGAGAGCGTCGCCAGGGGCGACGGTGGCTCAGGCCGGGGCTCCCCGGCGGTCCCGCCCTCCAGAACGCCTCATCCCTGAGGTGGTCCCGCGGACACGGCGTCGCTGGGGGAGCCCTACAAAGGACGCTGCAGGCCAGGTAGCTGGGAGGGCCGCCTCTTCCCAGGCCCTGCGCCCTGGCAGGAATCCCCAGCCGCAACGGGGTCCGGCGGTAAACGGAGTCGCAGGCCGGGCTCCCTGTCACCCCTCCCCCATCGGATGCAAGAGTTGGAGGACAATCTACGGCCGCCCCGCATGGTGATGCTCCGGCCAGGGGGCAGGCTTCATCGAGACCGTTAAGACGGACGCCTAGAGCTGCAGCGACGACGAGGCAACAGGTCCGGTCGGAAGTCTGGGTCCCAGCGGTCGGGCGGCAGGTTGCCGGCCCACCTGTCAGCGCGTCGTCGTCCCCGTGTAGGAGATGTCGGTGGGATGGCCAGTCATCTGCGAGAGAGGATCTGGAAGAAGGCGAGCTGGACGATTATCGGCGAGGTCAGGATGGTCCGGCTGACGGGAACACAGCGCCTGTGCAGCCCGGTGAGTGCATAACTCCGTCTTTGCCATATCCAGCGATCTTTATGTCGGGTGTCGGGGGGGGGGGCGGCAAGCGTGGTATCGGCTGCCGGTAGCGGCGCTGGCGGGCGCGACGGCGCGGGTCTAGCAGATTTAGTGGGTTGCTTGCGGGAGCTGGTCGGGCGTCTAGACAGGGCGGTTGCGCCGGTAGTTACGGAGGTGTCCCCGGCGGTAGTTTGGGAAGGCCCCCGGGAAGTGGGATCGTTACAGGCGCGTCCCAGGATGGCGGTGGCGGCTAAGGAGGCGGTCACGGTGTCAGTACAGACCGAGGCCCATAAAGATGGCGATAGGGTGCGTATTGATGATCGCGCTCGCGGGGAGGTGTATGTTTGCTTCGAAGGTCCGTTGGGGGCGCATTTAAAACAGGAGGTGCGTGAGCGGATCTGGAAGGACGAATATGTTGAGATTTTCTCTCTCCTGCCGCTTGCTAAATTCAATTTGGATAAGGGCAAGCGGGACGAGAGTAAGAAGGAGGAGGAGGAACGTCGGCGGTATAGGCTTATCCCGCAGACGTTCGTTAATTGGTCGCAGGCGTTTGCCATATTAGCCAGTGTGATAGGGGAAAAGGCGCCGGAAAATTGTTCGGCGTTGTTTTGCTATTTTGATGCCATTGGGGAGGCTCATAGGGCGTACGGGGGGCAGGCGTGGCTAAGATACGACGAGCAATTCCGTCAGCGGAAAGCGGTTCGGCCGGCGATTCGGTGGGACCAGAAGGATATTGCTCTTTGGTTAAGGGTTACGGCTCCGGTTAGGCAGTCCTTTCCCGGGAGCGTTGGCCAAGGCAAGGTGCAAGGCCGGGCAAGGTGCAGGGGCAAAATTGGGATTCTGCTGGCAATTTAACGATGGCCAGTGTAAGTTCGGGGCCACGTGTAAGTTCAAGCACGTGTGCTCAGAGTGTAATGGTGCATCCCACGGGGCTGCAAAATGTATGCGGAAGAAGAGGGCAGGGAACCAGTCCTCCTCGGCTAGTCAAGGGGTTGTCACCGGTGAGGGTGGAAAGGATGGCCCCTTATCTAAATGAGTATCCGGATAGGGCTGCGGCCAAGTTAATTTACGAAGGGTTTTGTGTTGGTTTTATTATTCCTCCGCCTCCTTATGAGGTCCCGGTTACGCGGAGGAACCTTAAGTCGGCCTACTTGCATGCCGAGGTCGTGTCGGAAAAATTGTTTAAAGAGGTTTCGTTGGGTCGCATGGCGGGGCCTTTTGTTGATCCGCCAATAAAAGATTTAGTGGTGTCCCCATTGGGTATTGTCCCAAAGCGTGAGCCCCGGAAATTTCGTTTGATTCAGCATTTATCGTTTCCCAAGGGTTCGTCGGTAAATGACGGGATTGATCACGAGTTGTGCTCCGTAGTGCAGGGGCGTAGCTAGGGGGGGGCAGGCGGGGCATGTGCCCCGGGCGCAGCCTGGAGGATACTGATAGGGGGGCGCCGAAGAGCAGCTGATCGCTGCTGACAGGCGCCCCGTATGTGGGACACCTGCAGCAGCTTAGGAAGAGCCAGGACATTACGGAGTTCTGACTGGGGTCTGTGACGGCCAGGGAGTGGACCAGTCCAGTCACCTGACCTCACCAGTGACATGAGGTCAGATGACTCAGGTCAGGGGACAGGTCCACTCCCGTGCTGCAGCCTTCCTGCATTTGCCTGTGCTCTGTGCTCTGCCGAGAAGCAGAAGAGAAAGCTCCGCCCACACACAGTCCGTCCTGACCTGTCAGCAAGGAGACTTGGCGAGTGTCTGTGTGTAATGTGTGTCTCTGTGTTTGTATGTGTACATGTTACAGTGTGTGTGTGTCTCTGTCTGTCTTTGTCTCTGCATGTGTTTGTCTCTTACATCTACTACATTATCTGTACTCAGAGAGATATGACTGTTATCTGTAATGTTACATAGGACTGCAGGGGACATCTACTACATTATCTGTACTGTGTGCTAAATTACAATCTCAGCTCTGCTACACAGTACAGATAATATAGTAGCTGTTACTTGCAGTCCTGTGTAACACCACAGAGAACACAGTCATATCTCTCTGAGTACAGATAATGTAGTAGTGTTACCTGCAGTCCTATGTAACACCACAGATAACAGTGATAACTCTGATTACAGATAATGTAGTAGCTGTTGCCTGCAGTCCTATGTAACACCACAGATAGCACAGTGATAACTCTCTGAGTACAGATAATGTAGTAGCTGTTGCCTGCAGTCCTATGTAACACCACAGATAACACAGTGCAAATTACAATCTCAGCTCTGCTACAATGTGTTATCTGTGGTGTTACATAGGACTGCAGGCAACAGCTACTACATTATCTGTACTCAGAGAGTTATCACTGTTTTATCTGTGTTGTTACATAGGACTGCAGGTAACACTATTATCTGTATTTAGAGAGTTATCACTGTGTTATCTGTGTTGTTACATAGGACTGCAGGTAACATCTACTACATTATCTGTGCTGTGTACATATGTGCCTGTGTGCGTATATATGGGTCTGTTTGTGAATGTGTCTTTGTGCTTGTATATTTGTGCCTTTTATGTATTTGCATATGTTCCTGTCTGTGTATTTATATGCCGGTGTGTGTGTGTGTATATATATGTGTCTGTACGTCTATATATTTACCTGTATGTATATATTCCAGAATGTGTGTATGTATAGTTGCCTGTATGTCTAAATATCTGTCTCTATGTATGTACAGTATATATGTTTCAGCGTGTCTATATATGTGGTTCATTTTTTGTTTGTGTAGGGGGCGGCAATAGAGAGTCCCGCACAGGGCGCCATCCAAGAGAAGGCCGGCCCTGGCTGTCACCAACCCTAGTCAGAAGGAACTCCGCCGCTCCCTGCGCCGAATGACCTCCTCGGCCTCACCGGTAAGTCACACCACGCAGAGCGGAGAGTGGTATCGGTAGGCTGCCGCTCACCGGTCTGTTCACAGTGTGGCGCTATTTAAAAGGGGGGGGGAGTGTGGCGCTATTTACAAAGAGGCAGCAGGACGCTGCCCCTTTGTAAATGGGCACTATCTGTTTGTAAGGTGGCACTATCTACAAGGGGGGCTGTGTGTGGCACTATTTACTGGGGGCTGTGTGTGGCACTATCTACATGGGGCTGTGTGTGGCACTATCTACAAGAGGGGGGCTGTGTGTCGCTATCTACAAGAGGGGGGCTGTGTGGCGCTATCTACAGGGGGCTGTGTGTGGCCTCTAATTTATTTTCTTTTAATTTATTTTTATGTTAATTACATTATAGAACTTGTAAAATGTAGAAATGCTTTTATACTCAAGTTATATTAAAAAAATTGTTAACAAAAAATTACATCTCATTGATTGGTAGGGAAAGAAAACATGGCGAGGGGTAAGGAAATCTCGGGAAATAAGTTGGGGGGGGCGCCAATCTGAATCTTTGCCCCGGGTGCTGGAAAGCCTAGCTACGCCTCTGCGTAGTGTATACCTCATTCGATAAGGCGGTGGGGCTGGTTCGTGCTGCGGGTCTCGGCGCGCTGTTAGCGAAAACCGACATTGAGGCGGCTTTCAGGTTGTTGCCAGTTCATCCAGAAAGCCAACGGCTGTTGGGTTGTTTCTGGAATGGGGCTTTTTACGTGGATAGGTGTCTTCCGATGGGGTGTTCCCTTTCTTGCGCATATTTCGAGGCGTTTAGTAGCTTCGTCGAATGGGTGACGAAGGGAGTAGCCGGGGTCGACTCTTTGATACATTACTTGCATGATTTCTTGTGTGTCGGCCCGGGGGGTTCGCCGGTTTGCGGTAATTTGCTTCATTCCCTGCAGAAGGTGGCGAGGGATTTTGGGATTCCCTTGGCGCCAGAGAAGACTGAGGGCCCGGTATCGACGATTTGCTTTTTGGGAATTGAAATTGATTCGGTGGCGATGGAGTGTCGTCTGCCTGTGGATAAGTTAGGGTCATTGAGTCAGGAGGTACGTCGGGCTTGTAGGTTAAAGAAAATTACGTTGCGCGAGCTCCAGTCGTTGCTGGGGAAGTTGAATTTCGCTTGCCGGATTATGCCAATGGGGAGGGTGTTTAGTAGACGTTTGGCGGCTGCAACGGCGGGGGTGCGTGCGCCACATCATTTTGTGCGGCTCAAGGAGGAGCATCGGGCTGATCTGCAGGTCTGGGATGAATTCTTGGGTCAGTATAACGGTCGCTCGCTATGGATGGCTCCAGCGCAGGATACGAGAGATTTAAATTTTTTTACGGATGCGGCTGTTGCGGGCGGTTTTGGGCCGTACGGGGGGGGGGGTCCGTGGTGTGCAGGTCAATGGCTGGCTAGCTGGGTGTCCAGTGGACTCACGCGGAATCTGGCCCTGCTCGAGCTGTTCCCTATCGTGATTGCGGCGACCATTTGGGGGGACAGGCTCAGGGATAAGAAGGTTCGGTTTTATTGCGACAACATGGGGGTGGTGCTGGCCATTAATAACATTACTGCATCCTCTCCTCCGGTAGTTCAGTTGTTGCGACATTTAGTTTTGGTGTGCTTGTCGTTGAACGCGTGGGTGGTGGCGGTGCATGTGCCGGGGGTACGGAATTGTATCGCTGATGCTCTTTCTTGCTCGCAGTGGGACCGATTTCGGCAATTGGCACCGGGAGCGGACCGTCTCGGTTTGGCTTGTCCGGAACATCTCTGGGATCTGGTCTCGGTCCCGTAGAACGATTGGTGGAAAGGTCTTTGGCGCGCATGACGTGGAGTGCTTATTCTGCTTGTTGGAGGCAGTGGGAGGAGTGGGTAAGAGAGTTGGGTAACGTCAGCACGGATAGAGACAGGTTGGTGGCACTTTTGTACTGGTTGGGGGACGCCTGGGAGGCGGGGTTTTCGTTGGCAAAGGTTAATCGTTTCATGTCTGCGTTGGCTTTTGGTTTTAAGTTACGGGGCTTGCAGGATATATCTAAAGAATTTTTAGTGGGGCAGGCTTTAAAGGGTCTGCGCCAAGGTAGGTTCGAAGCGGATTGTAGGAGGCCTGTGTCGTTTTCTCTGTTTAGCTCTTTGGGCGTGTCATTAGTATCGGTCTGTCGTTCTTCGTCCGAGGTGAAGTTGTTTCGGTTAGCATTTTCCTTAGCGTTCTTCGGGGCACTTAGAATTGGCGAGCTGGTGTCACCTAGTACCAAACGGGCAGGGGTGTTGAGACTGGGGGAGGTGAGCTTATATGTGGATCGGCTCGAGGTATGGTTGCGCCGGTCGAAAACTGACCAATTGGGAAAAGGAAAGCTGATAGTTTTGTTCGCCCTCCCGGGGTCGGCGATGTGCCCGGTCGCTTGCATGCGGGTTTTTCAGCCACAGGGTGGGTCTCCCGAGTTGCCGTTGCTATGTCACGAGGATGGGTCATTTTTGTCCAGATTTCAATTTGGCGCAGTGTTTAAGAAATGCTTGGCGGCGGTCGGTGTCGCAGCGGGCCTGTACTCATCTCATTCCTTCAGGATTAGCGCAGCAACAGAGGCGCTGGGGGCTGGATGAAGAGGGTGTTGGGAGTCCAACAGGTTTAGGTCCTACGTGCGTCCCCATTTGTTATGAGTCATGTTGTTAGCGTTTAAAAAATCGTTTGTGTGCTGGGATCTAACTTTCTTTTCCGTTTCAGATCAGCTTCCGTGTCTTGTGTGGTTGTTGGGCCACAACTACGTTCATTGGGGGGCTTTGAGGGCGGACGGTCGCCAGTTGCGCATTCCGCGGCAGGATGCGGTTTTGCATTGGCTGGGATTTAGAGGTATGTTGTGGAGCAGGGTGTTATTGGAATTCCAGACATACTCCCGGCTGGATAGGGTTCCTGAAGTCTTGGTGTTGCACGTGGGTGGGAATGATTTGGGGGTCCGCCCCTTTCGTGAGTTGGTGCGGGATATCAAACACGATATGTTGTGTTTGTGGGTTTCTTATCCCGGGTTAGTTATAGTATGGTCGGACATTGTTCCAAGGAAGCATTGGCGGCTGGCTAGGTCAGTGGGAAGAGTCAATAAGGCTTGCATCAAAGTTAATCGGGCGGTGTCCCGTTTTGTAGCCAAAAATGGGGGCATTTGTGTGCGGCACAGGGATTTGGAGTCAGGAGTGGGTAACTACTGGAGGAGTGATGGGGTTCATTTGACCGAGGTTGGGATTGATCTGTGGAGTCTGGCAATAGCAGAGGGAATTGAAAGGGCGGTGGTGGTGTGGCGAGACTCACAGGCTTAAGGTGGTCAAGGCCTGTTTCGCTGTGGCGGGGGGAGTCCTTGAGGTCGGTCAGTACAAAATGGTGGGGGGGTCGCATCGGGGGTATGCGTCCCCCAAAAAAGGTACATGGTTGAAGACTTCATCGGGTGTTATCCCTTTGAAGTGGTCTTCTGGTGGTTGGAGCCATCTGCAGAGGTGAGCGGTGCCTCCGAGCTGGTTTACGGCTGGAGGTAAGGTCTTGGTGGTGTTGCAGATGGCTAACTCGAGTTTTTAAAAGGAACATCTAAAATGGCTTCAAGGACTTCCCCTGCTCGGATTAATGTTAACGTTAAATTGTTATTTATGATTCTGACCCATGTTAGGTCATGTGAATTATTAGGAGGAATTCTCTGGTTGGATTCCTAATTAGTTATCCGAATGTTTCGGATTTAAATTGCATTTTTTTTAAAAAGCTGTGAAATTAATAAACGGCTGCTGTGGCCATTTCACATCCAACCTCGGTGTCATGTGTCTTTTCTCAAAGGTGGGGGTGGAGGGAAAAGAAGGGATAAGTGAAGGTTCATTAACACACGACTCTACTTAGGCAGGTCATGGCAGTGTGGGCAGGTGCCAAGTCCTGCTGGAAAATGAAATCAGCATCTCCATAAAGCTTATCGGCAGAGGGAAGCATGAAGTGCTCTAGAATTTCCTGGTAGACGGCTGTGTTGACTCTGGACTTGATATATCTACATGGGCCCTGTATCTAAGCCTACCACAAGGCAGGCTTAGATACAGGACTAGAGGACCCCAGCAAGCAGTAATGATGTTATATCAAAAGAATTATGAGAAAATAGACATGGACCACACAATCTACAATGTGTACGTTGATTTGAGCCGCTAGGTATCATTTATAAACATGGACATACTAGGTTCTTTGTTAACATTTTGATGAAACTGTATAAGCCCGTTTGCCACTTCACAGCGACCTCTTTCAAAGTGGGTCCCTACTCTATCGGTTGCAGCACCGCATGGCAGCCACTGCCACCGCAGCACCGCTCCTGCAGAGGTAGCAACCCAGGAGCCCAAAAGCACAGATTCTATCAGGCTGTGCCAAGCCTCCTTGACTCTTGGCTGCGTCCCTCCACAAATGCAGCACCACAGCCACAGGCACCACCCCACAGCACCACAACATGTGAACAGATGGAATAAGCTCACCTTACCATGCGCCCCAGTGGCCAACTAAGAGCAGAAACACTTATGAGGGCATTCCTGGATTAAAATCAGCTGGGGTTTTTTTTGAATTGTGGTGCCAAGTAAAACAAAGAAATTGAGGAGTATAGACTATACTTTATTAAAAGCATTATGAGAAAATAGACATGGACCGTACAATGCACAATGTATACGTTAATCTGAGCCGCTAGGCATAATTTATAAACATGAACGTGAGGTCCTGTGATAACATTTTGATCAAACTGTATAAGCCCACTTGCCACTTCATGGCGACCTCTTTTAAAGTGGGTCCCTACTCTATCGGTTGCAGGACCGCATGACGACCACCGCCACCGCAGCACCGCTCCTTATGATGTTACACTTACCCAGCTCTTTGGTGCAGCTAATGTCCCGACACCATCCAGCGTCGTGACATCATGCGCGGCGCACAGCGTCGTGATGCGAAAATACCCTTGTATAGGGAGTCGCCCGGGGATCCTGGGCACCGGGCCAAAGATATGGGGCCTGGGCCCCGGAGGTCCGGTGCTACCGACGCCCCTGATGCAGACACACAATAATATCTTAGGTTTTTTTATATGCCGTATAAAAACAGCAAACTGATACTTTACATAACATATTTCTGCACATTTTAATGACACAATACCGGCATTTCTATTTACTTGTAAAACATATCCTAGTGGAAAATATTAAACAAGTTTGGCATTTATCTGGAAAACTTTGGGCACCCTGTCATTCAATATTTAGTAAGGCCCCATGGACACAACCGTAGATTTCGTCCGTAATTACGAAGCGTAATTACGGACCCATTAATTTCTATGGCCAACACATATCTTCCCGTATATTTACAGGAAGGAGCCGTGCCGTAGAAACCTTCCATAAAAAATAGGACATGTTCTATTTTTTTATTTTACGGACCATGCTTCCATACTTTATAAAGGGAGCAAGGCCAGCAAATGCAGACAGCTGTCCGCGGCTGGCCATGTCCATAATCACGGACTGTGGTTTTAGGCACGGTCATGTGCATGGGGCCTTATACCCCCTTTGGCAGCTATAAGCCTCTAAAAGGTTTTGGTAGCCAACTAAACAGTTTTTGACCCAGATGTACTAAGAATGGAGTTTTTTTATGGCAGTCTTAAGGCCAGTTCACACTGAGTTTTTTGGCGCTGGTTGTGACTCAGTAACCGCATTGGAATCAGCGCCAAAAAATGCCCGAAAACTGCCCACCATCTATTTTAATGAAAGGTGGAGGTTGTTTTCTCCCGCACGCGCTTTTAGCCACTCGCGGGGAAAAGAAAGCAACATTCTCTTTCTACCCACAGTTCCGTCTCTGACCGCCCATTAAAATCAATGGGAGGCAGAAAACTGTTTTTCGCTGAGTTTTTTGCCCGCGGCACTCAATGGCCGCAGCAGGATCGTGCAGGCAGGTAAAAATCTGCCTCAAAATTCCTGAAGGAATATACACATGTATGTTAGAGAACTGTATCATTTCCTATTCTATAAATAAATTATTAAAACAACAAAAAGTGGATAACCTTCAGTACTGTGAAATTTCATTTAAGTTGTTCAAACTTTATTTATAGAAGGCCTTTGAGGAAAGTCTCTAAAAATATTGTATTAGGGTATATTCACACTGTGTGGATAAGCTGCAGATTTTCCGCAGAGTATTTCATTGCGGAAAATCAGCAGCGTATTACAGTAGAAGCAAAGTGGATGAGATCTGAACAAATCCCATCCATTCAATGCAGAAAAAAAATCAGCTGAGAAAACCTGCATAGACTTACCCCTGGGCGTTGTCATAGCGACAACTCCTTGTTCCCTCAGTTGTTCTCCAAGCAACTCGGACTCCTAGGATGACGTTTCATCCCATGTGATTGCTGCAGCCATTCACAGGCTGTAGTGGTCACGTGGGTTGCAGCGTTATCACAGGAGGCCGGACTGCACGGACGACAGAGGGATGCGTTGCTATGGTAATGAAAGTGAAGGTAAGTATTGGCTTTTTTTTCAGCTGTTTTCCGCAGCAGTGACTCTGGCCAAAAATCTGCACCACAATTGGGTGCGGTTTATCGGCTGGAATTCCCTGCAGGTTGTATGTCAAATACACTGTGTACCTTTATGCACCCTATCCGACCTGTGTGAACATACCCCTAATGTCCTATAAGGACAACAACCTGTCTCTCCCCATGAGGTTTCCCAAGTTAGATATCCAGCTCTTTTTTTAATGGGTGATATTTAAAGGGGTTGTCTCACCACAATGTTTTTTTTTCAAAGTCTCTGTAAAGGATTTGCCAGACACAGCTTCTGTGTCTATGCCCGTGGGCAATCAGTCTGCAACTGCTCCTATGTCTGTGAGACTGACTCCATCTTCCACCACTCAGGATGGCAGGCTTAGGAGTGGGAGAGCCTATCACAGCCTGGCCAGACGGAGCTAGCTCCCGCCCACTGTCTATTTATACCTGCCTTTCCTGTTCCTCCTTTGCCTGTGATTCTTCTATGCTTGTTTCCTGGCTTGCTGCTGCTGCTTGTACTACTCATCCTCTGCTTGTTATTTGACCTTGGCTTTCTGACCACTCTCCTGCTCAGCGTTTTTGTACCTCGTTCTCTTGCTGGTTTGACTCGGCTCTTTCACTACTCTTGTTGCTCACGGTGTCTCCGTGGGGAGCTGCCCCGTTTCCCTAGCTTTTGTGTACCCTTGTCTGTTTGTCTGTCTTGCACTTACTGAGCGTAGGGACCGTCGCCCAGTTGTACCCCATCGCTTAGGGCGGGTCGTTGCAAGTAGGCAGGGACTGAGTGGCGGGTAGATTAGGGCTCACCTGTCTGTCTCCCTACCCTGTCATTACAGTCTCCCTAGTGGTAATATAGCGACATCTAATGCACTTTCATGTGTTTTGTTTTTGCTTTTTTTCAATATAGATTTCTGTGATCTCTGTAATCTCACCCCGCAGCAGCTTCTTGTATCTTCCTGGATCATGGGTGAGCTAAACCAGCACCCAGCATTGTCACCTGTAGCCTCCCTACGCCGGGTAGTTCCTCCATGGCAATACTTCTGCTCTTCAAATTACGGTTATGGGCATTAAATATTGACGTGCGCCATTTTAAATGTTTCACAAATAGCTGTACTAAAGTAGTTTCTCCACGATTTTACAACATTTAATAACAATAATAACAATAGTACCGCTATTTGAGAAACCTATAATATAGTGCATGCCAATATTTCCTGAATATGAAAGAAATTTGGAGAGTAAATAAAGTGGTCCTCTACAATGTGCTTTCTGCTCTACTTTGTCCCCAAGAAACTCAGAGAGAGTTTACACATAAGAGCAGGTTATATCAGGACATTAGTAATGGGCAGGACGAGTGGATAGACCAGAAGCCAGAAGTCACCCTGCAGGAGAGCCCATGGCTTCCGTAATTCTCCCCTGCCGTTCTGATTACAATTCACTCACACTGGTTCAGTAGGACAGCAAGAGAGAATCACAGAAATAGATAAATGCGCGCTACTTTTCGATTAGTTAAGTCAGGGAAGCAGCCAGATCTGCACATGCATGTCCTCCATAGCGATGTTCCCTTGTGGACGTAACCAGTAACAACAGCTACAAAATGTGAAACAGCCGTGTGCATTATACTGAGAAATATCTTTTGACACAGGCATTTTCAGTAAGTAAATTTGTACAGTAAGTTTGTACAACTCTTGATCCAAATCCTTGTATTCCAAGGTGGCAATCCTGAGAGTTTTTTTGATAGGTTGCATGAAGCGTTCCACTTCACCATTGGCCTGAGGCCAGTGAGGAGTAATTTTCCTATGTGTGAAGCCAAGATAAGTTACAGAAGATTGAAAGTCTGTACTATTGAAAGGAGGCCCATTATCGGTCTTTACTATTTCATGTATGCCATACGCAGAAATATCTTGTCCAATTTTGGTATAAGGGTATGTTCACACGCTTAACAAAAAACGCCTAAAAAATACGGAGCTGATTTCAGAGAAAACAGCCTCTAATTTGAAAGCAATGGGCAGATGTTTGCCGAAATATTGGAGCCATTTTTTCAGACGTAATTCGAGGCGTAAAACGCCTCCATTACGTCTGAAAATAGGTTGTGTGAACCCAGCCGAACGGTTCTTGCAGAGGTGGTTGAAACGGCTTCAACAACTGGAAATCTTGAAAAATCAACCATGACGACTAGTAAGTAGGAATGATCTGGCAGAGAGCAGAAATTAACACTTACATTAGTCCATGGACTTGCAGGCAAAGGCGTCATTTGTAATGGTGCACGCCTATGGTCAACAGTAGTCGCTTGGCAAGGTATACACGCTTTAATCAGTGCTTCCACTTAATTGTCAAGTCCTGGAAACCATACTTTCTCTCTAAGCAATTGCTTTGTTTTTACAACACCTTGATGAACCTCGTGAGCCAGATCAAGCACTCTATTCTGAAGTTTCTGAGGTATGACAATGCGATTTTCTCTCAGTAGTAAATTTGAGTCTGACACCGAGAGCAGTGGCGTAACTACCGCGGTAGCAGCCGTAGCGGCTGCTACGGGGCCCGTGGCTTGAAGGGGCCCGCGCTGCCAGCCAAAACGCCCCCCATATGTTTGGTGGTGACGCTAGCAGCCGTTAAGGATGTAGCACCGCTACAATGGGGCCCGCGCTGCCGAGCCTCCAAGTATGGGCCGGGCGACACAGGCCCTCCCATGCCTGTAGGCGTCGCTAGCACCGGAGGGGGCCCCGGTGCTAGCGACAGCCAAATACATGCATTAGCGCTGAATGGCCGGGTATGTTCCGCCTTACAATGATGCTGATTCACTAGCGGCGCTATAACGCTTCCATGCTTAAAAGGCGCTGATTGACGGGGCAAGTCATTCTGCCCCGCTAATCAGCGTCATTGGACGACGTTCGTTCAACTCCTGCAGACCTGCTCAAAAGAGAGCAGATCTGCATCGCCAGTGAACAGGAATGGGATCATGTGTGTATGTAAAGTTGTTGGTTTTATTTTCTCAAAAAACTGTTAATGGCATTATCTATAGTGGGGGCTCTATCTACAGGAGGGTCGTCTATATGTGGGCCACTATATACAGGGGGGTCTATATGTGGGGCACTAGCTACAGGGGTGGTCTGTATGTGGGGATGTGGGGCACAATGTACAGGGGGGGTCTATATGTGGGGATGTGGGCCACTATATACATGGAGGTCTATATGTGGGCCACTGTCTACAGGGGGGTCTATATGTGGGGATGTGGGCCACTATCTACAGGGTGGTCTATATGTGGGCCACTTTATACAGGAGGAGCTATTTGTGAGACACTATATACAGGGGTGGGCTATATGTAGAGCACTATCTATAGGGGAGCTATTTTTTTATGGCACTTTCTATAGGGATGGGCTATATGTGGGACACTATATACAGGGGTGGGTTACCTGTGGGGCACTAGCAACAGGGTGGCTATATATAGGGCACTGTCTACAGAGGTGGGCTATACGTGGAGCACTATCTATAGGGGAAGCTATATGTAGGGCAGCATGGTGGCTCAGTGGTTAGCACTATTGCCTTGCAGCTCTGGAGTCCATATGTGGGCACTACCTACAGGGGCTGTATGTGGGACACTACCTACAGGGGCTTCTATGTAGGTCACTATCTACAGAGGCTCTATGGGGGTCACTATCTACAGGGGGCATGGTGTGTGTGTGTGTGTGTGTGTGTGTGTGTGTGTGTGTGTGTGTGTGTGTGTGTGTGTGTGTGTGTGTGTGTGTGTGTGTGTGTGTGACAGTGTATGGTACTATTAAAATCAGGGACACAGTGTATGGTGCTAATATTGTTAGAGGTGCAAGAGGTTTTGAGAATTTTAACTTTGTTTATATGTGCAGAAATGTTTTAAAAGTGAGAAGCTGAAGACATCTGAGCGGAAAACTGCAGAAGTGGGTCATGGCCGGTAGAAATCCATCATAGATGTCTGGACCAGAGGGAGAAGAAAAGAACTAGAATCTGAGATGTCACCGGTGAGTCACTTAATGTAAATGTTTATTCTGCCTCTAATCAGCACTGTAGTCACTGTATGATCTGCAGCGAGATGATATGTTGTATGATTATGATATGATTTTTTTTTTTGTGAAACAGCATCTCCCAGCATATCCTCACCATTGTTCGGGCAATGCTGGGAGCTGTAGTTTTACGCCGTACAAACCTATACGGCAGGGGTTGAACTAAATTGAGCTGTATTTGTTCTGGTGTTGTATATATGTACTGAGCTTGGTTTTGGTGCTGTATATATGTATGAGATTGGGTTTGGTGCTGTATATATATATGTAATGAGTTTAATTATGGTGCTGTATATGTACTGAGCTTTGTTCTGGGGATGTATTTATGTACTGAGGTTGGTTCTGGTGCTGTATTTATGTACTGAGATTTCTTCTGGTGCTGTATATATATATTGAGCTTGGTTCTAGTGCTGTATTTATGTACTGAGGTTGGTTCTGGTGCTGTATTTATGTAATGAGGTTGTTCTGGTGCTGTATATATGTATGGGCTTGTTCTAGTGCTGTATTTATGTACTGAGCTTTGTTCTAGTGCTGTATATATGTACTAAGCTTTGTTCTGGTGCTGTATATATGTCAGAGCTTGGTTCTAGTGCTGTCTATATGTACTTAGCTTTGTTCTAGTGCTGTCTATATGTACTTAGCTTTGTTCTAGTGCTGTATTTATGTACTGATGTACTGAGCTTGGGTGTGGTACTGTATATATGGCAGAGCTTGGTTCTGGATCTGTAGTTATATAGGATATATTTATAATAACAAAATTGCAGGGCAGATGGAATTGTTCTCAATTCATTGTATATTTAATGAGAATCTGTCAGGTAGTTTTAACCCCTTGAACTGCCACAATGCGGTGATACATGACCTGACAATATTTCCAAACATTCCCTTGTATGTTTTTTTCAGATGCAGCAAAATTCTTAAAATCCATTTTTAAAATGGGAGACAGAAGGTGAAGAGAAAAAAATGCAGTGTAATTACGGGTATCGGCGCCAGGCTGAAGAGGATCCTCTTCAGCCTGGCGCCGATACCCGTAATTACACTGCATTTTTTGCTCTTCACCTTCTGACTCTCACCTTGTCCCAGTAACTAAGGTTTTAGCACCAAGGGACTGCAGTGGGTGGCAGCCGGCTATCTACACTTCACCACCTCATAAGAGTCTCGGAGTAGCACCGCCATCCCCTCACCTTTTTGCTGTACTAACTAATTTTTAAAATGGGGCACAATATATGCTAATTACTCATTAGAGGGTCATGGGGCGGTGCCGCTATCCTGAAGAGTAACATAGTCCTGCCTCCAAACCCACCTTTTCACGTTTGAGTGACATCTCCCTGGCTGATACAACTTCCTCGGATGTGCCATTGCCTTGTGGCACTATGCACAAGGGGGGGCTGTGTGGCACTATACACAAAGGGGGACTGTGTGGCACCATACACAAGGGGGAGCTGTGTGGCACTATACACAAGGGGGAACTGTATGGCACTATTTACAAGGGGGAGGGATGTGGCTCTATCTACAGGGGACTGAGTGTGGCGTAATGTACAGGGGTCTGTGTGTGGCACTTTCTACTAAGGGGGGCTGTGCTATACATTCTACTAAGGGGGGCTGTGTTGCACTATACACAAGGGAGGGGGCTGTGTGGCACTATATACAGTGGGAGCTGTATAGAGCTATATACAGAGGGGGCTTTATGGCGATATCTACAAGGGGGAGGTGGGGGCGCTATCTACAAATGGGGTGTGACACTGTCTATAGGTGGGGCTATATAGCACTGTCTACAGGGGGGCTTTATGGCACATTCTACAGGGTGCACTATTTATAAGGAGGCTGCTAGTGGCACCCGGGGGGGGGGCACGGTCAAGAGTTTGCTATGGGGCCCAGTCTTTCCTAGTTACGCCCCTGTTTAAAGGGGCTGTCTCACCACAATGTTTTATTTTCAAAGTCTCCCTAGTGGTAATATAGCGACATCTAATGCACTTTCATGTATTTTGTTTTTTTGCTTTTTTCAGTATAGCTCTCTATGACCTCTGTAATCTCTCCCCGCAGCAGCTTCTTGCATCTTCCTGGTTGATGGGTGAGCTAAACCAGCACGCAGCACTGTCACCTGTACCTCCCTACACCAGTTAGCTTCTCTGTGAAAGTGATAAGAATATGTTTAAAACATGACATTTTGCATGGACTCCATCTTGTATGGTAGGCGTCCATTTTGGATCATTGGAATCCATCTTGTGGCCTAATCTTGAGATTAATAAGTAAAAACCTAATATATTAATCTAAGTCAGCAGTTGTCTTGAAACAATTCTATGTTATGTGTTCTTGAGTTGAATGTTTTTATTATTCTTGTAAGGAGCAGATCAATCATCCTTGGTAGAATGGAGAATGACATTGCTTACCATAAGGGAGGGGGTCAGCCTTGAAGAAGGGCTTTGTTTTAAGAGGCTCTGTCACCACATTATAAGTGCCCTATCTCCTACATAAGGAGAAGGGCGCTATAATGTAGGTGACAGCAGTGCTTTTTATTTAAAAAATAATCTATTTTCACCATGTTATTAGCAATTTTAGCTTTATGCTAATGAGTTTCTCAATGGACAACTGGGCGTGTTTTAGTATTGACCAAGTGGGCGTTGTACAGAGGAGTGTATGATGCTGACCAATGTAAGGACTTACCGACAAGTGGTCGGTAAGGACTGTTACCTGGTGCCTAGCCCCCTCCAGGAAGTGGCGCCACTCTTCAAATGCCCATTTAATGGCTAAGAGTTTTCGGTTGCCAATATCATAGTTACTCTCAGTGGGTGAAAACTTCCTGGAGAAGTAGGCACATGGACGGAGATGGGTGTGGGACCTGGTACCCTGGGACAAGACAGCCCCCACTCCCACCTCGGACGCGTCAACCTCCACGATAAATGGCTGCATTCGGTTGGGCTGAACCAGCACCGGGGCCGAGATAAAGCACTTCTTAAGGACCTCAAAAGCCTGGACAGCCTCAGGAGGCCAGTGGAGGAGATCAGCACCTTTGCGAGTGAGATCCGTAAGAGGCTTAGTGATGACCGAGAAGTTAGCAATAAACCTCCTGTAATAATTAGCGAACCCCAGGAAGCACTGTAACGCCTTCAGGGAGGCAGGTTGGACCCATTCAGCCACAGCCTGGACCTTGGCAGGGTCCATGCGGAATTCATGAGAGGTGAGGATTTGGCCCAAAAATGGTATCTCCTGCACCGCAAACACACATTTTTCGGTCTTCGCAAACAGTTTGTTTTCCCGAAGGACCTGGAGCACCTTCCTGACATGCTCAATGTGGGAGGACCAGTCCTTGGAAAACACAAGTATGTCATCAAGGTACACTACAAGAAATACCCCCAGGTAGTCTCTTAAAATCTCATTTATGAAATTCTGGAAGACCGCGGGAGCATTACACAACCCAAAGGGCATGACGAGGTATTCGAAATGACCTTCGGGCGTGTTAAACGCAGTCTTCCACTCATCCCCCTCTTTGATGCGGATAAGGTTATATGCCCCCCGTAGATCAAACTTAGAGAACCATTGGGCCCCCTGAACCTGATTGAAGAGATCAGGAATCAGAGGAAGGGGATACTGGTTCCTTACAGTGACCTTATTCAAGCTTCGGTAGTCAATGCATGGCCTAAGACGACCATCCTTCTTCCCTACGAAGAAGAAGCCAGCACCTACCGGAGAAGTAGAGGGGCGAATGTAACCCTTGGCCAGACATTCCTGGATATACTCTCTCATGGCTTCACGTTCGGGACAAGAGAGATTAAATATCCTACCCTTAGGGAGCTTAGCTCCTGGTACCAAATTGATTGCGCAATTATATTCTCTATGAGGAGGTAACACTTCGGAGGCCTCCTTAGAGAAAACATCGGCGAAGTCCTGAACAAACTCAGGTAGCGTGTTCACCTCCTCAGGGGGAGAAATAGAATTAACAGAAAAACATGACGTCAAGCATTCATTACCCCACTTGGTAAGGTCCCCAGAATTCCAGTCAAACGTGGGATTATGCAACCAGGGAAGGCCTAAAACCAAATCGGACGATAATCCCTGCATTAACAGTACAGAGCACTGCTCCAAATGCATGGAGCCAACAAGGAGTTAAAAAACAGGGTTATGCTGTGTAAAATAACCATTAGCAAGAGGAGTGGAGTCGATACCCACTACCGGGACAGGTTTAGGCAAATCAATCAAAGGCATAGCTAGAGACATAGCAAATTCCACAGACATGATATTAGCAGAAGACCCTGAATCCACGAAGGCACTGCCGGTAGCAGACCTACCACCAAAAGAGACCTGAAAGGGAAGCAAGATTTTATTACGTTTCATATTTACGGGAAATACCTGTGCGCCCAAGTGACCTCCCCGATGATCACTTAGGCGCGGAAGTTCTCCGGCTGCATTCTTACGCTTAGGACAGTTGTTCACTTGATGCTTGTCATCCCCACAGTAGAAGCAGAGACCATTCTTCCTGCGGAAATCTCTACGTTGTTGGGGGGACACGGAGGCCCCGAGTTGCATAGGTACCTCCGAGTCTTCCGGGGAGGAACGAAGCAACGGAACCTCGGGAGGCATCATGGGGGAGTCAGAGGAGAAAACATCAAGATGTTCAAGTCGTCGTTCCCTGAGACGTCGGTCAAGTCGTACCGCTAAAGCCATAACCTGGTCTAGGGAGTCAGAAGAGGGATAACTAACTAGCAGATCTTTCAGTGCATTCGACAGACCCAACCTAAACTGGCACCTTAAGGCAGGGTCATTCAACTGAGAAGCTACGCACCACTTCCTAAAGTCAGAGCAATACTCCTCAACAGGTCTCTTACCCTGACGTAAGGTCACCAGCTGACTCTCGGCAAAAGCAGTCTTGTCAGTCTCGTCATAGATGAGTCCTAGAGCAGAAAAGAAAAGATCAACGGAGGAAAGTTCAGGGGCGTCAGGAGCCAAGGAGAAGGCCCATTCTTGGGGCCCTTCCTGGAGCCGGGACATAATTATACCCACCCGCTGGCTCTCGGAACCTGAGGAGTGGGGCTTTAAACGAAAATAGAGCCTACAACTCTCCCGATAGGAGAGAAAAGTCTTCCGGTCCCCTGAGAACCGGTCAGGCAACTTGAGGTGGGGTTCCAGAGGTGAGGGGGACTACCATGGTAGCATCAGGCTGGTTGACCCTCTGAGCCAGGGCCATGACCTGTAGGGAGAGACCCTGCATTTGCTGAGCCAGGGCCTCAAGGGGGTCCATAGTGGTGTCAGGGACCAGGGTAGACTAGGTATGGGCTTGTGATTATGTAATGACGGGGGTGGGGAGACAGACAAGTGAGCCCTAATCTACTCGCCACTCAGTCCCTGCCTACTTGCAACGACCCGCCCTAGGCGACGGGGTACAACTGGGCGACGGTCCCTACGCTCAATAAGTGCACGACAGACAAACAGACAAGGGTACACAGAGCTAGGGGGAGAGAGGGGAAGTTGCCCACGGCAACACCGTGAGCAACAAGAGAAGTTAACAAGCCGAGTCAAATCAGGAGAGTACGAGGTGCCAAACGCAGAGCAGAAGAGTAGTCAGCAAGCCGGGGTCAATATGAAGCAAGGAGAATAGTACAAGAAGCTGCAGCAGGGCCAGGAAACCAAACGAGAAGAATCACAAGCAAAGGAGGAACAGGAAAGGCAGGTATAAATAGACAGAGGGCGGGAGCTAGCTCCGTCTGGCCAGGCTGTGATAGGTTCTCCCACTCCTTAGCCTGCCACCCTGAGTGCTGGAAGATGGAGTCAGTCTCACAGACATAGAAGCAGGTGCCGACTGATTATCTATGGGCGTTAACCCCGAAGCTGTGCCTGGCAGATCCTTTACAAGGGACATATTAACTTGTGTATCTGAAGTGTGTCTCCCCATGTAACAAGCGAGAGACCAACTGGGAGACCTTGAAGGGTGAAGAATCATTATAATGCATTGAAGTATTCTCATTGGCTGAATGAGAGTCATTATCATATTGTAGATGATTGGCTGAAATCAAAGCCTACACCTTTTCTGTCATCATACTTATATACTTGTTTGGATCAATAAAGATCAGAGAAGTATTTTGAGCATACCAGCAGCGTCTGTGTGTTATTTCTCCTCCGCGATATATCGATAACCAATAACCGCTGAGATTATTTGGACCTGAACAGGTGTACTGATACAGATGTTGGTTGACACCTAAATCTTCAGTCTAATATACTGTTGGCCAAACCTGCGTCGACATTCTCCATGGCACTACTTCACCTGCTCTTCAAATTACTGTTATGGGCAGTAAATATTGCCATGCACTATTTTAAATGTTTCACAAATAGCTGTATTATAGTAGTTTCTCCACGATTTTACAATATTTTTGCTGCAGTTTTTCTGAAAATAGTGGCATAATAACTATAGTACCGCTATGTGAGAAACTTATAAAATAGTGCATGCCAATATTTCCTGCCCATGAAAGAAATTTGGAGAGAAGGTAAAGTGGTTCTCTACAATGTGGTTTCTGCTCTGCTTTGTCCCCAAGACACTCAGAGAGAGTTTACAGATAAGAGAAGCTTATATCAGGGCATGATCAGGGGACTGTAGAGTGCGTACACTCCTACCGGGGGGAAGTGGCTTCACCTACTCACCTTCCCCATTAATGGCCATACCTTTTTCCAAACCCCCTGTCCCTCTAATAAGACTCAGACACTTGGGTTGGATAAATTTGGCCACAGCAGCCATTTTATTTACAAACAAACATCAAGAACACCAATTTACAAATAATAATAACAATGGAAGGGGAGTCCTTGGAGCTACAAAAGTCTGTCACGAAACAGCCCACCTGCATAGTATTTTTCTCCCAGCCGTCACCCTACTGGCTCAGGGGCACCGTTATACCTGCAGTTGGCTGACCTCAACCGCAACCACTCCCCGGGACACCACCCAGCGGGAGCCCAAATTGACCACTCCTCGGGACACCACCCAGCAGGAGCCCAAATTGACCACTCCTCGGGACACCACCCAGCAGGAGCCCAAATTGAGCAGACTACCAACCATAATAAATTGGGGAGGGACCATACCCCCTATGAATCCCCCCCCCCCACAGTAATTTACCACCAACTCCAAGGACCCCCAATCCGCCATACAACTGCTGCGACATTGCAAAACTGTTCCACAGCATCCTCCGGTACCTGCGGAAAAACAAAAACAACGAGCAACAAAGCGAAATACCAAAATAGTCACACAGATGAACACATCATTTTGGGAGGGAGGGTGGGACAAGCTTCCCTGAGCTGTTACTAAAGATGGCGACGCCTTTCCCTCTCCTACCCTTAAGTAAACTGACCTCGCCCCCCCTCACATCCGCCCCCTCCTAAACACACCCCTAACTCCTTAACTCCTTCCCTTCCTAACATCCCTGATCATGGTGGCCTCCCCCTATGGCATTCTGCCGGGTCCAGCCTGTACTTGATCAGGGGACTGTAGAGTGCGTACACTCCTACCGGGGGGAAGTGGCTTCACCTACTCACCTTCCCCATTAATGGCCATACCTTTTTCCAAACCCCCTGTCCCTCTAATAAGACTCAGACACTTGGGTTGGATAAATTTGGCCACAGCAGCCATTTTATTTACAAACAAACATCAAGAACACCAATTTACAAATAATAATAACAATGGAAGGGGAGTCCTTGGAGCTACAAAAGTCTGTCACGAAACAGCCCACCTGCATAGTATTTTTCTCCCAGCCGTCACCCTACTGGCTCAGGGGCACCGTTATACCTGCAGTTGGCTGACCTCAACCGCAACCACTCCCCGGGACACCACCCAGCGGGAGCCCAAATTGACCACTCCTCGGGACACCACCCAGCAGGAGCCCAAATTGACCACTCCTCGGGACACCACCCAGCAGGAGCCCAAATTGAGCAGACTACCAACCATAATAAATTGGGGAGGGACCATACCCCCTATGAATCCCCCCCCCCACAGTAATTTACCACCAACTCCAAGGACCCCCAATCCGCCACACGAACATACTTAGACACCTTTAAGTATGCGAGCCCCCACCCAACGAGAGGGCCCTTTCGATACCTTCCTGCAGGCGCAGAGTCCACAGGTCGATCCCCACGGCCATCAGGTACACACCATCACCTAGCCAATAATTACCCTGGCCATCCTCGAAGTCATAATGACGCACGAAGACCCCCCCGTTTCTCACCACGAAACCCGAAACTGCCCGATTAACCTTAACCCTGGCTTTATTCAACCGCTGCACCGATCTAGCATGCCGCCAAACCTTCCGCGGGACAATCTCTGACCACACCACCTTAATAGCCGGACCATAACCTGAGTAGATCGTATTTTATATCCCTGATCAATTCCCGAAAAGGACGACTACCCAAATCGTTACCCCCGACATGCAACACCAAGACATCCGGGGCCCTGTCCATCAGCGCAAACCGATGCACGTCCGGCAACACCCGACTCCACAGCATCCCCCTACTCCCCAGCCACCGCACGACTACATCCTGCCGCCGAAAACCCAACTGCCGCCCGTCTGGACGAACATCCGCCCGCTCCGCCCCCCAATGAACGTAGGAATGCCCGATGATCCACACCAATCGCCCCGCTGGTCCTGAAAAATAAAACCACTGATTAACAAAACGAGTAAGGATGCAAGCGAAACATGGAGGAGGAGAGAAAAACGATGAGGGGACCTGGAGGGAGTGTAGAGAAGGAGGGATTACGACTGGACTATCATATAAACTGAGGGCGCACATACAGCTGGAAGCGGCGGGAATCCCATCGACCTATCTGCTTTACCACTTCCTCACCCAACCCCCATGCCACCGCCTCCGTCGCTGCCCCAATCCGAACAGAATGGGGGGAAAACAACGCCTCCTCCAGTCCCAACTTCCGCAGACACCTACGAAAAACCCACGTAAACTGATACCGGGACATAAAGGACCCATCCTCATGACACAACAACTGTCCCCTACGCACCGTTGAGACCTCTCTGAACCCCGCAAAGCAGGCGACTGGGCACATCCTGACCCCCTTGGCCACCCCCAACACCACTCTCTTACCCCGACCCCCTTGATCCGTCTTAGACCGCCGGATCCAGAATTCCACACTCCGATCCGTTACCAACACATCTTCCATTCTCAACCCCCCAGGTCTCCTTGTGCTGGGAGCCACCAGCTCCCCGACCCTCAGGGCCCCAAAAAATGCCCACGAGAATGCCAACCTATACAGGGTCACCTCGTAGCTGGAAAAACAAATGTCACACAACACCCCCCACAACTGTTCCAACAACATAAACGAGACAGGGCGCCGCCGATCCGGCAACATCCTCCCTCTCCTGTACCCCCTCAGGGCCTGGCCAACCAAAAAACTTTTTGTAACATCTGTGTACCCCCGGACCTTAAAACCAAAAGCCAGGGCTGCCACAAAACGATTTACCTTGGACACTGACCAGCCCGCGATAGAGACTTGCCCCAGAAAGACTAACAACGCCACCACCCGATCATCATCCGTCACTACACCCTCCAGAACTGCCAACCAACTCTCCCACTCCCGCCACGCCGAATCATAAGCAGCCCAAGTACCCTGCGCAAGCGAAGCCTGAATCAAACCTCCTGCGGCTCGTAACCCAGCCCCCACAACCATTCCGGGCAAGCGATCCCGTCCTCCTCCGCGTCCGGAGCCACCATCCTGAACCGCTCCCACTGCAAGCGAGAAAGAGAATCTGCGATGTCATTTTTGATCCCTGGCACATGAACCGACACAACCCAAGCGTTCAAAGACAAGCAACGTAAAACCAGGTGCCTCAACAGCCGGACGACCGGGGGGGATGACGCTGACACGTTGTTAATAGCCCCCACCACGCCCACGTTGTCACAATGGAACCGTACCTTGCTGTCCCGAAACCTCTCACTCCAAATTTCCACCGCCACTACTATGGGAAACAGCTCTAGGAATGCCAGGTTCTTCACCAAACCCAACTCCGCCCATTCCTCAGGCCACCGCGCCGCGCACCACTGACCCTTGCAGTAAGCCCCAAATCCCACGCCCCCCGCAGCATCTGTAAACAGCTCCCAATCTACGCTGTCAACCACCGGGGCCATGATCAAGGACCTCCCATTATAACGATGCAAAAACTCAAACCAAACTGCCAAAACTGCCCTCAGCGCCTGTGTCAGACGAATGAAATGATGAGGGGCTGTCACCCCAGCCGTCGCTCCCGACAGCCGCCTGCTGAAAATCCGGCCCATGGGCATAATCCTGCAAGCAAAGTTAAGCTTACCCAATAATGACTGTAATGCACGTAACGTGATCTTACGCAAATGTCTAGCCCGGTCCACCTCCGCCCGTAACGCTACCAATTTATCTTGCGGGAGCCGACACTCCATCCTCAAAGAATCAATGGTGATTCCTAAAAAGACCAGACAGGAGCTAGGTCCTTCCGTTTTGTCCTGGGCCAAAGGCACACCGAACCTCTTTGCCACCCACTCTATCATGTTCAACAACGTAGCACCAACCGAAGACCCGCCTGGACCAACACACAGGAAATCATCCAAGTAATGTATGACCGACGAGACCCCCGCAACATCGCAAACCACCCACTCCAGGAAAGAACTAAAAGCCTCAAAATAGGCACAGGAAATAGAACACCCCATAGGGAGGCAGCGATCCACAAAATAAGCCCCGTCCCAATAACATCCTAACAGCCGTATGCTGTCAGGATGCACAGGGAGGAGGCGAAAGGCCGACTCAATATCCGTTTTTGCCATTAATGCACCCACACCATAGCGGCGCACCCACGCAACTGCCGCATCAAACGACGTGTAAGCCACCGAGCAAAGTTCTGGAGAAATCCCATCATTAACCGATCGCCCCCTCGGGTAAGATAAATGATGTATGAGCCTAAACTTATTCGGCTCCTTCTTAGGCACCACCCCCAGTGGTGACACCACCAGCTCCGGTAAAGGGCAACTCTCAAACGGACCTGCCATGCGCCCCAACTCCACCTCCTTCCGCAACTTATCCCCTACTACCCCTGGATACTGCAACGCTGAACGCAAACTACGCAAGGTAAACGGCACCTTGTGAGCAGGGGCAGGGTTCCGGAAACCAACCCGAAAACCATCCAACAACAAACTTGCCCTGGACCTATCAGGGTACCTATTTAGAAAGGGCTCCATGTCTTCCCACCTCACCGGTGTCCGGCCCTTGACTAGCGCCCCCGGCCCCTCGTCCTTTTCCCTTCCGAAAACATTTAACCGCTCCGTGAGAGATCCCCCCGCAGGAGGAGCAGCTATGTTTGAACTTACAACCCGATCCAAACTTACACTGGCCCTCATTAAACTGCCAGCAGAACCCGGATTTTCCTCCTGTCCCCCCTGCTCCCCCCCCCGAAGGCAATGAGGGGCCGGCCACCCCGGCCCCACCCCCTTGAAAGGACTGGCCAAAACGCACTGGAGCCATGACCCGCAACCATAACCCTATGTCTTTGTTATCCCACCTAATGTCAGGTCTCACTGCCTTCCGCTGCCGGAACTGCTCATCATAGCGCAGCCACGTCTGCCCGCCGTAAACTCGATGAGCCTCTCCGATAGCATCCATATAACAGAAGAGGCCGGAACAATGCTCCGGCGTCTTCTGTCCAATTACGCTTGCCAAAATAGCAAATGCCTGCAACCAATTAACAAAAGTTTGGGGAATCAATCGATACCGACGTTTTTCCTCCTTCTCCTTCTTGCTTTCCAACCACTTCCCTTTATCTAAATTGAACTTCTCCAACGGCAACAATGAAAAAATTTCCACATATTCATCCCTCCATATCTTTTCCCTTACTTCCGGTTTCAGATGCGCCCCCAATGGGCCCTCAAAACAAACATAGACCTCGCCCTTCGCCTTATCATCCAACCGCACCTCATCCACTGCCACATCCTTTTCTGTCTGCACCGACACTGCCACGCCCGATTCCCTAGACACCACCCCAGCTCCCCATAGCGTGCTATCCACCACTGCAGGCCCCGACGGCCCCACCCAAGCTGCAACCGGGGACGGGGAACCTATCGCCCCCCCTCCGCATCGCGCCAAAAGGTCACGCACACAACACAACAATTCCTGAATCTCACCCCCACCACCCGTACTTCCTGTAATCCCCCCGCTACACCCCGGCAATCCCGTAGGCAAAAGTGAACCCCCACCCCCTACCCCTGGGGACCGAAATACAGCAGGCAATGAAAAAGTAGGAGACAGCGACTCACCGGGCTGCGCAGGTGCTGTGTCCCCACCAGCCGGGGCGAAGGATCCATCCAGACGTCCCTCTTGGTCACCGAACTCACGGTCGTCCACTTCATCCTGCCCAGACGGGCCAGGACAAGCGCCGCACGCATGACATCCCCGACCTTCTGATGGAGCGCTCCTTAACTGCGCCAATGAACTGGGCCTCTCCGCCCGTCTGTTGGGGAGGCTCGACCACCCCGCGGCCCGCAGGTAGCCGCCCTCCTGCCCGCCGTGTCACCACCGACCGTGGCACACGCCTGGAATTGGTTGCACCATCCTGGGTACAGGTGGGCCGCCCGACTGGAGCATCGCCAGCACGGCCCACCGCAAGTCCTGGGTCCCGTCGTCTGGAGGCAGAGGGAGGTCCCGGATGCATGGGTGCCTGCCCTACCACCTCCGCTGAGCCAGGCCGGCTTCCAGGATTCCTCTCAGACCAGGCCGTCCTGCTCACGGCAGCCGAGCGAGGGGCCCGGCCTGGAGGGTCCCTCGTGGGGCTCCTTACCCTGCGCCTGGCTCGTGGCATCACTTCCGGGCTCAACCTCTCCGGAGGCCTCGTGCGACGTGACCGCCGCCGGGGAGGAGAGGACGGCACCGCCTGCGCCCCAGATCCAAACACGGAGCTGGGTAAGTAGTGCATCCATTATAAAGTACTGGACAAACTTCCCTGTGCTGCTGCAATCTTCCCTGTGCTGTTAACCAAAGATCACCAGCTTCCCTGTGCTGCTGCAAGCTTCCCTGAGCTGTTACTAAAGATGGCGACGCCTTTCCCTCTCCTACCCTTAAGTAAACTGACCTCGCCCCCCCTCACATCCGCCCCCTCCTAAACACACCCCTAACTCCTTAACTCCTTCCCTTCCTAACATCCCTGATCATGGTGGCCTCCCCCTATGGCATTCTGCCGGGTCCAGCCTGTACTTTAGTAATAGGTAGGACGACTGGATAGACCAGAAGCCAGAAGTCACCCTGCAGGAGAGCCCATGGCTTCTGTAATTCTCCCCTGCCGTCCTGCTTCACATTCACTCAGGTTCAGTATGACGGCACGGAAGAATCACAGAAATAGATCAATGCACGCTACTGTTAGGGTATGTTCACACGCACTGTTTTCAGATAAATTAGGGCATTTTACGCCTCGACTTACGCTTGAAAAAATGCCCCTAATACGCCTACAAACATCTGCCCATTGCTTGCAATGGGTTTTACGGTATTCTGTTCCCACGAGGTGCAATTTTACGCGTTGCTGTCAAAATACGGCACATAAAAAGACGACCGCAAAAAAGAAGTGCATTTCACTTCTTGGGACGTTTTTGGAGCCGTTTTTCATTGACTCCATTGAAAATCAGCTCCAAAAACGGTCATAAAATACGCAGCAAAAAACGTGAGTTGCTACAAAAACGCCTGAAAATCAGGAGCTGTTTTCGCCTGAAAACAGCTAAGTATTTTCAGACTTTTTTGGTCACTGCGTGTGAACATATCCTAAGATTAGTTAAGCCAGGGCAGCAGCACGATCTGCACATGCACGTCCTCCATAGGCAGTCTTGACATAGTTAGGGAATGTTCACACGCAGGGACCAAAAACATCTGAAAATAAGGAGCTGTTTTCAGACAAAAACTCCTGATTTTCAGGCGTTTTTGTAGCAACTCTCGTTTTTTGCGGTGTATTTTACAGCCGTTTTTGGAGCTGATTTTCAATGAAGTCAATGAAAAACGGCTCCAAAAACATCCCAAGAAGTGACATGCACTTCTTTTTCGCGGGCGTCTTTTTACGTGCCGTATTTTGACAGTGACGCATAAAATTACACCTCGTGGGAACAGAATACCGTAAAACCCATTGCAAGCAATGGGCAGATGTTTGTAGGCGTATTAGGGGCATTTTTCAGGCGTAATTCGAGGCGTAAAATGCCTGAATTACTTCTGAAAACAGTGCGTGTGAATATACTCTTAGGGCATGACCACACATGGCGGAATTCCTCCGCAACTGTCCGCATCAATGCCGCACCTAATCCGGGTTGCGGATTACGGCTGCGGATCTGCACAAAATGTGCAGAAAATTGATGCGGACTGGCCGCTGCGGACTGCAGGAAAAGTGCTTCCCTTCTCCCTATCAGTGCAGGATAGAGAGAAGGGACAGCACTTTCCCTAGTGAAAGTAAAAGAAATTCATACTTACCGCCCGTTGTCTTTATGACGCGTCCCTCCTTCGGCATCCAGCCCGACCTCCCTGGATGACGCGCCAGTCCATGTGACCGCTGCAGCCTGTGCTTGGCCTGTGATTGGCTGCAGCCGTCACTTACACTGAAACGTCATCCTGGGAGGCCGGACTGGAGACAGAAACAGGGAGTTCTCGGTAAGTACGAACTTCATTTTTTTTTACAGATACATGTATATTGGGATCGGTAGTCACTGTCCCGGGTGCAGAAACAGTTACTGCCGATCGCTTAACTCTTTCAGCACCCTGGACAGTGACTATTTACTGACGTCTCCTAGCAACGCTCCCGTCATTACGGGAGCCCCATTGACTTCCTCAGTCTGGCTGTAGACCTAGAAATACATAGGTCCAGCCAGAATGAAGAAATGTCAAGTAAAAAAAGCAAGACGCATCCGCAGCACACATGACATGTGCATGACAGCTGCGGACTTCATTGCGGAACTTTGAATCTCCATTGAAGTCAATGGAGAAATTCCGCCATGAGTCCGCCACTGCTCCGCAACAGACAGAGCATGCTGCGGACACCAAATTCCGCTCCGCAGCCTATGCTCCGCAGCGGAATTGTACGCATCGTGTAAACGAACACTGCTAAATTAAAGTGAAAGTCAATGTAGAAACGGCTCCGCTGCGGATTAACGCTGCGGAGTGTCCGCAGCGGAATTTAAGTGCAATTCCGCCATGTGTGAACCCGCCCTTAGGGTGCAGTGACGCAGCAGATTTTGTTGCAGAAAATTCCTGCGACTAAAAATCTGTTCCATTCATCTGAATGCAACAAAATCTGCTGCGTGTGACTGAGATGATGATACTGGAGGCATGGTCCATAACTACACGACCCCAAAGAAGCTGCCGTATCCTCCCCAGAGCCACAACCAGGGTGAACCTTTACACCGTGCAGCACAGGAAGGCTAATCTCCCCAACCATACCAAAACCACCACACCAGCTTCTCTCCTCCCATAACCCCCACCACTAGACACCACTGGGGCACATAAGAGGATCGGGTATGGCACAGATCCTCACTTAAACAAGGGGGGGCAACATTAAAAAAGAGCAATAAAAATAAAACCACATAAAGCAATATGAATATCTACACCTTGATGTGTATTGTCATGAATGAGAAAATGCAAAGGAGAAGATAATGGTTCAAAAAATAGACAAATACAAAAACAATGACGATGGTTTTTCTTTTCTTTTTTTCTAGTATTAACCCCTTCAGGACTGAGCCTGTTTTGGCCTTCAGGACGAAGCCAATTTTTCAAATCTGACATGTGTCCCTTTATGTGGTAATAACTCCGGAATGCTTTTGCCTATCCAAGTGATTCTGAGATTGTTTTCTCGTGACATATTGTACTTTATGTTAGGGAAAAAATTTGGTCGATAAATTCAATATTTATTTGTAAAAAACACCAAGATTTGAAGAAAATTTGCAAAAATTAGCATTTTTCTGAATTTAAATGTATCTGTTTGTAAAACAGATAGTAATACCACAAAAAATAGTTACTAGTTAACATTTCCCATATGTCTACTTTAGTTTGGCATCGTTTTTTGAACACTTTTATTTTTCTAGGACGTTACAAGACTTAGAACTTTAGCAGCGATTTCTCATATTTTCAAGAAAATTTCAAAAGGCGATTTTTACAAGGACCAGTTCAGTTCTGAAGTGGCTTTGAAGGCCTTATATATTAGAAAGTCCCCATAAATCACCCCATTTTGAAAACTTCACCCCTCAAAGTATTCAAAACAGCATTCAGAAAGTGTTTTAACCCTTTAGGCGTTTCACAGGAATTAAAGCAAAGTAGAGGTGAAAGTTACAAATTTCATTTTTTTTTTACAAAATTCATTTGTAATAAAAAAAATTCTATACCACAGAAGGTTTTACCCGAGAAATGTAACTTATTATTTATTGCCCAGATTCTGCAGTTTTTAGAAATATCCCACATGTGGCCCTAGAGCGCTAATTTACTGAAATACAGGCCTCAGAAGCAAAGGAGCACTTAGTGGATTTTGGGGCCTCCTTTATTTTAGCATATATTTTAGGTACCATGTCAGGTTTGAAGAGGTCTTGTGGGGCCAAAACAATAAAAAAAAACAAAATTGACCTCATTTTGGAAACTTCACCCCTCAGGGAATTTATCTAGGGGTATAGTTAGCATTTTGAACCCACAGTTTTTTTGCTAAATTTATTTGAATTAGTATGTGAAGATGAAAATCTACTTTTTTTTCTGAAAAAACATAGAAATTTTTAATTTTTTCAAGGAATAAAACAGAAAAAACACCCCAACATATGTAAAGCAATTTCTCCCGATTATAGCAATACCCCATATGTGGTAATAAACTGCTGTTTGGACCCACAGCAGGACTCAGAAGGGAAGGAGCACCATTTGGATTTTGAAATTCTTATTTTGCTGGAATAGTTTTCAGTGCCATGTCGCGTTTGAAATGCACTGGAGGGAACAAAATAGTGGAAACCCCCGGAAAGTGACCCCATTTTGGAAACTACACTCATCAAGGAATTTTTCTAGGGGTAAAGTTAGCGTTTTGACCCCACAGTTGTTTTGCTGAATTCATTGTAATTATTCTGTAAAGGTAAAAATCTACTTTTTTTCTGAAAAAAGGTAGCCATTTTTAATTTTTACAAGGAATAAAGGAGAAAAAGCACCCCAACATTTGTAAAACAATTTCTCCCGATTACGGAAATATGCCATATGTGGTAATAAACTGCTGTTTGGACCCACAGCAGGGCTTAGAAGGGAAGGAGCACTATTTGTCTTTTGGAGCTCAAATTTAGCTGAAATGTTTTTTGGGTGCCATGTCGCATTTGCAAAGCCCCTGAGAGGACAAAACAGTGGAAACCCCCCAAAAGTGGAAATTACACCACTTAAAAAAGCTATCTAGGGATATAGTGGGCATTTAGACCCCACAAGTCTTTTGCAGGATTTATTAGAATTAGGCCGTGAAAATGAATATCGACATTTCTTCCACTAAATGTTGCATTTTTTCAATTTCACAAAGGATAAAGGGGGTAAAAGCAGCCCAACATTTGTAAAGCAATTTCTCCCGAGTACGGCAATACCCCACGTGTGGTCATAAATGGTTTTTCATTAGAAAGTAATTAACCCTTTCTGGACTGATCCATTTTTTTCTTTTCCTTTTTAGTTTTTTCCTCCCCGCGTTCCAAGAGCCACAACTTTTTTATTTTTCAGTCAATAGAGCGGTATGAGGGCTTATTTATTGAGGGATGAGCGCTCGTTTTTATTGGTACCATTTTTTGGTACATGCAACTTTTTGAGCACTTTTTATTACATTTTTAGGTATTAAAAATGCTTTTAAATGCTTTTTATCTTGCCGAATAACAGTCTATTTGTAACGCCGCTACTGTTAGCTAAAGCGGGCCAAAATAACAAGTAATACCCCATGTTTCATGGATATTTTTTACTATGTATACTACTTTTTTTTCCGGACGCAGCCAGGTCTTATATGCTGGGAAGGCATGATGTGCTGGCGTTTGGTTTGGCATACAGAGCAGCCCGCTTTAGCTAACAGTAGCAGCGTTACAAATAGGCTGTTATTCGGCAAGATACACCATGCCTGACGACCAGCACATTATCCCTCATCGTATTACACATAGTACTGACACCCCATGTACTATTCACAGCACTGACCCCCATTCATCACATTTATTTACTATTTATTTTTATTACATTATTACACAGTTCTGACACTTTCATACATACATATTTCTTTTTTGCCATACATTCACACCCTAGCACCACACTGACACTCATTTATCGCACACCTTTGAGCACTTAGTTCGCCACTCCCCTCAAGACTAGTGGGAGGGGCTATCACTATTTAATGCACACTCCTTCTGCAGCATTTTTTTACCTGTCTGCGTCCTGCTGGGAACGGGTCTTCACCCACCCACCTACCTAGTGAGTATGGCCTTTTTTGTGGTTTTGCTATTATCTTTTTTGCAGTATTCTTATGTTATATAATAATTTTATTTTCAAGTTTTTGGTGAAGACATACTTAAACATCATAAAAGATCCTGGGCCCCAACACAAAATCTGTAACAAGGCCCCCAAGTGTCATTGCCATCAGGAGTTGGGTGGACCCTATCAGTTGGGCCCTATCAGGCACCAGGGTAAGATGTGACTAGAACCTCTGCCACCTCTATGGTTATGCCCCTAATACCAGACTAATATGGTTTGGGATGTCACAATTTCTGCTTATTTCCATTTAAAGCCCTGTGATTTCTTTGAGAAGCAAAGAATATTAATAAATATATACTCCATATTGTCATAGTAAGACTCCAGACATCGTAATGTGAAATATTACACAATTACTCCCACAAAGATGGTAAAAATGACAATACAATATATTAATGACAATACTTTTTTATTTTCATCAATTCCTATGGTAAGGAGCTCTATAACAGGTAACGTGGTGAGTACAACCCAAGAGCTGGTCTATATTCAGGCTCGCAGTGTTATATCCATTTAGCAGCTTCACCAGTCCATAGAAATGCTGAGAGAAAGAGAACGTATTGTCCAGGCCTGTGTCCATTATCGCAGGAGATGCGACCAACAAAGTTTATCATGGAACTGGTGAAGAAATAGATTTTGTATCTTTTGATATTTCTGTTTGACACAATTTGTAGTCTTTTAGCAGGACCATCTTTAGTTCTGCGCAATTCCATTCAAGTCCTACACACTGTATTTATAAAAGGCCTTTGAGGAAAGTCTTTTTAGGTTTATAGTAATGTCCTGTGAGGTTAACAACCTGTCTCTCTCTCCCTATAAAGGTTTTCCAGGTTGGATATCCTTAAGTCCATAGTAAGATAGCAATGTATGCATTAGAGAGTCAAGAAATGCCGTGTTTCCATCATGTCTTCCAGTATTGATGTCCTTTTCTTTTTCTATTCAGTAAATTCAGAATTAAGATTTCCAGATCTTCCAAGGAGGTGAGTAGAAAGTAAACCTTTCAGAACATCTAAGCTTCCATCTGGGATCAAAGTGTATCCTGGTAAGAAGAGGACAAGCACATTATTTAGTATAAAACGGTCACTATGTAATAAATCTGTCACTTCAATCCCCCCAACCGCCCCATAATCAATAAAATTTACTTACCACCACTTTACTTTGATGGATTCTGTATTACACTTCTGCAAATAGTATGTGTGTTGAGAATCTTTATTTGCTAGACTGTCAGGAGACATTAGTACTACAAGGAAGAAGGGGAAGGTCTGTAGTGGTAGAATATCGGGTCTCCTTCCTTGGAAATGTCAGTGCCAAGAAGAGCCGCTCTCATAGCTATATTTTGACAGATCGGAGTCTGTTCTAATAAGGATTCATCGAGCTTGCACAGGCCACTTTTCAGTTGTTACTGGAGTTCTAGTTCTCCACAGTCATTTTGAGCGTCAATGTTTAAGTAGATGGAATATAGGAAGGATTAGTAGACTGGTGATGATTCCTCTAGATACTTGTTACAGTATTCCAGGGTCCTCCCAGCAATTCCAGGATCCTTCTCACCTTCTCATCTTGTACAGCTATATCCCTCAAAACATCAATCAGTTCATTTTTGAGGAGCTTGTAATTTTGCTTGTGTCTTGTTGAGCTTTCACGATATTCGCTGTTGTTTATCAGACGTGTAAGCTTCATCTCAACATATTCCTGACAAATAGCAGTCAAGGAACTAGAAAGAAATCTGATGAGCCAAGGCATTTTCATCAGTATTAAGTCAGAGCAATCGACCAACTAACCAACCAACCAACCGACAAAAAAGTCACTGAGAAAACTGGGGAAGAGACAGTAACCAGTAGGCATTCCGCTATGACATCACATGACTTGCTATGACGACAGCCTTAGTAACCAGGTGGCAAAACTTTCTGCCAGTTGTTTGTCAATTTATTAAAGGGAAATGACACTTAAATATGGATTGGCTACCACTTGATGTCTCTATGGGTTCTCTAACTGTACATTATAAAGGCTAATTACGTAATTACGGACCCATTCATTTCTATTGGCCCACGGACACCTTTTAGTAAATTTACTGATGTGTGTCCGAGCTGAAAAAATTATAGAACCTGTTTTATTCTTGTCCGTAATTACGGCACTGACACTCCAATGTGCATCCGTAAACTGTCCGTATTTACGGAAGCGTTGCTATGCAACATGTTGGTGACAACATTTGCAGCCTCCCTCTTTTTTTACGGATCCGTATATACAGATCAAATACGGATGCAATACGACCGTTTATATGGACGAATTGCAGATGACTACGGATCCGTATTTACGGACAGTATTTACAAACAGATGAAAATACGGCCGTGTGCATGGGGCCTAACCTATTACTATCAGTTTATGTGTTAGCCATATATTACTTATCTTCTCCTATAAAGGAGTCCGGTGCACACAGTCATGCTGCAGGTAACTCCAGTTCCGGGTGGTAAAGACACAAGAAATAATACATCAGGAGACATAAATAAAATAATAATAAAGGATATACTTTAAAGTCACCACCCCGCACAAGATCCGCACGCTCATCTCCTGAAATACTCTGTGCTGCTGTGAACTCTGCTCTTACCATTACGTGGTGACTTGCCAATCATGTGAAGGTGTTATTGAGGATAGGAGTGGAGGAGAGGTACAACTGAGCTACGTAATGGTAAGAGCAGAGTTCACAGCAGCACAGAATCTGCACGCTCATCTCCTGAAATACTCTGTGCTGCTGTGAATTCTGCTCTTACCATTACGTAGCTCAGTTGTACCTCTCCTCCACTCCTGTCCTCAATAACACCTTCACATGATTGGCAAGTCACCACCCTGTACAAGATCCGCACGCTCATCTCCTGAAATACTCTGTGCTGCCTTAAACTCTATGGACAGGTCAGGATCCTGTTTCTTTTAAATGCTGCACTGTAGCGCAGCCTTAGATAGTGGATCGAGCAGGTTCCCCAGCAGCATTTAAAAGAAACAGGATCCTGACCTGTCCACAGAGTTTAAGGCAGCACAGAGTATTTAAGGAGATGAGCATGGCCGGCCACGGGCAGCCGGTCGTTTTTCCGAGCCGTGCTCCCATTATAAAATCTAGGGTGCTGAAAGAGTTAACTGATCGGCAGTAACTGTTTCAGCACCCTGGACAGTGACTACCGATCACAATATAGAGTAACCTGTAAAAAAAAAAAGACATTCATACTTACCGAGAACTTTCTGCTTCATCCAGTCCGGTCTCCTGGCCGTTGCCTTGGTGACGCGTCCCTCTCGACATCCGGCCCGACCTTCCTGGATGACGATACAGCCCATGTGACCGCTGCAGCCAATCACAGGCTGCAGAGGCCTCTGCAGCCAATCACAGGCTGCCGCGTCAGAAAAGAAGCTCGGACTGGAGGAAGAAGAGGGACTCGTCACCTAGACAACGACCGGGTATGTATGAAATGCTTTTTATTTTATTTTTAATCAGCAGCCTCTTTTCTCTATCAGTGATTGATAGAGATAAGTGGCTGCCGATTTGTATAATATTTTTGACCGGGTTGGGTCAAAACGGGTTCGGCCGAACCCGGTGAAGTTCGGATTCGCTGCGAACCAACTTTTCCGGATGTTCGGACCGAAACCGGGTTCGGTTGTCCCGGTTCGTTCATCTCTAATGATGATGATGATGATAAGATACTGCTGTATGTAGACTGACAGACATGATGATGACATACTGCTGTATATAGACTGACAGACATGATGATGAGATACTGCTGTATATAGACTGACAGACATGATGATAAGATGCTGCTGTAAATAGACTGACAGACATGATGATAAGATACTGCTGTATATAGACTGACAGACATGATGATGAGATATTGCTGTATATAGACTGACAGACATGATGATAAGATGCTGCTGTATATAGACTGACAGACATGATGATAAGATATTGCTGTATATAGACTGACAGACATGATGATAAGATGCTGCTGTATATAGACTGACAGACATGATGATAAGATGCTGCTGTATATAGACTGACAGACATGATGATAAGATATTGCTGTATATAGACTGACAGACATGATGATGAGATACTGCTGTATATAGACTGACAGACATGATGATAAGATATTGCTGTATTTAGACTGACAGACATGATGATGAGATATTGCTGTATATAGACTGACAGACATGATGATAAGATATTGCTGTATATAGACTGACAGACATGATGATGAGATATTGCTGTATATAGACTGACAGACATGATGATGAGATATTGCTGTATATAGACTGATAGACATGATGATAAGATGCTGCTGTAAATAGACTGACAGACATGATGATAAGATACTGCTGTATATAGACTGACAGACATGATGATGAGATATTGCTGTATATAGACTGACAGACATGATGATAAGATGCTGCTGTATATAGACTGACAGACATGATGATGAGATATTGCTGTATATAGACTGACAGACATGATGATAAGATATTGCTGTATATAGACTGACAGACATGATGATGAGATACTTCTGTATATAGACTGACAGACATGATGATGAGATATTGCTGTATATAGACTGACAGACATGATGATAAGATATTGCTGTATATAGACTGACAGACATGATGATGAGATATTGCTGTATATAGACTGACAGACATGATGATAAGATGCTGCTGTATATAGACTGACAGACATGATGATGAGATATTGCTGTATATAGACTGACAGACATGATGATAAGATGCTGCTGTAGGTAGAAATACTTTATAATGTCTGCTCCTCAATAGACTACTATTCACCTGTTATATATCTGGAAAGTGTTAAATGAATGCCAGGTGTCACATGATGTGTGGGTGGTGGGTCACATGACTGACGCCATATTTAGTTATCCTATGGATACATTACTATGGACTAATATGTGGACTATACAATTTCTTTTTTAAGACAGGAAACTGCACTGATATAAAAACAATATATGATCAGAATTTCTAACACATGTATATTAGAGTCTATACTTACCCCCTGGCATTTTCATAGCTATGGCTTCTAGTTCCCTCAGTTGTTCTCCAAGCAACTCGGCCTCCTAGGATGACGTTTCATCTCATGTGACTGCTGCAGCCAATCACAGGCTGTAGAAGTCATGGGGGCTGCAGTGTTATCACAGGAGGCCGGACTGCACAGAGAACAGAGGGATGGGTTGCTTTGGTAATGAAAGTGAAGGTAAGTATTGGGGTTTTTTTCAGCTGTTTTCTGCAGCAGTAATTCTGGCTAAAAATCTGCACCACAATTGGGTGCGGTTTTTAGGCTGGAATTCTCTGCAAGTTGTAGGTCAGACACACTGTGTACCTTTATGCACCCTATTGTCTAACCACAATGTTTTATTTTCAAAGTCTCCCTAGTGGTAATATAGCGACATCTAATGCACTTTCATGCGTTTTGTTTTTTTTTGCTTTTTTTCAGTATAGCTCTCTGTGATCTCTGTAATCTCTCCCTGCAGCAGCTTCTTGTATCTTCCTGGATGATGGGTGAGCTAAACTAGCACGTAGCATTCTCACCTGTAGCCTCCCTACACCAGGTAGCTTCTCTGTGAAAGTGATTAGAATATGTTTAAAATATGACATTTTGCATGGACTCCATCTTGTATGGTAGGCGTCCATTTTGGATCATTGGAATCCATCTTGTGGCCTGAAGGAGCCATCTTGAGATTAATAAGTAAAAACTAATATATTAATCTAAGTCAGCAGTTGTCTTGAAACAATTCTATGTTATGTGTTCTTGAGTTGAATGTTTTTATTATTCTTGTAAGGAGCAAATCAATCATCCTTGGCAAAATGGAGAATGACATTGTTTACCATAAGGGAGGGGGTCAGCCTTGAAGAAGGGTTTTGTTTAAAGAGGCTCTGTCACCACATTATAAGTGCCCTATCTCCTACAGTGAAGGAAATAAGTATTTGATCCCTTTCTGATTTTGTAAGTTTGCCCACTGTCAAAGTCATGAACAGTCTATAATTTTTAGGCTAGGTTAATTTTACCAGCGAGAGATAGATTATATAAAAAATAAAAAACAGAAAATCACATAGTCAAAATTATATATATTTATTTGCATTGTGCACAGAGAAATAAGTATTTGATCCCCTACCAACCATTAAGAGTTCAGCTTCCTCCAGACCAGTTACACGCTCCAAATCAACTTGGTGCCTGCATTAAAGACAGCTGTCTTACATGGTCACCTGTATAAAAGACTCCTGTCCACAGACTCAATTAATCAGTCTGACTCTAACCTCTACAACATGGGCAAGACCAAAGAGCTTTCTAAGGATGTCAGGGACAAGATCATAGACCTGCACAAGGCTGGAATGGGCTACAAAACTATAAGTAAGACGCTGGGTGAGAACGAGACAACTGTTGGTGCAATAGTAAGAAAATGGAAGACATACAAAATGACTGTCAATCGACATCGATCTGGGGCTCCATGCAAAATCTCACCTCGTGGGGCATCCTCGATCCTGAGGAAGGTGAGAGCTCAGCCGAAAACTACACGGGGGGAACTTGTTAATGATCTCAAGGCAGCTGGCACCACAGTCACCAAGAAAACCATTAGTAACACATTATGCCGTAATGGATTAAAATCCTGCAGTGCCCGCACGGTCCCCCTGCTCAAGAAGGCACATGTACAGGCCCGTCTGAAGTTTGCAAATGAACATCTGGATGATTCTGAGAGTGATTGGGAGAAGGTGCTGTGGTCAGATGAGACTAAAATTGAGCTCTTTGGCATTAACTCAACTCGCTGTGTTTGGAGGAAGAGAAATGCTGCCTATGACCCAAAGAACACCGTCCCCACTGTCAAGTATGGAGGTGGAAACATTAAGTTTTGGGGGTGTTTCTCTGCTAAGGGCACAGGACTACTTCACCGCATCAATGGGAGAATGGATGGAGCCATGTACCATCAAATCCTGAGTGACAACCTCCTTCCCTCCACCAGGACATTAAAAATGGCTCGTGGCTGGGTCTTCCAGCACGACAATGACCCGAAACATACAGCCAAGGCAACAAAGGAGTGGCTCAAAAAGAAGCACATTAAGGTCATGGAGTGGCCTAGCCAGTCTCCAGACCTTAATCCCATCGAAAACTTATGGAGGGAGCTGAAGATCCGAGTTGCCAAGCGACAGCCTAGAAATCTTAATGATTTACAGATGATCTGCAAAGAGGAGTGGGCCAAAATTCCATCTAACATGTGTGCAAACCTCATCATCAACTACAAAAAACGTCTAACTGCTGTGCTTGCCAACAAGGGTTTTGCCACCAAATATTAAGTCTTGTTTGCCAAAGGGATCAAATATTTATTTCCTTCACTGTACATAAGGAGATGGGCGCTATAATGTAGGTGACAGCAGTGCTTTTTATTTAAAAAACGATCTATTTTCACCATGTTATTAGTGATTTTAGCTTTATGCTAATGAGTTTCTCAATGGACAACTGGGCGTGTTTTACTATTGGCCAAGTGGGCGTTGTACAGAGGAGTGTATGACGCTGACCAATCAGCGTCATACACTTCTCTCCATTCATTTAGTCAGCGGATAGGGATCCTTTTAGATCTGTTTTATACTAACACATTAACGATACTGAATTGTTTAGACAGTGAATAGACATTCCACGGGATGTCTATTCACAATCCCGGCACTTCGTTAATGTTTCTGTGGTAGTTACAGCAGAGCAAGCATAATCTCGCGAGATCACTCTGTAAATGACAGGTTACAACGAGATTACGCTTGCTCTGCTGTAACTACCACAGAAACATTAACGAAGTGTCGGGATTGTAAATAGACATCCCGTGGAATGTCTATTCACTGTCTAAACACTTCAGTATCGTTAATTTGTTAGTATAAGACAGCACATAGCGATCTAAAAGAATCCATATGCGCTGACTAAATGACTGGAGAGTAGTGTATGACGCTGGTTGGTCAGCATCATACACTCCTCTGTACAACGCTCACTTGGTCAATAGTAAAACACGCCCAGTTGTCCATTAAGAAACTCATTAGCATAAAGCTAAAATCGCTAATAACATGGTGAAAATAGATCGTTTTTTTAAAACAAAAAGCACTGCTGTCACCTACATTATAGTGCCCATCTCCTTATGTAGTAGATAGGGCACTTATAATGTGGTGACAGAGCCTCTTTAAATGATTTAATGTTGTGTATCAGCCAACTTATCTGCAGTCTCCATTCTCTAGTGAGATCAGAAGTAGAGACACATTAACTTGTGTATCTGAAGTATGTCTGCCCATGTAAAAAGCGAGACTACCTGGGAGACCTTGAAGGGTGAAGAATCATTATAATGCATTGAAATATTCTCATTGGCTGAATGAGAGTTATTATCATATTGTAGATGATTGGCTGAAATCAAAGCCTACACCTTTTCTGACCACATACTTATATACTTGTTTGGATCAATAAAGATCAGAGAAGCATTTTGAGCATACCAGCAGCGTCTGTGTGTTATTTCTCCTCCGCGATATATTGATAACCATTAGCCGCTGAGAATATTTGGACCTGAACAGGTGTACTGATACAGGTGTTGGTTGACACCCCTCTCTAAATCTTCAGTCTAATATACTTTTGGCCAAACCTGCGTCGACGTTCTCCATGGCACTACTTCACCTGCTCTTCAAATTACTGTTATGGGCAGTAATATTGCCATGCACTATTTTAAATGTTTCACAAATAGCTGTACTATAGTAGTTTGTCCACGATTTTACTATATTTTTGCTGCAGTTTTTCTGAAAATAGTGGCAAAATCGCAATAGTACCGCTTTGTGAGAAACATATAAAATAGTGCATGCCAATATTTCCTGCCCATGAAAGAAATTTGGAGAGAAGGTAAAGTGGTTCTCTACAATGTGGTTTCTGCTCTGCTTTGTCCCCAAGAAACTCAGAGAGAGTTTACACATAAGAGCAGGTTATATCAGGGAATTAGTAATAGGCAGGACGACTGGATAGACCAGAAGCCAGAAGTCACCCTGCAGGAGAGCTCATGGCTTCCATAATTCTCCCCTGCCGTCCTGCTTCACATTCACTCAGGTTCAGTTTGACGGCACGGAAGAATCACACAAATAGATCAATGCGCGCTACTGTTAGGGTATGTTCACACGCACTGTTTTCAGACGAATTCGGGCATTTTAAGCCTCGAATTACGCCTGAAAAAATGACCCTAATACGCCTACAAACATCTGCCCATTGCTTGCAATGGGTTTTATGGTGTTCTGTTCCCACGAGGTGTCATTTTACACGTTGCTGTCACAATACGGCACGTAAAAAGACGCCAAAACAAGTGCATGTCACTTCTTGGGACGTTTTTGGAGCCGTTTTTCATTGACTGCATTGAAAATCAGCTCCAAAAACGGCCATAAAATACGCAGTGAAAAATGCGAGTTGCTACAAATGCCTGAAAATCAGGAGCGGTTTTCGCCTGAAAACAGCTAAGTATTTTCAGACGTTTTTGGCCACTGCGTGTGAACATACAGTAAGATTAGTTAAGCCAGGGCAGCAGCACAATCTGCACATGCACGTCCTCCATAGGCAGAAGGATTGTCCATTAGAAAGTCAATGTTGTCTTGACATAGTTAGGGAATGTTCACACGCAGTGACCAAAAACGTCTGAAAATAAGGAGCTGTTTTTAGGCAAAAACAGCTCCTGATTTTCAGGCATTTTTGTAGCAACTCGCGTTTTTTGCGGCGTATTTTACTGCCGTTTTTGGAGCTGATTTTCAATGGAGTCAATGAAAAACGGCTCCAAAAACATCCCAAGACGTGACATGCACTTCTTTCTCGCCGGCGTCTTTTTACGTACCGTATTTTGACAGCAACGCGTAAAATTACACCTCGTTGGAACAGAACACCGTAAAACCCATTGCAAGCAATGGGCAGATGATTGTAGGCGTATTAGGGGCGTTTTTCAGGCGTAATTCGAGGCGTAAAACGCCTGAATTACTTCTGAAAACAGTGCAAGTGGACATACCCCTAGGGCGCAGTGACGCAGCAGATTTTGTAGCAGAAAATTCCTGCGACTAAAAATCTGTTCCATTCATCTGAATGCAACAAAATCTGCTGCGTGTGACTGCACCCTTAGAGATGATGAGACTGGTGGCATGGTCCATAACTACACGACCCCAAAGAAGCTGCCGTCTCCTCCCCAGAGCCACAACCAGGGTGAACCTTTACACCGTGCAGCACAGGAAGGCTAATCTCCCCAACCATACCAAAACCATCCACCAGCTTCTCTCCTCCCACCACTAGACACCACTGGGACACATAGGAGGATCGGGTATGGCACAGATCCTCACTTAAACAAGGAGGGCAACATTAAAAAAAGAGCAATAAAAATAAAACCACATAAAGCAATATGAATATCTACACCTTGATGTGTATTGTCATGAATGAGAACTTGCAAAGGAGAAGATAATGGCTCAAAAAATAGACAAATACAAAAACAATGACGATGGTTTTTCTTTTCTTTTTTTCTAGCATTAATGTACATGTATATATAATTCTAACTACTATGCAATGTGTGAACTGTCTTCTACACCTTGAACTAGTTCAAATGCTCTGTTTTGTACTTTTGTATAACATGCTTATAAAATAAAAATCTATGATTTAAAAAAAAAACACAGCAAAAATGAATGTAAAGCCTTATTCACACGAGTGTGCTGCGTTTTGCGCGCGTTGCAGTTCCGTGTGTCATCAGTGAATGGTGCGCTGCTGCGTGATTTTCACGCATATGCCATCCTTATGACACGCGGTTTTGATGTTTAGAAAAAGAAATGAAGGAAGTGGGGTTTTTTTTCCCTTCATTTCTTTATCTACTGTTGAGCGAATCACGCGCGACACACGGAAGTGCTTCCGTGTGCCGTGCGCGATTTTCACGCACCCATTGACTTGAATGGGTGCGTGATGCGCGAAAAATGGCCAAGAATAGGACATGTCGTGAGTTTCACTCAGCGGACATACGCTGCATGAAAAGCACGGACTGTCTGAACGGCCCCATTGACTAACATAGGTCCGTGCGACGCGCGTTATTTTCACGTGCGTATCACAGACGTTAAACACGTTCGTGTGAATGAGGCCTTAATGTAAGTGCACAAATGTATAAAATGTCATTACCATTGTCATGAGGTCTCTGCATGTTATATGTTCACACTTCTCCATCTGGGCACACTATTTTCTGGCCACTCATGTTATAAAGGCCAATAGCTATAATTCTACAATGTCATATATCCTTTGACACTTTTCATTTAAGCCTTAATAACATGGATAAGGGTAGCAAAGTAGAAGAGAAATTGATCCAGCGCTGATGTTGATTTAAAAGGGAAAAGCAAGTCCCATGTTTATTTCAGAAAATTCTTTAAAATTGGAAAAGAGACACAGTCCCAAGGCAGAAAGGTAGGAGTAGTTGGGGTGAATGCCCAAGCCTACGCGTTTCGAACGCGGTCTGCGTTCTTAGTCATGGCAGGAAAGATAAATACCGTGTGTTTGGGGGCTCCACTATATGCACAGATTATCAGCTGTTGAGGCCGATATGCAAATGTCAATGATTGGAATCATTCAGCAAGTGAGGAGTGGCTAGCTAACAGCGAATAGGTGAGTTGCAATTGCGTAAATTCAACAAAATATTATTGTATATTTGTTTTATATAGAATGTTACTTAAAATAAATAGTATCTTAAGTATATGAAAAGATACAATATTGTTTTAGTTAAGCTGAGCTTGATTATTGTTATAAGCATATAGTGGTGGAAGCCGTAACAAGCGGCCAAACAAAAAAAAAAATGATTTTATTTACTCAAACATACATGCAGAAAACAAATATTACAAAGTATCAGATCAAATAATTAAAAACGTTGTAGAAAAATTAAATGTAGTTAAAAAAGAATTGAAGAGAATATATACCAAGATACCATACTGTTAATTAATTGGGAAATATATTTAACAGATTCACAAATAGATATATGTCGGACAATGGATCATAAATTGTACCTCAGAGAATATAACACAAATGAAGAGACTATTATCCATCATTTGAAACAGATTAATGTGTCATTCTCATACGTGACTATAACTTGCATTATTTTTTAATCACAGTATTAATATATGTATGGAATTTTAATTTGCATTCATGACAGTGAGGTACACTCATATTTCATGAATATAAAATTGTTTTGTTTGAGCAAAGAAATTTATTTGTATAGTTCGTTTGAGAGCTGTTGATTGTACCAAAACTTAAAAGAAATATAAGTGAAACGCTATCTACTTTTGCTCTTATATTAGGTATATATAATTAAATAATTTTAGATATAGATAGTAGTTGTAGTGTCATTGAAAATGCCAAATGTTAGATTTAATATTTAAAGGACATTGTATCCATATGAAGCTTAAATCTCAAGTAAAAACGGAAATTACCGCAACATGTCAGAATGGTGTGAATAGGGTCATTGGATCTCTAGGAATGAAATGCAATTTTAGTGGTCAAAGAAACTCCATGTTTATGTATGAGCAAGCGATAGTCTGTTGTAGGCATTAGAAAATGTTTGTCGCAAATGTATCTAAGACTGCTTTCACACCTAACAAGAGCTAACAGGACCCGAGAGTTTGAATTAAACGGTGTAATGATGTATAATATAAAAGGTGTCTAATTTGTCATATAGTCTGACTCATAGTTGTTAGAAAAAATGAATTTTATTTGATAAAGATGGTATATAAAGAAAACAATTTTTTTAATTGTAGTTGTGGGAACAGAACGAACCAGAAAATATGTCGGGCCAGGGAAAGTCCGATATCCCGGATGAGACCAGTGAACATCAAGTCCGTAAGTAATTTATATATTGAAATGAAGGATTAGGTCAAATAAGATGTTTGTCATACTATTACATGTAGTTGATAATATAACTACGATCATGGACGTATTTATTTAAAATTTATGATATTTGTGTTGGAACAAAGCTAATTCTTTTAACAGAGAAAATATATAGTATCCACGATGTAAGGGGATAGTATGCTGGGTACAAGGTATTTATTGTCGTGGAGTTGTTAATCCAATATAATAAAACTAATAGACGATTTTTGTTAGTAATTGAAATGCTCAGTATATATATGTATGTTCTCCAATCAATAGTGCAGAGTCTGATAGAGTCTCTATATTTAATAGTGGAACATAAGTTCCTTTTTGAGATTGAGTCCTTGGGGAAACCGGGTTTCAAGGTTGTAAATCCAAAAAGCCTCTCTTGTGAGTAAGCGATGTTTAAGGTTTCCTCCCCTCATAGTCCCCCTCACTTTTTCAATGGCATAAGTAATGAATGTGCTGACATTTCTGTTGTGAAATGTAATAAAATGCCTGGCTGCATTCGAGATATTAGTAATAGATGGATTTCTAATATAGCTTAAATGTTCTAAAATGCGAATCTTGAATTTTCTTGTCGTGCAGCCTACATATTTAAGTTTACACGCTGTGCATTCAATAATGTATACTACGTAGTCGCTATTACAGTTAATGTAAGATTTGACTGTAAAGTTGATGGTTTCTGTAGAGTTTGAATATTGTTTGCTTATCTTGACAAATGTGCATACTTTGCAGGGACTGACACCGCATTTAAAAAAAACCTTATGTGTCAACCATGTAGGTTTAGGATAATTTAATGTCAAAAGTGACGGGGACAGTATATTGCCCAAGGTTTGCGCTCTTCTAGATACTATTCTGCAACCATCTTTCAAAAGTGTGTCTAGTTTTGGATCTTCGCAGAGTAGGGGAATATATTTTAAAACCATATTTCTGATGATGTCAAACTGTTTGTTAAATTGCAATACAAGAGTTGGTATGTTATAACTTTTGGTAAGATTTGTTGCAGCAATTTTGGTTTTATCAGCAAATATAAGGGATTCCCTATCTTTAGTTCCAACAATATTTTTGGCCCTTGTCAGTGTCCAATCTCTATAGCCTCTGGCACTTAGTCTCTGGCAGATGGCAGATTCCTCTTTGATATATCCCACATATGAGCTGCAATTACGTTTGGCACGTGTCAGCTCACCTATGGGAATTGCAGAGATGGTATGGGTGGGATGACAGCTAGATGCATGCAATATGGTATTGCCAGATAATGGTTTACAGTAAATATCAGATTGAATAATATCTCCAACTTTACAAGTCAACTTGAGATCGAGAAAATTAATACTTATTGTATTATAATTATAAGTGAATTTGAGGTTAGATACATTGTTATTCAAAAATGATAAAAATAGCGGTATGGCAGACACATCTCCCTCCCAGATGAATAGGAGATCATCAATGTATCTGACATACCAATGAATAAATTGAGAGGATGGGTTAGTTGGAGAAAAAATGAAATGCTCCTCCCACCATGCCATGGTGAGATTGGCAATGGAGGGGGAGAATTTAGCCCCCATGGATACTCCTCTTTTCTGCAGGTAAAAATTTCCTGCAAAATTGAAGTAATTGTGCATCATGAGGAAATAGGCTGTCTCTACCAAAAATGTTTGCAGAACTGGATCATAACCATTATATTTGTGTAAATGATACGTAAGAGCTTCAATAGCAGTTTCGTGCGGAATACTGGTATAAAGAGAGACAACGTCACAGGACAACCATGTAAAATCTTGATGCTATATTTTGTTGTGGAAAGCCTCAAGGACATCTTTGGTGTCCTTGAGGTGCCCTGGTACTCTTGTGACCAATGGCTGGAGAAACGTATCCAGCCATTCAGATGTCCTCTCTGTCAGGGAACCTATGCCGGAGACAATAGGTCGCATGGGAGGAGGATTTATTCCCTTGTGTGTCTTCGGGAGAGCATGCAGGATAGGGACTATTGGATGTTCTACTGACAGATATTTATATTCTTTGTCTGAAATAAAACCTAAAAATAAACCTTTATCCAATATTTTTTTGAGAATGATATAGAAATTTTTAGTTGGATCTTGGTGCAGTTTAGTGTATGTATCTGTATCATTTAGCAGTATCATAATTTGACTAATATAAACATCTTTGTCCATGACCGTGATGCTGCCTCCTTTATCTGCCATGCGAATGACGATATCTGGATTGTCCCGTAACAATTTGATGGCTTGTTTCTCCGACACTGAAAGATTGTGTGAAGATTTGTCGATTTTGAGTGACTCCTGGATTTTATATAGCTCTCGTTCCATAACCTGCTGGAATAAGTCCATTGAGTCGGTGCGGGACTGGATAGGATAAAATCCTGGATTTTTGACTTCAAGTTTGGTTGTCGTGAGAGGAGACTGATTGATGTATTGTCCTGCAAGATCCTCAAGATGTAGCAGTGTGGTTTGTTCTTGAAACGACAATGTTTTATAGACATTGGCCATAGTGGATGTTTGAGATATTTTTTGTGGTAGGATTGCAGAAGGTTCTTCAGGAGTCAGGAAGTGCCTTTTTATGGTAAGGTTTCGAATGAACTTGTTTATATCAAGTAGGGTATTAAATAAATCAAAGTCCTGGTTTGGCACAAAATTAAGCCCTAGTGAAAGAACTCTAATTTGGGATTTTGTTAATGGTATAGAGGAAAGATTAACCACGTCCAAAGTTCTCAGTGCCTCTGATTCCTCAGTCTCCGGGGCAATATGGTGCCGGTTTGATTTATGTTTTCTACCCCCCCTCTTCCCCCGTTTTTTGAAACATCACGTGTGCCAATGTGGCCAGATCTTGATTGTTGGTTGGTTCTGGGCGTATCAATGTCCGATTCCTCCTCTGCCCCATCTGTAGTTTCAGGTTCAGTGGAGCTGAAACTAACTTTGCGGGAATCTGCAGAATATTTATATGAAGATCGTCTGTTCCTCAAAATCGATTTTGTCTAGTATTTATTGAAGTTGGCTTTGTGCCAGGTGTAAACCTCATTTCTGCTGTAGTCCTGATTATCTCTCTGGAACTTGTTTTTTTTAATTTCTGCGATAGATTTTTCTAGTTGCTCCAGATGATCGTTGGTTCGTTTTTGCAGCAGTGTGAAGTCTGGTGAGCTGGAGGATAAATTGATCTCCTCTCTTAATTTGCCAATATCCGTTTGTAGTTCTATGAGTTTGATGTTCTCTTGTTTAGTAATTAACCGCATAAGATTAATTGAGCAATCGGTTAGAATGCTATTCCACTCGGTGGAGAATTCATCAGAGTAATTGTGAGTTGGTATTTCTTTCATTCTTAAACCCCTTGGGATCATATTTTTGGAGATATAATTTTGAAGGGTGGTTAAATCCCACCATACTTTAGTTTCAGTAGCTGATAGTTTTTCTAAATCCTTGAATTTATTGTGCAGAGATAAGTTGGATAAATCTGAATAATCTGAATCTCCAAAGACCATTTCGGCTCTTGAGCGTTGGGGCGTTTGAGAAAGAGACATATTGTAAACGTAATGCCCTTTAAACAGTGATGGTAACTTGTAATTAAGAATGATAAACAGATAGAATTCTTCAAAACTTCATTAAAATCACACATGAAAATAGATTATTTGATGATTGCATATATGAATACATACAGTGTATATATGTCGTGGGAATATAAGCTATACCATTCGTATAAAAGGTTATCCTGGAAACAACGAAAATTCAAAGTTGCTCCTGTCTTCAGAGTAAGATAACACGGAAGTCAATGTAAGTCAATGTAATACGAATGTGTATTCAAGCTAGTAGCCAGTGTGCACGGAGGATATGCCGTAATATAGAATTTTGGAAACAAGGAGAAACCTCCAGCTCACCGGTCTGTGTCTTCAGACAGCGTCAATCGGATCCCCGCGACGGCCCGCGGTGTGGAACAGCAAAGTAGAAGAGAAATTGATCCAGCGCTGATGTTGATTTAAAAGGGAAAAGCAAGTCCCATGTTTATTTCAGAAAATTCTTTAAAATTGGAAAAGAGACACAGTCCCAAGGCAGAAAGGTAGGAGTAGTTGGGGTGAATGCCCAAGCCTACGCGTTTCGAACGCGGTCTGCGTTCTTTGTCATGGCAGGAAAGATAATGACCGTGTGTTTGGGGCTCCACTATATGCACAGATTATCAGCTGTTGAGGCCGATATGCAAATGCAATGATTGGAATCATTCAGCAAGTGAGGAGTGGCTAGCTAACAGCGAATAGGTGAGTCTCTATATTTAATAGTGGAACATAAGTTCCTTCGTGTGAATAAGGCCTTAATGTAAGTGCACAAATGTATAAAATGTCATTACCATTGTCATGAGGTCTCTGCATGTTATATGTTCACACTTCTCCATCTGGGCATCTGGGCACACTATTATCTGGCCACTCAATGTTATAAAGGCCAATAGCTATAATTCTACAATGTCATATATCCTTTGACACTTTTCATTTTAAGCCTTAATAACATGGATAAGGGTACGCTGCTCCTAATCGCCAGCTGTATGACCTAGACCAGACACATGTCTCAACACCCAAGGTACACATCCCTCCACCAAATGCCACCAAGTGTATGTAAAGTCCACAAAATAGAAGCACTGTGGTAATCCGCTCAGGTATTTGGTATATGCTTTATAGAGTCATGGTTCGAACAGTACCCAAAATATAAGACATAAAAAAGTGAAGGCAGCACTACAAATGAAGAAATTAAAATGAATAGTTCCATGTATTTTACCCACTGCAATGTTTCCATTCCAAACAGAATTATTTTTCTATCTTGAGAAAGGTTTCTATTTGGAGCTAAAATATTGCAGTGGGTAAAATGAATGGATTTAGTCATTTAAAGTGCTGCCATCTTCTCTTTTTTCTGCATTAAATTTATTTTGTTTGTTTCTAAGTACACATATGTGTCACATCTGGTAATTTGGAAACGTCAGTAATCCAGCACCCCGACAGTCTGAATGTGTAGGATTATTAGATTTTTTTTTATACCTATTATCTTTTTTGCAGTATTCTTATGTTATATAATAATTTTATTTTCCAGTTTTTGGTGGAGACATCTTTAAACATCATAAAAGATCCTGGGCCCCAACACAAAATCCGTAACAAGGCCCCCAAGTGTCACTTGCCATCAGGAGTTGGGTGGGCCCTATCAGTTGGGCCCTATCAGGCACCAGGGTAAGATGTGACTAGAACCTCTGCCACCTCTATGGTTATGCCGCTGATACCAGACTAATATGGTTTGGGATGTCACAATTTCTGCTTATTTACATTAAAAGATCTGTGATTTGTTTGAGAAGCAAAGAATATTAATGAATATATACTCCATATTGTCATAGTAAGAATCCAGACATTGTAATGTGAAATATTACACAATTACTCCCACAAAGATGGTAAAAATGACAATACAATATATTAATGACATTACTTTTTTATTTTCATCAATTCCTATGGTAAGGAGCTCTATAACAGGTAACGTGGTGAGTACAACCCAAGAGCTGATCTATATTCAGGCTCGCAGTGTTATATCCATTTAGCAGCTTCACCAGTCCATAGAAATGCTGAGAGAAAGAGAACGTATTGTCCAGGCCTGTGTCCATTATCGCAGGATAATGTCCTGTGAGGTTAACAACCTGTCTCTCTCTCTTATTATAAAGGTTTTCCAGGTTGGATATCCTTAAGTCCAGAGTAAGATAGCAATGTATCCATTAGAGAGTCAAGAAATGCCGTGTTTCCATCATGTCTTCCAGTATTGATGTCCTTTTCTTTTTCTATTCAGTAAATTCCCAATTCAGAATTAAGATTTCCAGATCTTCCAAGGAGGTGAGTAGAAAGTAAACCTTTCAGAACATCTAAGCTTCCATCTGGGATCAAAGTGTATCCTGGTAAGAAGACAAGCACATTATTTAGTATAAAACGGTCACTATGTAATAAATCTGTCACTTCAATCCCCCCAACCGCCCCATAATCAATAAGACCCTTTTTACTTACCACCACTTTACTTTGATGGATTCTGTATTACACTTCTGCAAATAGTATGTGTGTTGAGAATCTTTATTTGCTAGACTGTCAGGAGACATTAGTACTACAAGGAAGAAGCGGAAGGTCTGTAGTGGTAGAATATCGGGTCTCCTTCCTTGGAAATGTCAGTGCCAAGAAGAGCCGCTCTCATAGCTATATTTTGACAGATCGCAGTCTGTTCTAATAAGGATTCATCGAGCTTGCTCAGGCCACTTTTCAGTTGTTACTGGAGTTCTAGTTCTCCACAGTCATTTTGAGCGTCAATGTTTAAGTAGATGGAATATAGGAAGGATTAGTAGACTGGTGATGATTCCTCTAGATACTTGTTACAGTATTCCAGGGTCCTCCCAGCAATTCCAGGATCCTTCTCACCTTCTCATCTTGTACAGCTATATCCCTCAAAACATCAATCAGTTCATTTTTGAGGAGCTTGTAATTTTGCTTGTGTCTTGTTGAGCTTTCACGATATTCGCTGTTGTTTATCAGACGTGTAAGCTTCATCTCAACATATTCCTGACAAATAGCAGTCAAGGAACTAGAAAGAAATCTGATGAGCCAAGGCATTTTCATCAGTATTAAGTCAGAGCAATCGACCAACTAACCAACCAACCAACTGACAAAAAAGTCACTGAGAAAACTGGGGAAGAGACAGTAACCAGTAGGCATTCCGCTATGACATCACACGACTTGCTATGACGACGACCTTAGTAACCAGGTGGCAAAACTTTCTGCCAGTTGGTTGTCAATTTATTAAAGGGAAATGACACTTAAATATGGATTAGCTACCACTTGATGTCTCTATGGGTTCTCTAACTGTACATTATAAAGGCTAATTACGTAATTACGGACCCATTCATTTCTATTGGCCCACGGACACCTTTTAGTAAATTTACTGATGTGTGTCCGAGCTGAAAAAATTATAGAACCTGTTCTATTCTTGTCCGTAATTACGGCACTGACTCTCCCATGTGCATCCGTAAACTGTCCGTACTTACGGAAGCGTTGCTATGCAACATGTTGGTGACAACATTTGCAGCCTCCCTCTTTCTTTACGGATCCGTATATACAGATCAAATACGGATGCAATACGGACCGTATATATGGACGAATTGCAGATGACTACGGATCCGTATTTACGGACAGTATTTACAAACAGATGAAAATACGGCCGTGTGCATGGGGCCTAACCTATTACTATCAATTTATGTGTTAGCCATATATTACTTATCTTCTCCTATAAAGGAGTCCGGTGCACACAGTCATGCTGCAGGTAACTCCAGTCCAGGGTGGTAAAGAGTTAACAAGAAATAATACATCAGAAGACATAAATAAAATAATAATAAAGGATATACTGTGTAGTTTAAAATCACTAAGAAATTCATTAATGTAAAATAATGTAATAACTGGAGTTTCAATTCTGTAGACCAGGGGCGTTGCTAGGGTCTTAAAAGATCAGGGGCACAAGCCCCGAAACCTATATTTACCCCCCCCCCCCCCATGCAGATGTAGCCGTCTTTACCTTGACTTTTAATGCATTAAATAAACAATGGCTAGATCTCTTCTAATACATTTTTACATACATATCGGAGATAACATATCTATAAGACTAAGGCTGGGTTCACACAACCTATTTTCAGGCGTAAACGAGGCGTTTTACGCCTCGAATTACGCCTGAAAACAATATGTCGGCAAACATCTACCCATTCATTTCAATGGGTTTGCCGATGTACTGTGCCGACGACCTGTAATTTTACGCGTCGCTGTCAAAAGACGGAGCGTAAAATAACAGCCTCGTCAAAGAAGTGCAGGACACTTCTTGGGATGTAATTTGAGCCGTTTTTCATTGACTTCAATGAAGAACAGCTCCAAATTACGTCCGTAATGGAAGCCTCGCAAAACGCGAGTACGAGCAATTACGTCTGAAATGCAGGAGCTGTTTTCTCCTGAAAACAGCTCCGTAGTTTCAGCCGTAATTGACGTTATCATGTGCACATACCCTAAGGCTCCTTTAGCTACACCACTGGATAGAATTGGATGCATTGTCTCAGCAGAAAGTATCACACATGATAGGCTTAGATACATGGCCCCAGCAGACAGCATCACACATTATATACTTAGGGCTCATTCAGATGAGCGTGATTGTCGTCCGTGTGTTGTACGTTGAAACAACGCACAGCACACAGATCCATTGATTACAATGGGGCTATTCTCACATGCAGGAGTTTTCACACAGCGAGTGTCCGTTGCCTGAAACTCACTGCATGTCTTATATTAGTGCGTTTTCACGCACCTAGTCGCTCATTGAAGTCAATGGGTGCTTGAAAACCACGGACAGCACTCGGATGACATCCGTGTGCATGTTTCACGCATCAATTACACTGAAAAAAAAGTGCTTGCGAATGCGTGAAAAAAACATGCCACACGCGAAGCACACTGATGCAAAACGCAACGCACATGACCAGATTTACGCACGATTTTAACGCATGTAAATCTGTCACGCTCGTGTGAATGTAGCCTTAGATACAGCGCCTCAGCAGTAAGTATCCATGTACTAACCCTCAGGGGTAAATTTGGCATTTCTGGGGCCCCAAGCAAAGTTATGTCTCGGGGCTCTTATCAAAGACATCTGTAGAGCGTTCCCCACACAATGCCCCCTATATATAGTGTCACAACCCCCCTGTATTTTTTCACACACAGTCCCCCTGCCATACATCCCCTTTGTAGACAGTGCCATGCAGTCCCCTGTAGGTAGTCCCACCTACCCACCTTGTCTCAGCAGACAGTATCATACATGATAGGCTTAGCTACATGGCCCCAGCAGACAGTATCAAACATGATAGGCTTAGATACATGGCCCAGCAGACAGTATTACACATGATAGACAGATACAGTGCCCCAGCAGTCGGTATCACACATGATAGACTTAGATACGGTGCCCCAGCAGACAGTATCACAAATGATAGGCTTAGATACATGGCACCAGTAGACAGTATCACACATGATACTTAGATGCAGGGCCCCAGTAGTAAGTATCCTTGCAGTGGCGTAGTTATAGGGGTCGCAGCGGTCGCAGTTGCGACTGGGCCCTTAAGCCTGACGGGCCCCCATTGACATACAGCATGCAAATAAATTTTCTGTGCCGTGAAGCCGGCACTTCCTGGTTACGGTAACATGGTAAACTTAGTGTACCATGTGACCGTGTTGTCACGTGACACGTCTTCCAGCCAGTGCAGTGGAAGAGTCGGTGCGGAGGACTCCAGGTGAGCTGCAGAGTCTGTATTGTAATGTGTGGTGTTGTATTGTGTGTTCTTGTAATGTTATGTGTTGTGTTGTGTTGTCTTGTAATGTGTTGTATTGTGCTGTTTGCGGTGGAGAGGGAGGCCCGTTAAATTACAGTCCCCCCTTCTCTCTCCACCGCAAACTGCACAATACATCACAATACATTACAAACTGTGAGTCGCGTTTCCCTGGGGGGTCGTGTAAAGACCTCCGGGGGGTCGCGAGTCACTCACCGAGGTTCCGATTCCATTCAATGCTGGAGCAAGGAGCTCATGTCTCCTTGCTCCAGCATTCACTGTGCCCTGAGCTGCTCGACGCAGACAGGCGGGATGTAGCGACATCATCGTGCCTGTCTGCGCCGAGTCACTCATAGCACACACCGGAGGAGGCGAAGGAACGGGGATAGTAATTATGCTATTTTTCTATTTTGCACATATGGGGGCATTATACTGTATGGGGGGCATTATACGGCATGGGGGGACTGATATGGCATGGGGGCTGACAAGATGGGGGAGCATAATGTATGGGGAGCTGATATGGGGGCATTATACTGTATGGGGGCTGATATGGGGGGCACTATACTGTATGGGGAGCTGATATAGGGGCATTATACTATATGGGGGGACATTATACTGTATGGGGAGCTGATATGGAGGGGCATTATACTGTATGGGGAGCTCATATGGGGGAATTATATTGTATGGGAAGCCCAGATGTGGGGAATTATACTGTATGGGGGCATTATACTGTATGGGGGCCGCTATGTAGGGCATTATACTGTGGGGGCTGTTATGGGGAGCATTATAAGTTATGGGACTGTTATGGGGGCATTATACTGTATGGGGCATTATATTGTGTGGGGCAGCTATGGGAGCATTATACTGTGTGGGGGCATTATACTATGGGGGCTGTTTGGCAAAGCATCTGGGCATAGGCGTGCGCAGGGGTCTGATGATGGTGGTGTTGGGGAGGGATAGGGGGCACAAACTGAATTCTTGCACCTGGGCCCATGAGCCTTTAGCTACGCCGCTGTATCCTTGTACTAACATATGTTCACCCCCCCAAAAAAAATTTAAGTGTGTGTATGTATATACATGTGTGTGTGTGTGTGTGTGTGTGTGTGTGTGTGTGTGTGTGTGTGTGTGTGTGTGTGTACGTACATATATATATATGTATATATATATATATATATATATATATATACACTAGTCCTTCTCAATGAATTAGAATATCATCAAAAAGTTAACTTATTTCAGTAATTCAATTCAAATGGTGAAACTCATTATATAGATTCATTACACACAGAGTGATCTATTTCCAGCATTTTTTTCTTTTAATGTTGATGATTATGGCTAACAGTTAATGAGAACCACAAATTTAGTCTCTCAGAAAATTAGAATATTATATAAGCCCAATTTAAAAAATGATTTTTAATACCAAAATGTTGGTGTAAAGGATCTGCCAGGCACTGCTTCGGGGTTAACTCCCAGAATTAATCAGTCAACACCTGAGTGTACATCCCTGAGACAGACACCAGCTTCCTCCACTCAGGCTGGCAGGCTTAGGAGTGGGAGAGCCTATCGCAACCTGGCCAGACTCAGCTAGCTCCCGCCCTCGGTCTATTTAAGCCTGCTCTTCCTGTCCATCTGTGCTTGTGAATTCTTTCCTTGAGGGTTCCTGGCCCAGCTACAGCTCCTGCTACTTTTTGATCCTGCTCCATACAGACCCCGGCTTACCGACTACTCTTCTGCTTTTCGCTTTGTACCTCGCACTCTCCTGGCTTGACTCGGCTCGTTCACTACTCTGTTGCTCACGGTGTTTCCGCGAGCAACTGCCCATTTCCCTTGCTTGTATTCCCTTGTTTGTTTGTCGTGTTTGTCATGCACTTACTGAGCGCAGGGACCGCCGCCCAGTTGTACCCCGTCGCCTAGGGCGGGTCGTTGCAAGTAGGCAGGGACAGAGTGGCGGGTAGATTAGGGCTCACTTGTCCGTTTCCCTACCCCCCCCACCATTACAAATTCACAAGCCGTATACCTAGTCTACCCTGGTCCCTGACACCATTATGGAACCCCGTGAAACCCTGGCTCAGCAAATGCAGGGTCTCTCCCTACAGGTCCAGGCCCTGGCTCAGAGGGTCAACCAGCCTGATGCTACCTTGGTAGTTCCCCTCACCGCACCCCTTGAACCCCACCTCAAGTTGCCCGACCGGTTCTCAGGTGACCGGAGGGCTTTTCTCTCCTTTCGGGAGAGTTGTAGGCTTTACTTTCGCTTAAAGCCTCACTCCTCAGGTTCTGAGAGCCAGCGGGTGGGTATAATTATGTCCCGGCTCCAGGAAGGGCCCCAAGAGTGGGCCTTCTCCTTGGCTCCTGGCGCCCCTGAACTTTCCTCCGTTGATTGTTTCTTTTCTGCCCTCGGACTTATTTATGACGAGACTGACAGATCTGCCTTTGCCGAGAGTCAGCTGGTGACCTTACGTCAGGGTAAGAGACCTGTTGAGGAGTATTGCTCTGACTTTAGGAAGTGGTGCGTAGCTTCTCGGTGGAATGACCCTGCCTTAAGGTGCCAGTTTAGGTTGGGTCTGTCGAATGCCCTGAAAGACCTGCTAGTTAGTTATCCCTCTTCTGACTCCTTAGACCAGGTTATGGCTTTAGTGGTACGACTTGACCGACGTCTCAGGGAACGACAACGTGAACGTTTATGTGTTTTTTCCTCCGACTCCCCCATGATGCCTCCCGAAGTCCCGTTGCTTCGTTTCTCCCCTAAAGACTCAGAAATACCTATGCAACTCGGGGCCTCCGTGTCCCCTCAACAACGTAGAGAATTCCGCAGGAAGAATGGTCTCTGCTTCTACTGTGGGGATGTCAAGCATCAAGTAAACAACTGTCCCAAGCGTAAGAATGCTGTCAGAGAGCTCCCGCGTCTAAGTGATCATCGGGGAGGTCACTTGGGCGCACAGGTATTTCCCGTAAATATGAAACGTACTAAGATATTGCTTCCCTTTCAGGTCTCTTTTGGTGGTAGGTCTGCTACCGGCAGTGCCTTCGTGGATTCAGGGTCCTCTACTAATATCATGTCTGTGGAATTTGCTATGTCTCTCGCTATGCCTCTGATTGATTTGCCTAAACCTGTTCCGGTAGTGGGTATCGACTCCACTCCTCTTGCTAATGGTTATTTTACACAGCATACCCCTGTTTTTGAACTCCTTGTTGGCTCCATGCATTTGGAGCAATGCTCTGTACTATTGATGCAGGGATTATCGTACGATTTGGTTCTAGGTCTTCCCTGGTTGCAGTTGCATAATCCTACGTTTGACTGGAATACTGGGGAGCTAACCAAATGGGGTAATGAATGTTGTACGTCATGTTTTTCTGTTAATTCTATTTCTCCCCCTAAGGAGGTGAATACGCTACCCGAGTTTGTTCAGGACTTCGCTGATGTTTTCTCTAAAGAGGCCTCCGAAGTATTACCGCCTCATAGAGAATACGATTGCGCTATCGAATTGGTACCAGGAGCTAAGCTTCCTAAGGGTAGGATATTTAACCTTTCTTGTCCCGAACGTGAAGCCATGAGGGAGTATATCCAGGAATCCCTGGCCAAGGGTTACATTCGTCCCTCTTCTTCTCCGGTAGGTGCTGGCTTCTTCTTCGTAGGGAAGAAGGATGGGGGTCTTAGGCCATGCATTGACTACCGTGGCCTGAATAAGGTCACGGTAAGGAACCAGTATCCCCTTCCTTTGATTCCTGATCTCTTTAATCAGGTTCAGGGGGCCCAATGGTTCTCTAAATTGGACCTACGGGGGGCGTATAACCTTATTCGCATCAAAGAGGGGGATGAGTGGAAGACTGCGTTTAACACGCCCGAAGGCCATTTCGAATACCTCGTCATGCCCTTTGGGTTGTGCAATGCCCCTGCGGTCTTCCAGAACTTCATAAATGAGATTTTGAGAAATTACCTGGGGATATTTCTTGTAGTGTACCTTGATGACATATTGGTGTTTTCCAGGGACTGGTCCTCCCACATAGAGCATGTCAGGAAAGTGCTCCAGGTCCTTCGAGAAAACAAACTGTTTGCCAAAATCGAAAAATGTGTATTTGGGGTACAGGAGATACCATTTTTAGGTCAAATCCTCACTCCTCATGATTTCCGCATGGACCCTGCCAAGGTTCAGGCTGTGGCTGAATGGGTCCAACCTGCCTCCCTGAAAGCGCTACAGTGTTTTTTGGGGTTCGCTAACTATTACAGGAGATTTATTGCTAACTTCTCGGTCGTCGCTAAGCTTCTTACGGACCTCACTCGCAAGGGTGCTGATGTCCTCCATTGGCCCCCTGAGGCCGTCCAGGCTTTTGAGACCCTCAAGAAGTGCTTTATCTCGGCCCCCGTGCTGGTTCAGCCCAACCAAAGGGAGCCATTTATTGTGGAGGTTGACGCGTCCGAGGTGGGAGTGGGGGCCGTCTTGTCCCAGGGTACCAGCTCCCTCACCCATCTCCGCCCCTGTGCTTACTTTTCTAGGAAGTTTTCGCCCACGGAGTGTAACTATGATATTGGCAACCGCGAACTTTTAGCCATTAAATGGGCATTTGAAGAGTGGCGCCACTTCCTGGAGGGGGCTAGGCACCAGGTAACGGTCCTTACCGACCACAAGAATCTGGTTTTCCTAGAATCTGCCCGGAGGCTAAACCCGAGACAAGCTCGATGGGCGTTGTTTTTTACCAGATTCAATTTTTTGGTTACCTATAGGGCCGGGTCTAAAAATATTAAGGCGGATGCACTGTCGCGTAGCTTCATGGCCAGCCCTCCTTCGGAGGAAGATCCTGTTTGTATTTTGCCTCCAGGTATAGTCATTTCCTCTATCGAGTCCGATTTAGTCTCTGAAATTGCTGCTGATCAAGGTTCAGCTCCTGGGAACCTTCCTGAGAACAAGCTGTTTGTTCCCCTGCAATTCCGGCTAAGGGTACTTAGGGAAAATCACGACTCCGCACTATCTGGCCATCCAGGCATCCTGGGTACCAAACACCTCATTACCAGAAATTATTGGTGGCCTGGTTTGCCTAAAGACGTTAAGGCCTACGTCGCCGCCTGTGAGGTTTGTGCCAGGTCCAAGACTCCCAGGTCCCGACCAGCGGGCTTACTGCGTTCGTTGCCCATTCCCCAGAGACCTTGGACACATATCTCCATGGATTTTATCACCGATTTGCCTCCATCCCAAGGCAAGTCGGTGGTGTGGGTGGTGGTAGACCGCTTCAGTAAAATGTGCCACTTTGTGCCCCTCAAGAAACTACCCAACGCCAAGACGTTGGCTACCTTGTTTATCAAACACATCCTGCGTCTCCATGGGGTCCCCGTCAATATTGTTTCTGACAGAGGGGTACAATTTGTTTCATTGTTTTGGAGAGCCTTCTGTAATAAGTTGGGGATTGATCTGTCCTTCTCCTCTGCTTTCCATCCCGAAACCAATGGCCAAACGGAGAGGACTAATCAGTCTCTAGAACAATACTTAAGATGTTTTGTCTCTGACTGTCAATTTGATTGGGTTTCTTTCATTCCCCTCGCCGAATTTTCCCTTAATAACCGGGTCAGTAACTCGTCAGGGGTCTCTCCCTTTTTCTGTAATTTTGGGTTTAATCCACGGTTCTCCTCCGTTTCACCTGGTTGTTCCAACAATCCCGAGGTGGAGGTCGTTCATCGGGATCTGTGCACAGTCTGGGCCCAGGTTCAGAAGAACCTAGAGGCGTCCCAGAGCATACAGAAGGCTCAGGCCGATAGAAGACGTTCTGCTAACCCCCTGTTTGTGGTCGGGGATCTGGTGTGGTTGTCATCCAGGAACTTGCGTCTCAAGGTTCCGTCCAAAAAGTTTGCTCCCCGGTTTATTGGGCCGTATAAGGTCATTGAGGTCCTCAGTCCTGTCTCTTTCCGGCTGGAGTTACCCCCGTCTTTTCGTATACACAACGTGTTTCATGCCTCCCTCCTGAAACGCTGCTCCCCGTCCTTGGCCCCCTCGAGGAAACCTCCTGTTCCCGTCCTCACCCCTGAGGGGGTGGAATATGAGGTGGCCAGGATCGTGGACAGCAAGATGGTCCAAGGCTCCCTCCAGTACCTGGTCCATTGGAGAGGATACGGGCCCGAGGAGAGGACTTGGGTACCCGCCCGGGATGTTCACGCTGGGGTATTGGTCAGGAGGTTCCACCTGCGTTTCCCCAGTAAGCCAGGTCCACTTAGAAAGGGTCCGGTGGCCCCTCATAAAAGGGGGGGTACTGTAAAGGATCTGCCAGGCACTGCTTCGGGGTTAACTCCCAGAATTAATCAGTCAACACCTGAGTGTACATCCCTGAGACAGACACCAGCTTCCTCCACTCAGGCTGGCAGGCTTAGGAGTGGGAGAGCCTATCGCAACCTGGCCAGACTCAGCTAGCTCCCGCCCTCGGTCTATTTAAGCCTGCTCTTCCTGTCCATCTGTGCTTGTGAATTCTTTCCTTGAGGGTTCCTGGCCCAGCTACAGCTCCTGCTACTTTTTGATCCTGCTCCATACAGACCCCGGCTTACCGACTACTCTTCTGCTTTTCGCTTTGTACCTCGCACTCTCCTGGCTTGACTCGGCTCGTTCACTACTCTGTTGCTCACGGTGTTTCCGCGAGCAACTGCCCATTTCCCTTGCTTGTATTCCCTTGTTTGTTTGTCGTGTTTGTCATGCACTTACTGAGCGCAGGGACCGCCGCCCAGTTGTACCCCGTCGCCTAGGGCGGGTCGTTGCAAGTAGGCAGGGACAGAGTGGCGGGTAGATTAGGGCTCACTTGTCCGTTTCCCTACCCCCCCCCACCATTACAGTTGGCCTAATGAAAAGCATGTACAGTATATGCACTAATTACTTGGTCGGAGCTCCTTTTGCATGAGTTACAGCATCAATGCGGCGTGGCATGGAGGCGATCAGCCTGTGGCACTGCTGAGGTGTTATCAATGCGGCGTGGCATGGAGGCGATCAGCCTGTGGCACTGCTGAGGTGTTATGGAAGCCCCGGTTGCTTTGATAGTGGCCTTCAGCTCGTCTGCATTGTTGGGTCTGATGTCTCATCTTCCTCTTGACAATACACCATAGATTCTCTATGGGGTTTAGGTCAGGCGAGTTTGCTGGCCAATCAAGCGCAGTGATACTGTGGTTATTAAACCAGGTATTGGTACTATTGGCAGTGTGGGCAGGTGCCAAATCCTGCTGGAAAATGAAATCAGCATCTCCATAAAGCTTGTCAGCAGAGGGAAGCATGAAGTGCTCTAAAATGTCCTGGTAGACGGCTGCGTTGACTCTGGACTTGATATATGGACATGGGCCCTGTATCTAAGCCTACCACAAGGCAGGCTTAGATACATGACTACAGGACCCCAGCAGGCAGTAATGATGTTATATCAAAGGAATTATGAGAAAATAGACATGGACCACACAATCCACAATGTGTACGTTGATCTGAGCCGCTAGGCATCATTTATAAACATGAACATACTAGGTTCTTTGTTAACATTTTGATCAAACTGTATAAGCCCGCTTGCCACTTCACAGCGACCTCTTTCAAAGTGAGTCCCTACTCTATCGGTTAAAGCACCGCATGGGGGACTTCCGGTTCCGGCCCCGGCATGTAGAGATGCACGCCTGAGAGCGCTCCTGCCTCCGTTCCACATATCTCTCTGTCAGACCGTACTTACGTCCTTTGGGGAAGCACAAATCATCCAGCCATCTCCCAGACGCAGTACCCGTTCGACCGGTGAGTGCATGGACAGATTTGTCTCAGTAATGGGGAAATCCAAGACGCAAAGCAAGTCAGGCCACGTGGCTGAACAACTGCCCAATATGGCGGACGGGCCTATCCCGCCTAATGTCTTGCCTGAACATTCGGAGCTCAGCTCCTCACAAGTACGGGACATGGGCGACACAGCCTGTGTCATTGATTACAAGCAACTGGCGTTACAGGTGGCACAGTTAATTACCCCAGATTTGCAGGAATCTCTGTCTAAAACGATAGAAACCTCATTATCGCGCCTACATGCCTCGGTGACACAGCACGAGGAGCGTCTTGATAAGCTGGAAACGGCGATTCAGGATATGGATTCTGGACTTGAGGAGGTACAGCAACTGGTACGAGATACACGGTTGGAGAACAAGAAACTGTGGGAGCGGGTAGAAGATCTAGAGAACCGTTCTCGGCGGAATAATCTGCGCATCGTCGGGGTACCAGAATCGGTACCAGCTAAAGATCTGAGGCGTCTATGTGAGCTAGATCTGCCGGCAGCTTTGGGCATTCACCATCCGTGCAGGGTGGAAAGAGCACACAGAATTGGAGCTGATCTGCGTGCGGCAAAGCCAGATAAACGTAGCGATGGGAATACAATGAGAGATCGTCCGAGGCAAGTAATTGTAAAGTACCTAGATTACTCTGACAAGATGGCTGTGCTCAAATCCTTCAAGAACAGAAAAGATGGATTAGATTACAAAGGCCATCGTATCCTCATCTTTGGAGACTTTTCGGCGGAAGTTACTAAGAAAAGGCGAGCATTCTCTCAAATTTGCTCAGATTTATACAAACGCCAGATGAAATTCGCTTTACTGTACCCTGCGGTTTTAAAAGTTTTTCATTCAGATGGGTCATTTGATTCGTTCCAGTCTCCGGAAGAGGCCATTGCAAGCTTGAAGTCCTCAACTTCAGAGGATGTACCTCATCGCTCGGCTCCGGGATTTCGGAAGCAGAGCGTAGAAGGCAATCGGGACATTACTACAACTCCGCCATCTTCTCCGAAGCCTCAGCGGGTGGGACGTCTGGTTTCAGTTGATACCTGACAAGATTTTGATGGATAATATGGTCGGAAAGAGCTGATGATCACTGATGATTGCCTGTTTTGAGTCAGCTTTTATATTACCTGCCAGATCAAAAGAGAAGGGTTTCATGTTGTTCTTTATTAAGCAACCCCAGTTGATTTTACTTAGGAAGGAGGGAATGGAAGGCTATTGAATGTAATTGCACTATGATACATAACCTAGTTGCTTTTTTGGTAATGTATTTCTGTGTGTCGGAAATAAGTGAAGTCTTATTGCACCAATGGGTGGGTGATAAGGTATTAACCCACACCTCCAGTGCGGGGATTGTTTTATGGTTTTTAGTTAAACGGTTGAACAGGCAGTTTGTGTTGTGGGAATCCATGCTCAGGGACATCTATTTCTGTACCGTATATTTAATAGCTCTTATATGAGAATTATATCATGGAATGTCAAAGGATTAAGGTCTCCACATAAACGCATGATGGTATTACGTCATCTGAAACGTTTGCGTGCAGACATAGCGCTTTTACAAGAAACGCATTTGGCAGAGGCAGATTTCTTTAGGATGAAAAGGTTGTGGGTGGGTCAAGTGTTCGGATCCCCGGCTGTTGATTCGAAAGCGGGAGTTATTGTTCTTATACACCAAAAATTTTCCTCAACAGTGTCACAGGTGTCTAGAGATTCGGAGGGTCGATGGATAAATGTATTACTTACTGGCGCCGCTGAACAAATCAGTCTGTACAATGTCTATGGCCCAAACACACGTAGCTCATCTTTTTTTCATAGTTTAAGCACTACAATTGAAGTGGATCGACATCCACATAAAATTCTAGGAGGTGATCTAAATGTCGTTTTACACCCGAGTGAAGATAGGACCTCCACAGCTCAGGGGGGGAGAGCCACCTCTATCACAACTGAAACGATATTAAAAAAATTCCTTACAGCCACTGATTTGACGGATGTCTGGAGACTTCAAAACCCAGATGGTAGGGAATATTCCCATTATTCACATCCACACCAATCTTGGTCTCGCATTGACTATATGTTAGTATCCCCACTTTTATTACACCGAATGCGAGGGTGTGTAATTGAGCAGATGCTTATCTCGGATCATTCCCCTGTAGTATTGGAAGTACATGATAGCTTCCCCCACGGTACGGATTATTTATGGAGATTTCCGTCAAGTCTGGCTACGGAGGAATCCTTCCAAAGCAAACTTAAAGGATGGTGGCAGGAGTATGAATTGACAAATGGAGTTCATGCAGATAACACCCAGCTTTATTGGGATACAGCGAAGGTAGTCATGCGGGGTCACATTATGGTATATGTTGCTAATT